>NW_027363130.1:0-1200000 GCF_046119375.1 Phyllobates terribilis
GAAATGGTTTCAAGATGAGAGTTCAGCTGATGACATAGATCCAGCAAGCAGAGATGTTATACCATAGAAATGGTTTCACGATGAGAGTTCAGCAGATGACATAGATCCAGCAAGCAGAGATGTTATACCCTAGAAATGGTTTCAAGATGAGAGTTCAGCACGTGACATAGATCCAGCAAGCAGATATGTTATACCATAGAAATGGTTTCAAGATGGGAATTCAGCAGATGACAGAGATCCAGCAAGCAGAGATGTTATACCATAGAAATGGTTTCAAGATGAGAGTTCAGCAGATGACGCAGATCCAGCAAGCAGAGATGTTATACCATAGAATTGGTTTCAAGATGAGAGTTCAGCAGATGACATAGATCCAGCAAGCAGAGATGTTATACCATAGAAATGGTTTCAAAAGGAGAGTTCAGCAGATGACATAGATCCAGAAAGCAGAGATGCTATACCATAGAAATGGTTTCAAGATGAGAGTTCAGCTGATGACATAGATCCAGCAAGCAGAGATGTTATACCATAGAAATGGTTTCAAGATGAGAGATCAGCTGATGACATAGATCCAGCAAGCAGAGATGTTATACCATAGAAATGGTTTCAAGATGAGAGTTCAGCAGATGACATAGATTCAGCAAGCAGAGATGTTATACAATAGAAATGGTTTCAAGATGAGAGTTCAGCAGATGACACACTTCCAGCAATCAGAGATGTTATACCATAGAAATGGTTTCAAGATGAGAGTTCAGCAGATGACATAGATCCAGCAAGCAGAGATGTTATACCATAGAAATGGTTTAAAGAGGAGAGTTCAGCAGATGACATAGATCAAGCAAGCAGAGATGCTGAATCATAGAAATGGTTTCAAGATGAGAGTTCAGCAGATGACATAGATCCAGCAAGCAGAGATGTTATACCATAGAAATGGTTTCAAGATGAGAGTTCAGCTGATGACATAGATCCAGCAAGCAGAGATGTTAAACCATAGAAATGGTTTCACGATGAGAGTTCAGCAGATGACATAGATACAACAAGCAGAGATGTAATACCATAGAAATGGTTTCAAGATGAGAGCTCAGCAGATGATATAGATCCAGCAAGCAGAGATGTTATACCATAGAAATGGTTTCAAGATGAGAGTTCAGCAGATGCCATAGATCCAGCAAACAGAGATGTTATACCATAGAAATGGTTTCAAGATGAGAGATCAGCAGATGACATAGATCCAGCAAGCAGAGATGTTATACCATAGAAATGGTTTCAAGATGAGAGTTCAGCTGATGACATAGATCCAGCAAGCAGAGATGTTATACCATAGAAATGGTTTCAAGATGAGAGATCAGCAGATGACATAGATCCAGCAAGCAGAGATGTTATACCATAGAAATGGTTTCACAATGAGAGATCAGCAGATGGCATAGATCCAGCAAGCAAAGATGTTAAACCATAGAAATGGTTTCAAGAGGAGAGTTCCGCAGATTACATAGATCCAGCAAGCAGAGATGCTATACCATAGAAATGGTTTCAAGATGAGAGTTCAGCTGATGACATAGATCCAGCAAGCAGAGATGTTATACCATAGAAATGGTTTCAAGATGAGAGTACAGCAGATTACAAAGATCCAGCAAGCAGAGATGTTATACCATAGAAATGGTTTCAAGATCAGAGTTCAGCTGATGACATAGATCCTGCAAGCAGAGATGTTATACCATAGAAATGGTTTCACGATGAGAGTTCAGCAGATGACATAGATCCAGCAAGCAGAGATGTTATACCATAGAAATGGTTTCAAGATGAGAGATCAGCAGATGACATAGATCCAGCAAGCAGAGATGTTATACCATAGAAATGGTTTCAAGATGAGAGTGCAGCAGATGACATAGATCCAGCAAGCAGAGATGTTAAACCATAGAAATGGTTTCAAGAGGAGAGTTCAGCAGATGACATAGATCCACCAAGCAGAGATGTTAAACCATAGAAATGGTATCAAGATGAGGGTTCAGCAGATGACATAGATCCAGCATGCAGAGATGTTATACCATAGAAATGGTTTCAAGATGAGAGTTCAGCTGAAGACATAGATCCAGCATGCAGAGATGTTATACCATAGAAATGGTTTCAAGATTAGATTTCAGCTGATGACATAGATCCAGCAAGCAGAGATGTTATACCATAGAAATCGTTTCAAGAGGAGAGTTCAGCAGATGACATAGATCCAGCAAGCTGAGATGCTATACCATAGAAATGGATTCAAGATGAGATTTTAGCTGATGACATAGATCCAGCAAGCAGAGATGTTATACCATAGAAATGGTTTCAAGATGAGCGTTCAGCTGATGACATAGATACAGCAAGCAGAGATGTTATACCATAGAAATGGTTTCAAGATGAGAGTTCAGCAGATTATAAAGATCCAGCAAGCAGAGATGTTATACCATAGAAATGGTTTCAAGATGAGAGTTCAGCAGATGACATAGATCCAGCAAGCAGAGATGTTATACCATAGAAATGGTTTAAAGATGAGAGTTCAGCAGATGACATAGATCCAGCAAGCAGAGATGTTATACCATAGAAATGGTTTCAAGATGAGAGTTCAGCAGATGACGCAGATCCAGCAAGCAGAGATGTTATACCATAGAATTGGTTTCAAGATGAGAGTTCAGCAGATGACATAGATCCAGCAAGCAGAGATGTTATACCATAGAAATTGTTTCAAGAGGAGAGTTCAGCAGATGACACAGATCCAGCAAGCAGAGATGCTATACCATAGAAATGGTTTCAAGATGAGAGTTCAGCAGATGACATAGATCCAGCAAGCAGAGATGTTATACCATAGAAATGGTTTCAAGATGAGCGTTCAGCTGATGACATAGATCCAGCAAGCAGAGATGTTATACCATAGAAATGGTTTCAAGATGAGATTTTAGCTGATGACATAGATCCAGCAAGCAGAGATGTTATACCATAGAAATGGTTTCAAGAGGAGAGTTCAGCTGATGACATAGATACAGCAAGCAGAGATGTTATACCATAGAAATGGTTTCAAGATGAGCGTTCAGCTGATGACATAGATACAGCAAGCAGAGATGTTATACCATAGAAATGGTTTCAAGATGAGAGTTCAGCAGATTACAAAGATCCAGCAAGCAGAGATGTTATACCATATAAATGGTTTCAAGAGGAGAGTTCAGCAGATGACATAGATCCAGCAAGCAGAGATGTTATACCATAGAAATGGTTTCAAGATGAGCGTTCAGCTGATGACATAGATCGAGCAAGCAGAGATGTTATACCAAAGAAATGGTTTCAAGATGAGATTTCAGCTGATGACATAGATCCAGCAAGCAGAGATGTTATACCATAGAAATGGTTTCAAGAGGAGAGTTCAGCTGATGACATAGATACAGCAAGCAGAGATGTTATACCATAGAAATGGTTTCAAGATGAGCGTTCAGCTGATGACATAGATACAGCAAGCAGAGATGTTATACCATAGAAATGGTTTCAAGATGAGAGTTCAGCAGATTACAAAGATCCAGCAAGCAGAGATGTTATACCATAGAAATGGTTTCAAGAGGAGAGTTCAGCAGATGACATAGATACAGCAAGCAGAGATGTTATACCATAGAAATGGTTTCAAGATGAGAGTTCAGCAGATGACATAGATCCAGCAAGCAGAGATGTTATACCATAGAAATGGTTTCAAGATGAGAGTTCAGCAGATGACGCAGATCCAGCAAGCAGAGATGTTATACCATAGAATTGGTTTCAAGATGAGAGTTCAGCAGATGACATGGATGCAGCAAGCAGAGATGTTATACCATAGAAATGGTTTCAAGAGGAGAGTTCAGCAGATGACCCAGATCCAGCAAGTAGAGATGCTATACCATAGAAATGGTTTCAAGATGAGAGTTCAGCAGATGACATAGATCCTGCAAGCAGAGATGCTATGCCATAGAAATGGATTCAAGATGAGATTTCAGCTGATGACATAGATCCAGCAAGCAGAGATGTTATACCATAGAATTGGTTTCAAGATGAGAGTTCAGCAGATGACATACATCCAGCAAGCAGAGATGTTATACCATAGAAATGGTTTCAAGAGGAGAGTTCAGCAGATGACATAGATCCAGCAAGCAGATATGTTATACCATAGAAATGGTTTCAAGATGAGATTTCAGCAGATAACATAGATCCAGCAAGCAGAGATGTTATACCATAGAAATGGTTTCAAGATGAGAGTTCAGCAGATGACATAGATCCAGCAAGCAGAGATGTTACACCAATGAAATGGTTTCAAGATGAGATTTCAGATGATGACATAGATCCAGCAAGCAGAGATGTTATACCATAGAACTGGTTTCAAGATGAGCGTTCAGCTGATGACATAGATCCAGCAAGCAGAGATCTTATACCATAGCAATGGTTTCAAGATGAGAGATCAGCAGATGACATAGATCCAGCAAGCAGAGATGTTATACCATAGAAATGGTTTCACGATGAGAGATCAGCAGATGACATAGATCCAGCAAGCAGAGATGTTATACCATAGAAATGGTTTCAAGAGGAGAGTTCAGCAGATGACATAGATCCAGCAAGCAGAGATGTTATACCATAGAAATGGTTTCAAGATGAGAGTTCAGCAGATGACATAGATCCAGCAAGCAGAGATGTTATACCATAGAAATGGTTTCAAGATGAGAGTTCAGCAGATGACGCAGATCCAGCAAGCAGAGATGTTATACCATAGAATTGGTTTCAAGATGAGAGTTCAGCAGATGACATAGATGCAGCAAGCAGAGATGTTATACCATAGAAATGGTTTCAAGAGGAGAGTTCAGCAGATGACATAGATCCAGCAAGCAGAGATGTTATACCATAGAAATGGTTTCAAGAGGAGAGTTCAGCAGATGACATAGATCCAGCAAGCAGAGATGTTATACCATAGAAATGGTTTCAAGATGAGAGTTCAGCAGATGACATAGATCCAGCAAGCAGAGATGTTATACCAAAGAAATGGTTTCAAGATGAGATTTCAGCTGATGACATAGATCCAGCAAGCAGAGATGTTATACCATAGAAATGGTTTCAAGAGGAGAGTTCAGCTGATGACATAGATACAGCAAGCAGAGATGTTATACCATAGAAATGGTTTCAAGATGAGCGTTCAGCTGATGACATAGATACAGCAAGCAGAGATGTTATACCATAGAAATGGTTTCAAGATGAGAGTTCAGCAGATTACAAAGATCCAGCAAGCAGAGATGTTATACCATAGAAATGGTTTCAAGAGGAGAGTTCAGCAGATGACATAGATACAGCAAGCAGAGATGTTATACCATAGAAATGGTTTCAAGATGAGAGTTCAGCAGATGACATAGATCCAGCAAGCAGAGATGTTATACCATAGAAATGGTTTCAAGATGAGAGTTCAGCAGATGACGCAGATCCAGCAAGCAGAGATGTTATACCATAGAATTGGTTTCAAGATGAGAGTTCAGCAGATGACATGGATGCAGCAAGCAGAGATGTTATACCATAGAAATGGTTTCAAGAGGAGAGTTCAGCAGATGACCCAGATCCAGCAAGTAGAGATGCTATACCATAGAAATGGTTTCAAGATGAGAGTTCAGCAGATGACATAGATCCTGCAAGCAGAGATGCTATGCCATAGAAATGGATTCAAGATGAGATTTCAGCTGATGACATAGATCCAGCAAGCAGAGATGTTATACCATAGAATTGGTTTCAAGATGAGAGTTCAGCAGATGACATACATCCAGCAAGCAGAGATGTTATACCATAGAAATGGTTTCAAGAGGAGAGTTCAGCAGATGACATAGATCCAGCAAGCAGATATGTTATACCATAGAAATGGTTTCAAGATGAGATTTCAGCAGATAACATAGATCCAGCAAGCAGAGATGTTATACCATAGAAATGGTTTCAAGATGAGAGTTCAGCAGATGACATAGATCCAGCAAGCAGAGATGTTACACCAATGAAATGGTTTCAAGATGAGATTTCAGATGATGACATAGATCCAGCAAGCAGAGATGTTATACCATAGAACTGGTTTCAAGATGAGCGTTCAGCTGATGACATAGATCCAGCAAGCAGAGATCTTATACCATAGCAATGGTTTCAAGATGAGAGATCAGCAGATGACATAGATCCAGCAAGCAGAGATGTTATACCATAGAAATGGTTTCACGATGAGAGATCAGCAGATGACATAGATCCAGCAAGCAGAGATGTTATACCATAGAAATGGTTTCAAGAGGAGAGTTCAGCAGATGACATAGATCCAGCAAGCAGAGATGTTATACCATAGAAATGGTTTCAAGATGAGAGTTCAGCAGATGACATAGATCCAGCAAGCAGAGATGTTATACCATAGAAATGGTTTCAAGATGAGAGTTCAGCAGATGACGCAGATCCAGCAAGCAGAGATGTTATACCATAGAATTGGTTTCAAGATGAGAGTTCAGCAGATGACATAGATGCAGCAAGCAGAGATGTTATACCATAGAAATGGTTTCAAGAGGAGAGTTCAGCAGATGACCCAGATCCAGCAAGTAGAGATGCTATACCATAGAAATGGTTTCAAGATGAGAGTTCAGCAGATGACATAGATCCAGCAAGCAGAGATGCTATGCCATAGAAATGGATTCAAGATGAGATTTCAGCTGATGACATAGATCCAGCAAGCAGAGATGTTATACCATAGAATTGGTTTCAAGATGAGAGTTCAGCAGATGACATACATCCAGCAAGCAGAGATGTTATACCATAGAAATGGTTTCAAGAGGAGAGTTCAGCAGATGACATAGATCCAGCAAGCAGATATGTTATACCATAGAAATGGTTTCAAGATGAGATTTCAGCAGATAACATAGATCCAGCAAGCAGAGATGTTATACCATAGAAATGGTTTCAAGATGAGAGTTCAGCAGATGACATAGATCCAGCAAGCAGAGATGTTACACCAATAAAATGGTTTCAAGATGAGATTTCAGCTGATGACATAGATCCAACAAGCAGAGATGTTATACCATAGAACTGGTTTCACGATGAGAGATCAGCAGATGACATAGATCCAGCAAGCAGAGATGTTATACCATAGAAATGGTTTCAAGAGGAGAGTTCAGTAGATGACATAGATCCAGCAAGCAGAGATGTTATACCATAGAAATGGTTTCAAGAGGAGAGCTCAGTAGATGACATAGATCCAGCAAGCAGAGATGTTATACCATAGAAATGGTTTCAAGATGAGAGTTCAGCAGATTACAAAGATCCCGCAAGCAGAGATGTTATACCATAGAAATGGTTTCAAGAGGAGAGTTCAGCAGATGACATAGATCCAGCAAGCAGAGATTTTATACCATAGAAATGGTTTCAAGATGACAGTTTAGCAGATGACATAGATCCAGCAAGCAGAGATGTTATACCATAGAAATGGTTTCAAGAGGAGAGTTCAGCAGATGACCCAGATCCAGCAAGTAGAGATGCTATACCATAGAAATGGTTTCAAGATGAGAGTTCAGCAGATGACATAGATCCAGCAAGCAGAGATGCTATGCCATAGAAATGGATTCAAGATGAGATTTCAGCTGATGACATAGATCCAGCAAGGAGAGATGTTATACCATAGAATTGGTTTCAAGATGAGAGTTCAGCAGATGACATACATCCAGCAAGCAGAGATGTTATACCATAGAAATGGTTTCAAGAGGAGAGTTCAGCAGATGACATAGATCCAGCAAGCAGATATGTTATACCATAGAAATGGTTTCAAGATGAGATTTCAGCAGATGACCCAGATCCAGCAAGTAGAGATGCTATACCATAGAAATGGTTTCAAGATGAGAGTTCAGCAGATGACATAGATCCAGCAAGCAGAGATGCTATGCCATAGAAATGGATTCAAGATGAGATTTCAGCTGATGACATAGATCCAGCAAGCAGAGATGTTATACCATAGAATTAGTTTCAAGATGAGAGTTCAGCAGATGACATACATCCAGCAAGCAGAGATGTTATACCATAGAAATGGTTTCAAGAGGAGAGTTCAGCAGATGACATAGATCCAGCAAGCAGATATGTTATACCATAGAAATGGTTTCAAGATGAGATTTCAGCAGATAACATAGATCCAGCAAGCAGAGATGTTATACCATAGAAATGGTTTCAAGATGAGAGTTCAGCAGATGACATAGATCCAGCAAGCAGAGATGTTACACCAATGAAATGGTTTCAAGATGAGATTTCAGCTGATGACATAGATCCAGCAAGCAGAGATGTTATACCATAGAAATGGTTTCAAGATGAGCGTTCAGCTGATGACATAGATCCAGCAAGCAGAGATCTTATACCATAGAAATGGTTTCAAGATGAGAGATCAGCAGATGACATAGATCCAGCAAGCAGAGATGTTATACCATAGAAATGGTTTCACGATGAGAGATCAGCAGATGACATAGATCCAGCAAGCAGAGATGTTATACCATAGAAATGGTTTCAAGAGGAGAGTTCAGTAGATGACATAGATCCAGCAAGCAGAGATGTTATACCATAGAAATGGTTTCAAGGTGAGAGTACAGCAGATTACAAAGATCCAGCAAGCAGAGATGTTATACCATAGAAATGCTTTCAAGATCAGAGTTCAGCAGATGACATAGATCCAGCAAACAGAGATGTTAAACCATAGAAATGGTTTCAAGAGGAGAGTTCAGCAGATGACATAGATCCACCAAGCAGAGATGTTAAACCATAGAAATGGTTTCAAGAGGAGAGTTCAGCAGATGACATAGATCCACCAAGCAGAGATGTTAAACCATAGAAATGGTTTCAAGAGGAGAGTTCAGCAGATGACCTAGATCCAGCATGCAGAGATGTTATACCATAGAAATGGTTTCAAGATGAGAGTTCAGCTGATGACATAGATCCAGCAAGCAGAGATGTTATACCATAGAAATGGTTTCAAGATGAGATTTCAGCTGATGACATAGATCCAGCAAGCAGAGATGTTATACCATAGAAATGGTTTCAAGAGGAGAGTTCAGCAGATGACATAGATCCAGCAAGCTGAGATGCTATACCATAGAAATGGATTCAAGATGAGATTTCAGCTGATGACACAGATCCAGCAAGCAGAGATGTTATACCATAGAATTGGTTTGAAGATGAGAGTTCAGCAGATGACATAGATACAGCAAACAGAGATGTTATACCATAGAAATGGTTTCAAGAGGAGAGTTCAGCAGATGACATAGATCCAGCAAGCAGAGATGCTATACCATAGAAATGGTTTCAAGATGAGAGTTCAGCAGATGACATAGATCCAGCAGGCAGAGATGTTATACCATAGAAATGGTTTCAAGATGAGAGTTCAGCAGATGACATAGATCCAGCAAGCAGAGATGTTATACCATAGAAATGGTTTAAAGATGAGATTTCAGCTGATGACATAGATCCAGCAGGCAGAGTTGTTATACCATAGAAATGGTTTCAAGATGAGCGTTCAGCTGATGACATAGATCCAGCAAGCAGAGATGTTATACCATAGAAATGGTTTCAAGATGAGAGTTCAGCAGATTACAAAGATCCAGCAAGCAGAGATGTTATACCATAGAAATGGTTTCAAGATGAGAGTTCAGCAGATGACATAGATCCAGCAAGCAGAGATGTTATACCATAGAAATGGTTTCAAGATGAGAGTTCAGCAGATGACGTAGATCCAGCAAGCAGAGATGTTATACCATAGAAATGGTTTCAAGATGAGAGTTCAACAGATGACATAGCTCCAGCAAGTAGAGATATTATACCATAGAAATGGTTTCAAGATGAGAGTTCAGCAGATGACATAGATCCAGCAAGCAGAGATGTTATACCATAGAAATGGTTTCTACATGAGAGTTCAGCTGATGACATAGATCCAGCAAGCAGAGATGTTATACCATAGAAATGGTTTCAAGATTAGAGTTCAACAGATGCCATAGATCCAGCAAGCAGAGATGTTGTACCATAGAAATGGTTTCAAGATGAGAGTTCAGCAGATGACATAGATCCAGCAAGCAGAGATGTTATACCATAGAAATGGTTTCAAGATGAGAGTTCAGCAGATGACATAGATCCAGCAAGCAGAGATGTTATACCATAGAAATGGTTTCAAGATGAGAGTTCAGCAGATGACATAGATCCAGCAAGCAGAGATGTTAAACCATAGAAATGGCTTCAAGATGAGACTTCAGCCGATGACATAGATCCAGCAAGCAGAGGTGTTAAACCATAGAAATGGTTTCAAGATGAGAGATCAGCAGATGACATAGATCCAGAAAGCAGAGATGTTATACCATAGAAATGGTTTCAAGATGAGAGTTCAGCATATGACATAGATCCAGCAAGCAGAGATGTTATACCATAGAAATGGTTTCAAGATGAGAGTTCAGATGATGACATAGATCCAGCAAGCAGAGATGTTATACCCTAGAAATGGTTTCAAGATGAGAGTTCAGCAGATGACATAGATCCAGCAAGCAGAGATGTTATACCAGTGTGAAGATAGAAGAGATGGATGGACATTAGTTGGTTGCCATTGAAATGACTGTCAGACACTTGTCGAACAGGACACTTTGTTGAAGAGGACACATGTGTGCACCCCACACTGTATTAGATTGTAAGCTCCTAGGACAGGGTGTACATTGTTCTGCATGCCCTCAGGAGCAGTCTGTATATTGTATATTAGATGGTAAGCTCCTAGGACAGAGTGTGCATTATTCTGCATGCCCTCAGGAGCAGTCTGTATATTGTATATTAGGCTTTAAGCTCCTAGGACAGGGTGTGCATTATTCTGCATGCCCTCAGGAGCAGTCTGTATACTGTATATTAGATTGTAAGCTCCTAGGACAGGGTGTGCATTATTCTGCATGCCCTCAGGAGCAGTCTGTACACTGTATATTAGATTGTAAGCTCCTTGGACAGGGTGTACATTATTCTGCATGCCCTCAGGAGCAGCCTGTATATTAGATTGTAAGCTCCTCTTGAGCAGGGTGTATTTGTCTTTTCCTTTGCCTGAGCTTATAATACATGTAGATATACAGCAATATGCAGCAGGACAGACGTGATCCAGGGAAATATCCGATCGCCACCACTGGGGTCAGGAAGGAATTTTTTTCCCCCCTGAGGCAGAGCTCTCCGGGGGGTTTCTTCGCCTTCCTCTGGATCTCTGGCTTCAATGGCTCTCAGCCAGTCCTCAATGACCACAGCCAGTTCTGTGGTCTTTATGGAGCCTGATCTGAGAGTCATTGTGATCAGAGTTTAATTTCTTAAGGGGCCAGTAATATTTTTATTACAATGTTGCTTATTGCTATACCAATAAAAAAATAAAAAGAAAGAAAATAAAAGTGTCATGTGAGTTTTTTTGTCTTGACTTTTTTTTTTTTACACAGTTACAATGATGGAAGTGGCCATTACTACCCTCAATATTCCTGAAGTAGAACCAGGAATTATGGGGGCGCCATTTACAGACGGCAGACCACGTCAATCTCCACCCATTGTGGTATCATAATGTCAGCTCCTGTCCCAAGTTACATTACAAGTGTTACGGGGGTCAATCTCTGTGATGGGGGCAGGGCACTAAAATAGTATATGTCCTACACAACAAACTACCTGATCGAAGACTGAAGAGCGGACACAGAGCCGCCGATTACAAGAGACACAAGCAGAGTCTGACTGTGGTGCCAAGTGGCCCCCCACTATCCAACTCCAGGGCCCCACATTTCAGCTTCATGCAAATATGACGTTCTTCTCAATTACTAATATATATAACAATGAACGGGGTAGATTGGTAAATGAATAAGATTCTGCCTTTGTCTGTAGATAGTGAGTCAATTATATTGTGCCAAGTGCTGCTCATATAAGAGGGTGGTGAACACTCTTGCAGGGCCGGCTCCAGGTTTTTCTGGGCCCCGGGCGAAAGTGTCTCAGTGGCCCCTTTAACACATACTACGATTCATGATGCACAGATACCGCAGAGAAATATATATATATATATATATATATATATAAATATATATATATATATATATATATATATAGTACAATGCCAAAGATTTCACTTCTTACATTACATGAGTGATATCTATTGTAAATTCAACAATAGCTCAGAAACCGGCGAAACACTCCACACAGAATACTGGCCCCCATATAAGGCCCCATACAGGATACTGGCCCCATATATAGCTCCATACAGAATACTGACCCCCATATAACGCTCCATGCAGGCTGTTCCCACCACATAATGCCTCATGCAGGCTGTTCCCCCCACATAATGCCCCACACAGGCTGTTCCCCCCTTATAATGCCCCATGCAGGCTGTTCCCCCCTTATAATGCCCCATGCAGGATGTCACCCACCCTTATAATGCCCCATGCAGGATGTCACCCCCCTTGTAATGCCCCATGAAGGATGTTGCCCCCCTTATAATGCCCCATGCAGGATGTCACGCCCCTTATAATGCCCCATGAAGGATGTCGCCCCCTTATAAAGCCCCATGCATTATGTCACCCCCCGCCCCTTATAATGCCCCATGCAGGATGTCACTCCCCCCCCATATAATGCCCCATGCAGGATGTCACACCCCCGCCCCTTATAATGCCCCATGCAGGATGTCACTCCCCCCCCATATAATGCCCCATGCAGGATGTCACACACACCCTCCCTTATAATGCCCCATGCAGGATGTCACTCCCCCCCTTATAATGCCCCATGCAGGATGTCACTCCCCCCCTTTAATGCCCCATGCAGGATGTCACCCCCCCTCCCTTATAATGCCCCATGCAGTATTTCATTTCCTCCCTTTTAATGCCCCTTGCAGTATGTCACACTCCCATCCCTTATAATGCCCCATGCCTCCATACATTAAAAAAAATGAAATACTCACCACACTTCTCACCTGCTGCCGCTGCTCCAGACCCCTCACCCGCGTCGCCAGCCTCTTCCTGCTCTGCGCTGTGACGGCTCAGGATAGAGCGCGGTGGAAAGCGGTCACCACGCCCTCTGACCTGAGACATCACAGTCAGAGGACGCAGAAGAGACAGGAGCTGCTGCAGAGGCCTGGGAAGAGGCAAGTATTGTGCCGCCGGCTGCCGGGGCCCTGAGCAAGCGAGGGGGAGCGGGCACTGACACTCCTCTTCTCCGCTCACGGGTCCCATAGCGCAGCGGGGTGCCCGACAGTGAGTGGCCCCCCGCCTGCTCAGGGCCCCGGCACTTGCCGGGGTGCACAATGTGCTGACGCCGACCGTGCACTCTTGCACAAGGGCCTACTGGAAGATTCTCCTGTTCTCCTGTGGGCCAGTCCAAGCCTGACTGTGGTATACATAATAAGGCTACATTCCTGCATTGAGCATGTCCTATTCTGATCCTCAAAATCAGATCACAACTGGACATTCTCTGACCCTCACAGATCTTATTCTCAGATCCATGATTTTCATGGATTTGTGAATGGACCTATAAAACTCTACGAGTCCGTGGACCATCCAATAAAAACATTTGGCAGCACAAGGACATTTCACACAAATGTGAGAATGTGGCCTAAGGGATTTTACAGATAACATTATCACTCCAATTCACACAGTGCAGATACAGAATAATATTTACATCCAGGCCCTTACCGCTGACGTCTCATCTGATCAGAGCCGGTTTCTGCTGTTTCTTCTCCATCTGGTCGGACCTTCATGTCGACATCTCCCAGCCACGACTCGTCTTGTCACGATGATCTCCAGTCTAGATAATAACAAGGTCACATACAGGGGCGGAACTACCGCCCGTGCAGCCGGTTCATTGAACGGGGGCCCCGAGGGAGAGGGGGCCCCTCCAACCTCCAGCAGGGCCGCCATCAGGGCATGACTGCCCTGACTCCAGTATGGGGCCCGGCCGGTAGGAGCCCCCTCGGAGCCCCCCTCTTGTGCGTCTCTCTCCTCATGGGGCCCCCGGCCCCATGCAAAGCGCC
Source organism: Phyllobates terribilis (assembly GCF_046119375.1). NCBI lineage: Eukaryota > Metazoa > Chordata > Amphibia > Anura > Dendrobatidae > Phyllobates > Phyllobates terribilis. Next base: position 14,015 of record NW_027363130.1, read on the forward strand.
GGGTCCAGGAAATCTCATAATTCCTCTGACTTCCGGTCATGTGACGGCGCCGTCACATGACCGGAAGGCAGGAGAACCTGGTGTCAGCGATTTGGACGAGCGCCAGGATTCTGCAGGGATCGCATGGGGGTAAGTATAACAAGTTTTATTTTTTTTTAAATACAATTAACTAGGAGTGGGGGGAATGGGAGCTGCACATGGGGGGGAGGGGAGAGATGAGAGATACACATGGGGGGGAGGGGAGAGATGAGAGATGCACATGGGGGGGAGAGGAGAGATGAGAGATGCACATGGGGGGGAGAGGAGAGATGAGAGATGCACATGGGGGGGAGAGGAGAGATGAGAGATGCACATGGGGGGGAGAGGAGAGATGAGAGATGCACATGGGGGGGAGAGGAGAGATGAGAGATGCACATGGGGGGAGGCAGGGCCGGCTCCAGGTTTTTCTGGGCCCCGGGCGAAAGAGTCTCAGTGGGCCCCTTTAACACATACCACGATTCATGATGCAGAGATACGGCGGAGAAATATATATATATATATATATATATATATATATATATATATATAGTACAATGCAAAGATTTCACTTCTTACATTACATGAGTGATATCTATTGTAAATTCCACAATAGCTCAGAAACCGGTGAATCGCTCCACACAGAATATTGGCCCCCATATAACGCTTCATACGGAATACTGGCCCCCATATAAGGCCCCATACGGAATACTGGCCCCCATATAAGGCCCCATAAGGAATACTGGCCCCCATATAAGGCCCCATACGGAATACTGGCCCCCATATAAGGCTTCATGCGGAATACTGACCCCCATATAAGGCTCCATGCGGAATACTGGCCCCCATATAAGGCTCCATACGGAATACTGGCCCCCATATAAGGCTCCATACGGAATACTGGCCCCCATATAAGGCTCCATACGGAATACTGGCCCCCATATAAGGCTCCATACGGAATACTGGCCCCCATATAAGGCTCCATACGGAATACTGGCCCCCATATAAGGCCCCATACGGAATACTGGCCCCCATATAAGGCTCCATACGGAATACTGGCCTCCATATAAGACTCCATACGGAATACTGGCCCCCATATAAGGCTCCATACAGAATACTGGCCCCCATATAACGCTCCATACAGGATACTGGTCCCCTTATAAAGCTCCATACAGGATACTGGCCCCCACATAACGCTCCATACAGGATACCGGTCCCCTTACAACGCTCCATACAGGATACCAGTCCCCTTATAACGCTCCATGCAGGATACTGGCCCCCATATAATGCTGCATGCAGGCTGTTACCCCCCACATAATGCCCCATACAGGCTGTCTACCCCCTTTTAATGCTCCATGCAGGCTGTTACCCCCCACATAATGCCCCATACAGGCTGCCCCCTCCCCTTATAATGCTCCATGCAGGCTGTTCCCCCCACATAATGCACTATGCAGGCTGACCCCCCCTTTATAATGCCCCATGCAGACTGTTCCCCACCTTATAATGCCCCATGCAGGATGTCACCCCCCCCTCTTTATAATGCCCCATGCAGGATGTCCCCCCCTCTCTTTATAAGGCCCCATGCAGGATGCCTCCCCCCTCTCTTTATAATGCTCCATGGAGGATGCCACCCCCCTTCTCTTTATACTGCCCCATGCCTCCATACATTAAAAAAAAAATAAAAAAAAATCAAATACTCACCTCCCTTCTCTTCACCTGCTACCTGCTGCCCGCTGCCTGCTGCCCGCTGCTCGGGTCCGAACTCCAGCGTTGTCGGCGTCTTCCAGTTCAGCGCTCCCTGTGACGGCTCAGGGGAGGGCGCGGTGTAAAGACGTCACCGCGCCCTCTGATCTGAGACGTCACAGGGAGCGCAGAGCAGGAAGACAGCTGATCTGCGGAGGCACGGGGAGAGGTAAGTATCTGGCTGCCGGGGCCCTGAGCAAGCAGCGGAGAAGGGCGGGCGCTGACACCGCTCTCCTCCGCCCATAGCCCAGCGGGGTGCGCGACCGCCAGTGGGCCCCTGTGCCTGCTCAGGGCCCCGGCATTTGCCCGGGTGCGCCGGGTGCTGACGCCGGCCCTGGGGGGAGGGGAGAGATGAGAGATGCACATGGGGGGAGGGGAGAGATGAGAGATGCACATGGGGGGAGGGGAGAGATGAGAGATGCACATGGGGGGAGGGGAGAGATGAGAGATGCACATGGGGGGAGGGGATAGATGAGAGATGCACGGGGGGTGGATGAGAGATGCACGGGGGGTGAGCTGCACATGGGGGGGTGAGAGATGCACATGGGGGGGGTTATGTTTACATAACTTTGTTGCCTTATGAAGGGCGGGGGGGGCCCCCAAAAATTTCTTGCACAGGGGCCCACTACAGTCTGTGTCCGCCCCTGGTCACATATATTGTATATATACACGTGTTTCCCCCACACTGCCCCCTGAATACAGATATGTAGACCCCCCCCCATTAATATACTATTAGCCACTTAGTAATCAAAATATAAAGTGATAAGCAGCACTGTGTACCCCATTAACTATAATCTCCACCGGCCAATAGTATAAATTATTCAGTCTCTGTGACTCTCCCCAATTAACTGTAAGGCTATGTGCACACGGAAAATATACCAGGTTTTACAGTACAAGCAAAGTGAAACCCCCATCGCTGCTCTCTCCCAGCACCCCCATCATTGCTCTCCCCCAGCACACACATCACTGCTCTCTCCCAGTACCCCCGTCATTGCTCTTTCCAGGCACCTCCATCATTGCTCTCTCCCAGCACCCCCATCATTGCTGTCTCCCAGCATCCCAATCACTACTCTCCCCAAGTACCCCCGTCATTGCTCTTTCCGAGCACCTCCATCATTGCTCCCTCCCAGCACCCCCATCATTGCTCTCTCCCAGCACCCCCATCACTGCTCTCCCCAAGTACCCCAGTCATTACTCTTTACAAGCACCCCCATCATTGCTCTTTCCGAGCACCCCATCATTGCTTTTTCCCAACACCCCCATCATTGCTCTCTCTCAGCACCCCTGTCATTGCTCTCTCCCAGCACCCCCATCATTGCTCTTTCCCAGCACCCCATCATTGTTCTCTCCCAGCACCCCCATCATTGCTCTCCCGACACCCCCATCATTGCTCTCTCCCAGTACCCCATCATTGCTCTCTCCCAGCACTGCACCCCCATCATTGCTCTCTCCCAGCAACCCCCATCATTGCTCTCCCCAGCACCATCATTGCTCTCCCAATCCCCACCATTCTCACATCCCCATTATTGCTCTACCCATCCCCACCATCCCCATCATTGCTCTCCCCTTCTCCACCATCCTCATCATTGCTCTCCCATCCCCACCATCCTCATCATTGCTCTCCCCATCCCCACCATCCCCATCATTGCTCTCCCCATCCCCACCATCCTTATCTTTGCTTTCCCCATCCCCATCATTGCTCTGCTCATCCCCACTGTCCCCATCATAGCTTTGCCCATCATTTCTCTCCCCATCATTGCTTTGCCGATCACTGCTATGCCCATCATTGCTCTCCCATCATTGCTCTCCCATCATTGCTGTCCCCATCATTGTTGTCCCCATCATTGCTGTCCCCGTCATTGCTCTCCCATCATTGCTCTCCCATCATTGCTGTCCCCATCATTGCTCTGCCCATCACTGCTCTGCTCATCACTGCTCTTCCCATCACTGATCAGCCCATCATTGCTCTGCCCATCATTGCTCTCCCCCCACCTCCCCTCATTCTCCTGTTCCTCTCCCCAGTGTATCAGTACAAAAAAAAACAAAAAAAAAACACAACTTACCTCTCAGCATGCTCCTGCAGCATCCTCCTTCTTGCCGGTAACTTCCTCCCTTACACAGGCCTGAGCTGCTTGATGACGTCATCAAGCTGTACGAGCCTGTGTCAGGGAGGAAGCGCCGGGCAGGAAGCAGAGAACGGATTCCTCAGCTCCACTGCCATTTTCCTTCTGTCAGCAGCGGAGCTGGAGGGATCGCTCGCTGCTCGCCGCACATGAGAGGGCAATCTGGCCATGGGCCCCCCAGAGCCTGGGGCTCCGAGAAGCAGGCCAGATTGCCCTCAATATTAACCGCCCGGTAAGGGCCCCCCTGCACTCTTGCACGGCCAGGCTCCGGTGCAGCTGCACCAGCGGTAGGTCCGCCCCTGTCTCTGAACTAATCTGCTGATATCTCCCACCACGTAATCTCTGGTCCTCCCAAGACCTCCTTCTCTCCTCCACAATCGTACGTTCCTCATCCAATCGCCTGCAAGACTTCTCCCGAGTATTCCCCATCCTGTAGAATTCTGTGGCCCAACACATCCGATTATCCCCTCATTTGGAACTTTCAAGCGGAACTTTAAAACCCATGTCTTCAGAACAGCTTACAGCCTGCAATGACCCCACTGCCACCTTACCAACAGCAGAGCTGTTGCACCCCCCAAGACTACTATCCTTCCCCATTCCTGTAGAACGTAAGGCCGCAATGGTAGGGTCCTCTCCCCTTTGTACTTGTCCGTCACTATTAGTTTGTTCATTGCAATTTCTATTTGTGTTTGTATGTAACTCCTCCTCATGTACAGCACCATAGAATCAATGGTGCTCTAAAAATAAATAATAACAATAATCCCCCACATGATGTTCCACCCAGTCTTCACCCCTGCCCTCCATGCCGGTGTGCACACTGCAGGAAGCTGCAGCAGTAGTTGGCACAGTGTTTCATCGTCAGCATCATCAGAGATGTGCTGCAGCGGTCTGCTGACCGTTTACACTACCCATCCCACGTACTCATCCTCCAACAAAACAAGAGGTTGGGCATCAGTGCACTCAATCTCTTCCAATTGTTGGCCAGGGCCAGATGGATGGCCCACGGAACCACAGCCAGCAGTCATCAAAAAGCGGAAGACACCGCTGCATGACTTGGGGCTCAGACTGCTTGCCAGGGGGTGAGGTGGAAGACAGATGCCCATGAGCCGCAGGTGCCAAATCTGCGCTTTCAGCAGGGGATTAGGTGGAAGACAAAGCAATGGGACTGAAGGCACTCTCAGCCAACCAACCTAAAACCACTTCTACTTGTTCTGGCCTCACCATTCACCCAACGATACTCGGGCCTACGAAACTACACAGAGCATCCTGTCGCCTACTTGCAGCAAAGGAAGGTGTTTCATTTGGGCACGTAGCCGACACAGATCGACCACGGCCTTTCTCTCCCTGCAGCAGCTACATTCACCACCACCAGCAAAACTGACACATCTATTTGATGCTCTCCGCTTTGTTTTCAACCCAAAAAACTGCAGAGTATTACACGGCCTGTATTCAGAGAGAGAGTGGCTCGCAGATTATTACACTGCCTGTATTCAGAGAGAGAGTGGATCGCAGATTATTACACTGCCTGTATTCAGAGAGAGAGAGTGGCTCGCAGATTATTACACTGCCTGTTTTCAGAGTACCCCTTAAAAAAAACAAAAACAAAAAATACAGTTTTGGCTACCTACTCCTCCTCCACTTTTTCCACCTACACCGCCACCTCCACCTCCTCCTCCTCCTCAACCTCCTGCTTCACTTGGACCTCTGCCTCCTGGTTCAAGATTATAATTGTTTCTTTTTTTTTATTATGTTATTTTAAGTCATTTTCCTATCAACCTTTGTTTTCGGGGCAATTGTCCTGCACTTGCCCCCATTTGGCTTCCTTTTGCAGCCCCTTAGCTCTTACTATGAACATTTTACAGCCCTTTTTAAGCACTGAAGTTAGGGTCCCTATTGACTTCTATTGGGTTCGGGGTCAAGTTCGGTCCAAAACCAAACTTTTAACTGTAGCTTGGTAGAATCTGCTGAACCTGAACATCCATGGATCCACTCATCCCTATCAGTAACACATCATTGTCTGCACATAGACGGTCATTTTTCTTGACATCTCTTGCTTACAGGACGATATAATTCTGAGAATGATTATTTTTAAGCTTAAAGAGGTGGTCCGCTACATTCTATAATGCCCCCTTCCATCCAGTATCGCTCCAAAATCAAGCGCGCGCTTTCCCTCTCTCCTCTGCTTTCATCGGCCGCAGGCGCTCTCTGGATTTTGGGATGTTCACGATTACAAAAATTGTCCTGCCCCCAGCTATAGAGCGAGGGGCCGGTGGAAGGGGGCTGCAGACCCCACAATCACTAGAGGATAGAAACTTTCACCGCACACTCAGGAGATCCAATGCAAAAGTTTTAATGATATTTAGAAAAACCTGCAAGTGGCGACAAAAAACAGTTCTTTAGTTTAGAGGGGACTTTTCCGTTTCGGTCCGCTCCTGGGCCTTGCTCACATAGTCGCTCTGAGTAAGACTGTGATGGTCCAAACTATATGAGAGAGATCCCAGTGGGGATGCATATTCAGCTGAGTCCTTATGGGGAATGGCAGTAAGGGCGCTCCTGCACTTCCTGTGTGAAGGCCTTTTGGGATGTGACGTGCGGTGAAACGCCGTTCACAACCCAGTCAATCGTGGCGGGGGGGTTAGTGCGTGCGACTGGGTCATGCCTAGGTGAATCCAAGAAATCCGGAAGTTGAGGTGACATCAGCCGAGGTCACGTGATGTGGACTGAGCAAGAAGGGATAGCGCCACCCACAGGCACATCTGGCTACATAAGGTATTTCCAAAAATAGTTAGTTAAAAGGTGTAAATGGATGGGGGCATTTTACAATGTAGCGGACCACCTCTTTACACTTGTTCATTGGGTGATTGGCAGCAGTTTACACTGCACAGTTATTGGGGAACATAAGAGTATGTGATGAATGATTAGTGCCGGTCGTCATGGTGACTGTCTGTGACAATAAACCATAGGGAGCAGTGAGCATGGTGAATGGCATAGAATGGATGATAGCTGACAATGATGTTACTATGGTAATAAACTGGGGTGGATGGTATGGATGATTACTGCAATCATTACACTGCTTATAATCTGGAGGGGAGATGATGAAGGATTCCTGCAATATTTACTGTAATGACGTATGTGCTTTATTCACAGCGGCCTGCTGATATATATTTATGCACCGTATATAGTCTTTTAATTGCTAGAATGCAGAGGAGAGGGAGAGCGCGCGGTGGATGCTGGGCTGTGACAGGAGGTGGCGCCACTGGGTCACGCCGGCATGAATCTGGAATGTGACATGACCTCAGCGGAGGTCAGAGCCGGCTGTAGCGGGGGTCAGAGACGCCCAATGAGCCGTCAGCGATAGCGCCCCTCACAGACCCTTATAACAACCAAAGGGAATCACAAAAAAACTTTTTTCCACATTGAAATGGATGGGGGCATTATTGATTGCAGAGGACGACCTCTTTAATAAACCGTCCTGATATTTAGTAACAATTCTTTATAAAGGGACAGTGAACACTTCTGACTAATTGTAACTTATAATTTGTGGGGTCCTGTAAATGAAGAGGTTCCGGCACACGGCCCCCGCTCAGCAGACAGCAGACGGGTCACTCACCAGCACCTTTAGGAAGGCAGCTTTTCTAAGAAAAATAAAAGTAGCATGCCAAAAATGTGTATAGAAATCCATGTAGCAGCCTTATGGCAGCTTTACATTCTAGCTGTAATTCCGGCTTATCTCGTCTTTTGGTTTTTATTTTGATTTTTCTACTTTTCTCTTTTCTACAACTACAAATCTGTCGGCTTTCTGATATTGGCTCGTGGACCTGTTGGTTCAACCACATTCACCGTCTCCTATTACTAAATCAGGATCATCACAGTCCAACGTTGTATTAAAATAATTTAATGTCGTCAAACAATAATGAGAATTGTATGAACAGGATGTGGAGAGGAGAGTTTCAGAATCGGGTGGATTCAGTCCTCTCTTCCTAGACTTAGACCCGGCGATATAACACAAGAAGCAGAATCATTAGAGCTGCGTCACTTACACGGCAGACAGGAAGTGCGATATAACACAATCATTAGAGCTGCGCTCACTTACACGGCAGACAGGAAGTGTGATATAACGCAATCATTAGAGCTGCGTCACTTACACGGCAGACAGGAAGTGCGATATAACACAATCATTAGAGCTGCGCTCACTTACACGGCAGACAGGAAGTGTGATATAACGCAATCATTAGAGCTGCGTCACTTACACCGCAGACAGGACGTGCGATATAACACAATCATTAGAGCTGCGTCACTTACACGGCAGACAGGAAGTGCGATATAACACAATCATTAGAGCTGCGCTCACTTACACCGCAGACAGGAAGTGCGATATAACACAATCATTAGAGCTGCGTCACTTACACCGCAGACAGGAAGTGCGATATAACACAATCATTAGAGCTGCGCTCACTTACACGGCAGACAGGAAGTGCGATATAACACAATCATTAGAGCTGCGCTCACTTACACCGCAGACAGGAAGTGCGATATAACACAATCATTAGAGCTGCGCTCACTTACACGGCAGACAGGAAGTGCGATATAACACAATCATTAGAGCTGCGCTGACTTACATGGCAGACAGGAAGTGTGATATAACACAATCATTAGAGCTGCGTCACTTACACGGCAGACAGGACGTGCGATATAACACAATCATTAGAGCGGCGTCACTTACACCGCAGACAGGACGTGCGAGATTCCAATAAACATTTAAAGCTGCTTAGATTAAAAAGGTTATTCCAAAAATCGTCATTTATTCCCTATGGGACTGTAGGGAATAGTCGGGGCTGTAATCTGACAGTCTTATAGACAATGAATAAAGTTGTGGTCTAGCATGTACACCTCCACTCCATTCAATACAGGGCTATGCAGAGCCTGGTTCCTGGGATCTAGGGACCCATTGTCTGGATTGCTAAGGGGGCCAGTGGTTGGACCCCAAACGATTAGTAAGTTTTATTATTGATATGGGACAACTAGGAATTTTGGGAAAAACCCTTTAGTTTTGTAAGAGTCAAGGCTGTGTGGCACCCCAGGGGGTCTGGTTGCCACAGTGGTAGTAATACCATGTCTGGGAGCAAAACAGGGGTTTCCTGGTCAGGAACACAGTACATGCAACACCTCCTGCCCCAGACCAGAAAGGGGAGGATCCTGCCCTTTATAACTGGGTCTGGAGGCGGGGTTAGAGCAGTCTAGTCTAGGCAGTCTAGTCAAGTGTGAGGAGTCAAGTGGGACACGCAGGAGCAAGAAGCCAGGGACTGGAGCTGGAGATAGCTCGTCCTGGATGGTTTACACAGAGGACCGGACACTGGAGTCCGAGGCTGTGGGGATTGCATACCCAGCAGCAGATACCACAGGGCAGGAGATTGCAGGTCTCCTGGCCCCATCAGAAGCCCGGAGGCTCAGCCACACGAAAGGACCAATACCGCCACAGAGGAGCGAGGAATACACAAGGCCTGAGTCGCCAGCCATACGGGTGAGCACAGCACGTTACACTCAGGGACATGGGCCGCAACACGACTATAAGCAGGATAGCCAAAGAGTACAGTCAGAACGGCAGGCCTACAACTCCACCTGGCCAGGAGGACTCTAGGATTGCTCCCAGACTGACCAGGCCTTTATCACTAGCCGGTACTCCCGTTGGGGCCCATATAATTGCCAACAGTAAAGACCCTGGGACTGCACTGCAAAGACTCCGTGTTGCCATTACTGATAACTTGCACTACTACCATCATCATCCACACACACTGCCCTGAAGCAATACTCTTCCTGTGGGGAGTTATACTACCCTGCTGCCAAACCATCAGCTTCAGAGGACTGTTCCGCAGCGGCGGTCTCTATTGACTGCATTCCACAGGTGGCGTAGTCGGACATTATAAATAACCTATACATAAATACGCCTTGGATTGACCACCTGGGTCACGGACCGGGTCACCGCCACAGTGACTACAACCCCCAGCATCTACAGGCTCTGCTCCGGGTACCCCACGGCCCAGGGGCGCGTCAGCTGTATGTGTATATATATATATATATATATATATATGGATTAGAATGTATATAAGTGGATTACATGAAGTGATAACATTCTATAATATATATATATACACAGTATAGACACATATATATATAATTAAATCCTCTTCTATTTAGTGAAATACTTTTCCACAATTAGACGTCAGAAGTAGAAGCCGTTGTATCATTTCGGTTTCTATTGTTCTTCTCTTTATGACTCTTTACATTCTTATCGGCATATATGTATCAGTACATTACAGCTGGAGATGATTTATTGCCGTTCATGTGATACAAATTAGGCAATGTCTGGAATCCCACTAATGGTTGGACTAGGACGGCCATTATATTAGTGGTCTGCAGGTTCTGAGCCTATAACTCAGATACAACCAGGGGGGAGTACGGGATTTCCAGGGGGGCCGCAGGCAGAACACTTGTATTTCTTATAATATATGATAAACTGTTCTCCGCTGTTTCAGCGCAGTAATAGCCGGGTATTATAGAAAGCCGACTGCTGACTGACACACAAGGTGACATCAATGGTCTCAAGGATTGAAAGTTGATCGTTCCATTCTCAGGGGGTCTTGTGTGTAAGGCTATGTTCACACATCATGTTTTTTTCTGCAGCAAAATCTGATCTCTTGCCAGATGTTTGTTCAGGATTTTTCTTGCTGTTTTGCTTATTTTTGCTGCGTTTTTTTCACTGTCCTTTTGTCTCTTATATGTTTGTACATAACGTTCAGTGAAAACAAGATAAAAATTTCTGGTTTTGGCGCAAAAAACGCTGAAAAAAAACACTGAAAAACCTGACACCTGCATTTTTGGTGCGTTTTTTCAGCGTTTTTTTCACCACCCATTACTTTCAATGGGTAAAAAAACACTGAAAAAAACGCTGAAAGAAGTGACATGCTCTATTTTGCAAAAAAAAAACCATGATGTGTGCAGGAGATTTCTGGAATCTCATAGACTTTGCGGGTACTGCAAAACGCAGCTGAAAATTAGCATAAAAAACGCATTAGAAAAAACGCTGAAAAAAAACATGATGTGTGAACATAGCCTAAAGGTTGGTAAACACTTAAAACATAATGCAATGAAGACTGGTCTGATCCTCACAGTCCTCTACTTCTGAGATTTGTAGAATCTCATTCACACCTTCACTCAAGTGTAGGTACAAAACAGGGATCCAGGTCTCTAATAAATCCACACCTCATCCACCATGAAGCTTCAGCTGCCTTCCGTCCAGCGCCGGACTGGGGTGTCTGGGGCCCACCAGGGACATTGACTCCAGGGGCCCACCCACCCGGGCCCACCCTTCAGCTATTTGCAGATACCTGTTCGCCGTTATCCCCATTATATTGGCGGCTCCGGCCCATCACTGTGCGCTCACCAGAAATGCCATGTACAATTACTGGAGTTTGCATTAAAGGGTTTTTATTGGTGAAGTTCTCAGCGATGCACAGGTTGGGAAGGGGGTCACTTATTTATTGGTGGAATCTGCACTGTCAGGAGATTGTGGCACTTTGAGTATTTGGTGAGATTTTCACCTCTGTATTTATAAGACAAATCCAGGAGTGGAGCGATCCGAGGTCATGTTTTATGCATTTCTCACCCACTCCTGGTTTTGTCTTATAAATACAGAGGTGAAAATCTCACCAAATGCCAACTTGCTTTCTCTGGTGAACCTCTGTAACTGCATCTCTGCTGCTGTGTAATAGTCACAGGACAGGGAGGGGTTAAACATCCAAGTATTTAATATCTATTGGAAATAAAGAGGTTTCCCCTTATTGATATCAGATAAAACAAATGACCAACCACAATCCACTCTACCAAGACCAATATTACCAGATAGAAGGCAGAAATACCACCACACCGTGACCAAATCACATATTACCACCACATAGTGCCCAAATAATGCCACATACAAGGCACAAATACCGCCACACCATGACCAAAGCACATAATACCACCACATAGTGATCAAATGCTACCAGATACAAGGTATAAATACTGACACACCATGAGACCACATATTACCACCACATAGTGACCGAATAATACCACATAGAAGGGACAAATATCGTCATGTCATGACCAAAGTACATAATGCCACCACATAGTGACAAATAATACTAAAATAATAAAAATGTAAAAAAGCTCTGTATATTGGGTCAGTGAACAGGTTATACAGTGATCACCAGTGACATTATACACAGGAGCTCTGTATGTAGTGTCAGTGTACAGGTAATGCAATGATCACCATTGATATTATACACAAGAGCTCTGTATATAGTGTACAGGTTATACAGTGATCACCAGTGACATTACACACAGGAGCTATGTATATTGGGTCAGTGTACAGGTTATACAGTGATCACCAGTGACATTATACACAGGAGCTCTGTATGTAGTGTCAGTGTACAGGTAATGCAATGATCACCATTGATATTATACACAGGAGCCCTGTATATAGTGTACAGGCTATACAGTGATCACCAGTGACATTATGCACAGGAGCTCTGTATATGGTGTATAGTGTACAGTTAATACAGTGATCACCAGTGACATTATACACAGGAGCTCTGTATGTAGTGTCAGTGTACAGGTAATACAGTGATCACCATTGATATTATATACAGGAGCTCTGTATATAGTGTACAGGTTATACAGTGATCACCAGTGACATTATGCACAGCAGCTCTGTATATAGTGTATAGTGTACAGGTAATACAGTGATCACCATTGATATTATACACAGGAGTTCTGTATATAGTGTCAGTGTACAGGTAATGCAATGATCACAAGTGATATTATACACAGGAGCTCTGTATATAGTGTCAGTGTACAGGGAATGCAATGATCACCATTGATATTATACACAGGAGCTCTGTATATAGTGTCAGTGTTCGTGTATAGGTAATACACATACTCACAAGTTCTTTATCTGCCGCAGACCGATATATCACATCTTCTATGCAGGACTTATCTCTGCAGGAAATAACATAGTTAGCTATAACTGGTCACTTCCAGAGCACAATCCACACTTTTCCCAAGATTTCTACACTACATGAAATGACAAAAAAGCAACATAGTGCGGCACTCCACAGTAACAGTGCTCCAGTGTCATTCTGTGTCAGCGTCTGTGATTGGCTGTTGGGACTGTCACACATATAGAAATGTGAAAATAAATAAATAATAAAACAAAAATGATGTAGCGCTCTGCAGAATTTTTGATTCTCAGCGCAGATAAAGCAGACAGCTACGGGCTGCCACCTCCAGCTGCCTGGCTTTACTGTGGCTGCTGATCAAAAGTCAGGAAAGCCCAATGGGTTTTTTTTAATTTAAAAAAATAATTAAAAAAAAAATGCGCGGGCTCCCGCCATATTTTGATCGCCAGCCAGGCAAAACCAGGCAGCTGGGGGCTAGGATTCGCGTCCAGATGAGCTGCAGGCCTGCGCTGCCTGGGGCGACGCCGGGTCCGTCCTCCACAGTGCGCACAGGAAGCAGTCCCAGGGCGATGACGTCATCACCCTGAGACTGACCTCCTGCGCACGTGTGGCGCCCCTGAGGGTTCGGTCGCCACAGAGGTATTGCACCTCAACCAGAGGTGTGGTATCTCACTCTCAGGTAAGGAAGGAGTACAGCCCAGGACCCTAACACTACATCCACTACACCACATTTACGGGGGACAGGGCGAGATTGCTCCTACGGGAGAGCACAGTCCCTGATCCCTGGCTGAAGTGGGGAGGAACCACTTAGAGAGGGGGAACTATGTAGTGGATGGGTGGAGGACGTAGATCCTGGGAGCACTGTGGTAGGAGGTATAATAGGAAGGAACCATCTTGGTTCAGTCAGTCAGTGGGGAAGTTCCAGTCAGTCAGACTGAGGTGCAGGCAGGGGGCAGAGGCTCTGTATGAGCTCTGCTCCATAGGCAGGCCCTGCCAAGAGGCCTGAGCCTGGAAAGAGAGAAGAGAGGAAAGGGGAGCAGGAAGGCTCCAGGAACGAGGGAAGAAGGGACCCTAGGGGTACGGGCCATGCAGCAAGCCACCCGTATGCCCGCTGTTGCCAGGAGGTAGGGGGGTCAGGCCAAAGAAGTGGAACCGGGTCCCCCAACCAGCAGAGACTACAAGGCTCAACTGGGAACCGGAGGCTGCAGCACTTCAAGTACAGCAGGTCGCCCACACCAGCCACCAGGAAAATAGCCACATAGGGCCAGGGGATGGAACACAAGTCGCCCGCCAAGGCCCGAGGACACTGGATAGAGGTGCCGCTAGGTGTGAGGTTCAAGGAGAGAGGCCAGAGAGGACACACAGAAGGGGGTCCTGCTAAGTGCTCCAGAGCTACCTGGGAGTCGACTGAGCCCCTCACTCGGTAAACACAGGACGACGCGGGAAGTTATAAACCTGCAGTAATAACTTGGAGTGAAAGAACTGTGAGTAAAGACCCTGAGACTGCATTGCAAAGACTCCGCGTTGTCATTACTGATTCCCAGCACTATCACCACCATCATCTCTACACGCTGCCCTGAAGCTACACTCCACCTGTGGGGAGTCACATCACCTAGCTGCACATACCACCAGCCTCAGCGGACTACCAATAACCGCAATCCACAGGTGGCGTAGTCGGACATTGACATTAGTGCACATAGACTACTACCCTGGTTTGACCGCCCTGGGTCACGGACCGGGTCACCGCCACGGTGACTACAACCCCCAGCATCTACAAGGCCCGGCTCCGGGTGTCCCCAAGGCCCAGGGGGCGCATCACACGCGCCGGCAGTATTGCGCTGCGCAGAGGAGGCAGAGGGGCACTGCAGCAGCAGGCAGAGCAGGGAGATCGCTCTCCCTGCTTTGCCGCTGCAGAGGGCCCATCACTAATCATATCGGCAGTGCTGCCGATATGATTAGCGAACCGGGGGGGCCCTCTGTTCTCTGTACAGGTCCCAGGGGGGTAGGGGGTGGGGCTTAGGGGTGTGGCCATCGGGACCCGGGGCCCACTGGGGTTTTCCCGATCCTCCGGTGGGCCAGTCCGCCCCTGCTTCCGTCTCACCTACCACAAAATGATATAGCAGGAAGACATGTCCTCCCAATAGTGAAGCTCTGTGGAAAGCTTCTCTTATACTTACAGAATAAAGCCTTTTTTTACCTAGCTTACTAGAACTCCTGTTTTGCAATGAGGGTCAAATACCCTAAGATATGTGTTATTTCATCAAATCATGGAGTGTAAGTATAAAATTATGTCATATTAAGATTCAATTGATTCTTTAATAAGTTATTTCTAGAGTACCTCTTTTTAATATATTCATGAATTTATTTAATTTCTATTTATACTTCTTAATTCTATTAGTTTTATTACAAATTTTGAATGACAGGACGGAGACAAAGTTAGGCCTAGCTCCAGGCAGGTCAGAAACTTACTACGCAGAAGCCAGAACCAGGAGGCCCAAAACCTGCTCATTGGGGAGGATCCGGACATACACCCTTCACCCTACAGTGCTCCGGGGAGTGCCTGAATTTCCACCAGTAAAAGGTACTGAAGTGACTATCGTGTCCGTCCCTGTACTTGCTCTGGCCCGGCGTAGTCTTTTTGTCCTGCATCCCCATTCCTATACTGCCCTGAGGCCCAGCTCTACCTGTGGAGAGCAATACCATCAAGCTGCCCTATCATCAGCCTCAGTGGACTGCGCAGCGCTGGTGATCCTCACCAGAAGCCACAGGTGGCGTCACGAACTATTATTTTTACTAAATCAAACCCTTTTTGGGCCGACCACCGCGACATCCCTGAAGGTCAGGCTAAAGGCCCGGGTACCGAGTTATCCCCCATCTTCCTCTGGGTGCTACATATATCTTCCCAGAATTCCTGTACTTTAGGGCATCCCCAGAGTCCATGTAACAGATCAGATTTTCCGAGTTTGTATTTTGGACAATGTACCAGACGATCCCTCATTGTTCTAGATACTGGTATGTTGAAGGCCAGTACAGCTCTGTGCAAAATCCTAAATTGTGTGTCTCTCCAAACCTCACTTAAGATGTTTTTCCGTACTGCCTGCCAACCCGCCAGCATTTTTTTCCCGATTTCCTCACTCTCTATTTGTTTGGCCCAGGATCTGAATGTTTTCTCTATGTCTATTTTTCCAAGGATGCCTTTCAGATTTCTGTATATTGCGGATATATCGCATGTACCTGTTCGGTCAAATAATAGATTATCCATTGCATTCCTTCTCGTCTCTTCACTCACATTTATCAAATGCGTCATAATTGTCCCTTTTATTTGTCCGAATTGTAGGAATTGTTGTTCACTTGGCTTGAATTTTAATATTATCTCTTCCCTACACAGCCACCTATTTTCTTCTTCATGTAGTAGATTAGCTATTTTATGGATCCCCCTCACCCTCCATTCCTGAAATAGTTTGTTCTCTGCTATTTGTTGGAACACAGGATTTCCCCATATGGGTAAATCTCTCGATATTCTCCATGAGAATTTAAGTTTTCTCCTAAGTTCCTTCCATGTAGCTATTGTATCCCGATACACTATTGAGTTTTTTATTTTTTTAGGCATTAGGCTTTGTGGCGTGTGTAATAAGGCGACTAAGTTCCACGGGTACGCATACGATTTTTCCAGGACCGTATCAGAGAACCCACTAGTGTCTTTAAACCAATCTACTATGTGACGGGAAATACACGCTAGATTATATCCTCTTATGTCTGGCAAGTTTACCCCTCCCTCTTCCCTGGAAGCCATCAGTGTATTCAGTTTTATACGAGGTCTTCGACCTCTCCATATAAATTTCCTAATAGCCGAGTATACTTTCTGCACATCTACATGTTTTAGGAGAACAGGAATGGTCTGCAGTGGATACATGAGTTTCGGAAAACTCATCATTTTTAAAAGGTGAATCCTGCCCAATAGACTCAAAGGCAAATTTTGCCACCGTTCTAATTCCTGTTGAATTTTGGAGATGACTGGAGGAAAGTTTAAGTTATATATCGACTCTGGTTTTCTCCCCAGCTTGATACCCAGATATGTTATATGTGTTTTGGATATTGGAATACTGCACATTTCCTTTTCCACCATACTGCTTCTGCCTCTATTTGTTAAGTGGAGAATTTCGCATTTGCTTTTATTTAGAGTGAATCCCGAATACCTACCAAAATTTTCCATAAGATCCAGGACCCCTGGCAGATCTCTTGCCACCTCAGCCATGTAAAGTATGATATCGTCTGCGAAATACGAGGCCTTAAGCTTCATGCCCCCTATTGGTATCCCTTCATAAACTTCATGTTGTTCTAGGTATCGCGCAAGGGGTTCTAATGCCAGATCAAACATTAGCGGGGACAAAGGACATCCCTGATGTGTTCCCTTTTCAAGAGGGAAATTTGCCGATAAATGACCTGGGGTTTGAATTCTTGCTGCGGGGTTAGCATATAGGGCTTTTATAACATTTCTGAAGTTTCCCACAAGCCCAATTTTGTCCAAAACTTGACCTACCCAGCTCCACTTCACCTTATCAAAGGCCTTCTCTGCGTCTAGTGTAACCAGAGCCGGCTTACCTCGACTGTTTTCTTCTTTATTTATTGCATCTATGGCTAACAATGTACGTCTTACATTTGTAACTGCACTCCTACCTTTCACAAAGCCCACCTGTGCGGGTGTTACTAATGTTGGGAGTATCTCTGCTAATCTGTTTGCCATGAGTTTGGATATTATTTTAACATCTTGATTTATCAAGGATATAGGTCTATAAGATGCTGGGTCCTCCACATTTTTCCCTTCTTTTGGTATTAAGCTAATATGAGCCACATTAGTGCCCACCAACAGATCCCCCCCCTGTAACAATTCGTTATACCATGCAGTCAAAGTAGGGGTTATTTGTTGGGACATGACCTTATAAAAATCGCCCGTGAACCCATCCGGCCCAGGTGCTTTTCCAGCTGGCAATCCCCCAATGGTACTCTTCACTTCCCCCTCTGTAATGGGAGCATTTAGCATATTTAACTGTGGCTCTGAGACACAAGGTATGTTCATTTTTTTTAGAAAGTCCTCACCCTACTTGTGCCCTTGGCCTCTTCTAAATATAAGTTAGCATAATACTCCCGCAGGGTTGAGTTTGTTTCCCTAGGGTTATCCACCATTAGGCTGAGTTCACACGATGCGTATTTGATGCGTTTCCGCGGCGTTTTTGCAGTTGCGTAAACGCATGAAAAACGCATGGTAGAAGGGAAGCAATGTTCCCCAATGGAAATCCGCATGTGCTGTGCCCATGATGCGGATTTTTCCGCAGCGTTAACGCTGCGGTCAAAAATCCGCAGCATGTCAATTAATTTTGCGGAAACGCGGCGATTTCGCCGCCATTGACTTGCATTAGAACGCGCCAATTCCGCAAGACAGCATTTGTACTTGCGTTATTGGCGCGTTCTAATATGCGGATGGTACCCGGGTGTAGAGGAGAGGAGAGTCTCATCCACACCCAGGTACCATTAAAAAAGCTGTAAAAAAAGAATAAAATAAAAAATAATGTATTCTTACCTTCTGTCGGCCCGCGCAGCGCTCCCGCTTGGTTCCCGGCACTTGCAGTGAGTTGTAGGACCTGATCTGACGTCAGAGTCATGTGACGGGTCACGTGACGCTGACGTCGGCAGGTCTTTCAATTCAAAGTTGCCGGCGAGGGAGAACAGATTGAGCAGGACAGCGCGGGCCATCGGAGGTAAGTATATACACCCTCTCGGGTCACACTATATAAATCCATGCTGTTTGCATGGATTTATATAGTGTGACCTAGTTGTCAAGCACTTTCCAGGTGATGCACATCGCCTGGAAAGCGCTTGTCAATCTGCATGCGGAAACGCATGTGAATCTGCATGTGGATCCGCATGTATTCTGCAGGAAAAACGCATGCACAATCTGCATGCACAATCTGCATGCGTTTTTTCTGCCAGGGAGATGCAGAAATTTTCTGCTTCATTTCTGCATCGTGTGCACATACCCTTAAACCCTCTCTAGTCTTAAGCTTTAAGATATTACTCTTTCCCTTCTTGCCCTTTGCCAAGTTTGCTAATAGCTTTCCTGCTTTATCTCCAAATCTCCTCAACTCTATTTCCATTTGCGTCTTTCTAAATAATTCTTTTTTTTCCGCCCATATGTCAAAATCCCTTTTGGCCTCCCTCCATTCATCCCTATTTTAGCTGTTTTTTGTTGTTGAAAGTGCAAGCATTTCTCCCTTAATTTCCTACTAAATTCCTCATATTTAGTGTTGGTTGGTTTTTTTAATGTATGCACATCCGCTATTAGTTGCCCTCTCAGGACCGCCTTTCCTGCTTCCCAGTATGTTTGTGGTTTCAGACCATCCACCGAATTGTGGTAAGAATACTCCTCCCACCATTGCTGTAATATCACTTTAAACCGCTCGTCTCCAAGAAGAAACGATGGGAATCTCCATATGTAGTCCGTTCCCCTTGGATATTGCTCAATTAAATTTAGAGAGATTGGCGCATGATCCGAAATCACCATTTCCTCAATTTTTGACTTTTTGCATCTGTCTAGTAGCCCTCTACTCACCAATATATAGTCAATTCTAGACCAAGTTTGATGTGGGTGGGAAAAGTGTGTAAATTCTCGTTCATTGGGTGATTCCAACCTCCAAATATCCGACAAATCTGTGTCCTCTATGAACTCTGCCAATAGAGTTGATTTCCCACTAGCTTTTCCCCCTCTTGTCCTCACGTGACTCAGTCGATCTTCCTCTATAGACTGTGTGTTGTTGTAATCTCCTCCTACTATCATGTTCTTTGTTGTGTTTTAAAACGTAGTTGTTCAAAAAAAGTTTTTTGCTCTGTGTTGGGCGCATATATATTGATTCCACCAATTCCTTCCTCATTTCTTTCTAGCTTTAGCATTATGTACCTTCCATCTGTATCCCGTTCTACCTGCATTACTTTGTACGGTAGATTTTTGTGCAGCCATATGAGAACACCTGCCTTTCTTCCCACCCCCTCTGAACCATACACCTCTCCCACCCACAATCTTTTCATCCTAAACATATCTTCATTTCTCAAATGCGTTTCTGCAATAATGCAATATCTGCTTCTAGTTTCTTTACATGTCGCAGAACCATCATTCTTTTAGTCGGGGCTCTAAGCCCCTTTACACCCCATGATACAATGTGCATACTATGATATTTTCATTTTTGATTATATGTTGGCTGCTCACACCAAATAATCACAATTTTGCTCTGACTTACATTGTGTTCCTGCATGTCTCCCCTTTGAACAAAAAACAAGTTAACAACCAACAACAAACAATCACTCAATAGCATTTTTCTGTGACTTCCTTTTTCTGGCTTATTCCCCCACAAGCTCCTCCCCGGCAATATTTCTTTCGTTAAACCACCTCTAAGTTCTTTAAGTGGTCACCCCCTCAAGTGACTACAAATAGGAGAGTCCTTGGGTCGCCAGTCTCATTAAAGTGTCCTTCTCCCTGCTTTATCCCCTCCATAGTGTATTACTTATCTGCTTCAATATCCACTTCCTGGATTATCTTGTGATGTCTGGGTGTTCTTTGCCTTTGGGTCTGTGGGCTCATCCTCCAATTTTCGGATTCCTCTTCTCTCTCTGTACTTTGTTCTGCTTTTCTCCCCTGCTTCGGCGATGTTCCGACCTCTGTTTCATCTTGTCCGTTTTTCCTCAGCAGCTTCGATATGTACTCTTCTGCATCCTTCGGATTTTGAAAGCTTTTTGTTGAGCCATCTGTGTGCCTTACTTTCAATATGGCCGGGTACAGTAATTGGAACTGTATATGATTTTTAAATAGTCTGGAACAACAGTCACTGAACATTCTGCGCCGTTTATTAACCTCCACAGAATAGTCATTGAAAATGATAATTTTGTGTCCTTGAAAAGTTAACGGCTCTCTTCGACGTCTAAACGCTCGCAGAATGTTTTCCTTATCGTTAAAGTCCAAGTACTTGGCTATTGCTTGCCTTGGTCTCTGGTTTGTCTCTGGCGTATTGTTCGGTCTTTGAGGGGCTATTCGGTGCGCCCTTTCTACCCTCCTGTGAGAGGTTATTCCCAGAGCCTCTGGTAAATCATCTTCAAATATTCTCTGAAGTTGTCTGGGCTTGATAGTCTCCGGGAGTCCAACGACCCTTAAATTATTCCTACGTGATCTGTTTTCAAGATCTTCAATGCGATCTACCAAAATATGAACTTGCTTCTGCAGTAAACTGATGTCTTTATCAGCCTGTTCATTTATATCCCCCAGGCGCCCAATTCTGCCTTCGGCCTCCTCTATTCTCACTTCATGTTGTGAGATGTCTTCTTTAAGACCCATCGCGTCTGTTTCATTACATTCTCAAGGGAAACTCTTATCTGTGGGGTGAGGTGTTCGATTACTGATTCAGTAAGTTCTTTGTAGTTTATACTGCTGAAGTCTGCCTGCATCTCTCCCATTAGCTGGCCAGACCCTCTCTGTCCTCTCCCATCTTCTCTCACCCCCATCTCCTGCTGGGAGTCTGTACACAATTCCTCCCCTCTTGGCTTCTGTGATAAGGGCAAGGCACACTGAGAATCTTCATTGGTGGCCATTTTGGATATCTCCTGAATCTCCCGTCATACCACTCACCGGGGTTTTACTGCTGCGGAGGAGATAACGTTCCATCGGCTGGTTAATCTGCTTCTCACTGTTCTGTGCTTTTGATCCTATGTTTTCTTAACAGGTTTTACTGCTTTGAGGGGGTGAAATCTGCCGGGGCTGCGGAGCTATTTCTTCTTATCGCCTCTCAGTCAGGGCCTGACCGGAAGTCAAAGTCGAGTTATATTTTATCGTCCACCGGTTTTCGCATGGAGCCGGCAAAAATTCAGGAGGTACTGGATTGGAAGCGTCCTGAGGATTTAAAGGCGTTACAAAGGTTTTTGGGTTTCGCCAACTACTACCGCAAGTTCATCAAAAACTTTTCTGTAGTAGCCAAACCTCTGACGGATATGACCAGGAAAGGGACAGACTATTCTAAATGGTTCAGTCCAGCCAGGGAGACATTTAATACCCTAAAGGAGTGTTTTGCATCTGCGCCGATTCTCATACGGCCTGACGTTACTCAGCCATTCATTGTAGAAGTTGACGCGTCTGAAGTGGTGGTGGGGGCTGTTTTGTTGCAGGGTGCGTGTCCTGGTAAATGACGTCGCCCGCTGAGAGAAATTATGACATTGGTAACAGAGAACTGTTGGCAATTAAGTGGGCTTTTGAGGAGTGGCGTCATTTTTTGGAGGGGACATTTCAATCTTGTATATCTAGGGTCTGCAAAACGTCTAACGCCCAGACAAGCAAGATGGGCGTTATTCTTTACCAGGTTTAACTTTTTTGTCACTGTCACGTAAAGGCTGGGGAACAAGGGCATTAAGGCGGATGCCTTATCTCGCTGTTTTCCTGGAGGTGGAGATAATTCTGAACCGATTCCTATACTTCAAAAAGGGGTTGTGGTTGCATCTACAGGTGCTTCTCACAAAATTAGAATATCATCAAAAAGTAAATTAATTTCAGTTCTTCAATACAAAAAGTAAAACTCATATATTATATAGAGTCATTACAAACAGAGTGATCTATTTCAAGCGTTTATTTCTATTAATGTTGATGATTATGGCTTACAGCCAATGAAAACACAAAAGTCATTATCTCAGTAAATTAGAATAATTAACAAAAAACACCTGCAAAGGTTTCCTAAGCGTATAAAATGTCCCTTAGTCTGTTTCAGTAGGCTCCACAATCATGGGGAAGACTGCTGACTTGACAGATGTCCAGAAGGCAGTCATTGACACACTCAAGGAGGGTAAGCCACAAAAAGTCATTGCTAAAGAAGCTGGCTGTTCAATGTTCATAGAGTGCTGTATCCAAGCATATTAATGGAAAGTTGAGTGGAAGGAAAAAGTGTGGTAGGAAAAGGTGCACAAGCAACCGGAATAACCGCAGCCTTGAAATGACTGTTAAGAAAAGGCCATTCAAAAATGTGGGGGAGATTCACAAGGAGTGGACTGCTGCTGGAGTCATTGCTTCAAGAGCCACCACACACAGAGGTATCCAGGACATGGGCTACAAGTGTCGCATTCCTTGTGTCATGCCACTCATGACCAATAGACAACGCCAGAAGCGTCTTACCTGGGCCAAGGAGAAAAAGACCTGGACTCATGCTCAGTGGTCCAACGTGTTGTTTTCAGATGAAAGTAAATTTTGCATTTTATTTGGAAATCAATGTCCCAGAGTCTGGAGGAAGAGTGGAGAGTAGAGATGAGCGTTGTTCTACTCGAACTGTTCGCCAATCTCAAATTCGAGCTGTTTTGGGCGGTGTTCGAGCCGTTCGGCGAACACGAACGATTTGAGAAAAATTCGGCTGTTCGAGGTTATGTTCGATAACTGTTCGTGCACCAAAATCATAACTGGATTTTTTCTCAGTAATGATGAAAATTAATGTTAATACGCAGTTTGAGTGTACAGCGGGGTGGGGGGAGGGGCAGGGGATGGATCTCTGCAGGAATAATGAAGATCTCCATTTTTTTTTCTCTTTCCCGCATTTACAGTGGGGAGGTGCAGTCTGTCAGCCTATCAGCAGCGCACACACGGAGCGAAGTGCTTTTTTTCACACAAGCAAGGGCATGTGTCATTGGCAGTGTATGTCACATGTCCTTGCCCTATAAGACCAAGCCATTTTCCCCGTCGCCACCATTTTCTCACTGCTGCAGCTGCGTGTTAGACGGCACCGCTGTTGCTGTGTGTGACGCGCCCCCTGGGCCATATTCTTTAGGGGAATACCCGGAGCCGGATCAGATGGGGGTTGTAGTCTCCGAGTGGCTGTGACCCGGTCCGTGCCCAGGGTGTCAAGCTCAGTGTGTGGCAGTCCTTACTGATGTTACTAAAGTTCTTTATGTCGACTACGCCACCCGTTGAATTGCGGTCACTACGGCCGCCGCTGCAGCAGGGTCCGCTGAGGCTGATGGTGTTTGTGCAGCTTAGGTAGTATAACCCCCAACGGGAGGGGTATAGCCTCAGGGGGTCAGGTGCAGAGGATGGTGGTTGTGGAAGTGCAGGGATGATGGTAATGAGAGTCAGAGTCGGGTTGTGCAGTTCAGGGTTTTTACTTACTGCAGATGTTCCGGTCACTCCGGCCTTGAGTGACCACCCGAGCCGTGCTGCGTCCACCAGGTCCTGGACTCGGCCAACCCCCAAGTAGTTCTGGAGCGTGGTTCTGAGCTCCCGTTCTGTCTTGTCCTCGTCTCTGGCCTTCCCCACCAGGGATCCACCTAAGTCCGGCTCCCTCGGGCCTTCTGTTGGCGAACCCTTGCCTCTGGGTTCCCTGACCCTATGCGTGGTCTGCCTTCTGAGTGGATATGGTGGGTGGCCGTGGCAGATGCTGCCCACGACCTCCGGTCTCTGGCTGAGGTATGTTGTAGCCCCCACCAGTTTGGGATCCGGTACCCTGTTGCCAACTCTTCACCCTGTGATTGTATTTGGGCTCTCAGAGTTCCTTCTTTCTCCCCCTCTGGGTCTTTCTTTCTCCTCTCTCTTGGCCTGGGGCTGCTCTGCTCTTCTGCTCTCTTCCTCTGTAAAGACTTACAGCCTGACTGACTGTGGCTGACTGACTGACTGACCCTGATCTTAGATGGTACCCACCTTAAATACTCCCTCTATGTGTGAGCTCAGGTGACCAGCTTCCTGAGCTCAGCTCCACACTCCATCCTTACCCGGGAGTGGAATACCACACCTCTGGGTTGAGGTGCAATACCCCTGTAGCAGCCGAATCCTCAGGGTGCTACATTCCCCCCTGGTAAATCACAGCACGTCCTCGGGCTGTAAGATATAAACAACATCCAAAACATACAATTTTTGCATAAACAACATAATAAAACATCATATAAAACTTTTCATAAAAACTTTCTTGTTTCTGGTACCTCCGGTCACGGTGCAACTTGTGACCGGGTAAAGTGCTACAGTCTCTTAAAGAAAATGGTTTCCTATAAAACCGGTAGGGGGCGCTTTAGGAAGCGCAACTATATACAAAGGGATATGGCCGCTCTCAGTCCTCGGCCAGGTATTAGGAAAGGGATGACCGCTCTCAGTCCTCGGTTAGTGGGAATGGGGACACACGGGTTAACAGTTCAGTTCTCTGGTCCCAACGGGGACTATATTAGCAGCAACAGTTCACTGTGCCCCGACGGGCAACTATATACAGTCTCTACTCTGCCGTACTCAACGACGGCGTCCTCCTGCTCTTTCTTTGTGGACAGTTTCAGTTTCAGACCCGTTCGGGCACGTATGCTGGGCAAATAGATTTTCACCCAGGTGCGGCACTCTAGATGTTGAGGGCGCGTTGATGGTAGCGGCGCCCAGGTCGACCAGGCCTTGCGACCAGGCTTGGGGCACCCTAAAGGCAAAGGGCACCGTAAGAACGGCGGCGCCCTGTGTTACTTGGCCCTGCGACCAGGCCGGTGGCTCCGCGGAGGTAGGGGGCGCTGTTGGTATTGCGGCGCCCGGGGGTACTAGGCCTTGCGACCAGGCCGATGGTACTTCCTGCTTGGTCACGCTCGGGGTCGAGGCGTGTGACGTCACAGGGGTCGCGGCTCCCGTTTGAGGCCTAGTCTGCGGCGGTGACGTTGCAGCGACGGGCACGGCAGGGGGTACTTCGGGCTCTGCGACGGGGAGCTGGGGCAGGCACGCGGTTTCCCGGCTCGGGGTAGTGACGTCCCCTTTACCTGCCTCCTTTCGTTCGGCTCCCTTCTCGGCGCCGTCTCCGGCCTTCAGTCCTCCTGCGCCATCCTCAGAGGCGGTCTGTCTCCTCGTCTCGGGTGGCGTGCTCCGCCTCCGCTGACGAGTTCTTGTCTGCTGGGCCATCTCACGGCTCCATTCTGCTAACGTCTCTCGCTGCACCCGGGCCATCCTCCGTGCGAGGCCCTCCAGCGCAGTCTGTGCACACTCCCGATCTCGGGGGAGCTGTGCCAAGACCTCCACTAAGCCTAGTGGGGTCGTTGCTTCTAGCAGGCTCCTGACCAACGGGTCGGTGCTGCTCTGCTCTCCTCCCGTTGTCTCCAGCAGGTCTTCTGGAGTGGCGACCGGCAACAGGCTCCTGACCACTGGGTCGGTGCTGCCTGGAGTGGCGGCCCGCATCAGGCTCCTGACCACTGGGTCGGTGCTGCCTGGCTCTCCCTCCATCTCCGGGTAGGCTCTTTCTGGACTCTGCTCCAGGCTTCTTGTCTCCGGGTGCGCTCTCTCCAGACTGCTCCAGGCGACACCCATCTTTGCTCTCTTCTTCTCAGTCCTCCCACTTCGAGGGCGGTCCCGGGGCCACTTGGTGATTGTCAGCTCCAGGGGCAGTTCTTTCACGCTGACAGACACCTCTAGCATCACAGTCTCTGTTGGTGGGGGCGGTTTCCACTTTTGGCGCCATTTTCGGTCCTGGCCCACGATGGGAGGCGGCCTCTTACCACCCTCTGGCACGCCCATAATGGCGTCCGCTCTTCCAAGGCGGGAAACCTTTGGAAATGGCGGGAATCGTCTCCCAGTGGCGGGAAACTCTGCAGATGGCGGGAAAAAGCTGTTAATGGCGGACAACCGGCGGGAATCGATCTGTGACGGAGTCCGATGGCGGGGACCCTCCGGAACCGGCAGGAGACTTCTTTTTGAGGTAAACTTGTTCTTTTCTTCAGGCACGCAGTACCCGGGTGTTGCGGGCACGTGATCCTGCCGACTACGCCAAAGTTGACGCGCCCCCTGGGCCATATTCTTTAGGGGAATACCCGGAGCCGGATCAGATGGGGGTTGTAGTCTCCGAGTGGCTGTGACCCGGTCCGTGCCCAGGGTGTCAAGCTCAGTGTGTGGCAGTCCTTACTGATGTTACTAAAGTTCTTTATGTCGACTACGCCACCC
This sequence comes from Phyllobates terribilis, assembly GCF_046119375.1. Classification (NCBI taxonomy): domain Eukaryota; kingdom Metazoa; phylum Chordata; class Amphibia; order Anura; family Dendrobatidae; genus Phyllobates; species Phyllobates terribilis. The sequence continues at coordinate 40,846 of NW_027363130.1, forward strand.
GTTGAATTGCGGTCACTACGGCCGCCGCTGCAGCAGGGTCCGCTGAGGCTGATGGTGTTTGTGCAGCTTAGGTAGTATAACCCCCAACGGGAGGGGTATAGCCTCAGGGGGTCAGGTGCAGAGGATGGTGGTTGTGGAAGTGCAGGGATGATGGTAATGAGAGTCAGAGTCGGGTTGTGCAGTTCAGGGTTTTTACTTACTGCAGATGTTCCGGTCACTCCGGCCTTGAGTGACCACCTGAGCCGTGCTGCGTCCACCAGGTCCTGGACTCGGCCAACCCCCAAGTAGTTCTGGAGCGTGGTTCTGAGCTCCCGTTCTGTCTTGTCCTCGTCTCTGGCCTTCCCCACCAGGGATCCACCTAAGTCCGGCTCCCTCGGGCCTTCTGTTGGCGAACCCTTGCCTCTGGGTTCCCTGACCCTATGCGTGGTCTGCCTTCTGAGTGGATATGGTGGGTGGCCGTGGCAGATGCTGCCCACGACCTCCGGTCTCTGGCTGAGGTATGTTGTAGCCCCCACCAGTTTGGGATCCGGTACCCTGTTGCCAACTCTTCACACTGTGATTGTATTTGGGCTCTCAGAGTTCCTTCTTTCTCCCCCTCTGGGTCTTTCTTTCTCCTCTCTCTTGGCCTGGGGCTGCTCTGCTCTTCTGCTCTCTTCCTCTGCAAAGACTTACAGCCTGACTGACTGTGGCTGACTGACTGACTGACCCTGATCTTAGATGGTACCCACCTTAAATACTCCCTCTATGTGTGAGCTCAGGTGACCAGCACCCAATGAGCTCCTATCTTTACCCAGGCTGCTCCCCCTATCTGCCCCTACACTACTGGGATGTACCACCCCCCTCCCACTCCAGCCAGGAACAGACTCTGTCGTACCTGCACATTTCTAAGTGGGAGTACCGTTGGTCTGTTCCTCGGAAATGGGATGTGTGTAGTGCATGCAGCTTCCTGAGCTCAGCTCCACACTCCATCCTTACCCGGGAGTGGAATACCACACCTCTGGGTTGAGGTGCAATACCCCTGTAGCAGCCGAATCCTCAGGGTGCTACATGTGCGCTATACCTTGTTAATTTCAAGCCAATTTTCGCACAAATCTACAGATAGCTTGGGAGTAGGGAATAGTTGTGATTGCAGTCCTTTTAAGGACTAGGTTACAGCATTTCCTACGACTTTTATCAGGCAGGTCTGTGCTCTTAAATAGATAGATTGTGGGAGTAAAGACTAATTGTAATTGCAGTCCTTTTCAGGACTAGGTTACATCAGTTCCTATCAGTTTTTGCCAGGCAGGTCTGTGCCAGTGCTGTGCAAGTTTTTTTCACAGCATTTGGCTGAATCTAGCAAAGCTAATCCTTTTTGGCCTATTGCAGAGTGTGTTAGTCAGTGGAGTAGCCTATCTGTGTTGCAAGATATACCACCTGTGTATAGAATACCAATTTTTTTACTGCACCTAGTGAAGTAAAATCTTTTGGGCATAGCATCATTCTATTAGTCCATCTATACTGACCTCCATCAGGTTGCAAATTGAATATAATTTTTTTCTGCATCTAGCTCTGAAAAAATATTTGGGCTTCTAGCAGTGTGTGGGACTTGTTTTATTAGTCCATCTATACTGACCTCCATCAGGTTGCAAACTGAATATAATTTTTTTCTGCATCTAGCTCTGAAAAAATATTTGGCCTTCTAGCAGTGTGTGGGACTTTGTTCTATTAGTCCATCTATACTGACCTCCATCACGCTGCAAATTCAAAATAATTTTTTGTCTGCATCTAGCTCTGAAAAAATATTTGGCCTTCTAGCAGTGTGTGGGACTTTCTCTATTAGTCCATCTATACTGACCTCCATCAGGTTGCAAATTAAAAATAATTTTTATCTGCATCTACCTCTGAAAAAATATTTGGGCTTCTAGCTGTGTGTGGGACTTGTTCTACTAGTCCATCTATACTGACCTCCATCAGGTTGCAAACTGAATATAATTTTTTTCTGCATCTAGCTCTGAAAAAATATTTGGCCTTCTAGCAGTGTGTGGGACTTTCTCTATTAGTCCATCTATACTGACCTCCATCAGGTTGCAAATTAAAAATAATTTTTATCTGCATCTACCTCTGAAAAAATATTTGGGCTTCTAGCTGTGTGTGGGACTTGTTCTATTAGTCCATCTATACTGACCTCCATCAGGTTGCAAACTGAATATAATTTTTTTCTGCATCTAGCTCTGAAAAAATATTTGGGCTTCTAGCTGTGTGTGGGACTTTCTCTATTAGTCCATCTATACTGACCTCCATCAGGCTGCAAATTAAAAATAATTTTTATCTGCATCTACCTCTGAAAAAATATTTGGCCTTCTAGCTGTGTGTGGGACTTGTTCTATTAGTCCATCTATACTGACCTCCATCAGGTTGCAAACTGAATATAATTTTTTTCTGCATCTAGCTCTGAAAAAATATTTGGCCTTCTAGCAGTGTATGGGACTTTCTCTATTAGTCCATCTATACTGACCTCCATCAGGTTGCAAATTAAAACTAATTCATATCTGCATCTAGCTCTGAAAAAATATTTGGCCTTCTAGCTGTGTGTGGGACTTGTTCTATTAGTCCATCTATACTGACCTCCATCAGGTTGCAAATTAAAAATAATTTTTTGTCTGCATCTAGCTCTGAAAAAATATTTGGCCTTCTAGCAGTGTGTGGGACTTTCTCTATTAGTCCATCTATACTGACCTCCATCAGGTTGCAAATTAAAAATAATTTTTATCTGCATCTACCTCTGAAAAAATATTTGGCCTTCTAGCTGTGTGTGGGACTTGTTCTATTAGTCGATCTATACTGACCTCCATAAGGTTGCAAACTGAATATAATTTTTTTCTGCATCTAGCTCTGAAAAAATATTTGGCCTTCTAGCAGTGTGTGGGACTTTCTCTATTAGTCCATCTATACTGACCTCCATCAGGTTGCAAACTGAATATATTTTTTTTCTGCATCTACCTCTGAAAAAAATATTGGGCTTCTAGCTGTGTGTGGGACTTGTTCTTTTAATCCATCTATACAGACCTCCATCAGGTTGCAAACTGAATATAATTTTTTTCTGCATCTACCTCTGAAAAAATATTTGGGCTTCTAGCTGTGTGTGGGACTTGTTCTATTAGTCCATCTATACTGACCTCCATCAGGTTGCAAATTGAATATAATTTTTTTCTGCATCTAACCCAGCCAATAGTTTTGGCCTAATACCACAGTTTGGCCACTGAGCTCTGCTCGGTTCCCATCCATTGTTTTTTTGTGCAAACAACTCCAGAGTTGTGAATTAGTTAACCACCAAAATGAGTGGAAAAAGGCCTGCTGCTGGTGGAAAGGGGAATAGGCGTGTTGGGAAGGGGAAAAAAGGTTGTGTCCGTGGGGTAGGTGTTAAAGCAACATTAACATCTGCAGAAGAAAGACCATCTTCCAGCCAAACTAAAATGTCTACTTCTTTTAGCGGACAATGTGATAAGATCCCTTTCTTACGGCCACGCCAATCGCTACAAATTCCAGATGAGGCACAAAAACAGCAGGTGCTTCAACGGATATCAAGTGCTCCTTTAAGTGGGCTCTCCTCCACATCAACTTCAACATCACAAATACTCCAGTCCTCAAAGGTGTCACCCCAATCGCACTTGCTTCCTCACAGCTCCCAAATCTCCAGTTGCCCGTCTGAGTATGAGGTAGAACAGATGGTTGAGTCTGCAGAGCTGTTTACTCATACTATAGCCTGGGAATCAGAGGTCGACTCCAGCGCTTCTGTGAATCCAGACGAGGAAATGATCTGCACTGATGCCCAGAATCTTTATGAGTCCGATCCAGGACCAGACGCAGAAGGTTCTGACCATAATGTAGACCCTCATTCCCAAACTGTAACTCCTGTTGGTGGAGACAATGAGGAAGACGATGATGAGACTCAAATACCTGATTGGAGCGACAACTTTAGTTTTTTGTCAGGGCAGGAACAGGTTGGCTCTGAGGACGACGGGTGTGATAACGCACAGGGTGATGATGATGAGGTTGGAGATCCCACTTACTGTCAACCCACAGTCAGCCAAGAGATGAGGTCAGCAGAGGAGGTGGAGGAAGATGCTAGTGACGACGAGGTCAGGTTGCGCCTTCCTGGACAGAGACGTAGTACTGGAAGCACGTCAACAACTGCATCCTCAAACACAACTCTGCCTCTCACCACAAGTCGTGGTGGCTCTTCAGGTCGCATGGGTGCTAAGCCTTGCATAGCCTGGGCATTTTTTCAGATCGATAAAGATGACCCAACTCGTGTTATCTGTAACATTTGTCAGCAAAAGCTAAGTAGAGGCCAAAAAGTGCATAGTTTGAGTACTTCATGCATGAACCGGCACATGGACATGAAGCATAAGTTGCAGTGGGAAGCTCAGTGTGGTACAATGCGGCCTAGCCGGCCGGGCCAACCACCGTCTGCCATATCTTGTGCATCCGCGGCCTCTTCATCCTCTGTGACTGGGGGGACAGCAGTCACACCTGTTTTGGGGCGCAGACCTGCCACCTCTTTACCCGCAACAGCCAGCGTGATTGGCAGGTCATCATTTTCTTTGGAGGTGGTAATGACGCGCCCCTGGGCCTGTGTCGTGTGGCATCGCGCGCACGGGGGCTTACCCGGAGCCGGATCAGATAGGGGTAGTAGTCTCGTGGCGGTGACCCGGTCCGTGCCCAGGGAGTCAAACTGAGTGGCAGTATTTAGCAGTAGATGTTAGAATGTTCGACTACGCCACCCGTTGAATGTGGCTATGAAGCCGCCGCTGCAGGGCAGACCGCTGAGGCCGGTGGTATGGTTGTGCAGCGTGGATAGTATAACCCCCAACGGGAGGGGTATAGCCTCAGGGCAGCTGGTGAAGCAGGTGGAGATGGTAGTGGTAGTGGTGGTGTGACAAGGAGTCAGTGAGACGTGCAGCTGCAGTTTTCAATGCTTTACTCACAGTTCTTTATCAGGTCACTTGTGCGCAGTAAGGACCACCTGAGCCATGCTGCGTCCACCAGGTCAGGGACTCGGCCAACTCCCAGGTAATTCCAGAGCGTGGTCCAGAGCTCCCCTCTCTTCCTTCCTACTGGCCGTCCCCACCAGGGACCCACCTTTGTCCGGCTCCCTCGGGCCTTCTGGTGGCGAAACCTTTCCCGGCTTCCCTGACCCTATACGTGGTATGCCTTCCTGGTGGATGTGGTGAGGGGTCGCGCCAAGACTTGACCACGACCTCCGGTTCCTGGCTAAGGATAATTGGCCTCCACCAGTTTGGGATCCGGTACCCTGCTCTGCCAACCCTTCACCCGTTTTCGTTCTCTCGTGGGATCTCAGGGTTCCCTCTATGCTTGCGTCTCTGGGCCTTTCTTTGTGTTTCTCTTCTTCCTCCTTCTTCCTTCTCTCTCCTCTCTGCTTCAGGCCTGGCTCTGGAGCTGGGCCCAGACGGAGCCACAGCTCCCTGTCAGCCCTCTCTGGCTGAACTCTCCCTCAGCTTCTCCTCAGACTGAACAGTGTTCCTAGATGGTGCCCACCTTTTATACCTCCCTTCTGACACCCGAGCCCCGGCGACAATGCAACCAATGGGCTCTTACCTATGCCCAGAGTCCCTCCCCTATCTGCTCCTACACCACTGGGATGTTCCTCCCCCCCCCCCACTCCAGCCAGGGACAGACGCTGTCGTACCTGCACATCTATCTGGTGGGAGTACCGTTGTTCTGTCCCCCGGAAATGGGGTGAGTGTAGTGCATGCAGCTAACTGAGCTCTGTTCCACACTCCATCCTTACCCGGGAGTGGAATATCACACCTCTGGTTCGAGGTGCAATACCCCTGTAGCAGCCGAGTCCTCAGGGTGCTACATTCCCCCCTGGTAAATCACAGCACGTCCTCGGGCTGGAAAAGAGCAAAGACAATTTAAACTTACAACTTTTAGAATGCATTCATATACAGGACATTAACTTTTAAACTCATCCCTTTATGGGAGGTTCTCTTTTTAACGTTGCAGGTATAAAACATTACGGAAACATTATAAGACTTTCTTCACACACTTATAAAATACCATTAACTCTTTTAGCAAAAACTTTTTCATATAAAACATTCTTGATAAACACGTTCTTAATCTCTGGCCACCGTGCAGCTTGTGACCAGGTAAAGGTGCAACAGTCCAATTTAGGTGTCCCAACGGGGACCACACTTGTTAACCGGAACAGTTCAAACGGAAAGCAGTCCTTGTACCCTAACGGGTAACTATGTACAGTTCTTTATTCACGCTACTTCCCTTCAGTAGCTATGTCCTCTTTGTGCTCCCTCCTGAGGGTAGTCTTCAGACCCGTCCGGGTCCTCTTGGCTTTCCTCGTACTGGTAGTACTGCAGCTCCTCCTCGGTTAGCCGGTGAACGTGGAGGGCGTACAGTCCTTTTGCACCTGGGGAGTTCAGGCCTTGCGACCGGGCGTGGAGAGGGTCGCCGTTGATGTCGCCCGGGGTCAGAGGGTGCGACTTTGGGCCTGGGCGCGGGCTGGTGGTGGCAGTGCCCAGGGCTGGAGGGCTTGGCCGCAGGGCTTGTTGCGGGGACTGGAGCAGATCGGTGTCTACAGTGCCCGGGGTCAGCGGCTCCACCAGGGGGCCCGGGAGCAGGCTGACGCTGGCAGCGTCCGGGACAGGGAGACTCCTCTTACCTGCTCCCGGGACCGCTCCTGCGTCACGCGTCTTCTCCTGGTGCTGATCGGGGCCCGCGATGGCTGGGGCGCTGCCGATGCTGGGCCGCTTAGTCTGCTGCCGGTCCGCCATCTTGCTGTCCGTTCCTGGTGTCCTCCTCCCCCCTGGTGGACCGTGGCCTACCTGGCGATGATCCTCTTCCGTAGGCCGCGGCTCCGCAGTGGATCGTCAGGGTTGAGGACCTTCCGTCGCGCTCCTGTGACGTCAGTGACGCGCCCCTGGGCCTGTGTCGCGCAGCGTTGCGCACGCGGGAGCTTACCCAGAGCCGGATCTGTTGAGGGTTGTAGTCTCGTGGCGGTGACCCGGTCCGTGCCCAGGGAGTCAGACTAAGTGGCGCTGTATTAGCGGTAGATGTTGGACGACTACGCCACCCGTTGAGTGCAGCTAAGGAGCTGCTGCTGCAGGGCAGACCGCTGAGGCCGGTGGTAGGATTGTGCAGCGTGATAGTATAACCCCCAACGGGAGGGGTATGGCCTCAGGGCAGCCGACGTGGATGATGGGGGTAGCAGGAACCACTCGGAGACGGTACGGTGTAGTTCAGGGTCTTTACTGGTGACAAAGATAGACCCTCCCAGAGTACTGGCTAGCGATTGGGGCCTGGTCAGTCCTTGAGCAGATGGGATCTCCCCTGGCCAGGCGGAGTTGTAGGCCTCCCAAACTAACGATACTCTTCTGGCTACCTTGCTAGAGGCGGGTATAAGTAGCCCACGTCCCTGAGTGTACCGTGTGGTGCTCACCCGTATGGCCGGTGACTCGGGGCCTTCTAGTAGCTTCCGCTCCACGATGGCGGTGCTGGTCCCACGCGTGTGACCGTGCCTTCGGGTTTCTGGGCCAGAGGACCTGCAATCCCCTGCCGGTCGGTTTCTGCTGCTGGATAGGAGTTAGTCCCCACAGCCTCGGACTCCGGGTCCGGTGATAACTTCTCAGTCAGGGCGAGCTCTGCAGCTGCCAGCCCCTGACTCCTTGTAGCACTGCTCCCACAGAGCTCCTGATGTTCTTTTCCTATATCTGCTTCTCTTCTCTGTCTCTACTTCTTCTCTACTCCCTAACCCTGCCTCAGCCCTAGGTTTATATAGGGGAAGTTCTTCCCCTCCCAGGACTGGGCAGGAGGTGTGGCATGCATAGGATTCCTGACCAAGAGACCTCCCACCTGCTCTCAGACATAACATTGCTGTTACTGTGGAAACCAGACCCCTGGGGTGCCACATTCCCCTTAGTGAAATTTAGTACTCCGGGACTAAGCATATTTTTTTAGAAAAAAAACATAACAAGGTATAAACAATAATAATACAATAAGAAAAACACATAAAGATGGTCACAGCATGTCCGTAACCGGGTGCAGTTTTTGAAGAAAAGCAAGGTGTCCATTTCACCAAAACAGGGAGACGTAACCAGGTAGGGGTCTGTCCTGCCCCGAGTCCTTAACAGTCTTTAGTCCGTCCTGGGTTACGCTCCAACTATGTACAAAGGATTCCCGGTAAATCCACCAAGGACTCCTATAAATAACAAGAAACACATAATTATACACAAGCAACAAGAAAAACAGGTAACTACAAATAAAACAATTTATACACTTCAAATCCTCCAACGTACGGGTAACTGGCCTCTAGTGGCCCTAGTGGACCTACGGAGCTGACTGTCTGGCCCTGAACTACAGGGTGTAGGAGCTGTCAAGGGTAAACTGAGCAGCTGTCTACGGGCTCTTTGGCTCACTAGGGGTATGGCAGGCTCACTATAAGCAGAGGGTTGATCCTCCTGGTCTGCTGGTGTGGGGTCTTCTGCCTCCTGGACCGGCTGTTCTTCCAGCTCTACCTGTTGCTCCGTAGGTGCTTGGGATGCTGGTTGGAAGAAGGTGAGTACGGGTACCACAACTGCACCATTGACTTGAGTCCAAGACCGAGGGAAGTCTCCGAGCACAGTACTAACCATATCTTCCCTTTCCTCTACGGGTCGATGGTCTTCTTGTTCCTCTTCAGGGTTCCGTAGCTGTTCAGGACACTTCTTCAGGTGATCCCGGGATACAATAGCTATGGTCTCCCCTCCGTCTTTACTGATGGTACAGACCTTCGGGTTCTCGTGGCTTGAGGGCAGTACGGTGTACGGGTCCTTCTCCCACTGGTCGTCCAACTTGTGGAGCCATCTTTTCCTCTTCAAGACCTGCTCTCCGGGTACCAGGGGAACAGTGGGAGCATACTGGTTGTAAGTTTTCTCTTGTCTTTCCCTAGCCTGACAGAGACTTCGCTCCACGCTCTCCTGTACTTTCCGGTACTGCTGCTGCCTCTCTGTGTCCCAGTCTGCTTCTGGTGAAGTGTCCTCGGGTGTCAGGACTCCCATTTCCAGGTCAACAGGTAACTTACCAGGTCTCGCCCTCATTAGGTAAGCCGGGGTACAGTTGGTGGAACCTACCGGGATGTGGTTGTATAGGTCCACCAGATCGGGCAGCTTCTCAGGCCACAGACTGCGTTCTTCCAGGGGCAACGTTTTCAGAAGATCCATTACCACCTGGTTCATTTTCTCACAAAGTCCATTAGTTTGCGGATGATAGGGTGTCGTCCTTATCTTCCGGCAGCCATACAGATTGCAGAATTCCTGGAAGACCTCCGCTTCAAAGGCAGGTCCCTGGTCCGTCAGCACTTGGTCCGGGTACCCGTGTGGACGGCAGAAGTGCTGCTGGAAGGCTCTAGCTGCTGTTTGAGCCGTTAAGTCCTTGACGGGGACGACAACCAAGAACCGGGAGTAATGATCCACAATGGTTAACGCGTAGACGTAGCCACTTCTGCTTGGGGTCAGTTTTACATGATCCAAGGCTACCAGTTCCAACGGCTGCCGGGTGACGATGGACTGCAGGGGAGTCTTCTGGCTGGCACGGTCCTTCCTTCTTAGGTTGCACGGGCCACAGTCTCTGCACCACCTCTCGATGGTTCCCCTCATGCCTACCCACTGGAACCGCCCGCGCAGCAGGAACTCCAGCTTCTTCCATCCGAAGTGTCCAGCCCCGTCGTGGTATGCCTCCATCACCATGGCTGCGTCTCTTCGTGGCACCACTACTTGCCAGATTAGTTCATGTGTCCGGGAGTTAACCATTCTGCGGCACAACTTCCCCTTGTAAAGGAACAGTCGACTCTTCTCAGCTCACAGTTGCTTGGCTTCCTCCGGAGCGTCTGGGTCAAGGCGAGCCTCTGGCCGAGTCAGCATCTCCTTCACCAGTCGGACGGCAGGGTCACTGTCTTGCGTTTCCTCCCAGTTGTAGTGAGGCAAGGGGTTAAACGAAGCGGCTTGCTTACTCCTTACCCGGTGGGAATACTGGATAGTCCCATGACGGTGGAACGCGGGGAGTTCGACTTCTTCCAGTCCCTCTGGATCTTCTCCTACGTCCGGTAGGTTTGGCATCCTGGACAGGGCGTCCGCGTTGGTATTGGAGCGTCCTGCCCGGTATTTGATTGTGAACTCGTAGTTGGACAGACGGGCCATCCATCTCTGCTCTAGGGCACCGAGTCTTGCCGTGTCCAGGTGTGTCAACGGGTTGTTATCCGTGTACACAGTGAATCGGGAAGAAGCGAGGTAGTGCTTAAAGCGTTCGGTGACTGCCCACACCACTGCCAGGAACTCTAGCTTGAATGAGCTGTAATTCTCAGGGTTTCTTTTGGTGGGTCGCAGTTTTCGGCTGGCGTAAGCGATTACTCGTTCTTTCCCCTGCTGGATCTGGGACAGTACGGCTCCTAGCCCGATGTTACTTGCGTCGGTGTAGAGGATAAAGGGCTGGCTGTAATCAGGGTACGCCAGGATTTCATCCCCCGTGAGGGCCATCTTCAGCTGGCGGAAGGACTCTTCTTCTAACTTCTCCCATTTGAAGGGCGGCTTCTGGTTCTTGGCCTTCCGGGACTGGCCTATCAGGAGGTCCTGCATAGGAGCTGCCTTTTTGGTGAAACCGGGGATGAATCTGCGGTAATAGCCTACCAACCCGAGGAACTGCCGCACTTCCTTTACACTGGAGGGACTTGGCCATTCCTTAATTGCGGTGATCTTATCAGGGTCGGGAGCCACTCCGTCAGCGCTCACCACGTGTCCCAGGTACTGCACCTTTGGTTTCAGGAGGTGACACTTGGAGGGTTTTACCTTTAGGCCGTAGCTTGCCAGAGCTTCGAACACTTCCGCCAGGTGTTTCAGGTGGTCCTCATAAGTCTTGGAATATACGATGACATCGTCCAGGTACAACAGGACCGTCTCGAAGTTTCTGTGGCCCAGACAGCACTCCATTAATCGTTGGAAGGTTCCTGGTGCGTTGCAGAGTCCGAACGGCATGCAGGTAAACTCGCTAAGTCCCATCGGGGTGGTGAATGCGGTCTTCTCCCGGTCCGCCTCTGCTACAGGAACCTGCCAGTACCCGCTAGTGAGATCCAAGGTAGAGAAGAAGTTAGCAGATCTTAAAGCAGCCAAAGACTCCTCTATCCTTGGTAAGGGGTACGCATCCTTGTGTGTGATACGGTTGATTTTCCGGTAATCTACACACATCCTCATGGTGTTGTCTTTCTTTTTAACTAAGACTAGTGGAGCTGCCCAGGGGCTACAGCTATCCCTGATCACCCCAGCCTCCTTCATGTTTCTAAGCATCCCCTTGGCGTGTTGGTAGTGTGCAGGGGGTACGGGTCGATACCTCTCTTTTATGGGAGGATGGTCTCCCGTGGGGATGTGGTGTTCTACCCCCTTGACTCGCCCGAAGTCTAACGGGTGTTTACTAAACACTCTCTCGTACTCTTGAACCACCCGATAGACTCCCTGTTTCTGGTGTGAGGGAGTGGAGTCAGCACCCAAATGTAGTTGCTGACACCAGTCCTCCATTGTTTCCTTAGAGCCGTTACCTTCCTCCGGGGAAGATGGAGGCAAGGGTTCTACGGACTGTATGGAATTTTGATTGATGGTATACAATTTGGCTAGCGTGGCATACCGGGGCAGGTACACTTCCCTCTCCCCGATATTTATTATGCGAACGGGCACCCTCCCATGGCGTACATTGACCACCCCCCGTGCTGTCAAAATGGTGGGCCTACTATCTGAGTAAACTGGTTCTACCATTGCCTGGTAATCTCTACCTCTCAGACCAATAGCTGCCCGGCACCAAATCATCATTTCACTTTTTGGGGGCATGGCAATAGGGAAAGGGTCACACATTCTTACGCTACCAATCTCACCACCGGAGAGTTCTATCTGTTGCCGTCGCATCAGTGCCCGGATCTCTTTCTGGAGCACTCACTGCTGGCCGGAGCTGGCGTTCTTGGCAACCTGCTGTAAAAGGAAAATCACCTCTGCAAGACAATTTTCAATTACATTAGTTCCTAGAGTTATCTTTGGGTGACTCTCGTGTTTGTCAATGTCTACAATGATCAGTCCCTGTGCTGCCAGTTCGACTCTACCGATTTTAATGGTCACCTCTTTAAATCCAATCTGTGACACGGGCTGACCATTGCTGGCGATGATACTCAAGTCGTCGTCAGGGTAGCGGGTGATATCCGAGTCATTCCAGTACTGCTTGAAGAGCACGTACGGGATAGTGGTGACCTGTGACCCGGTGTCCAGTAGGGCACTCATAGGGATGCCATCCAGTACCACAGGCAAGACTGGACGTCCTCCCACATATTTGTCGCGCCAGTTCGATGGGCCTGATGATCTTTTTCCTGGGGGTTGGCCCTCTACCCCAGGTTGTGCCAGTTTAAAGGACAGTACCTTGCCATATGTCCGGGTTGATTGCAGCGGCGGCAGATGGGTCGTCCGTCCTCGTTGTATCGGTCGCTGGGTCTTCCTCTGGCCGGTGGGGTCCTCCTTGGTCGACGCCACGGGATGTCCTCCGGTCCGGATGCCAGCTGGATCTTCCCTGGAGTGGAAACCTGTAAAGACTGCACAGTTCGGGTTAGCGCAGCAACGCTTTTAGCTAGCTCTTGGACCTGATGGTGCAGGTCTGGAGCCGGGTCATTGTTCAAAGCCTGCGCATCAGCTCCCACAGGCCCTGCCGACAAAGGCGCCGCCTCCTGGTGGTAAGTGGTAGTGGGGCGTCTGTGGGTCACAACGCCACCTGGTGCCGGTTCTCGGAGCACCCGGATGGCTCTGTCCTTGAACTGTGCAAATCCCAGATGAGGGTCCTGTAAGGCCATTGCCCGCAACTGGGTTCGGTGGGCATTGCAATATAAACCCTCTATAAATTGTTCAGTCAACAGCCTGTCCTCGTCTCCCACGCCGTCAGGGTCGGTCTGCTTAATGGCTCTCAGGGCCTCTTGTAGGTTCAGGGCATAGTCCCTTATACTCTCATGTGCCCGCTGTTTGCACCCGTAGAATCTAAGCTTGATCTCGGCTGAGGTGCGGGTATCAAAGGTGTCCCTCAGCCGGGTTAGTATCCCTGCGACAGTCCTCCCCCCAGGTGCCAGGACTTTACCTCCCTTTGGGCTGCCCCGGTTAATTGGGCCACCAGGATGCTCACTTTTTGCTCTTCTGTGAGGGGGTACACCTGGAAGAGGCTATCCAGCTTTTCTCTAAAGTCATGCAGGGTATGTGACTCCCCTGAGTACTGGGGTAGCCAGGCTGCCCCCGGGATATAGGGCATGGTGAAAGGCATGACCGCAACAGCGGTGGCGCTGGCGGGGGTTGAAGCGGTGAAGCTCTCCTCCGTATCCGACATCTTCCTCCCCCCTAGTGGACCGTGGCCTACCTTGCGATGATCCTCTTCCGTAGGCCGCGGCTCCGCAGTGGATCGTCAGGGTTGAGGACCTTCCGTCGCGCTCCTGTGACGTCGGCGTCTGCTGGGCTCCTTCCAGGACCTTACGCAACGTCCGGACGTGTGGCGGGGCTTCAGTTCTCGCGCGCTTTCGGAGTCCACGCCCCTCTTCTTCCCGCGCAGCGTCCTCAAGATGGCGTCCAATGGCGGGAAAACTCCACGGATGGCGGGAAGAAGGCCGAAGATGGCGCCGGATGGCGGGAAAACTCCACCGATGGCGGGAAGAAAGCGGAAGATGGCGCCGGATGGCGGGAATCTTCACCACAGGTAAGTTTTCACAGTCTTTTTCAGGCACGCAGTACCCGGTGGTTGCGGGCACGAAATCCTGCCGACTACGCCAAAAGTTGACGCGCCCCTGGGCCTGTGTCGCGAAGCGTTGCGCACGCGGGAGCTTACCCGGAGCCGGATCTGTTGAGGGTTGTAGTCTCGTGGCGGTGACCCGGTCCGTGCCCAGGGAGTCAGACTAAGTGGCGCTGTATTAGCGGTAGATGTTGGACGACTACGCCACCCGTTGAGTGCAGCTAAGGAGCTGCTGCTGCAGGGCAGACCGCTGAGGCCGGTGGTAGGATTGTGCAGCGTGATAGTATAACCCCCAACGGGAGGGGTATGGCCTCAGGGCAGCCGACGTGGATGATGGGGGTAGCAGGAACCACTCGGAGACGGTACGGTGTAGTTCAGGGTCTTTACTGGTGACAAAGATAGACCCTCCCGGAGTACTGGCTAGCGATTGGGGCCTGGTCAGTCCTTGAGCAGATGGGATCTCCCCTGGCCAGGCGGAGTTGTAGGCCTCCCAAACTAACGATACTCTTCTGGCTACCTTGCTAGAGGCGGGTATAAGTAGCCCACGTCCCTGAGTGTACCGTGTGGTGCTCACCCGTATGGCCGGTGACTCGGGGCCTTCTAGTAGCTTCAGCTCCACGACGGCGGTGCTGGTCCCACGCGTGTGACCGTGCCTTCGGGTTTCTGGGCCAGAGGACCTGCAATCCCCTGCCGGTCGGTTTCTGCTGCTGGATAGGAGTTAGTCCCCACAGCCTCGGACTCCGGGTCCGGTGATAACTTCTCAGTCAGGGCGAGCTCTGCAGCTGCCAGCCCCTGACTCCTTGTAGCACTGCTCCCACAGAGCTCCTGATGTTCTTTTCCTATCTCTACTTCTTCTCTACTCCCTAACCCTGCCTCAGCCCTAGGTTTATATAGGGGAAGTTCTTCCCCTCCCAGGACTGGGCAGGAGGTGTGGCATGCATAGAATTCCTGACCAAGAGACCTCCCACCTGCTCTCAGACATAACATTGCTGTTACTGTGGAAACCAGACCCCTGGGGTGCCACATCAGCGTCTGCTGGGCTCCTTCCAGGACCTTACGCAACGTCCGGACGTGAGGCGGGGCTCCAGTTCTCGCGCGCTTTCGGAGTCCACGCCCCTCTTCTTCCCGCGCGGCGTCCCCAAGATGGCGTCCAATGGCGGGAAAACTCCACGGATGGCGGGAAGAAGGCAGAAGATGGCGTCGGATGGCGGGAATCGACTCCGGATGGCGGGAATCGACTCCGGATGGCGGGAATCTTTACCACAGGTCAGTTTCAACAGTCTTTTTCAGGCACGCAGTACCCGGTGATTGCGGGCACGAAATCCTGCCGACTACGCCAAAGTTGACGCGCCCCTGGGCCTGTGTCGTGCGGCATCGCGCGCACGGGGGCTTACCCGGAGCCGGATCAGATAGGGGTAGTAGTCTCGTGGCGGTGACCCGGTCCGTGCCCAGGGAGTCAAACTGAGTGGCAGTATTTAGCAGTAGATGTTAGAATGTTCGACTACGCCACCCGTTGAATGCGGCTATGAAGCTGCCGCTGCAGGGCAGACCGCTGAGGCCGGTGGTATGGTTGTGCAGCGTGGATGGTATAACCCCCAACGGGAGGGGTATAGCCTCAGGGCAGCTGGTGAAGCAGGTGGAGATGGTAGTGGTAGTGGTGGTGTGACAAGGAGTCAGTGAGACGTGCAGCTGCAGTTTTCAATGCTTTACTCACAGTTCTTTATCAGGTCACTTGTGCGCAGTAAGGACCACCTGAGCCATGCTGCGTCCACCAGGTCAGGGACTCGGCCAACTCCCAGGTAATTCCAGAGCGTGGTCCAGAGCTCCCCTCTCTTCCTTCCTACTGGCCGTCCCCACCAGGGACCCACCTTTGTCCGGCTCCCTCGGGCCTTCTGGTGGCGAAACCTTTCCCGGCTTCCCTGACCCTATACGTGGTATGCCTTCCTGGTGGATGTGGTGAGGGGTCGCGCCAAGACTTGACCACGACCTCCGGTTCCTGGCTAAGGATAATTGGCCTCCACCAGTTTGGGATCCGGTACCCTGCTCTGCCAACCCTTCACCCGTTTTCGTTCTCTCGTGGGATCTCAGGGTTCCCTCTATGCTTGCGTCTCTGGGCATTTCTTTGTGTTGCTCTTCTTCCTCCTTCTTCCTTCTCTCTCCTCTCTGCTTCAGGCCTGGCTCTGGAGCTGGGCCCAGACGGAGCCACAGCTCCCTGTCAGCCCTCTCTGGCTGAACTCTCCCTCAGCTTCTCCTCAGACTGAACAGTGTTCCTAGATGGTGCCCACCTTTTATACCTCCCTTCTGACACCCGAGCCCCGGCGACAATGCAACCAATGGGCTCTTACCTATGCCCAGAGTCCCTCCCCTATCTGCTCCTACACCACTGGGATGTTCCTCCCCCCCCCACTCCAGCCAGGGACAGACGCTGTCGTACCTGCACATCTATCTGGTGGGAGTACCGTTGTTCTGTCCCCCGGAAATGGGGTGAGTGTAGTGCATGCAGCTAACTGAGCTCTGTTCCACACTCCATCCTTACCCGGGAGTGGAATATCACACCTCTGGTTCGAGGTGCAATACCCCTGTAGCAGCCGAGTCCTCGGGGTGCTACAGTAACACCAGCTGGTGTTGAGCGCTGTCCGACATCGATAGCACCACCTTTGGATCAAGGCAACCTAACATGTCCGCCTGCATCTTCCTCACAGACCGGCAGTTTGCCGGGGACACCCTTATCAACCCCGTCTAAGCACAATAGCCAGCCCTCGGTCCCTCAGATGTGGACAAGTAAAAGACCATTTCCTCCTAGCCATGAGAAAGCTAAGAGGTTGAATTTCACCATCTGCAAGCTCTTGGCTACAGAAATGCTGCCTTTCCGCCTGGTGGACACAGAGGATTTTCGAGACCTTATGTCCGTCGCAGTGCCCCAGTACCAGATGCCCAGTCGGGACTACTTCTCAAAGAAAGGTGTGCCTGCGCTCCACCAGCATGTCGCACACAACATCACCGCTTCTTTGAGAAACTCTGTGTGTGACAGGGTGCATTTCACCACAGACACTTGGACGAGTAGGCATGGACAGGGGCGTTACATGTCGCTGACTGGGCACTGGGTAACTATAGTGACAGCAGGACAAGGGGCTGCTGTCCAAGTCTTGCCGTCCCCACGAGTTGTGCGTCAATCCTCTTTATGTCAAAGTTCCTCCACTGCTTCTGCCTCCTCAACCTCCTCTCGGTCTTCCACCTGCACCCAAAGCCTGTCTGGTCGTGCCACAAGCTTTCTAACTGCGCAGAAGGGATCCTGCACACCTCCTTACTATGCTGGCAGTAGGGCTCAACGTCATCAGGCGGTTTTTACATTGAAATGTCTGGGAAATGTGAGTCACACAGCTGAGGAGTTGTGGTCAGCTCTGGAGAACCAATTTCATGAATGGTTGTCTCCACTGGACCTGAAACCAGGGAAGGCCGTGTGCGACAATGCTGCAAACCTGGGTGCGGCCCTTCGCCGGAGCAATGTCACACACGTGCCTTGTATGGCTCACGTGTTGAACCTGGTTGTCCAGCAATTTTTAGCCCACTATCCCATACTAGATGGCCTTCTGCAGAGGGCACGGTCGCTGTGTGCTCACTTCCGCCGTTCGCATCCCGCAGCTCAGCGACTTACATCTCTACAGAAGTCGTTGGGCCTGCCACTTCACCGGCTAAAATGCGATGTGCCTACCCGGTGGAATTCAACTCTGCACATGTTGCAGCGACTGTGGCAGCACCGACAAGCCCTGGTGCAATACGTTCTGACGTATAGCCTGGGCCAACGAGATCCAGAGGTGGGGCAAATCACGCTGGAGGAGTGGTCTCACATCAGGGACCTATGCACCCTTCTGCACAGTTTTGAAATGGCGACGAAGATGTTTAGTGCTGACGATGCCATTATCAGCATGACTATTCTGGTGATTTACATGCTGGAGCACATGTTAAACAGAATTCGGAGTCAGGTGGTGGCACAAGAGGAGGTGGAGGAAGTAGAGGAGGAGTTGTATGCGGAAGGGCTAACATCTGCAAGGTCCAGACGGTCGGCAGCACCAAGGCGGCAGGCATGTGAGGGTGGGGGAGATGGTTTTACCAGGGCGCATGGTAGCAGCCAAACTAGTGAGGAAGGTGCAGGAGCCCAGGAAGAAGTGGAGGACGAACTGATGGAAGACTCATCAGATGAGGGAGACCTTGATCACATTTCTGTTGTGCGAGGTTGGGGGGAGAGGACAGAGGAAGGAAGCATGATTGTTACCTCGCCATCAACACAACAGGGACTTGGTGCTCCTGGATGCGCAACACACATGAGTGCCTTCTTGCTGCACTACCTGCAACATGACCCTCGAATTGTGAGAATTAGAAATAATCCTGACTACTGGGTTGCCACACTGTTAGATCCCCGGTACAAAAGTAAATTTGCAGAAATTATTCCTGCCATAGAAAGGGATGCACGCATGCAGGAGTATCAGCAGAGACTGTTGCAGAATCTTACATGTGCTTTTCCACAAAACACCAGTGGTGCACGTAGTGAATCTCACAGTTCCAACTTGCCAACCGTGGGACCGTCAAGTGTTCAGCACTCAAACCGTAACAGAACCACAGTATCTGCTGGTAACATCAATTTTGCGGAATCATTTCACCACTTTTTTAGCCCATCCTTTGCAAGGCCACAGGAGACAAGAAGTCTGACACATAGTCAACGCCTAGAGACGATGGTACAGGAGTATCTCCAAGTAAACATTGAAGCCATGACTGTGTCACTGGACCCTTGCTCTTTTTGGGCTTCCAATCTGGATAAATGGCCGGAGCTAGCCACTTACGCCTTGGAGATCTTGTCATGCCCCGCAGCCAGCGTTCTGTCTGAACGTGTGTTCAGTGCTGCTGGTGGTGTGCTGACAGATAAGCGCACGCGGCTCTCCACTGATAATGTAGACAGACTCACGTTCATAAAGATGAACAAATCATGGATCCGAAACGACTTTTCTACCCCTGTGTCATCCTGGGGAGAGTAAAAGCTTGATGATTGGTTAAAATCACCCTACCAACCGTTTTAAGCTTTCAAATTACTAATCATGTTTATCTGTATCTTGGCTGGAAAATAATTTGGGCTTTGTAGCAGTGTGCAGCACTGATTCTAATAGGCCATCTATAATAAGCTCCACCAGATTTAAAATTACTAATCATGTTTATCTGTATCTTGACTGGAAAATAATTTGGGCTTTGTAGCAGTGTGCAGCACTGATCCTATTAGGCCATCTATACTAAGCTCCACCAGATTTAAAATTAATAATAATTTTTAGCTGCATCTAGCCCGGAAAAATAATTTTGGGGCTCCGAGATGCGCAAGACACATAAGTGCCTTCTTGCTGCACTACCTGCAACATGACCCTCATATTGTCAGAATTCGAAGTAATCATGACTACTGGGTTGCCACACTCTTAGATCCCCCAAACTTTTCGATCAACCTTTTCATTTTAATAAAGACCAAAAAAATGGTCATTTTTGAAATTATAAGCATTAGCAGGTTATTAGAAACTGAAATCAAACAGTTTTCAACTCAAAACTTTATTCTAGGTGATGTTACATTTTCACATAGGACCCCTTGTTCGAAAGGAGCTTCTGAACTCTCTCGTCCATTGAATTTGTCAGGTTTTGGATGGTTTCTGCTTCAATTGTTTTGCATGAGGACAGAATACCCTCCCAGAGCTGTTGCTTAGATGTGAACTGCCTCCTGCCATCATAGACACTCCTTTTGATGATGCTCCAGAGGTTCTGAATGGGGTAGAGGTCAGGGGAGCATGGGGGTCACACCATAAGTTTGTCCCCTTTTATGCCCCTTATCAGCCAGAGATGCAGATGTTTTATGTGCAGCATGAGATGGTGCATTATCATGCAAAAAAATGATCTTGCTGTGAAATACACGGTTCTTCTTCTTGAACCATGGCAGGAAGTGCTGTTTGAGAAAATCCACATACATTATGGAGTTCATCTTTAGCGCCTTCAGGGATCCTAAAGGGGCCGACAATCTCTCTCCCCATGATTCCAGCCCAAAACATTACTCCACCTCCTCCTTGTTGGCGCTGTAGCCGTGTTTGCGTGGGGTGTCCATCAACCAGCCATCCTCCACTCCATCCATCTGGACCATCGAGCGCTGCACGGCACTCATCCGTGAACAAAACAGTTTTGAAATCAGTCTTCATGTAATGTTTGGCCCACTAGAGCCGTTTCTGCTTGTGTGAAGTGGATAGAGGAGGTCGACAGGATGGCGTATGCACAGCTGCAAACCTCTGAAGGACCCTGCATCTTGTTGTTCGGGGGACGTTGGAGGCACCAGCAGCTTCAAAAACTTGTCTGCTGCTATGACAAGGCTTTTTTGCCGCTGCTCTTTTAACCTGACGTAATTGCCTGTAGGAAAGAGTCCTCAATTTGCCCTTATCAGCACGCACACGTGTGTACTGTGAATCAGCTACATACTTCTTGATTGCCAAGACACTTCATCCTGATCATCGCACAATGTTGATTGTAGTCATGCCTTGACCTAAACACTCCACAATTTGTTGCTTCTCAGCAGCCGACACATCCTTTTTCTTTCCCATTTTGGCAGAAAATGTAGGCTGCTTAATAATGTGAGACAGCCTTCTTAAGTAGTCTTGCCTTTCATTGGACACACCTGCCAAACTAATTAGCACAGGTGTCTGCAATTGCTTACAGTGATATAAAGAGCCCTGACACACATCACCATCAATGAGTTTAACTGACAAACAAACAAATTCTTCCCTTATCACTCCTAAACACTTTTTGCATAATAATTTGGAACACAGTGTACATGTGCTTTTCCACAAAACACCAGTGGTTCACGTAGTGAATCTTACAGTTCTAACTTGCCAACCGTGGTCTGTATGGAGTTGTTCAATAAAGGGCCCAAAATTAAGATAACATAGATGGGAGAGGTCTCTATGAATAGGAATTCCTAAGTATTTGATACCCTGTGAGGGCCAGGCAAAGGGAAAGTTGGACTGGATGGAATCCTATATGGATTTGGGGAGGGAGACATCGAGGGCCTCAGACTTCGCTGCATTGATTTTAAAATTTGACCATGTAACAAAGTGATCTATTTCAGCCATAATAGCATGGATGGATATATGTGATTGAGTGATATATACTAGGACATCATCAGCAAATAGAGAGCACTTGTACTCGGTGCCTCCCACCTCAATGCACCTAATATTGGGGTTATGACGAATTGATGAGAGCAGGTGCTCCGTCACTAGGATGTATAAGAGAGGGGACAGAGGACATCCCTGCCTTGTCCCATTGGTGATTGTGAAAGGTGATGAAAATGTTCTGACGCACCCCCTGGGCCTTGGGACACCCGGAGCCGGACCCTTTTTGGTGGATGCTGGTGGTTGTAGTCTTCGTGGCGGCGACCCGGTTCCGTGGCTCAGGGTGGTCAAACCAGTGGCAGAACTATTTATGTGGTTTTGATGTTTAAATGTCCGACTACGCCACCCGTGGATTGCGGTCAGAGTGAACCGCCGCTGCAGGGCAGACCGCTGAGGCTGGTGTTGTGGGTGCAGCAGAGCGTAGCATAACTCCCCACGGGAGGAGTATAGCCTCAGGGCAGTATATGCGGAGGATGGGGGTGATGGTGCAGGGCAGCAGCAGTAACGACACGGAGTCAGTGATGCAGTTCAGGGCCTTTACTCACAGTTCTTATTATCCAGACCACGTCTGCAGGTAACGGCTGCCCACGTCGTACTGTGCTCACCAGGTGAGGGGCTCAGACAACTCCCAGATAACTTTGGAGCACTTCACAGGACCCCCTTTGTGTGTCCTTTGTCTGGCCTTTCTTACCAACCCTTCTGTCCGGCTGCCTCGGGCCTCCTCTTGGTAAACTTGGCGCCAGTTTCCCTGACCCTATGTGGTGCCTTCCTAGCGGGTGTAGCAAGGGGCTGCGCTACATAAAATGTCACAGCCTCCGGTTTCTAGCTGAGGGTCGTTTCCTGCCTCCACTAGTTTCGGGGACCGGTCTCCCCCTTTGGCCTGACCCCTCCACGCAGGTGGATTCGGGCGTGCGGTGGCGACTCGCCCGTCCGCACCCCTGGGATCCCTTCATTCCTCGTTCCTGGAGCCTTCTCCGCTCCTCTTCCTTCCTTCTCCCTCTTCCAGGCCTGGGCCTCTGTTACTAGGCCTGCCTCCGGAGCAGAGCTCATGCAGAGCCCCTGCTCCCTGCCACTTCTGCTCAGATTTCTCTGCACTGAACTAAGATGGTGCCCACCTTTTATACTCCCTTCTCAATGCACCCAGGAACTGCTTCCTCCCTGCTCCTGCACTACAGGGTTCCCCTTCCTCAGTGTTCCCTCCCCCCACTCCAGCCAGGGACAGGGACTGTCGTGCCCATCTCAGAGGCATATTGGTCGCCCTGCCCCACGGCAATGTGGTGTAATGCATGCAGGTGTCGGGTCCTGATCCACACTCCATCCTTACCTGAGAGTGAGATATCACACCTCTTGGTGAGGTGCAATACCTCTGTAGCAACCGAGCCCTCAGGGTACTACAGTTCCATTTATCTTCAGCCTAGGTGACGTATTGTGATACAGGGCCGTGATTTTGGCTATAAAAGGGTCCCCTAGACCCCTACCCCAAGCTTTTTAAGAGAATCATATATGGCGTGCCAGGAGACTCTATGGAATGCTTTCTCAGCATCCAACGAGAGTATCTAATTACAAATTTTTAACTGCATCTAGCCCAGGAAATACTTTGTGCCTAGTAGCAGTGTCTGCTAGTCAGCGGATTATCCCGGCTGTTAAGCAAGCTACACCACCTGTAGTTTGGACACTTAATTTTTTCAAAGGAAATGCTTCGGGACCACGGGATACTCAGTGAAGAGCATCAGGAGGCACCCCAAGGCATAGGGGCTGGGACTGGCAGTAGGATGCCTTGCGGTGGACAGCCGGGCTCGATCCTTATAAAAGCTTTTTAACTGCAGCAGCTTTAGTGGACGCTACTGGAGCTGGAATTACGCGGCTGCTGGCATGAGACTTGCCCTCCAATAGATCCTTGTAAATGGATTTAAAGTGTATTCATTCAAATTAGAGAGACAATTTAAATTAAAAAGCTTAGAGCTGCCTCCACCACAGGGGGGCTCTCTCGACCCACCAGCGGACAGGCACCAGTATTGGGAGAGGGGGGCTGGCCGTCAGGGTTCACCGCGGCTCTGGCACAAACCCGGCGACACGGAGGTGGCACGGGCAGGAGCGGACTGAACGTGTCGGCTTCTCACTTTTTGGATTTTAGAAGGGCATGACATGCCTATATCTGTGTCTCCCCCTCCTTTTACTCCTCCACCTCTTTTCTTTTCGCATGACTATATGTACTTGTCACTTTTCCATGTGTTAGTTGTGTCTTCTGAGCAGTTTGTCAGCTTTTGGACACCTTTGAAGGTGTTTTCTATGTGTTTCTATGTGTTTTTGTTTGCCTGCCATTGGTTTTAACGGTGTTCGAAGGTGTTCGACGAACAGTTCGACGAACAGTTCGGCGAACACACAGGTGTTCGACGAACCGAACCGAACTCGAACACTACGGGGGTGGCTCAACACTACTTATATTCCCCTCCGATGCTAGTGCCATTCCATTGATTTGAGTACAGGCTCTCCCGGCAATCGCGTGACAATGTCTGTCAAATAAATCAGACTTCCGGTGGAAGCCGGAGCTTCTGCTGTTCTCTCATTTCCTCCAGATGTCAATGCTGAAAAAAGTCCAAACTCATTAGATTTTATTGCTACCTGCTTGTCGCAGTCACAGTACCCTTGGGGTTGCAATATGACCCCATTCACTTGCATTGCACTTCAATATAGTAGAGTAGAGATTGGTTGCAAGACAGGGGCAGTGTTCAAGGTCACTGTATAGCCCTAACCTAGGACAGAAGAGGAGGTAGGAGAATGTATGGGCTCCTGTCAGGTATATATTATTGCAGGCAGCAGAGTGTATGGGCTCCTGTCAGGTATATATTATTGGAGGCAGGAGAATGTATGGGCTCCTGTCAGGTATATATTATTGGAGGCAGGAGAATGTATGGGCTCCTGTCAGGTATATATTATTGGAGGCAGGAGAATGAATGGGCTCCTGTCAGGTATATATTATTGGAGGCAGGAGAATGTATGGGCTCCTGTCAGGTATATATTATTGGAGGCAGCAGAATGTATGGGCTCCTGTCAGGTATATATTATTGGAGACAGGAGAATGTATGGGCTCCTGTCAGGTATATATTATTGGAGGCAGCAGAATGTATGGGCTCCTGTCAGGTATATATTATTGGAGGCAGCAGAATGTATGGGCTCCTGTCAGGTATATATTATTGGAGGCAAGAGAATGTATGGGCTCCTGTCAGGTATATATTATTGGAGGCAGCAGAATGTATGGGCTCCTGACAGGTATATATTATTGGAGGCAGCAGAATGTATGGGCTCCTGTCAGGTATATATTATTGGAGGCAGCAGAATGTATGAGCTCCTGTCAGGTATATATTATTGGAGGCAGAAGAATCTATGGGCTCCTGTCAGGTATATATTATTGGAGGCAGCAGAATGTATGGGCTCCTGACAGGTATATATTATTGGAGGCAGCAGAATGTATGAGCTCCTGTCAGGTATATATTATTGGAGGCAGCAGAATGTATGGGCTCCTGTCAGGTATATATTATTGGAGGCAGGAGAATGTATGGGCTCCTGTCAGGTATATATTATTGGAGGCAGCAGAATGTATGGGCTCCTGTCAGGTATATATTATTGGAGGCAGGAGAATGTATGGGCTCCTGTCAGGTATATATTATTGGAGGCAGGAGAATTAATGGGCTCCTGTCAGGTATATATTATTGGAGGCAGGAGAATGTATGGGCTCCTGTCAGGTATATATTATTGGAGGTAGGAGAATGTATGGGCTCCTGTCAGGTATATATTATTGGAGGCAGCAGAATGTATGGGCTCCTGTCAGGTATATATTATTGGAGACAGGAGAATGTATGGGCTCCTGTTAGGTATATATTATTGGAGGCAGCAGAATGCATGGGCTCCTGTCAGGTATATATTATTGGAGGCAGCAGAATGTATGGGCTCCTGTCAGGTATATATTATTGGAGGCAAGAGAATGTATGGGCTCCTGTCAGGTATATATTATTGGAGGCAGCAGAATGTATGGGCTCCTGTCAGGTATATATTATTGGAGGCAGCAGAATGTATGGGCTCATGTCAGGTATATATTATTGGAGGCAGCAGAATGTATGGGCTCCTGTCAGGTATATATTATTGGAGGCAGCAGAATGTATGAGCTCCTGTCAGGTATATATTATTGGAGGCAGAAGAATCTATGGGCTCCTGTCAGGTATATATTATTGGAGGCAGCAGAATGTATGGGCTCCTGACAGGTATATATTATTGGAGGCAGCAGAATGTATGAGCTCCTGTCAGGTATATATTATTGGAGGCAGCAGAATGTATGGGCTCCTGTCAGGTATATATTATTGGAGGCAGGAGAATGTATGGGCTCCTGTCAGGTATATATTATTGGAGGCAGCAGAATGTATGGGTTCCTGTCAGGTATATATTATTGGAGGCAGGAGAATGTATGGGCTCCTGTCAGGTATATATTATTGGAGGCAGGAGAATGCATGGGCTCCTGTCAGGTATATATTATTGGAGGCAGGAGAATGTATGGGCTCCTGTCAGGTATATATTATTGGAGGCAGGAGAATGCATGGGCTCCTGTCAGGTATATATTATTGGAGGCAGCAGAATGTATGGGCTCCTGTCAGGTATATATTATTGGAGGCAGGAGAATGTATGGGCTCCTGTCAGGTATATATTATTGGAGGCAGGAGAATCTATGGGCTCCTGTCAGGTATATATTATTGGAGGCAGCAGAATGTATGGGCTCCTGTCAGGTATATATTATTGGAGGCAGCAGAATGTATGGACTCCTGTCAGGTATATATTACTGGAGGCAGGAGAATGTATGGGCTCCTGTCAGGTATATATTATTGGAGGTAGGAGAATGTATGGGCTCCTGTCAGGTATATATTATTGGAGGCAGGAGAATGTATGGGCTCCTGTCAGGTATATATTATTGGAGGTAGGAGAATGTATGGGCTCCTGTCAGGTATATATTATTGGAGGCAGCAGAATGTATTGGCTCCTGTCAGGTATATATTATTGGAGGCAGCAGAATCTATGGGCTCCTGTCAGGTATATATTATTGGAGGTAGGAGAATGTATGGGCTCCTGTCAGGTATATATTATTGGAGGTAGGAGAATGTATGGGCTCCTGTAAGGTATATATTATTGGAGGCAGCAGAATGTATTGGCTCCTGTCAGGTATATATTATTGGAGGCAGCAGAATCTATGAGCTCCTGTCAGGTATATATTATTGGAGGCAGGAGAATCTATGGGCTCCTGTCAGGTATATATTATTGGAGGTAGGAGAATGTATGGGGTCCTGTCAGGTATATATTATTGGAGGTAGGAGAATGTATGGGCTCCTGTCAGGTATATATTATTGGAGGCAGGAGAATGTATGGGCTCCTGTCAGGTATATATTATTGGAGGTAGAAGAATGTATGGGCTCCTGTCAGGTATATATTATTGGAGGCAGCAGAATGTATGGACTCCTGTCAGGTATATATTATTGGAGGTAGGAGAATGTATGGGCTCCTGTCAGGTATATATTATTGAAGGCAGCAGAATCTATGGGCTCCTGTCAGGTATATATTATTGGAGACAGCAGAATGTATGAGCTCCTGTCAGGTATATATTATTGGAGGCAGGAGAATGTATGGGCTCCTGTCAGGTATATATTATTGGAGGCGGGAGAATGTATGGGCTCCTGTCAGGTATATATTATTGGAGGCAGCAGAATGTATGGGCTCCTGTCAGGTATATATTATTGGAGGCGGGAGAATGTATGGGCTCCTGTCAGGTATATATTATTGGAGGCAGGAGAATGTATGGGCTCCTGTCAGGTATATATTATTGGATGCAGCAGAATGTATGAGCTCCTGTCAGCTATATATTATTGGAGGCGGGAGAATGTATGGGCTCCTGTCAGGTATATATTATTGGAGGCAGCAGAATGTATGGGCTCCTGTCAGGTATATATTATTGGAGGCAGGAGAATCTATGGGCTCCTGTCAGGTATATATTATTGGAGGCAGGAGAATCTATGGCCTCCTGTCAGGTATATATTATTGGAGCCAGCAGAATGTATGGGCACCTGTCAGGTATATATTATTGGAGGCAGCAGAATGTATGGGATCCTGTCAGGTATATATTATTGGAGGCAGGAGAATGTATGGGCTCCTGTCAGGTATATATTATTGGAGGCAGGAGAATGTATGGGCTCCTGTCAGGTATATATTATTGGAGGCAGGAGAATATATGGGCTCCTGTCAGGTATATATTATTGGAGGAAGCAGAATGTATGAGCTCCTGTCAGGTATATATTATTGGAGGCAGCAGAATGTATGGTCTCCTGTCAGGTATATATTATTGGAGGCAGGAGAATCTATGGGCTCCTGTCAGGTATATATTATTGGAGGCAGGAGAATGTATGGTCTCCTGTCAGGTATATATTATTGGAGGTAGGAGAATGTATGGGCTCCTGTCAGGTATATATTATTGGAGGCAGGAGAATGTATGGGCTCCTGTCAGGTATATATTATTGGAGGCAGCAGAATGTATGGGCTCCTGTCAGGTATATATTATTGGAGGTAGGAGAATGTATGGGCTCCTGTCAGGTATATTATTGGAGGCAGCAGAATGTATGGGCTCCTGTCAGGTATATATTATTGGGGGCAGGAGAATGTATGGGCTCCTGTCAGGTATATATTATTAGAGGCAGCAGAATGTATGGGCTCCTGTCAGGTATATATTATTGGAGGCAGCAGAATCTATGGGCTCCTGTCAGGTATATATTATTGGAGGCAGCAGACTCTATGGGCTCCTGTCAGGTATATATTATTGGAGGCAGGAGAATGTATGGGCTCCTGTCAGGTATATATTATTGGAGGCAGGAGAATGTATGAGCTCCTGTCAGGTATATATTATTGGAGGTTGGAGAATCTATGGGTTCCTGTCAGGTATATATTATTGGAGGCAGCAGAATGTATGGGCTCCTGTCAGGTATATATTATTGGAGACAGCAGAATG
The DNA here is from genome assembly GCF_046119375.1 of Phyllobates terribilis. NCBI lineage: Eukaryota > Metazoa > Chordata > Amphibia > Anura > Dendrobatidae > Phyllobates > Phyllobates terribilis. The sequence continues at coordinate 68,845 of NW_027363130.1, forward strand.
TATGGGCTCCTGTCAGGTATATATTATTGGAGGCAGGAGAATGTATGGGCTCCTGTCAGGTATATATTATTGGAGGCAGGAGAATGTATGGGCTCCTGTCAGGTATATATTATTGGAGGCTGCAGAATGTATGGGCTCCTGTCAGGTATATATTATTGGAGAAAGCAGCATGTATGGGCTTCCGTCAGGTATATATTATTGGAGGCAGGAGAATGTATGGGCTCCTGTCAGGTATATATTATTGGAGGCAGCAGAATGTATGGGCTTCCGTCAGGTATATATTATTGGAGGCAGGAGAATGTATGGGCTCCTGTCAGGTATATATTATTGGAGGCAGCAGAGTGTATGGGCTCCTGTCAGGTATATATTATTGGAGGCAGGATAATCTATGGGCTCCTGTCAGGTATATATTATTGGAGGCAGGAGAATCTATGGGCTCCTGTCAGGTATATATTATTGGAGGCAGGAGAATCTATGGGCTCCTGTCAGGTATATATTATTGGAGGCAGGAGAATGTATGGGCTCCAGTCAGGTATATATTATTGGAGGCAGGAGAATCTATGGGCTCCTGTCAGGTATATATTATTGGAGGCAGGAGAATCTATGGGCTCCTGTCAGATATATATTATTGGAGGTAGGAGAATGTATGGGCTCCTGTCAGGTATATATTATTGGAGGTAGGAGAATGTATGGGCTCCTGTCAGGTATATATTATTGGAGGCAGGAGAATGTATGGGCTCCTGTCAGGTATATATTATTGGAGGCAGCAGAATGTATGGACTCCTGTCAGGTATATATTATTGGAGGTAGGAGAATGTATGGGCTCCTGTCAGGCATATATTATTGGAGGCAGCAGAATGTATGGGCTCCTGTCAGGTATATATTATTGGAGGCAGGAGAATGTATGGGCTCCTGTCAGGTATATATTATTGGAGGCACGAGAATGTATGGGCTCCTGTCAGGTATATATTATTGGAGGCAGCAGAATCTATGGGCTCCTGTCAGGTATATATTATTGGAGGCAGCAGAATGTATGGGCTCCTGTCAGGTATATATTATTGGAGGCAGCAGAATCTATGGGCTCCTGTCAGGTATATATTATTGGAGGCAGAATGTATGGGCTCCTGTCAGGTATATATTATTGGAGGCAGAATGTATGGGCTCCTGTCAGGTATATATTATTGGAGGCAGGAGAATGTATGGGCTCCTGTCAGGTATATATTATTGGAGGCAGCAGAATCTATGGGCTCCTGTCAGGTATATATTATTGGAGGCAGCAGAATGTATGGGCTCCTGTCAGGTATATATTATTGGAGGCAGGAGAATCTATGGGCTCCTGTCAGGTATATATTATTGGAGGCAGGAGAATGTATGGGCTCCTGTCAGGTATATATTATTGGAGGCAGCAGAATGTATGGGCTCCTGTCAGGTATATATTATTGGAGGCAGCAGAATCTATGGGCTCCTGGCAGGTATATATTATTGGAGGCAGGAGAATGTATGGGCTCCTGTCAGGTATATATTATTGGAGGTAGGAGAATGTATGGGCTCCTGTCAGGTATATATTATTGGAGGCAGGAGAATGTATGGGCTCCTGTCAGGTATATATTATTGGAGGCAGAATGTATGGGCTCCTGTCAGGTATATATTATTGGAGGCAGCAGAATGTATGGCCTCCTGTCAGGTATATATTATTGGAGGCAGGAGAATGTATGGGCTCCTGTCAGGTATATATTATTGGAGGCAGGAGAATGTATGGACTCCTGTCAGGTATATATTATTGGAGGCAGGAGAATGTATGGGCTCCTGTCAGGTATATATTATTGGAGGCAGCAGAATGTATGGGCTCCTGTCAGGTATATATTATTGGAGGCAGGAGAATCTATGGGCTCCTGTCAGGTATATATTATTGGAGACAGGAGAATGTATGGGCTCCTGTCAGGTATATATTATTGGAGGCAGCAGAATGTATGGGCTCCTGTCAGGTATATATTATTGGAGGCAGCAGAATCTATGGGCTCCTGGCAGGTATATATTATTGGAGGCAGCAGAATGTATGGGCTCCTGTCAGGTATATATTAATGGAGACAGGAGAATGTATGGGCTCCTGTCAGGTATATATTATTGGAGGCAGGAGAATGTATGGGCTCCTGTCAGGTATATATTATTGGAGGCAGCAGAATGTATGGGCTCCTGTCAGGTATATATTATTGGAGGCAGCAGAATGTATGGGCTCCTGTCAGGTATATATTACTGGAGGCAGCAGAATCTATGGGCTCCTGGCAGGTATATATTATTGGAGGCAGGAGAATGTATGGGCTTCTGTCAGGTATATATTATTGGAGGCAGGAGAATGTATGGGCTTCTGTCAGGTATATATTATTGGAGGCAGGAGAATGTATGGGCTTCTGTCAGGTATATATTATTGAGGCAGCAGAATGTATGGGCTCCTGTCAGGTACATATTATTGGAGGCAGCAGAATGTATGGGCTCCTGTCAGGTATATATTATTGGAGGCAGGAGAATGTATGGGCTCCTGTCAGGTATATATTATTGGAGGCAGGAGAATGTATGGGCTCCTGTCAGGTATATATTATTGGAGGCAGGAGAATGTATGGGCTCCTGTAAGGTATATATTATTGGAGGCAGCAGAATGTATGGGCTCCTGTCAGGTATATATTATTGGAGGCAGCAGAATGTATGGGCTCCTGTCAGGTATATATTATTGGAGGCAGGAGAATGTATGGGCTCCTGTCAGGTATATATTATTGGAGGCAGGAGAATGTATGGACTCCTGTCAGGTATATATTATTGGAGGCAGGAGAATGTATGGGCTCCTGTCAGGTATATATTATTGGAGGCAGCAGAATGTATGGGCTCCTGTCAGGTATATATTATTGGAGGCAGGAGAATGTATGGGCTCCTGTCTGGTATATATTATTGGAGGCAGGAGAATGTATGGGCTCCTGTCAGGTATATATTATTGGAGGCAGGAGAATGTATGGGCTCCTGTCAGGTATATATTATTGGAGGCAGCAGAATCTATGGGCTCCTGTCAGGTATATATTATTGGAGGCAGGAGAATGTATGGGCTCCTGTCTGGTATATATTATTGGAGGCAGGAGAATGTATGGGCTCCTGTCAGGTATATATTATTGGAGGCAGCAGAATGTATGGGCTCCTGTCAGGTATATATTATTGGAGGCAGCAGAATGTATGGGCTCCTGACAGGTATATATTATTGGAGGCAGCAGAATGTATGAGCTCCTGTCAGGTATATATTATATGAGGCAGCAGAATGTATGGGCTCCTGTCAGGTATATATTATTGGAGGCAGGAGAATGTATGGGCTCCTGTCAGGTATATATTATTGGAGGCAGCAGAATGTATGGGATCCTGTCAGGTATATATTATTGGAGGCAGGAGAATGTATGGGCTCCTGTCAGGTATATATTATTGGAGGCAGGAGAATGCATGGGCTCCTGTCAGGTATATATTATTGGAGGCAGGAGAATGTATGGGCTCCTGTCAGGTATATATTATTGGAGGCAGCAGAATGTATGGGCTCCTGTCAGGTACATATTATTGGAGGCAGCAGAATGTATGGGCTCCTGTCAGGTATATATTATTGGAGGCAGGAGAATGTATGGGCTCCTGTCAGGTATATATTATTGGAGGCAGGAGAATGTATGGGCTCCTGTCAGGTATATATTATTGGAGGCAGGAGAATGTATGGGCTCCTGTAAGGTATATATTATTGGAGGCAGCAGAATGTATGGGCTCCTGTCAGGTATATATTATTGGAGGCAGCAGAATGTATGGGCTCCTGTCAGGTATATATTATTGGAGGCAGGAGAATGTATGGGCTCCTGTCAGGTATATATTATTGGAGGCAGGAGAATGTATGGACTCCTGTCAGGTATATATTATTGGAGGCAGGAGAATGTATGGGCTCCTGTCAGGTATATATTATTGGAGGCAGCAGAATGTATGGGCTCCTGTCAGGTATATATTATTGGAGGCAGGAGAATGTATGGGCTCCTGTCTGGTATATATTATTGGAGGCAGGAGAATGTATGGGCTCCTGTCAGGTATATATTATTGGAGGCAGGAGAATGTATGGGCTCCTGTCAGGTATATATTATTGGAGGCAGCAGAATCTATGGGCTCCTGTCAGGTATATATTATTGGAGGCAGGAGAATGTATGGGCTCCTGTCTGGTATATATTATTGGAGGCAGGAGAATGTATGGGCTCCTGTCAGGTATATATTATTGGAGGCAGCAGAATGTATGGGCTCCTGTCAGGTATATATTATTGGAGGCAGCAGAATGTATGGGCTCCTGACAGGTATATATTATTGGAGGCAGCAGAATGTATGAGCTCCTGTCAGGTATATATTATATGAGGCAGCAGAATGTATGGGCTCCTGTCAGGTATATATTATTGGAGGCAGGAGAATGTATGGGCTCCTGTCAGGTATATATTATTGGAGGCAGCAGAATGTATGGGATCCTGTCAGGTATATATTATTGGAGGCAGGAGAATGTATGGGCTCCTGTCAGGTATATATTATTGGAGGCAGGAGAATGCATGGGCTCCTGTCAGGTATATATTATTGGAGGAAGGAGAATGTATGGGCTCCTGTCAGGTATATATTATTGGAGGCAGGAGAATGCATGGGCTCCTGTCAGGTATATATTATTGGAGGCAGCAGAATGTATGGGCTCCTGTTAGGTATATATTATTGGAGGCAGGAGAATGTATGGGCTCCTGTCAGGTATATATTATTGGAGGCAGGAGAATCTATGGGCTCCTGTCAGGTATATATTATTGGAGGCAGCAGAATGTATGGGCTCCTGTCAGGTACATATTATTGGAGGCAGCAGAATGTATGGACTCCTGTCAGGTATATATTATTGGAGGCAGGAGAATGTATGGGCTCCTGTCAGGTATATATTATTGGAGGTAGGAGAATGTATGGGCTCCTGTCAGGTATATATTATTGGAGGCAGGAGAATGTATGGGCTCCTGTCAGGTATATATTATTGGAGGTAGGAGAATGTATGGGCTCCTGTCAGGTATATATTATTGGAGGCAGCAGAATGTATTGGCTCCTGTCAGGTATATATTATTGGAGGCAGCAGAATCTATGGGCTCCTGTCAGGTATATATTATTGGAGGTAGGAGAATGTATGGGCTCCTGTCAGGTATATATTATTGGAGGTAGGAGAATGTATGGGCTCCTGTAAGGTATATATTATTGGAGGCAGCAGAATGTATTGGCTCCTGTCAGGTATATATTATTGGAGGCAGAAGAATCTATGAGCTCCTGTCAGGTATATATTATTGGAGGCAGGAGAATCTATGGGCTCCTGTCAGGTATATATTATTGGAGGTAGGAGAATGTATGGGGTCCTGTCAGGTATATATTATTGGAGGTAGGAGAATGTATGGGCTCCTGTCAGGTATATATTATTGGAGACAGGAGAATGTATGGGCTCCTGTCAGGTATATATTATTGGAGGTAGAAGAATGTATGGGCTCCTGTCAGGTATATATTATTGGAGGTAGAAGAATGTATGGGCTCCTGTCAGGTATATATTATTGGAGGCAGCAGAATGTATGGACTCCTGTCAGGTATATATTATTGGAGGTAGGAGAATGTATGGGCTCCTGTCAGGTATATATTATTGAAGGCAGCAGAATCTATGGGCTCCTGTCAGGTATATATTATTGGAGACAGCAAAATGTATGAGCTCCTGTCAGGTATATATTATTGGAGGCGGGAGAATGTATGGGCTCCTGTCAGGTATATATTATTGGAGGCAGGAGAATGTATGGGCTCCTGTCAGGTATACATTATTGGATGCAGAAGAATGTATGAGCTCCTGTCAGGTATATATTATTGGAGGCGGGAGAATGTATGGGCTACTGTCAGGTATATATTATTGGAGGCAGCAGAATGTATGGGCTCCTGTCAGGTATATATTATTGGAGGCAGGAGAATCTATGGGCTCCTGTCAGGTATATATTATTGGAGGCAGGAGAATGTATGGGCTCCTGTCAGGTATATATTATTGGAGCCAGCAGAATGTATGGGCACCTGTCAGGTATATATTATTGGAGGCAGCAGAATGTATGGGATCCTGTCAGGTATATATTATTGGAGGCAGGAGAATGTATGGGCTCCTGTCAGGTATATATTATTGGAGGCAGGAGAATGTATGGGCTCCTGTCAGGTATATATTATTGGAGGCAGGAGAATATATGGGCTCCTGTCAGGTATATATTATTGGAGGAAGCAGAATGTATCAGATCCTGTCAGGTATATATTATTGGAGGCAGGAGAATGTATGGTCTCCTGTCAGGTATATATTATTGGAGGTAGGAGAATGTATGGGCTCCTGTCAGGTATATATTATTGAAGGCAGGAGAATGTATGGGCTCCTGTCAGGTATATATTATTGGAGGCAGCAGAATGTATGGGCTCCTGTCAGGTATATATTATTGGAGGTAGGAGAATGTATGGGCTCCTGTCAGGTATATATTATTGGAGGCAGCAGAATGTATGGGCTCCTGTCAGGTATATATTATTGGGGGCAGGAGAATGTATGGGCTCCTGTCAGGTATATATTATTAGAAGCAGCAGAATGTATGGGCTCCTGTCAGGTATATATTATTGGAGGCAGCAGAATCTATGGGCTCCTGTCAGGTATATATTATTGGAGGCAGCAGAATCTATGGGCTCCTGTCAGGTATATATTATTGGAGGCAGGAGAATGTATGGGCTCCTGTCAGGTATATATTATTGGAGGCAGGAGAATGTATGAGCTCCTGTCAGGTATATATTATTGGAGGTTGGAGAATCTATGGGTTCCTGTCAGGTATATATTATTGGAGGCAGCAGAATGTATGGGCTCCTGTCAGGTATATATTATTGGAGGCAGGAGAATGTATGGGCTCCTGTCAGGTATATATTATTGGAGGCAGGAGAATGTATGGGCTCCTGTCAGGTATATATTATTGGAGGCTGCAGAATGTATGGGCTCCTGTCAGGTATATATTATTGGAGACAGCAGAATGTATGGGCTTCCGTCAGGTATATATTATTGGAGGCAGGAGAATGTATGGGCTCCTGTCAGGTATATATTATTGGAGGCAGCAGAATGTATGGGCTTCCGTCAGGTATATATTATTGGAGGCAGGAGAATGTATGGGCTCCTGTCAGGTATATATTATTGGAGGCAGCAGAGTGTATGGGCTCCTGTCAGGTATATATTATTGGAGGCAGGATAATCTATGGGCTCCTGTCAGGTATATATTATTGGAGGCAGGAGAATCTATGGGCTCCTGTCAGGTATATATTATTGGAGGCAGGAGAATCTATGGGCTCCTGTCAGGTATATATTATTGGAGGCAGGAGAATGTATGGGCTCCTGTCAGGTATATATTATTGGAGGCAGGAGAATCTATGGGCTCCTGTCAGGTATATATTATTGGAGGCAGGAGAATCTATGGGCTCCTGTCAGATATATATTATTGGAGGTAGGAGAATGTATGTGCTCCTGTCAGGTATATATTATTGGAGGTAGGAGAATGTATGGGCTCCTGTCAGGTATATATTATTGGAGGCAGGAGAATGTATGGGCTCCTGTCAGGTATATATTATTGGAGGCAGCAGAATGTATGGACTCCTGTCAGGTATATATTATTGGAGGTAGGAGAATGTATAGGCTCCTGTCAGGCATATATTATTGGAGGCAGCAGAATGTATGGGCTCCTGTCAGGTATATATTATTGGAGGCAGGAGAATGTATGGGCTCCTGTCAGGTATATATTATTGGAGGCACGAGAATGTATGGGCTCCTGTCAGGTATATATTATTGAAGGCAGCAGAATCTATGGGCTCCTGTCAGGTATATATTATTGGAGGCAGCAGAATGTATGGGCTCCTGTCAGGTATATATTATTGGAGGCAGCAGAATCTATGGGCTCCTGTCAGGTATATATTATTGGAGGCAGAATGTATGGGCTCCTGTCAGGTATATATTATTGGAGGCAGAATGTATGGGCTCCTGTCAGGTATATATTATTGGAGGCAGAATGTATGGGCTTCTGTCAGGTATATATTATTGGAGGCAGGAGAATGTATGGGCTCCTGTCAGGTATATATTATTGGAGGCAGCAGAATCTATGGGCTCCTGTCAGGTATATATTATTGGAGGCAGCAGAATGTATGGGCTCCTGTCAGGTATATATTATTGGAGGCAGGAGAATCTATGGGCTCCTGTCAGGTATATATTATTGGAGGCAGGAGAATGTATGGGCTCCTGTCAGGTATATATTATTGGAGGCAGCAGAATGTATGGGCTCCTGTCAGGTATATATTATTGGAGGCAGCAGAATCTATGGGCTCCTGGCAGGTATATATTATTGGAGGCAGGAGAATGTATGGGCTCCTGTCAGGTATATATTATTGGAGGTAGGAGAATGTATGGGCTCCTGTCAGGTATATATTATTGGAGGCAGGAGAATGTATGGGCTCCTGTCAGGTATATATTATTGGAGGCAGAATGTATGGGCTCCTGTCAGGTATATATTATTGGAGGCAGCAGAATGTATGGCCTCCTGTCAGGTATATATTATTGGAGGCAGGAGAATGTATGGGCTCCTGTCAGGTATATATTATTGGAGGCAGGAGAATGTATGGACTCCTGTCAGGTATATATTATTGGAGGCAGGAGAATGTATGGGCTCCTGTCAGGTATATATTATTGGAGGCAGCAGAATGTATGGGCTCCTGTCAGGTATATATTATTGGAGGCAGGAGAATCTATGGGCTCCTGTCAGGTATATATTATTGGAGACAGGAGAATGTATGGGCTCCTGTCAGGTATATATTATTGGAGGCAGCAGAATGTATGGGCTCCTGTCAGGTATATATTATTGGAGGCAGCAGAATCTATGGGCTCCTGGCAGGTATATATTATTGGAGGCAGCAGAATCTATGGGCTCCTGGCAGGTATATATAATTGGAGGCAGGAGAATGTATGGGCTTCTGTCAGGTATATATTACTGGAGGCAGCAGAATCTATGGGCTCCTGGCAGGTATATATTATTGGAGGCAGGAGAATGTATGGGCTCCTGTCAGGTATATATTATTGGAGACAGGAGAATGTATGGGCTCCTGTCAGGTATATATTATTGGAGGCAGGAGAATGTATGGGCTCCTGTCAGGTATATATTATTGGAGGCAGCAGAATGTATGGGCTCCTGTCAGGTATATATTATTGGAGGCAGCAGAATGTATGGGCTCCTGTCAGGTATATATTATTGGAGGCAGCAGAATCTATGGGCTCCTGGCAGGTATATATTATTGGAGGCAGGAGAATGTATGGGCTTCTGTCAGGTATATATTATTGGAGGCAGGAGAATGTATGGGCTTCTGTCAGGTATATATTATTGGAGGCAGGAGAATGTATGGGCTTCTGTCAGGTATATATTATTGGAGGCAGCAGAATGTATGGGCTCCTGTCAGGTACATATTATTGGAGGCAGCAGAATGTATGGGCTCCTGTCAGGTATATATTATTGGAGGCAGGAGAATGTATGGGCTCCTGTCAGGTATATATTATTGGAGGCAGGAGAATGTATGGGCTCCTGTCAGGTATATATTATTGGAGGCAGGAGAATGTATGGGCTCCTGTAATGTATATATTATTGAAGGCAGCAGAATGTATGGGCTCCTGTCAGGTATATATTATTGGAGGCAGCAGAATGTATGGGCTCCTGTCAGGTATATATTATTGGAGGCAGGAGAATGTATGGGCTCCTGTCAGGTATATATTATTGGAGGCAGGAGAATGTATGGACTCCTGTCAGGTATATATTATTGGAGGCAGGAGAATGTATGGGCTCCTGTCAGGTATATATTATTGGAGGCAGCAGAATGTATGGGCTCCTGTCAGGTATATATTATTGGAGGCAGGAGAATGTATGGGCTCCTGTCTGGTATATATTATTGGAGGCAGGAGAATGTATGGGCTCCTGTCAGGTATATATTATTGGAGGCAGGAGAATGTATGGGCTCCTGTCAGGTATATATTATTGGAGGCAGCAGAATCTATGGGCTCCTGTCAGGTATATATTATTGGAGGCAGGAGAATGTATGGGCTCCTGTCTGGTATATATTATTGGAGGCAGGAGAATGTATGGGCTCCTGTCAGGTATATATTATTGGAGGCAGGAGAATGTATGGGCTCCTGTCAGGTATATATTATTGGAGGCAGCAGAATGTATGGGCTCCTGTCAGGCATATATTATTGGAGGCAGCAGAATGTATGGGCTCCTGTCAGGTATATATTATTGGAGGTAGGAGAATTTATGGGCTCCTGTCAGGTATATATTATTGGAGGCAGGAGAATGTATGGGCTCCTGTCAGGTATATATTATTGGAGGCAGGAGAATGTATGGGCTCCTGTAAGGTATATATTATTGGAGGCAGCAGAATGTATGGGCTCCTGTCAGGTATATATTATTGGAGGCAGGAGAATGTATGGGCTCCTGTCAGGTATATATTATTGGAGGCAGCAGAATCTATGGGCTCCTGTCAGGTATATATTATTGGAGGCAGGAGGATGTATGGGCTCCTGTCAGGTATATATTATTGGAGCGAGGAGAATGTATGGGCTCCTATCAGGTATATATTATTGGAGGCAGCAGAATGTATGGGCTCCTGTCAGGTATATATTATTGAAGGCAGGAGAATGTATGGGCTCTTATCAGGTATATATTATTGGAGGCAGCAGAATGTCTGGGTTCCTGTCAGGTATACATTATTGGAGGCAGGAGAATGTATGGGCTCCTGTCAGGTATATATTATTGGAGGCAGCAGAATGTATGGGCTCCTGTCAGGTATATATTATTGGAGGCAGCAGAATGTATGGGCTCCTGTTAGGTATATATTATTGGAGGCAACAGAATGTATGGGCTCCTGTCAGGTATATATTATTGGAGGCAGCAGAATGTATGGGTTCCTGTCAGGTATATATTATTGGAGGCAGGAGAATGTATGGGCTCCTGTCAGGTATATATTATTGGAGGCAGGTGAATGTATGGGCTCCTCTCAGGTATATATTATTGGAGGCATCAGAATGTATGGGCTCCTGTCAGGTACATATTATTGGAGGCAGCAGAATGTATGGGCTCCTGTCAGGTATATATTATTGGAGGCAGGAGAATCTATGGGCTCCTGTCAGATATATATTATTGGAGGTAGGAGAATGTATGTGCTCCTGTCAGGTATATATTATTGGAGGTAGGAGAATGTATGGGCTCCTGTCAGGTATATATTATTGGAGGCAGGAGAATGTATGGGCTCCTGTCAGGTATATATTATTGGAGGCAGCAGAATGTATGGACTCCTGTCAGGTATATATTATTGGAGGTAGCAGAATGTATGGGCTCCTGTCAGGCATATATTATTGGAGGAAGCAGAATCTATGGGCTCCTGTCAGGTATATATTATTGGAGGCACGAGAATGTATGGGCTCCTGTCAGGTATATATTATTGGAGGCAGCAGAATCTATGGGCTCCTGTCAGGTATATATTATTGGAGGCAGCAGAATGTATGGGCTCCTGTCAGGTATATATTATTGGAGGCCGCAGAATCTATGGGCTCCTGTCAGGTATATATTATTGGAGGCAGAATGTATGGGCTCCTGTCAGGTATATATTATTGGAGGCAGAATGTATGGGCTCCTGTCAGGTATATATTATTGGAGGCAGAATGTATGGGCTTCTGTCAGGTATATATTATTGGAGGCAGGAGAATGTATGGGCTCCTGTCAGGTATATATTATTGCAGGCAGCAGAATCTATGGGCTCCTGTCAGGTATATATTATTGGAGGCAGCAGAATGTATGGGCTCCTGTCAGGTATATATTATTGGAGGCAGGAGAATGTATGGGCTCCTGTCAGGTATATATTATTGGAGGCAGGAGAATGTATGGGTTCATGTCAGGTATATATTATTGGAGGCAGCAGAATGTATGGGCTCCTGTCAGGTATATATTATTGGAGGCAGGAGAATATATGGGCTACTGTCACCTATATATTATTGGAGGCAGCAGAATGTATGGGCTCCTGTCAGGTATATATTATTGGAGGCAGCAGAATGTATGGGCTCCTGTCAGGTATATATTATTGGAGGCAGGAGAATGTATGGGCTCCTGTCAGGTATATATTATTGGAGGCAGGAGAATCTATGGGCTCCTGTCAGGTATATATTATTGGAGGCAGGAGTATGTATGGGCTCCTGTCAGGTATATATTATTGGAGGCAGGAGAATCTATGGGCTCCTGTCAGGTATATATTATTGGAGGCAGGAGAATGTATGGGTTCCTGTCAGGTATATATTATTGGAGGCAGGAGAATGTATGAGATCCTGTCAGGTATATATTATTGGAGGCAGGAGAATCTATGGGCTCCTGTCAGGTATATATTATTGGAGGCAGGAGAATGTATGGGCTCCTGTCAGGTATATATTATTGGAGGCAGGAGAATGTATGGGCTCCTGTCAGGTATATATTATTGGAGGCAGGAGAATGTATGGGCTCCTGTCAGGTATATATTATTGGAGGCAGGAGAATCTATGGGCTCCTGTCAGGTATATATTATTGGAGGCAGGAGAATGTATGGGTTCCTGTCAGGTATATATTATTGGAGGCAGGAGAATGTATGGGATCCTGTCAGGTATATATTATTGGAGGCAGGAGAATCTATGGGCTCCTGTCAGGTATATATTATTGGAGGCAGTAGAATGTATAGGCTCCTGTCAGGTATATATTATTGGAAGCAGCAGAATGTATGGGCTCCTGTCAGGTATATATTATTGGAGGCAGCAGAATGTATGGGCTCCTGCTAGGTATATATTATTGGAGGCAGCAGAATGTATGGGCTCCTGTCAGATATATATTATTGGAGGCAGGAGAATGTATGGGCTACTGTCAGGTATATATTATTGGAGGCAGCAGAATCTATGGGCTCCTGTCAGGTATATATTATTGGAGGCAGGAGAATGTATAATCTCCTGTCAGGTATATATTATTGGAGGCAGCAGAATGTATGGGCTCCTGTCAGGTATATATTATTGGAGGCAGCAGAATGTATGGGCTCCTGCTAGGTATATATTATTGGAGGCAGCAGAATGTATGGGCTCCTGTCAGGTATATATTATTGGAGGCAGCAGAATGTATGGGCTCCTGTCAGGTATATATTATTGGAGGCAGGAGAATCTATGGGCTCCTGTCAGGTATATATTATTGGAGGCAGGAGAATGTATGGGCTCCTGTCAGGTATATATTATTGGAGGCAGGAGAATGTATGGGCTCCTGTCAGGTACATATTATTGGAGGCAGGAGAATGTATGAGCTCCTGTCAAGTATATATTATTGGAGGCAGTAGAATCTATGGGCTCCTGTCAGGTATATATTATTGGAGGCAGGAGAATGTATGGGCTCCTGTCAGGTATATATTATTGGAGGTAGGAGAATGTATGGGCTCCTGTCAAGTATATATTATTGGAGGCAGCAGAATGTATGGGCTCCTGTCAAGTATATATTATTGGAGGCAGCAGAATCTATGGGCTTCTGTCAGGTATATATTATTGGAGGCAGGAGAATGTATGGACTCCTGTCAGGTATATATTATTGGAGGCAGCAGAATGTATGGGCTCCTGTCAGGTATATATTATTGGAGGCAGGAGAATGTATGGGCTCCTGTCAGGTATATATTATTGGAGGCAGGAGAATGCATGGGCTCCTGTCAGGTATATATTATTGGAGGCAGCAGAATGTATGGGCTCCTGTCAGGTATATATTATTGGAGGCAGCAGAATGTATGGGCTCCTGTCAGGTATATATTATTGGAGGCAGGAGAATGTATGGGCTCCTGTCAGGTATATATTATTGGAGGCAGGAGAATGTATGGGCTCCTGTCAGGTATATATTATTGGAGGCAGCAGATTGTATGGGCTCCTGTCAGGTATATATTATTGGAGGCACGAGAATGTATGGGCTCCTGTCAAGTATATATTATTGGAGGCAGAAGAATCTATGGGCTCCTGTCAGGTATATATTATTGGAGGCAGGAGAATGTATGGGCTCCTGTCAGGTATATATTATTGGAGGCAGGAGAATCTATGGGCTCCTGTCTGGTATATATTATTGGAGGCAGGAGAATGTATGGGCTCCTGTCAGGTATATATTATTGGAGGCAGGAGAATGTATGGGCTCTTGTCAGGTATATATTATAGGAGGCAGGAGAATCTATGGGCTTCTGTCAGGTATATATTATTGGAGGCAGGAGAATGTATGGGCTCCTGTCAGGTATATATTATTGGAGGCAGCAGAATGTATGGGCTCCTGTCAGGTATATATTATTGGAGGCAGGAGAATCTATGGGCTCCTGTCAGGTATATATTATTGGAGGCAGCAGAATGTATGGGCTCCTGTCAGGTATATATTATTGGAGGGAGCAGAATGTATGGGCTCCTGTCAGGTATATATTATTGGAGGCAGGAGAATGTATGGGCTCCAGTCTGGTATATATTATTGGAGGCAGGAGAATGTATGGGCTCCTGTCAGGTATATATTATTGGAGGCAGGAGAATGTATGGGCTCCTGTCAGGTATATATTATTGGAGGCAGGAGAATGTATGGGCTCCAGTCAGGTATATATTATTGGAGGTAGGAGAATGTATGGGCTCCTGTCAGGTATATATTATTGGAAGCAGGAGAATGTATGGGCTCCTGTCAGGTATATATTATTGGAGGCAGGAGAATGTATGGGCTCCTGTCAGGTATATATTATTGGAGGCAGGAGAATGTATGGGCTCCTGACAGGTATATATTATTGGAGGCAGCAGAATGTATGGGCTCCTGTCAGGTATATATTATTGGAGGCAGCAGAATGTATGGGCTCCTGTAAGGTATATATTATTGGGGGTAGGAGAATGTATGTGCTCCTGTCAGGTATATATTATTGGAGGCAGGAGAATGTATGGGCTCCTGTCAGGTATATATTATTGGAGGTAGGAGAATGTATGGGCTCCTGTCAGGTATATATTATTGGAGGCAGCAGAATGTATGGACTCCTGTCAGGTATATATTATTGGAGGCAGGAGAATGTATGGGCTCCTGTCAGGTATATATTATTGGAGGCAGGAGAATATATGGGCTCCTGTCAGGTATATATTATTGGAGGCAGGAGAATGTATGGACTCCTGTCAGGTATATATTATTGGAGGCAGGAGAATGTATGGGCTCCTGTCAGGTATATATTATTGAAGGCAGGAGAATGTATGGGCTCCTGTCAGGTATATATTATTGGAGGCAGGAGAATGTATGGGCTCCTGTCAGGTATATATTATTGGAGGCAGCAGAATGTATGGGCTCCTGTCAGGTATATATTATTGGAGGTAGGAGAATGTATGGGCTCCTGTCAGGTATATATTATTGGAGGTAGCAGAATGTATGGGCTCCTGTCAGGTATATATTATTGGAGGCAGGAGAATGTATGGACTCCTGTCAGGTATATATTATTGGAGGCAGGAGAATGTATGGGCTCCTGTCAGGTATATATTATTGGAGGCAGCAGAATGTATGGGCTCCTGTCAGGTATATATTATTGGAGGCAGGAGAATCTATGGGCTCCTGTCAGGTATATATTATTGGAGACAGGAGAATGTATGGGCTCCTGTCAGGTATATATTATTGGAGGCAGCAGAATGTATGGGCTCCTGTCAGGTATATATTATTGGAGGCAGCAGAATCTATGGGCTCCTGGCAGGTATATATTATTGGAGGCAGCAGAATCTATGGGCTCCTGGCAGGTATATATTATTGGACGCAGGAGAATGTATGGGCTTCTGTCAGGTATATATTACTGGAGGCAGCAGAATCTATGGGCTCCTGGCAGGTATATATTATTGGAGGCAGGAGAATGTATGGGCTCCTGTCAGGTATATATTATTGGAGACAGGAGAATGTATGGGCTCCTGTCAGCTATATTTTATTGGAGGCAGGAGAATGTATGGGCTCCTGTCAGGTATATATTATTGGAGGCATCAGAATGTATGGGCTCCTGTCAGGTATATATTATTGGAGGCAGCAGAATGTATGGGCTCCTGTCAGGTATATATTATTGGAGGCAGCAGAATCTATGGGCTCCTGGCAGGTATATATTATTGGAGGCAGGAGAATGTATGGGCTTCTGTCAGGTATATATTATTGGAGGCAGGAGAATGTATGGGCTTCTGTCAGGTATATATTATTGGAGGCAGGAGAATGTATGGGCTTCTGTCAGGTATATATTATTGGAGGCAGCAGAATGTATGGGCTCCTGTCAGGTACATATTATTGGAGGTAGCAGAATGTATGGGCTCCTGTCAGGTATATATTATTGGAGGCAGGAGAATGTATGGGCTCCTGTCAGGTATATATTATTGGAGGCAGGAGAATGTATGGGCTCCTGTCAGGTATATATTATTGGAGGCAGGAGAATGTATGGGCTCCTGTAAGGTATATATTATTGAAGGCAGCAGAATGTATGGGCTCCTGTCAGGTATATATTATTGGAGGCAGCAGAATGTATGGGCTCCTGTCAGGTATATATTATTGGAGGCAGGAGAATGTATGGGCTCCTGTCAGGTATATATTATTGGAGGCAGGAGAATGTATGGACTCCTGTCAGGTATATATTATTGGAGGCAGGAGAATGTATGGGCTCCTGTCAGGTATATATTATTGGAGGCAGCAGAATGTATGGGCTCCTGTCAGGTATATATTATTGGAGGCAGGAGAATGTATGGGCTCCTGTCTGGTATATATTATTGGAGGCAGGAGAATGTATGGGCTCCTGTCAGGTATATATTATTGGAGGCAGGAGAATGTATGGGCTCCTGTCAGGTATATATTATTGGAGGCAGCAGAATCTATGGGCTCCTGTCAGGTATATATTATTGGAGGCAGGAGAATGTATGGGCTCCTGTCTGGTATATATTATTGGACGCAGGAGAATGTATGGGCTCCTGTCAGGTATATATTATTGGAGGCAGCAGAATGTATGGGCTCCTGTCAGGTATATATTATTGGAGGCAGCAGAATGTATGGGCTCCTGTCAGGTATATATTATTGGAGGCAGCAGAATGTATGGGCTCCTGTAAGGTATATATTATTGGAGGCAGCAGAATGTATGGGCTCCTGTCAGGCATATATTATTGGAGGCAGCAGAATGTATGGGCTCCTGTCAGGTATATATTATTGGAGGTAGGAGAATGTATGGGCTCCTGTCAGGTATATATTATTGGAGGCAGCAGAATGTATGGGCTCCTGTCAGGTATATATTATTGGAGGCAGGAGAATCTATGGGCTCCTGTCAGGTATATATTATTGGAGGCAGCAGAATGTATGGGCTCCTGTCAGGTATATATTATTGGAGGCAGCAGAATGTATGGGCTCCTGTCAGGTATATATTATTGGAGGCAGGAGAATGTATGGGCTCCTGTCAGGTATATATTATTGGAGGCAGCAGAATGTATGGACTCCTGTCAGGTATATATTATTGGAGGTAGGAGAATGTATGGGCTCCTGTCTGGTATATATTATTGGAGGCAGCAGAATGTATGGGCTCCTGTCAGGTATATATTATTGGAGGCAGCAGAATGTATGGACTCCTGTCAGGTATATATTATTGGAGGTAGGAGAATGTATGGGCTCCTGTCAGGTATATATTATTGGAGGCAGCAGAATGTATGGGCTCCTGTCAGGTATATATTATTGGAGGCAGCAGAATGTATGGACTCCTGTCAGGTATATATTATTGGAGGTAGGAGAATGTATGGGCTCCTGTCTGGTATATATTATTGGAGGCAGGAGAATGTATGGGCTCCTGTCAGGTATATATTATTGGAGGCAGGAGAATGTATGGGCTCCTGTCAGGTATATATTATTGGAGGCAGGAGAATGTATGGGCTCCAGTCAGGTATATATTATTGGAGGTAGGAGAATGTATGGGCTCCTGTCAGGTATATATTATTGGAGGCAGGAGAATGTATGGGCTCCTGTCAGGTATATATTATTGGAGGCAGGAGAATGTATGGGCTCCTGTCAGGTATATATTATTGGAGGCAGGAGAATGTATGGGCTCCTGACAGGTATATATTATTGAAGGCAGCAGAATGTATGGGCTCCTGTCAGGTATATATTATTGGAGGCAGCAGAATGTATGGGCTCCTGTCAGGTATATATTATTGGGGGTAGGAGAATGTATGTGCTCTTGTCAGGTATATAATATTGGAGGCAGGAGAATGTATGGGCTCCTGTCAGGTATATATTATTGGAGGTAGGAGAATGTATGGGCTCCTGTCAGGTATATATTATTGGAGGCAGCAGAATGTATGGACTCCTGTCAGGTATATATTATTGGAGGCAGGAGAATGTATGGGCTCCTGTCAGGTATATATTATTGGAGGCAGGAGAATATATGGGCTCCTGTCAGGTATATATTATTGGAGGCAGGAGAATGTATGGGCTCCTGTCAGGTATATATTATTGGAGGCAGGAGAATGTATGGGCTCCTGTCAGGTATATATTATTGAAGGCAGGAGAATGTATGGGCTCCTGTCAGGTATATATTATTGGAGGCAGGAGAATGTATGGGCTCCTGTCAGGTATATATTATTGGAGGCAACAGAATGTATGGGCTCCTGTCAGGTATATATTATTGGAGGTAGGAGAATGTATGGGCTCCTGTCAGGTATATATTATTGGAGGTAGCAGAATGTATGGGCTCCTGTCAGGTATATATTATTGGAGGCAGGAGAATGTATGGACTCCTGTCAGGTATATATTATTGGAGGCAGGAGAATGTATGGGCTCCTGTCAGGTATATATTATTGGAGGCAGCAGAATGTTTGGGCTCCTGTCAGGTATATATTATTGGAGGCAGGAGAATCTATGGGCTCCTGTCAGGTATATATTATTGGAGACAGGAGAATGTATGGGCTCCTGTCAGGTATATATTATTGGAGGCAGCAGAATGTATGGGCTCCTGTCAGGTATATATTATTGGAGGCAGCAGAATCTATGGGCTCCTGGCAGGTATATATTATTGGAGGCAGCAGAATCTATGGGCTCCTGGCAGGTATATATTATTGGAGGCAGGAGAATGTATGGGCTTCTGTCAGGTATATATTACTGGAGGCAGCAGAATCTATGGGCTCCTGGCAGGTATATATTATTGGAGGCAGGAGAATGTATGGGCTCCTGTCAGGTATATATTATTGGAGACAGGAGAATGTATGGGCTCCTGTCAGGTATATATTATTGGAGGCAGGAGAATGTATGGGCTCCTGTCAGGTATATATTATTGGAGGCAGCAGAATGTATGGGCTCCTGTCAGGTATATATTATTGGAGGCAGCAGAATGTATGGGCTCCTGTCAGGTATATATTATTGGAGGCAGCAGAATCTATGGGCTCCTGGCAGGTATATATTATTGGAGGCAGGAGAATGTATGGGCTTCTGTCAGGTATATATTATTGGAGGCAGGAGAATGTATGGGCTTCTGTCAGGTATATATTATTGGAGGCAGGAGAATGTATGGGCTTCTGTCAGGTATATATTATTGGAGGCAGCAGAATGTATGGGCTCCTGTCAGGTACATATTATTGGAGGCAGCAGAATGTATGGGCTCCTGTCAGGTATATAGTATTGGAGGCAGGAGAATGTATGGGCTCCTGTCAGGTATATATTATTGGAGGCAGGAGAATGTATGGGCTCCTGTCAGGTATATATTATTGGAGGCAGGAGAATGTATGGGCTCCTGTAAGGTATATATTATTGAAGGCAGCAGAATGTATGGGCTCCTGTCAGGTATATATTATTGGAGGCAGCAGAATGTATGGGCTCCTGTCAGGTATATATTATTGGAGGCAGGAGAATGTATGGGCTCCTGTCAGGTATATATTATTGGAGGCAGGAGAATGTATGGACTCCTGTCAGGTATATATTATTGGAGGCAGGAGAATGTATGGGCTCCTGTCAGGTATATATTATTGGAGGCAGCAGAATGTATGGGCTCCTGTCAGGTATATATTATTGGAGGCAGGAGAATGTATGGGCTCCTGTCTGGTATATATTATTGGAGGCAGGAGAATGTATGGGCTCCTGTCAGGTATATATTATTGGAGGCAGGAGAATGTATGGGCTCCTGTCAGGTATATATTATTGGAGGCAGCAGAATCTATGGGCTCCTGTCAGGTATATATTATTGGAGGCAGGAGAATGTATGGGCTCCTGTCTGGTATATATTATTGGAGGCAGGAGAATGTATGGGCTCCTGTCAGGTATATATTATTGGAGGCAGCAGAATGTATGGGCTCCTGTCAGGTATATATTATTGGAGGCAGCAGAATGTATGGGCTCCTGTCAGGTATATATTATTGGAGGCAGCAGAATGTATGGGCTCCTGTAAGGTATATATTATTGGAGGCAGCAGAATGTATGGGCTCCTGTCAGGCATATATTATTGGAGGCAGCAGAATGTATGGGCTCCTGTCAGGTATATATTATTGGAGGTAGGAGAATGTATGGGCTCCTGTCAGGTATATATTATTGGAGGCAGGAGAATGTATGGGCTCCTGTCAGGTATATATTATTGGAGGCAGGAGAATGTATGGGCTCCTGTAAGGTATATATTATTGGAGGCAGCAGAATGTATGGGCTCCTGTCAGGTATATATTATTGGAGGCAGGAGAATGTATGGGCTCCTGTCAGGTATATATTATTGGAGGCAGCAGAATCTATGGGCTCCTGTCAGGTATATATTATTGGAGGCAGGAGGATGTATGGGCTCCTGTCAGGTATATATTATTGGAGCGAGGAGAATGTATGGGCTCCTATCAGGTATATATTATTGGAGGCAGCAGAATGTATGGGCTCCTGCCAGGTATATATTATTGAAGGCAGGAGAATGTATGGGCTCTTATCAGGTATATATTATTGGAGGCAGCAGAATGTCTGGGTTCCTGTCAGGTATACATTATTGGAGGCAGGAGAATGTATGGGCTCCTGTCAGGTATATATTATTGGAGGCAGCAGAATGTATGGGCTCCTGTCAGGTATATATTATTGGAGGCAGCAGAATGTATGGGCTCCTGTTAGGTATATATTATTGGAGGCAACAGAATGTATGGGCTCCTGTCAGGTATATATTATTGGAGGCAGCAGAATGTATGGGTTCCTGTCAGGTATATATTATTGGAGGCAGGAGAATGTATGGGCTCCTGTCAGGTATATATTATTGGAGGCAGGTGAATGTATGGGCTCCTCTCAGGTATATATTATTGGAGGCATCAGAATGTATGGGCTCCTGTCAGGTACATATTATTGGAGGCAGCAGAATGTATGGGCTCCTGTCAGGTATATATTATTGGAGGCAGGAGAATCTATGGGCTCCTGTCAGATATATATTATTGGAGGTAGGAGAATGTATGGGCTCCTGTCAGGTATATATTATTGGAGGTAGGAGAATGTATGGGCTCCTGTCAGGTATATATTATTGGAGGCAGGAGAATGTATGGGCTCCTGTCAGGTATATATTATTGGAGGCAGCAGAATGTATGGACTCCTGTCATGTATATATTATTGGAGGTAGGAGAATGTATGGGCTCCTGTCAGGCATATATTATTGGAGGCAGCAGAATCTATGGGCTCCTGTCAGGTATATATTATTGGAGGCACGAGAATGTATGGGCTCCTGTCAGGTATATATTATTGGAGGCAGCAGAATCTATGGGCTCCTGTCAGGTATATATTATTGGAGGCAGCAGAATGTATGGGCTCCTGTCAGGTATATATTATTGGAGGCAGCAGAATCTATGGGCTCCTGTCAGGTATATATTATTGGAGGCAGAATGTATGGGCTCCTGTCAGGTATATATTATTGGAGGCAGAATGTATGGGCTCCTGTCAGGTATATATTATTGGAGGCAGAATGTATGGGCTTCTGTCAGGTATATATTATTGGAGGCAGGAGAATGTATGGGCTCCTGTCAGGTATATATTATTGCAGGCAGCAGAATCTATGGGCTCCTGTCAGGTATATATTATTGGAGGCAGGAGAATGTATGGGCTCCTGTCAGGTATATATTATTGGAGGCAGGAGAATGTATGGGCTCCTGTCAGGTATATATTATTGGAGGCAGGAGAATGTATGGGTTCATGTCAGGTATATATTATTGGAGGCAGCAGAATGTATGGGCTCCTGTCAGGTATATATTATTGGAGGCAGGAGAATATATGGGCTACTGTCACCTATATATTATTGGAGGCAGCAGAATGTATGCTCTCCTGTCAGGTATATATTATTGGAGGCAGCAGAATGTATGGGCTCCTGTCAGGTATATATTATTGGAGGCAGGAGAATGTATGGGCTCCTGTCAGGTATATATTATTGGAGGCAGGAGAATCTATGGGCTCCTGTCAGGTATATATTATTGGAGGCAGGAGTATGTATGGGCTCCTGTCAGGTATATATTATTGGAGGCAGGAGAATCTATGGGCTCCTGTCAGGTATATATTATTGGAGGCAGGAGAATGTATGGGTTCCTGTCAGGTATATATTATTGGAGGCAGGAGAATGTATGAGATCCTGTCAGGTATATATTATTGGAGGCAGGAGAATCTATGGGCTCCTGTCAGGTATATATTATTGGAGGCAGGAGAATGTATGGGCTCCTGTCAGGTATATATTATTGGAGGCAGGAGAATGTATGGGCTCCTGTCAGGTATATATTATTGGAGGCAGGAGAATCTATGGGCTCCTGTCAGGTATATATTATTGGAGGCAGGAGAATGTATGGGTTCCTGTCAGGTATATATTATTGGAGGCAGGAGAATGTATGGGATCCTGTCAGGTATATATTATTGGAGGCAGGAGAATCTATGGGCTCCTGTCAGGTATATATTATTGGAGGCAGTAGAATGTATAGGCTCCTGTCAGGTATATATTATTGGAAGCAGCAGAATGTATGGGCTCCTGTCAGGTATATATTATTGGAGGCAGCAGAATGTATGGGCTCCTGCTAGGTATATATTATTGGAGGCAGCAGACTGTATGGGCTCCTGTCAGATATATATTATTGGAGGCAGGAGAATGTATGGGCTCCTGTCAGGTATATATTATTGGAGGCAGCAGAATCTATGGGCTCCTGTCAGGTATATATTATTGGAGGCAGGAGAATGTATAATCTCCTGTCAGGTATATATTATTGGAGGCAGCAGAATGTATGGGCTCCTGTCAGGTATATATTATTGGAGGCAGCAGAATGTATGGGCTCCTGCTAGGTATATATTATTGGAGGCAGCAGAATGTATGGGCTCCTGTCAGGTATATATTATTGGAGGCAGCAGAATGTATGGGCTCCTGTCAGGTATATATTATTGGAGGCAGGAGAATCTATGGGCTCCTGTCAGGTATATATTATTGGAGGCAGGAGAATGTATGGGCTCCTGTCAGGTATATATTATTGGAGGCAGGAGAATGTATGGGCTCCTGTCAGGTACATATTATTGGAGGCAGGAGAATGTATGAGCTCCTGTCAAGTATATATTATTGGAGGCAGTAGAATCTATGGGCTCCTGTCAGGTATATATTATTGGAGGCAGGAGAATGTATGGGCTCCTGTCAGGTATATATTATTGGAGGTAGGAGAATGTATGGGCTCCTGTCAAGTATATATTATTGGAGGCAGCAGAATGTATGGGCTCCTGTCAAGTATATATTATTGGAGGCAGCAGAATCTATGGGCTCCTGTCAGGTATATATTATTGGAGGCAGGAGAATGTATGGGCTCCTGTCAGGTATATATTATTGGAGGCAGGAGAATGTATGGGCTCCTGTCAGGTATATATTATTGGAGGCAGCAGAATGTATGAGCTCCTGTCAGGTATATATTATTGGAGGCAGGAGAATGTATGGGCTCCTGTCAAGTATATATTATTGGAGGCAGAAGAATCTATGGGCTCCTGTCAGGTATAAATTATTGGAGGCAGGAGAATGTATGGGCTCCTGTCAGGTATATATTATTGGAGGCAGCAGAATCCATGGGCTCCTGTCTGGTATATATTATTGGAGGCAGGAGAATGTATGGGCTCCTGTCAGGTATATATTATTGGAGGCAGGAGAATGTATGGGCTCCTGTCAGGTATATATTATTGAAGGCAGGAGAATGTATGGGCTCCTGTCAGGTATATATTATTGGAGGCAGGAGAATGTATGGGCTCCTGTCAGGTATATATTATTGGAGGCAGGAGAATCTATAGGCTCCTGTCAGGTATATATTATTGGAGGCAGGAGAATGTATGGGCTCCTGTCAGGTATATATTATTGGAGGCAGGAGAATGTATGGGCTCCTGTCAGGTATATATTATTGGAGGCAGGAGAATGTATGGGCTCCTGTCAGGTATATATTATTGGAGGCAGGAGAATGTATGGGCTCCTGTCAGGTGTATATTATTGGAGTCAGGAGAATGTATGGGCTCCTGTCAGGTATATATTATTGGAGGCAGGAGAATGTATGGGCTCCTGTCAGGTATATATTATTGGAGGGAGGAGAATGTATGTACTCCTGTCAGGTATATATTATTGGAGGCAGGAGAATGTATGGGCTCCTGTCAGGTATATATTATTGGAGGCAACAGAATGTATGGGCTCCTGTCAGGTATATATTATTGGAGGCAGCAGAATGTATGGGCTCCTGTCAGGTATATATTATTGGAGGCAGGAGAATGTATGGGCTCCTGTCAGGTATATATAATTGGAGGCAGCAGAATCTAGGGGGTCCTGTCAGGTATATATTATTGGAGGCAGCAGAGTGTATGGGCTCCTGTCAGGTATATATTATTGGAGGCAGCAGAATGTATGGGCTCCTGTCAGGTATATATTATTGGAGGCAGCAGAATGTATGGGCTCCTGTCAGGTATATATTATTGGAGGCAGGAGAATCTATGGGCTCCTGTCAGGTATATATTATTGGAGGCAGGAGAATCTATGGGCTCCTGTCAGGTATATATTATTGGAGGCAGGAGAATCTATGGGCTCCTGTCAGGTATATATTATTGGAGGCAGCAGAGTGTATGGGCTCCTGTCAGGTATATATTATTGGAGACAGCAGAATGTATGGGCTCCTGTCAGGTATATATTATTGGAGGCAGCAGAATGTATGGGCTCCTCTCAGGTATATATTATTGGAGGCAGGAGAATGTATGGGCTCCTGTCAGGTATATATTATTGGAGGCAGGAGAATCTATGGGCTCCTGTCAGGTATATATTATTGGATGCAGCAGAATGTATGGGCTACTGTCAGGTATATATTATTGGAGGCAGCATAATGTATGGGCTCCTGTCAGGTATATATTATTGAAGACAGCAGAATGTATGGGCTCCTGTCAGGTATATATTTTTGGAGGCAGCAGAATGTATGGGCTCCTGTCAGGTATATATTATTGGAGGCAGGAGAATCTATGGGCTCTTGTCAGGTATATATTATTGGAGGCAGGAGAATGTATGGGCTCCTGTCAGGTATATATTTTTGGAGGCAGGAGAATGTATGGGCTCTTGTCAGGTATATATTATTGGAGACAGGAGAATGTATGGGCTCCTGTCAGGTATATATTATTGGAGACAGCAGAGTGTATGGACTCCTGTCAGGTATATATTATTGGAGGCAGCAGAGTGTATGGGCTCCTGTCAGGTATATATTATTGGAGGCCGGAGAATGTACGGGCCCCTGTCAGGTATATATTATTGGAGACAGCAGAATCTATGGGCTCCTGTCAGGTATATATTATTGGAGGCAGGAGAATGTATGGGCTCCTGTCAGGTATATATTATTGGAGGCATCAGAATGTATGGGCTCCTGTCAGGTATATATTATTGGAGGCAGGAGAATGTATGGGCTCCTGTCAGGTATATATTATTGGAGGCAGGAGAATGTATGGGCTCCTGTCAGGTATATATTATTGGAGGCAGGAGAATGTATGGACTCCTGTCAGGTATATATTATTGCAGGCAGCAGAATGTATGGGCTCCTGTCAGGTATATATTATTGGAGGCAGGAGAATGTATGGGCTCCTGTCAGGTATATATTATTGGAGGCAGGAGAATGTATGGGCTCCTGTCAGGTATATATTATTGGAGGCAGGAGAATGTATGGGCTTCTGTCAGGTATATATTATTGGAGGCAGCAGAATGTATGGGCTCCTGTCAGGCATATATTATTGGAGGCAGCAGAATGTATGGGCTCCTGTCAGGTATATATTATTGGAGGCAGCAGAATGTATGGGCTCCTGTCAGGTATATATTATTGGAGGCAGGAGAATGTATGGGCTCCTGTCAGGTATATATTATTGGAGGCAGCAGAATCTATGTGCTCCTGTCAGGTATATATTATTGGAGGTAGCAGAATGTATGGGCTCCTGTCATGTATATATTATTGGAGGCAGGAGAATGTATGGGCTCCTGTCACGTATATATTATTGGAGGCAGCAGAATGTATGGGCTCCTGTCAGGTATATATTATTGGAGGCAGGAGAATGTATGGGCTCCTGTCAGGTATATATTATTGGAGGCAGCAGAATGTATGGGCTCCTGTCAGGTATATATTATTGGAGGCAGGAGAATGTATGGGCTCCTGTCAGGTATATATTATTGGAGATAGCAGAATGTATGGGCTCCTGTCAGGTATATATTATTGGAGGTAGCAGAATGTATCGTCTCCTGTCAGGTATATATTATTGGAAGCAGCAGAATGTATGGGCTCCTGTCAGGTATATATTATTGGAGGCAGCAGAATGTATGGGCTCCTGTCAGGTATATATTATTGGAGGCAGGAGAATGTATGGGCTCCTGTCAGGTATATATTATTGTAGGTAGGAGAATGTATGGGCTCCTGTCAGATATATATTATTGGAGGCAGGAGAATGTATGGACTCCTGTCAGGTATATATTATTGGAGGCAGGAGAATGTATGGGCTCCTGTCAGGTATATATTATTGGAGATAGCAGAATGTATGGACTCCTGTCAGGTATATATTATTGGAGGCAGCAGAATGTATGGGCTCCTGTCAGGTATATATTATTGGAGGCAGCAGAATCTATGTGCTCCTGTCAGGTATATATTATTGGAGGTAGGAGAATGTATGGGCTCCTGTCATGTATATATTATTGGAGGCAGGAGAATGTATGGGCTCCTGTCACGTATATATTATTGGAGGCACCAGAATGTATGGGCTCCTGTCAGGTATATATTATTGGAGGCAGGAGAATGTATGGGCTCCTGTCAGGTCTATATTATTGGAGGCAGGAGAATCTATGGTTTCCTGTCAGGTATATATTATTGGAGGCAGGAGAATGTATGGGCTCCTGTCAGGTATATATTATTGGAGGCAGCAGAATGTATGGGCTCCTGTCAGGTATATATTATTGGAGGCAGGAGAATCTATGGGCTCTTGTCAGGTATATATTATTGGAGGCAGGAGAATGTATGGGCTCCTGTCAGGTATATATTTTTGGAGGCAGGAGAATGTGTGGGCTCTTGTCAGGTATATATTATTGGAGACAGGAGAATGTATGGGCTCCTGTCAGGTATATATTATTGGAGACAGCAGAGTGTATGGACTCCTGTCAGGTATATATTATTGGAGGCAGCAGAGTGTATGGGCTCCTGTCAGGTATATATTATTGGAGGCCGGAGAATGTACGGGCCCCTGTCAGGTATATATTATTGGAGACAGCAGAATCTATGGGCTCCTGTCAGGTATATATTATTGGAGGCAGGAGAATGTATGGGCTCCTGTCAGGTATATATTATTGGAGGCATCAGAATGTATGGGCTCCTGTCAGGTATATATTATTGGAGGCAGGAGAATGTATGGGCTCCTGTCAGGTATATATTATTGGAGGCAGGAGAATGTATGGGCTCCTGTCAGGTATATATTATTGGAGGCAAGAGAATGTATGGACTCCTGTCAGGTATATATTATTGCAGGCAGCAGAATGTATGGGCTCCTGTCAGGTATATATTATTGGAGGCAGGAGAATGTATGGGCTCCTGTCAGGTATATATTATTGGAGGCAGGAGAATGTATGGGCTCCTGTCAGGTATATATTATTGGAGGCAGGAGAATGTATGGGCTTCTGTCAGGTATATATTATTGGAGGCAGCAGAATGTATGGGCTCCTGTCAGGCATATATTATTGGAGGCAGCAGAATGTATGGGCTCCTGTCAGGTATATATTATTGGAGGCAGCAGAATGTATGGGCTCCTGTCAGGTATATATTATTGGAGGCAGGAGAATGTATGGGCTCCTGTCAGGTACATATTATTGGAGGCAGCAGAATCTATGTGCTCCTGTCAGGTATATATTATTCGAGGTAGCAGAATGTATGGGCTCCTGTCATGTATATATTATTGGAGGCAGGAGAATGTATGGGCTCCTGTCACGTATATATTATTGGAGGCAGCAGAATGTATGGGCTCCTGTCAGGTATATATTATTGGAGGCAGGAGAATGTATGGGCTCCTGTCAGGTATATATTATTGGAGGCAGCAGAATGTATGGGCTCCTGTCAGGTATATATTATTGGAGGCAGGAGAATGTATGGGCTCCTGTCAGGTATATATTATTGGAGATAGCAGAATGTATGGGCTCCTGTCAGGTATATATTATTGGAGGTAGCAGAATGTATCGTCTCCTGTCAGGTATATATTATTGGAAGCAGCAGAATGTATGGGCTCCTGTCAGGTATATATTATTGGAGGCAGCAGAATGTATGGGCTCCTGTCAGGTATATATTATTGGAGGCAGGAGAATGTATGGGCTCCTGTCAGGTATATATTATTGTAGGTAGGAGAATGTATGGGCTCCTGTCAGATATATATTATTGGAGGCAGGAGAATGTATGGACTCCTGTCAGGTATATATTATTGGAGGCAGGAGAATGTATGGGCTCCTGTCAGGTATATATTATTGGAGATAGCAGAATGTATGGACTCCTGTCAGGTATATATTATTGGAGGCAGCAGAATGTATGGGCTCCTGTCAGGTATATATTATTGGAGGCAGCAGAATCTATGTGCTCCTGTCAGGTATATATTATTGGAGGTAGGAGAATGTATGGGCTCCTGTCATGTATATATTATTGGAGGCAGGAGAATGTATGGGCTCCTGTCACGTTTATATTATTGGAGGCAGCAGAATGTATGGGCTCCTGTCAGGTATATATTATTGGAGGCAGGAGAATGTATGGGCTCCTGTCAGGTCTATATTATTGGAGGCAGGAGAATCTATGGTTTCTTGTCAGGTATATATTATTGGAGGCAGGAG
This sequence comes from Phyllobates terribilis, assembly GCF_046119375.1. Taxonomy (NCBI): domain Eukaryota; kingdom Metazoa; phylum Chordata; class Amphibia; order Anura; family Dendrobatidae; genus Phyllobates; species Phyllobates terribilis. Next base: position 98,299 of record NW_027363130.1, read on the forward strand.
AATGTATGGGCTCCTGTCAGGTATATATTATTGGAGGCAGCAGAATGTATGGGCTCCTGTCAGGTATATATTATTGGAGGCAGGAGAATGTATGGGCTCCTGTCAGGCATATATTATTGGAGGCAGCAGAATGTATGGGCTCCTGTCAGGTATATATTATTGGAGGCAGCAGAATGTATGGGCTCCTGTCAGGTATATATTATTGGAGGCAGGAGAATGTATGGGCTCCTGTCAGGTATATATTATTGGAGGCAGCAGAATCTATGTGCTCCTGTCAGGTATATATTATTGGATGTAGCAGAATGTATGGGCTCCTGTCATGTATATATTATTGGAGGCAGGAGAATGTATGGGCTCCTGTCACGTATATATTATTGGAGGCAGCAGAATGTATGGGCTCCTGTCAGGTATATATTATTGGAGGCAGGAGAATGTATGGGCTCCTGTCAGGTATATATTATTGGAGGCAGCAGAATGTATGGGCTCCTGTCAGGTATATATTATTGGAGGCAGGAGAATGTATGGGCTCCTGTCAGGTATATATTATTGGAGATAGCAGAATGTATGGGCTCCTGTCAGGTATATATTATTGGAGGTAGCAGAATGTATCGTCTCCTGTCAGGTATATATTATTGGAAGCAGCAGAATGTATGGGCTCCTGTCAGGTATATATTATTGGAGGCAGCAGAATGTATGGGCTCCTGTCAGGTATATATTATTGGAGGCAGGAGAATGTATGGGCTCCTGTCAGGTATATATTATTGTAGGTAGGAGAATGTATGGGCTCCTGTCAGATATATATTATTGGAGGCAGGAGAATGTATGGACTCCTGTCAGGTATATATTATTGGAGGCAGGAGAATGTATGGGCTCCTGTCAGGTATATATTATTGGAGATAGCAGAATGTATGGACTCCTGTCAGGTATATATTATTGGAGGCAGCAGAATGTATGGGCTCCTGTCAGGTATATATTATTGGAGGCAGCAGAATCTATGTGCTCCTGTCAGGTATATATTATTGGAGGTAGGAGAATGTATGGGCTCCTGTCATGTATATATTATTGGAGGCAGGAGAATGTATGGGCTCCTGTCACGTATATATTATTGGAGGCACCAGAATGTATGGGCTCCTGTCAGGTATATATTATTGGAGGCAGGAGAATGTATGGGCTCCTGTCAGGTCTATATTATTGGAGGCAGGAGAATCTATGGTTTCCTGTCAGGTATATATTATTGGAGGCAGGAGAATGTATGGGCTCCTGTCAGGTATATATTATTGGAGGCAGCAGAATGTATGGGCTCCTGTCAGGTATATATTATTGGAGGCAGGAGAATCTATGGGCTCTTGTCAGGTATATATTATTGGAGGCAGGAGAATGTATGGGCTCCTGTCAGGTATATATTTTTGGAGGCAGGAGAATGTGTGGGCTCTTGTCAGGTATATATTATTGGAGACAGGAGAATGTATGGGCTCCTGTCAGGTATATATTATTGGAGACAGCAGAGTGTATGGACTCCTGTCAGGTATATATTATTGGAGGCAGCAGAGTGTATGGGCTCCTGTCAGGTATATATTATTGGAGGCCGGAGAATGTACGGGCCCCTGTCAGGTATATATTATTGGAGACAGCAGAATCTATGGGCTCCTGTCAGGTATATATTATTGGAGGCAGGAGAATGTATGGGCTCCTGTCAGGTATATATTATTGGAGGCATCAGAATGTATGGGCTCCTGTCAGGTATATATTATTGGAGGCAGGAGAATGTATGGGCTCCTGTCAGGTATATATTATTGGAGGCAGGAGAATGTATGGGCTCCTGTCAGGTATATATTATTGGAGGCAAGAGAATGTATGGACTCCTGTCAGGTATATATTATTGCAGGCAGCAGAATGTATGGGCTCCTGTCAGGTATATATTATTGGAGGCAGGAGAATGTATGGGCTCCTGTCAGGTATATATTATTGGAGGCAGGAGAATGTATGGGCTCCTGTCAGGTATATATTATTGGAGGCAGGAGAATGTATGGGCTTCTGTCAGGTATATATTATTGGAGGCAGCAGAATGTATGGGCTCCTGTCAGGCATATATTATTGGAGGCAGCAGAATGTATGGGCTCCTGTCAGGTATATATTATTGGAGGCAGCAGAATGTATGGGCTCCTGTCAGGTATATATTATTGGAGGCAGGAGAATGTATGGGCTCCTGTCAGGTACATATTATTGGAGGCAGCAGAATCTATGTGCTCCTGTCAGGTATATATTATTCGAGGTAGCAGAATGTATGGGCTCCTGTCATGTATATATTATTGGAGGCAGGAGAATGTATGGGCTCCTGTCACGTATATATTATTGGAGGCAGCAGAATGTATGGGCTCCTGTCAGGTATATATTATTGGAGGCAGGAGAATGTATGGGCTCCTGTCAGGTATATATTATTGGAGGCAGCAGAATGTATGGGCTCCTGTCAGGTATATATTATTGGAGGCAGGAGAATGTATGGGCTCCTGTCAGGTATATATTATTGGAGATAGCAGAATGTATGGGCTCCTGTCAGGTATATATTATTGGAGGTAGCAGAATGTATCGTCTCCTGTCAGGTATATATTATTGGAAGCAGCAGAATGTATGGGCTCCTGTCAGGTATATATTATTGGAGGCAGCAGAATGTATGGGCTCCTGTCAGGTATATATTATTGGAGGCAGGAGAATGTATGGGCTCCTGTCAGGTATATATTATTGTAGGTAGGAGAATGTATGGGCTCCTGTCAGATATATATTATTGGAGGCAGGAGAATGTATGGACTCCTGTCAGGTATATATTATTGGAGGCAGGAGAATGTATGGGCTCCTGTCAGGTATATATTATTGGAGATAGCAGAATGTATGGACTCCTGTCAGGTATATATTATTGGAGGCAGCAGAATGTATGGGCTCCTGTCAGGTATATATTATTGGAGGCAGCAGAATCTATGTGCTCCTGTCAGGTATATATTATTGGAGGTAGGAGAATGTATGGGCTCCTGTCATGTATATATTATTGGAGGCAGGAGAATGTATGGGCTCCTGTCACGTATATATTATTGGAGGCAGCAGAATGTATGGGCTCCTGTCAGGTATATATTATTGGAGGCAGGAGAATGTATGGGCTCCTGTCAGGTCTATATTATTGGAGGCAGGAGAATCTATGGTTTCTTGTCAGGTATATATTATTGGAGGCAGGAGAATGTATGGGCTCCTGTCAGGTATATATTATTGGAGGCAGCAGAATGTATGGGCTCCTGTCAGGTATATATTATTGGAGGCAGGAGAATGTATGGGCTCCTGTCAGGCATATATTATTGGAGGCAGCAGAATGTATGGGCTCCTGTCAGGTATATATTATTGGAGGCAGCAGAATGTATGGGCTCCTGTCAGGTATATATTATTGGAGGCAGGAGAATGTATGGGCTCCTGTCAGGTATATATTATTGGAGGCAGCAGAATCTATGTGCTCCTGTCAGGTATATATTATTGGATGTAGCAGAATGTATGGGCTCCTGTCATGTATATATTATTGGAGGCAGGAGAATGTATGGGCTCCTGTCACGTATATATTATTGGAGGCAGCAGAATGTATGGGCTCCTGTCAGGTATATATTATTGGAGATAGCAGAATGTATGCGCTCCTGTCAGGTATATATTATTGGAGGTAGCAGAATGTATGGGCTCCTGTCAGGTATATATTATTGGAGGCAGCAGAATGTATGGTCTCCTGTCAGGTATATATTATTGGAGGCAGCAGAATGTATGGGCTCCTGTCAGGTATATGTTATTGGAGGCAGCAGAATGTATGGGCTCCTGTCAGGTATATATTATTGGAGGCAGGAGAATGTATGGGCTCCTGTCAGGTATATATTATTGGAGGCAGCAGAATGTATGGTCTCCTGTCAGGTATATATTATTGGAGGCAGCAGAATGTATGGGCTCCTGTCAGGTATATATTATTGGAGGCAGCAGAATGTATGGGCTCCTGTCAGGTATATATTATTGGAGGCAGGAGAATGTATGGGCTCCTGTCAGGTATATATTATTGTAGGTAGGAGAATGTATGGGCTCCTGTCAGATATATATTATTGGAGGCAGGAGAATGTATGGACTCCTGTCAGGTATATATTATTGGAGGCAGGAGAATGTATGGGCTCTTGTCAGGTATATATTATTGGAGATAGCAGAATGTATGGACTCCTGTCAGGTATATATTATTGGAGGCAGCAGAATGTATGGGCTCCTGTCAGGTATATATTATTGGAGGCAGCAGAATCTATGTGCTCCTGTCAGGTATATATTATTGGAGGTAGGAGAATGTATGGGCTCCTGTCATGTATATATTATTGGAGGCAGGAGAATGTATGGGCTCCTGTCACGTATATATTATTGGAGGCAGCAGAATGTATGGGCTCCTGTCAGGTATATATTATTGGAGGCAGGAGAATGTATGGGCTCCTGTCAGGTCTATATTATTGGAGGCAGGAGAATCTATGGTTTCCTGTCAGGTATATATTATTGGAGGCAGGAGAATATATGGGCTCCTGTCAGGTATATATTATTGGAGGCAGCAGAATGTATGGGCTCCTGTCAGGTATATATTATTGGAGGCAGGAGAATGTATGGGCTCCTGTCAGGCATATATTATTGGAGGCAGCAGAATGTATGGGCTCCTGTCAGGTATATATTATTGGAGGCAGCAGAATGTATGGGCTCCTGTCAGGTATATATTATTGGAGGCAGGAGAATGTATGGGCTCCTGTCAGGTATATATTATTGGAGGCAGCAGAATCTATGTGCTCCTGTCAGGTATATATTATTGGATGTAGCAGAATGTATGGGCTCCTGTCATGTATATATTATTGGAGGCAGGAGAATGTATGGGCTCCTGTCACGTATATATTATTGGAGGCAGCAGAATGTATGGGCTCCTGTCAGGTATATATTATTGGAGATAGCAGAATGTATGCGCTCCTGTCAGGTATATATTATTGGAGGTAGCAGAATGTATGGGCTCCTGTCAGGTATATATTATTGGAGGCAGCAGAATGTATGGTCTCCTGTCAGGTATATATTATTGGAGGCAGCAGAATGTATGGGCTCCTGTCAGGTATATATTATTGGAGGCAGCAGAATGTATGGGCTCCTGTCAGGTATATATTATTGGAGGCAGGAGAATGTATGGGCTCCTGTCAGGTATATATTATTGGAGGCAGCAGAATGTATGGTCTCCTGTCAGGTATATATTATTGGAGGCAGCAGAATGTATGGGCTCCTGTCAGGTATATATTATTGGAGGCAGCAGAATGTATGGGCTCCTGTCAGGTATATATTATTGGAGGCAGGAGAATGTATGGGCTCCTGTCAGGTATATATTATTGTAGGTAGGAGAATGTATGGGCTCCTGTCAGATATATATTATTGGAGGCAGGAGAATGTATGGACTCCTGTCAGGTATATATTATTGGAGGCAGGAGAATGTATGGGCTCCTGTCAGGTATATATTATTGGAGATAGCAGAATGTATGGACTCCTGTCAGGTATATATTATTGGAGGCAGCAGAATGTATGGGCTCCTGTCAGGTATATATTATTGGAGGCAGCAGAATCTATGTGCTCCTGTCAGGTATATATATTATTGGAGGTAGGAGAATGTATGGGCTCCTGTCATGTATATATTATTGGAGGCAGGAAAATGTATGGGCTCCTTTCACGTATATATTATTGGAGGCAGCAGAATGTATGGGCTCCTGTCAGGTATATATTATTGGAGGCAGGAGAATGTATGGGCTCCTGTCAGGTCTATATTATTGGAGGCAGGAGAATCTATGGTTTCCTGTCAGGTATATATTATTGGAGTCAGCAGCATGTATGGGCTCCTGTCAGGTATATATTATTGGAGGCAGCAGAATGTATGGGCTCCTGTCAGGTATATATTATTGGAGGCAGGAGAATGTATGGGCTCCTGTCAGGTATATATTATTGCAGGTAGGAGAATGTATGGGCTCCTGTCAGATATATATTATTGGAGGCAAGAGAATGTATGGACTCCTGTCAGGTATATATTATTGGAGGCAGGAGAATGTATGGGCTCCTGTCAGGTATATATTATTGGAGATAGCAGAATGTATGGACTCCTGTCAGGTATATATTATTGGAGGTAGCAGAATGTATGGTCTCCTGTCAGGTATATATTATTGGAGGCAGCAGAATGTATGGGCTCCTGTCAGGTATATATTATTGGAGGCAGCAGGATGTATGTGCTCCTGTCAGGTATATATTATTGGAGGCAGCAGAATGTATGGGCTCCTGTCAGGTATATATTATTGGAGGCAGCAGGATGTATGTGCTCCTGTCAGGTATATATTATTGGAGGCAGGAGAATGTATGGGCTCCTGTCAGGTATATATTATTGGAGGCAGCAGAATGTATATGCTCCTGTCAGGTATATATTATTGGAGGCAGGAGAATGTATGGACTCCTGTCAGGTATATATTATTGGAGGCAGGAGAATGTATGGGCTCCTGTCAGGTATATATTATTGGAGGCAGCAGAATGTATGGGCTCCTGTCAGGTATATATTATTGGAGGCAGCAGAATGTATGGGCTCCTGTCAGGTATATATTATTGGAGGCAGGAGAATGTATGGGCTCCTGTCAGGTATATATTATTGGAGATAGCAGAATGTATGGACTCCTGTCAGGTATATATTATTGGAGGCAGCAGAATGTATGGGCTCCTGTCAGGTATATATTATTGGAGGCAGGAGAATGTATGGGCTCCTGTCAGGTATATATTATTGGAGGCAGCAGAATCTATGTGCTCCTGTCAGGTATATATTATTGGAGGCAGCAGAATGTATGGGCTCCTGTCATGTATATATTATTGGAGGCAGCAGAATGTATGGGCTCCTGTCACGTATATATTATTGGAGGCAGCAAAATGTATGGGCTCCTGTCAGGTATATATTATTGGAGGCAGGAGAATGTATGGGCTCCTGTCAGGTCTATATTATTGGAGGCAGGAGAATCTATGGGCTCCTGTCAGGTATATATTAATGGAGGCAGCAGAATGTATGGGCTCCTGTCAGGTATATATTATTGGAGGCAGCAGAATGTATGGGCTCCTGTCAGGTATACATTATTGGAGGCAGGAGAATGTATGGGCTCCTGTCAGGTATATATTATTGTAGGTAGGAGAATGTATGGGATCCTGTCAGATATATATTATTGGAGGCAGGAGAATGTATGGACTCCTGTCAGGTATATATTATTGGAGGCAGGAGAATGTATGGGCTCCTGTCAGGTATATATTATTGGAGATAGCAGAATGTATGGACTCCTGTCAGGTATATATTATTGGAGGTAGCAGAATGTATGGTCTCCTGTCAGGTATATATTATTGGAGGCAGCAGAATGTATGGGCTCCTGTCAGGTATATATTATTGGAGGCAGCAGGATGTATGTGCTCCTGTCAGGTATATATTATTGGAGGCAGCAGAATGTATGGGCTCCTGTCAGGTATATATTAATGGAGGCAGCAGGATGTATGTGCTCCTGTCAGGTATATATTATTGGAGGCAGCAGAATGTATTTGCTCCTGTCAGGTATATATTATTGGAGGCAGGAGAATGTATGGGCTCCTGTCAGATATATATTATTGGAGATAACAGAATGTATGGGCTCCTGTCAGGTATATATTATTGGTGGCAGGAGAATGTATGGGCTCCTGTCAGGTATATATTATTGGAGGTAGCAGAATGTATGGGCTCCTGCTAGGTATACAGTTAGTACTAATAGTACAACCCGTCTATAGCTATGTTGGTGTTTATGGGAGAAGGTGCTTCCCACAAGCCCCAAAGAGTGCCGACTCATGATACACATATCAAATTGAGAAGAAAGAGTTTTATCGGCATAAAAACAGATTTTATTACATTATTATTCAATATATAAAAAGAGTATTCAAGCAATGATAGAAATAAAGTGCATGGAGATAGCAGCGATGACCACAGGTGTCACTAGTCCTATATGTAGATAGAGCTCATGTATTCCACATGCAGTGGATAGAAGACAATATAGCCAAGCCACATTATTTAGTGAATTAATGTGTCGGTCCTAAGATAAATATGTAAATTAGTGGTACTAAATAGAAGGAATAGTTTCAAAATAGGACTGTTAAGTTACCCATATATTACACAAACAATGGTGCATGGCAAAAGAGAGCTATCTATTAAAGATTAAGTAAATCATCATTAGTCTTACCAAGTGAGCAGGCAATAGGACACCAGCGGTTTAAGGGTGTGCAATGGCGTACCCCAGGGTACCCCGACGCGCGTTTCGCGGCCCCCAATGGCCGCTTCCTCAAGGGGAATGAGGAGGGACGGAGGAGCGGATCCCTTAACCCCTTCGCAACCTGGGGTTTTGTCGTTTTTGCTTTTTCGTTTTTTGCTCCTCTTGTTCTCAGAGCCATAGCGTTTTTATTTTTTAGATAATATGGCCGTGTGAGGGCTTATTTTTTGCAGGACAAGTTGTACTTTTCAACGCCATTACTAGTTTTACCATATCGTGTACGGGAAAACGGGAAAAAAATTCCAAGTGCGGTAAAATTGCAAAAAAAAGTGCAATACCACAGTTGTTTTTTTTTTTTTTTTTTACCACATTCACTGAATGCTAAAACTGACCTGCCATTCTTATTCTCCAGGTCATTACGAGTTCGTAGACACCAAATATGTATAGGTTCTTTTATATTTAAGTGGTGAAAAAAAATTCCAAAATTTGGTAAAAAAAACTAAAAAAAAATAGCGCCATTTTCCGAGACCTGTAGCGTCTCCATTTTTCGTGATCTAGGGCCGGGTGAGGGCTTATTTTTTGCGCGCCGGGCTGATGTTTTTATTGATAACATTTTGGGGTAGATCCGATGTTTTGATCGCCCGTTATTGCATTTTATTGCAATTTTGCGGCGACCAAAAAACGTAATTCTGGCGTTTAGGATTTTTTTCTCGTTACACCGTTTACCGATCGGATTAATTCTTTTTTTATATTGATAGATCGGGCGATTCTGAATGCGGTGATACCAAATATGTGTATGTGGGTTGTTTTTTTTATATTTTAGTTTGAATGGGGCGAAAGGGGGGTGATTTAAACTTTTATATTTTTTTTATATTTTTAAAAACTTTTTTTTTTCACTTACTGCATGCTTCTATAGTCTCCATAGGACACTAGAACCAGCAGTTGTCTGATCGTCTCTGCTACATACAGGGGACGAGCAGATTCCCTGCATGCAGCAGAAATGGTCCTGTGCTATGAGCGCCGACCACTAGGTGGCGCTCATAGCGACCAGATCATGACAACCACAGGCGTCTGCTGCAGACCCTGGGTTGTCATGCCCACCCATCGGTGACCCGCGAACACGTGACGGGGTCGCCGATGGGTGGGGCTTATGACGCACAACCCGGAAGCGCGTGTTAAATGCCGCTGTCGGAGATTGACAGTGGCATTTAACATGTTAACAGCCGCGGGTGGATCGCGATTCCACCCGCGGCTGTTGCGGGCACATGTCAGCTGTAAGAATCAGCTGACATGTGCTCGGTTCAGTGAGGGCTCAGCGCAGCAGCCCTCACTGAACCGGGGGTACTCAAATGTGCGTACTAATACGGCAAGGGTTGGAAGGGGGTTAATCCCCATTGTGTCGGTCACGTGTGGCCTCACGTGACCGATCACATGGGGTACATCCAGGTGTGGCCTGATGCTGGTATACAGCGCATGCGTCGCCGTGCCCGTCCTGGCCGCGCGCCCAAGCCATCAGGAGCCAGTGCGCAAGCGCGGGCACGCGGCACAAAGAGTGCCTGGGCGTCCGCGCGAACACCAGCCCCGCAGAGACAGCCAAGCGCGCGCACCAGCAACGGAGACAGCAGCGCACGCGCACTGCATCATTGTATGCCAACGTACCCAGTAAGTGGAGAACATCTTTGCCAGACATCACTGGTTAATGGATACATACACAGAGGGAGACATATTATAACAATATATATGATCATCAAATCTTGTCCAATGTTGCATTCATATTTAACTCCGCAGATGATCAATCATCCTTCATGCAAAGAAATTCTTATTTCATCCAGGTCAGGTGGAGGCACATTCAGGCAATGTGACAGGGATATGAGCCGTAGTACATGTCAATGAAAACTGAGAAAAATGCAATAAATAACGAATAATGGAAAAACCAAAAATCCCAAACTACAGATTAAAAACAAAAGCACGCCATGGCAATAAAAATAGTGGAGAAGCGGGGAGGGATTGGGGAGAGAAAAGGAAGAGGAGAAGGGGGAGGGGGAAAGGAAAGGAAGGATGGAAACGGTAAAATTATAGGGATCCACATTGACATTCAATAAATTGAAATGTCATCACACGAAGGAAGAAAATGATAAGGATTCGTTAAGGCCTTCTGGTGATAGGGTGCCCAGCAAAACAATCCACTTGGCCTCTACTTGGGCTAAGATTTTCTTTACATTGCCCCCCCGGGTGCCCAGATGAATAACATCAATTCCACTGACTTTTAGGCCCCCAGGGTCGCAATTATGGACCTCCCTAAAGTGTCTAGGGATAGTCTTAAGTTCTGTAACTTTGGCCACCGTCCTGGCCGCACCAATGTCCCGCACGTGCTCCCGCACACGTACTCGGAGTTCTCTAGATGTAAGTCCAATGTAAATCAATGAGCAATCACATGTTGCATAGTAGATTACATTGCTTGTACTACAGGAGATATGATGTCTAATATTAAATTCACTTTTACCATCCGAGGACGTAAATGTGGTGCAGCGTAGGACATTGGTGCAGGCACGACAGTGGCCGCATGGGAATGTCCCCAATGTGGGGCCATGCGAACCAAAGGGGTTAGGTTTCGCTGGAATATAATGGCTGGAGACCAGCATATCCTTAAGGTTGTGGGATCGTCTGGGGGTCATGAGGGGATAACACCCAAGGATTGGTCCCAGGGAGGTATCGGTCGTCAGGATGTCCCAGTGTTTCCTCATTATTTTTCTCATGTTCTCCCATTCATGATTGATTATAGGTAGATATATAACGTATCTTTCTCTGCCTATCCTTAGATGTATTTTGTTTATTGGGATATAATAGTCATAGCCCTGCTTTAGGCTGAGTTCACACGATGCGTATTTCATGCGTTTCCCCGGCGTTTTTGCAGTTGCGTAAACGCCGCGGAAACGCATGAAAAACGCATGGTAGAAGGGAAGCAATGTTCCCCAATGGAAATCCGCATGTGCTGTGCCCATGATGCGGATTTTTCCGCAGCGTGAACGCTGCGGTCAAAAATCCGCAGCATGTCAATTAATTTTGCGGAAACGCGGTGATTTCGCCGCCATTGACTTGCATTAGAACGCGCCAATTCCGCAAGACAGCATTTGTACTTGCGTTATTGCCGCGTTCTAATATGCGGATGGTACCCGAGTGTGGAGGAGAGGAGAGTCTCATCCACACCCAGGTACCATTAAAAAGCTGTAAAAAAAAGAATAAAATAAAAAATAAATGTATTCTTACCTTCTGTCGGCCCGCGCAGCGCTCCCGCTTGGTTCCCGGCACTTGCAGTGAGTTGTAGGACCTGCGGTGACGTCAGAGTCATGTGACGGGTCACGTGACGCTGACGTCGGCAGGTCTTTCAATTCAAAGTTGCCGGCAGCCGGGAGAACGGAGTGAGCGGGACAGCGCGGGCCATCGGAGGTAAGTATATACACTCTCTCGGGTCACACTATATAAATCCATGCTGTTTGCATGGATTTATATAGTGTGACCTAGTTGTCAAGCACTTTCCAGGTGATGCTAAAATCGCCTGGAAAGCGCTTGTCAATCTGCATGCGGAAACGCATGTGAATCTGCATGTGGATCTGCATGTATTCTGCAGGAAAAACGCAGGCACAATCTGCATGCGTTTTTTCTGCCAGGGAGATGCAGAAATGATGCAGAAATTTTCTGCTTCATTTCTGCATCGTGTGCACATAGCCTTATACATCTTTTGCTATAACCACGTAGTTCAAATCTGTTTTTTAAATCGGTAGCATGTTGTTCGAATTTAGGGTCTGAAGAGCAGATCCGTCTCGCCCTCAGGAACTGTCCGACTGGAACAGCCCTAATAGTTGTGGGATGGTGTGCACTTGTGGCATGAACGAGGGAATTGACCGACGTAGGTTTCCTGTGTATGTCTGTCTGGAGGTGCCCGGCGCTGTCCACCTCAAGACAGACATCCAGGAACTCCATCTTGTGCTTGTCAAATTTGTACGTCAGCCGAATTCCCCACATATTACAATTTAATTGTGCCATAAAACTCTCGAGCTGCGGCACCGTGCCACGCCAAAAAAATAAAATATCATCGATATAGCGGAGCCAGCAGAGCACACGGTCCGTAGCCCGGGCACCCCTGTAGCCAAAAATCTGTCTCTCCCATGCGCCCAAGAAGAGATTGGTGTACGAGGGAGCGCAGGCCGCCCCCATGGCCGTGCCACGCCTCTGCAGATATATCATATCTTTAAACAAAAAATAATTATATGTGAGCACGAAGTGCAGCAGCTCAAGAATTAATTCGCACAAGGGCCGCCCAGGTCGGACGCCCCGAGGAAGAGACGGACCGCGTCCAGACCAATTGCATGTTCAATGCAGGTATACAAACTCTCAACATCTGCCGTGACGAGCAAGACACCTTCATCCAGGCGAACGCCGTCGACCCGCGTTAGGACATCCGTAGTGTCATGAGTCCATGTCCATGAGTTCAAGACTTCAGGCTGTCATTGCCAACAAAGGGTTTTCAACCAAGTACTAGAAATGAACATTTTATTTACAATTATTTAATCTGTCCAATTACTTTTGGTCCCTTTAAAAACAGGGTGGCACATGTTAAGGAGCTGAAACACCTAAACCCTTCATCCAATTTTAATGTGGATACCCTCAAATGAAAGCTGAAAGTCTGAACTTCAACTGCATCTGAATTGTTTTGTTTAAAATTCATTGTGGTAATGTCTAGAACCAAAATTAGAAAAATGTTGTCTCTGTCCAAATATATATGGACCTAACTGTATATTATTGGAGCCAGCAGAATCTATGATCCTTTCCCAGGTATATGTTAGTGAAGCTAGCAGAATGTAGCCTACAATGTATGGTCTCCTTCCAGTTCTTGACTGCAGCCCATAAAGTCAAAAGGATGGTCTATTCTCATCAGATCTATATCCACAGGTGTGCACCACCAAAATAGTCATGTTAGGTAGAGGAAAGGTGAAGTAGGAGAATTGTGGATATATAGAAATATTTAAAATGTATAAACTTTATTAATTTATTAAAATACTTTTAAACACAAAATTTCTCATGCATCAATAGATGCATATAAGGTAACCATCTATTGGAGTATAAAGATGGTACCCACTAATAAATCTGGCTCCTCGGTGTTATAAGAGATATGATCGCTTGGCAATGAGGTTTTCCTCCTGCTAATGATTTCAAATGGTGCCGGCTCAGCTATAACAAGTACAAATACACACACTGTGCAATTCATTATGGACAACTACGGGATTGGGCAGAGAGTGAGTGATGATAGTTGATATCTATCACTGCCATAATATCAGTAACCGCTAGATAAATGTCAGCTTATGTATACATGTTAATCAGGTGGTGAATAGTCGTGCCCCAAGGCAGACTCATACAAGATAGTGGTATAAAATATTTTGCCATGATAGTGTTATGGTTAATTTTTAATACCTATATATTATTAATTAGATAAAACAATTCTGATTCATGAGGCCTCTGCTTGAGTGTTTTAAGACATACATTGTGAAATGTCTGACTAAGATACTGGTTTCCTGTGAAAGTCTCTGAGAAGATTTTACGTTGGGTCAAGGGAAATGTATTTGTTACTGATAAGCTATTTTGGTTGTCTGTTCAGTTGTATACAAAAACGAAGTTCCGCTTTTTTGTCTAGCTAATAAATTGGTGAGTCTAGGTTGCCACACCAGAAGACTCTACTTGCTGACAATGAATGTCACATGTATTCTGTCTCTCTCCCTTCATCGATGAAGTACCTTAATTTGAATCTCGCTGGCAACGTGAAGACCCTTTGCTGTCTAAACCAAAGTTCTCCTTAAACCAAAGAGGGTCTCCATAACATCAGTAACTTTCTTTGTCCCGTCCATTCCTTGCCAACTGTGATTTTTCATCCAAGCATTGAGAGATGAGCTGAAAGCAGACAATGTTTTCTATAGAATGGCAGACATGGGTGTTGTCCACATAGAAAGCCTCTCCTAAATCCCATGGACAAAAAAGCCGCCCTACAATCTGCCAGGACACATGTTGAAACATATGAAGCCTCCTGGGACTTTATACTCTGGAGTGATGAGACCAAAATAAATGTTTTTTTTGGAACTGATGGCTTCAAAACTTTACAACATTGAAGAGGTGAGGAATACAATGAGAATGCATGGTGTCTACAGAGAGACCTGGTGGTGGCCGTGTCCTTATGTGCGGCTGCATGAGGAGCTACATTTCATTGATGGTATCTTGAATTCACAGATGTTCTGCTCTGTAGTGACAGAGAAGATGCTGCCATCACTCTGCTCCCTTGGTAGGCCACTGTTACATTTCTGAAGAACAGGGTGACAGTGATTCAGTGGCCAAGTGTCTCCTGATCTGAACCCAACCAAACACCTATGGGGGATTCTGAAGAGACAAGTTGTCATCGCTCCATCCGGCATCCAGGCTCTAAGAGCTCGTTATTGAAAAAGAGATAAAAGATAGATATAGTATTGTCACTAACTTGTTCATTCCAGGCCTAGAAAACTTGGGGACGTCCTTTAAAATTATGGAGGCCATACAAAATAATAGATGTAGTAGCTTTTGATGTGGGGTGTACTCATTTTTTGCATCAACTAATTTGAGTAAAACTGAAGATTTTGTAATGAGAGTTATATTATTACCTTTACTTTCATGTTTTGATTACAAAAAAATGTTCTATGAAATTCAGTGTTGGCAAAATTTTAGAAATTGATCTTGTGTTCAGTGAGCTATTAAATAAAATCTAGAAAGAAGGAATTCTGCGGTGTTAGTGAAGCGCTAGAACAACTAGACAGTGGATTAGGTTATAACACACAAACCTTTTATTGTTTAGTACGCTCTCTAACGCCACGACGCGTTTCGATAGCAGACGCTATCTTCCTCAGGTAGATTCATTCATTGTGGAATGCCCACTTCGGTCACACGGTCCTGGTCATGTGACCGCTGAAGCAGACAGAAGCTCCCTACAACAGTTCCTGCCAAGTTGTGATCATCTTACAGACTCCCACCTGGAAGCGTTTTCCCTTGTTGTGCGGGGCTCCTTTGCACAACAGGACCAGGTGAGTGGTCACTACATCTCCCCCTTCATTTCCCCCCCCCCAAACCTCAGGCTCTTCACCACTGGCGCTCCTACTGTTTTTGTTTTCCATTAAACAAAATCTTACTCATCAAAGTGGGTGTACTCATTTATGGTGAACAATGTTTATTAAACTTTATAAAACACAGTGAACATAATTATACTTTCTTTCCCATATGACTTCTCTCATGTTTTACAAGGTGTGATTTATGTATAAAAGATTTCCCACATTCTGAACATGAATACGGCTTCTCTCCTGTGTGACTTCTCTCATGCTGCACAAGATAAGGTTTTTTTGTAAAGCATTTCTCACAGAATGAACATGAATACGGCTTTTCTCCTGTGTGAATTTTGTGATGTTTAACAAGATCTGATTTATTTGCAAAGCATCTTCCACATGCTAAACATGAAAAAAGTTTTTCTCTTGTGTGAATTCTCTGATGTGTAATAAGATCCCCTTTATGATTGAAGGACTTCCCACATTCTGAATAAAAAAATGGCTTTTCTCCTGTATGAATTCTCTTATGAACAGAAAGACTTGATTTACGCATAAAAGATTTCCCACATTCTGAACATGAATACGGCTTCTCTCCTGTGTGAGTTCTCTGATGTCTAACAAGATCTGATTTACCTGTAAAGCATTTTCCACATTCTAAACATGAAAACGGTTTCTCCCCGGTGTGAATTCTTTGATGTAAAACCAGCTCTGATTTACTTTTAAAACATTTCTCACATTCTGAACAAGAAAATGGCTTTTCTCCTGTATGAATTCTCTTATGAGTAGAAAGATTTGATTTACGCATAAAAGATTTCCCGCATTCTGAACATGAATACGGCTGCTCTCCTGTGTGAATTTTCTCGTGTGTCACAAGTTTTGATTTCTCTGTAAAGCATTTCCCACATTCTGGACATGAATACGGCTTTTCTCCTGTGTGAATTCTCTGATGTTTAACAAGATCTGATTTATAACTAAAACACTTCCCACATTCTGAACATGAATATGGCGACTCTCCAGTATGAATGCTCTGATGTTTACTAAGATGCCCTTTAGCTGTGAAGGTCTTCCCACATAGTGAACACAAAAATGGTTTTTCTCCTGTGTGAATTCTCTGATGTGTTATAAGACTCCCTTTATTTGTGAAGGACTTCTCACATAAGGAACATGAAAATGTTTTTTTCTCCTGTGTGATTTCTCTGATGTGTAATAAGATTCCCTTTATTTCTAAAGCATTTCCCACATTCTGAACACGAATATGGCTTCTCTCCTGTGTGAATTCGCTGATGTGGAATAAGACTCCTTTTATCTGTAAAGGACTTCCCACATTCTGAACATGAATATGGCTTCTCTCCTGTGTGAATTTTCTGATGTGTAATAAGACTCCCTTTAAATGTAAAGCATTTCCCACATTCCGAACATGAATACGGCTTCTCTCCTGTGTGAATTCTCTGATGTATAATAAGACTCCCTTTAAATGTAAAGCATTTCCCACATTCTGAACATGAATACGGCGTTTCTCCTGTGTGAATTCTCTGATGTATAACAAACTGTGATTTATCTGGAAAGCACCTTCTACATTGTAAACATGAAAAAGGTTTTTCCCCTGTGTGAATTCTTTGATGTTTAACAAGATCTGATTTACTTCCAAAACATTTCCCACATTCTGAACATGAATATGGCTTCTCTCCTGTATGAATTCTCTGATGGTTAATAAGACTAAAGTTATTTGTGAACGACTTTCCACATTCTGAACATGAATACGGCTTTTCTCCTGTGTGAATTCTCTGATGTATAACAAACTGTGATTTATCTGGAAAGCACCTTCTACATTGTAAACATGAAAAAGGTTTTTCCCCGGTGTGAATTCTTTGATGTTTAACAAGGTTTGATTTACTTCTACAACATTTCCCACATTCTGAACATGAATATGGCTTCTCTCCTGTATGAATTCTCTGATGTGTAATAAGATCCCCTTTATGTTTAAAGGCCTTCCCACATTCCGAACATGAAAATGGCTTTTCTCCTGTGTGAATTCTCTCATGTATAACAAATTGTGATTTATATGTAAAGCATTTCCCACATTCTGAACAGGAGTATGGCTTTTTTCCTTTGTGTTTTCTGCGTGTTAAAAAATTTGAGCTTTTTGGAAATTGCTTGTCACACTGAAATCTTGAATCTACTTTGCCACCTGGACTTTTGGTAATAATGTGAGATTGTTCAGGAGATGATTCCTCATGATTAGGACGATTATAAGAAAGTGAAGTGCTGTGAAGTCCAGGAGGTGCAGGAAGGGTGATGAGGTTTTCTCCATTAGAGTGCTTCATGATATCTTCTTTTTTACAATTTAGTGATGAACCGTTATTCTCACAAGGATTTCCTATCAGGATGAAAGATAAATTAGATATGAGTTTTTTCTTCAACACAAAAGAGATTTCTGAATGTATTTTCTGGATCTCACAATGAAGACCCTCGTCAGTGAAAGTACCGGGAATAAGGAGGACAACTACATGCCATAACATTAACACAATGACGGGTAAAGTGAATGACACTTATAAACTGGTGACATTGGCACAAGTCAGGGGTGGCAGAGATTAGACAGCAAATAGTTCTTTAAGTGGTAATTACTGATGGCAGGTTCCCTTAATGTACCTCCGGTGCCATTTCACTCTCTCAAGCTTCGTATCTTGCCCTCAGTGTAGAAAAGTGTCCACGTAATTAAAGAAGTTGTCCACTACTATTAAAAATGCCCCCAATGTAATTAACCCATTGAGAGAAGGTTTTTTCTAATTACCTAGCTTTGTCTTTATTGGCTGTGAGCGGCGCTATCGCTAGCCACTCACCGGCATCACACGACCCCCGGCTACAGCCGGCTCTTGCTTCCCCTGATGTCACGTCAAGTGAGGCGTGACTCGGTGATGCGATCCCCGCGGTGGACGCCGGGCTGTGGGTGGGGTTTCCCCGCGCGTCACACCCAGCATCCACCGCGCACTTTCCCAATGAATACAAGGTAATTGTGATTCACAAAATGTTATACAATTGAACGGTGAAGAAAAAAAAATTACATTTTTACAGCTATAATATTATTTTAGCCCCAGATTTTACATTTTCACAAAGGAAAATGGGTAAAAATGACCACATAATTTGTTATACAATTTCTGCTGAACGGGGCAATACCCCATATGTGGCTGTACTGTACTGCTTAGCCACATGGCGAGACTCGGGAGGGAAGGAGCGCTATTTGACTCTTGGAGAACAAACTTTAGTAGAACAGTTTGCAGACTCCATATACAGAGCCCCAAAGTGGCAGAAGAGCAGAATCCCCCCTCAAGTGACACCAGTTTGCAAACTACACCCCTATGGAAATGTATCTATAGGTGTAGTGATGAATTTGACTCCATGGGTGCTTTCCAGAAACGAGCAGTAATGGATGTTGTGAAGTGAAAATGCAAATATTTCATTATAGTGGTCAGTACATTGTAGTGTCCGGTACATTGCAGTGCCCTTACGTTGTAGCGCCCAGTACATGATTCCCAGCTAGTGCTTTCTGGAGAAATAAATTGGCTCTCCCCGCTACAGTAATGCCAAACATGTGGATGCTAACTGCACACGGTGGGGCCCAGGAGGAGGGGGCATTTGGATTTGGGAGCGCAGATGTCACTGGATTTCTTTAAGTGGGAGCCAAGTCACTTTTCCAGAGCCTTTGTGCTACCAGTAATATGGACACCCCCTATATTACTGTTTACAGATGATGAACCTGAGTGGGGACTTGTTTTTTGTGGGTTGAGTAGAAGCTCTTAATGGTGGCATTTTGGGGTACAGAACATTTTGGATCATATTTATCCTGTGCTGTACGCTGAACACTTACAGTGGGTACGGGAAGTATTCAGACCCCTTTACATTTTTCACTCTTTGTTTCATTGCAGCCATTTAGTAAATTCTAAAAAGTTCCTTTATTTTTCTCATTAAAGTACACTCTGCACCCCATCACATGGTCATAAGTATTCAAATCCTTCGCTCAGACACTCATATTTAAGTCACATGCTGTCCATTTCCTTGTGATCCTCCTTGAGATGGTTCTACTCCTTCATTGGAGTCCAGCTGAGTTTAATTAAACTTATAGGACTTGATTTTGAAAGACACACACCTGTCTATATAAGACCTTACAGCTCACAGTGCATGTCAGACCAAATGAGAATCATCAGCTCAAAGGAACTGCCCAAGGAGCTCAGAGACAGAATTGTGGCAAGGCACAGATCTGGCCAAGGTTTCAAAAGAATTTCGGCATTAATCAAGGCTCCTAAGAGCACAGTGGCCTCCATAATCCTTAAATGGAAGAAGTTTGGGACCACCAGAAGTCTTCCTAGACCTGGCCGTCCAGCCAAACTGAGCAATCGTGGGAGAAGAGCCTTGGTAGGAGAGGTAAAGAAAAACCCCAAGATCACTGTGGCTGAGCTCCAGCGATGCAGTAGGGAGAAAGCTCACAAAAGTCAACGATCACTGCAGCCCTCCACCAGTCGGGCCTTTATGGCAGAGTGGCCAGATGGAAGGATCTACTCAGTGCAAGACATATGAAAGCCCGCATAGAGTTTGCTCAAAAACACATGAAGGACTCACAGATTATGAGAAATAAGATTCTCTGGTCTGATGAGACGAAGATAGAACTTTTTGGTGATAATTCTAAGCGGTATGTGTGGAGAAAACCTGGCACTGCTCATGACCTGCCCAATACAATCCCTACAGTGAAACATGGTGGAGGCAGCATCATGCTATGGGGGTATTTTTCAGCTGCAGAGACAGGATGACTGGTTGCAATTGAAGGAAACACGAAAGCAGCCAAGTACAGAGATATCCTGGATGAAAACCTCTTCCAGAGTGCTCTGGAGCTCAGACTTGGCCGAAGGTTCACCTTCCAACAAGACAGTGACCCTAAGCACACAGCTAAAATGACAAAGGAGTGGCTTCAGAACAACTCTGTGACCATTCTTGACTGGCCCAGCCAGAGCCCTGACCTAAACCCAATTGAGCATCTCTGGAGAGACCTGAAAATGGCTGTCCACCAACGTTCACCATCCAACCTGATGGAACTGGAGAGGATCTGTAAGGAAGAATGGCAGAGGATCCCCAAATCCAGGGGTGAAAAACTTGTTGCATCATTCCCAAGAAGACTCATGGCTGTACTAGCTCAAAAGGGGCTTTTACTCAACACTGAGTAAAGGGTCTGAATACTTATGACCATGTGATATTTCAGTTTTTCTTTTTTAATAAATTTGCAAAATTTTCTACATTTCTTGTTTTTTTCAGTCAAGATGGGGTGCAGAGTGGACTATAATGAGAAAAAAATAAACTTTTTAGAACTTACCGAATAGCTGCAATGAAACAAAGAGTGAAAAATGTAAAGGGGTCTGAATACTTTCCGTACCCACTGTACATCGGGGTTTCCATCTAAATCTACAAAATACATGATTCAGATGACACCCCCGAGGGATCCATTCAGAATAATGAGGCAGCAGAGTTACACCGGACTCCGTCTAGCCTCTGGTCGACTGCGCTTTTATGCACGCTGAAAAAGATGGACATCACTGGATCATAGGCCAGACGGCGTCCACAGCGCCTCATTATACGGAATCTTCCCCCGGGGTTCTGTCCGAATCGCAAGCTCAGTCATTTATATGGCAGCATGAGACTTGTGTAAGAATAATACGAAAATAAAAGATGGAAGTAATATTAAAAAACACAATTAGGAAAATTAAAAATGTGCTTCTTAAATCATTAAGAAGAGGTGTGAATGCGGCCCAGTTATTCATCGGTGCGCAACCGCACTCTGTACAAGAGCAGCCGCGCCATCACCGGACGCTTCTGCTGTGATGTGGACGGCGGATAAAGCTTCACTGCACCGGAGACTTCATACAATATCACACACCGGTCATCGTCACACGCCGCTAATCATAGTCACATGCCAATCATCATCGTCATACGCCAGTCATCATCATCACACGCCGCTAATCATAGTCACATGCCAATCATCATCATCATACGCCAGTCATCATAATCACACGCCGCTAATCATAATCACATGCCAATCATCATCGTCATACGCCAGTCATCATCATCATCACACGCCGCTAATCATAGTCACATGCCAATCATCATCATCATACGCCAGTCATCATCATCACACGCCACTAATCATAGTCACATGCCAATCATCGTCATACGCCAGTCATCATCATCATCACACGCCGCTAATCATAGTCACATGCCAATCATCATCATGATACGCCAGTCATCATCATCACACGCCGCTAATCATAGTCACATGCCAATCATCATCGTCATACGCCAGTCATCATCATCACACGCCGCTAATCATAGTCACATGCCAATCATCATCATCATACGCCAGTCATCATCATCACACGCCGCTAATCATAGTCACATGCCAATCATCGTCATACGCCAGTCATCATCATCACACGCCGCTAATCATAGTCACATGCCAATCATCATCATCATACGCCGCTAATCATAGTCACATGCCAATCATCATCATCATATGCCAGTCATCATCATCACACGCCACTAATCATAGTCACATGCCAATCATCATCGTCATACGCCAGTCATCATCATCACACGCCGCTAATCATAGTCACATGCCAATCATCATTGTCATACGCCAGTCATCATCATCATCACACGCCGCTAATCATAGTCACATGCCAATCATCATCATCACACGCCGCTAATAATAGTCACATGCCAATCATCATCATCATACGCCAGTCATCATCATCACACGCCGCTAATCATAGTCACATGCCAATCATCATCGTCATACGCCAGTCATCATCATCACACGCCGCTAATCATAGTCACATGCCAATCATCATCATCATACGCCGCTAATCATAGTCACATGCCAATCATCATCATCATACGCCAGTCATCATCATCATCACACGCCGCTAATCATAGTTACATGCCAATCATCATCATCATACGCCAGTCATCATCATCACACGCCGCTAATCATAGTCACATGCCAATCATCATCGTCATACGCCAGTCATCATCATCACACGTCACTAATCATAGTCACATGCCAATCATCATCGTCATACGCCAGTCATCATCATCACACGCCGCTAATCATAGTCACATGCCAATCGTCATCGTCATACGCCAGTCATCATCATCACACGCCGCTAATCATAGTCACATGCCAATCATCATCGTCATACGCCAGTCATGATCATCACACACCGCTAATCATCATCATCACACGCCGGTCATCATCATCATCACACGCCGGACATTATTACACACCTGTGGAAACATCTACAGGAATCTCCTCCTTCCCGTCACTCACACACGGCTGATCCTCCCTCGTCATCGCTTCTTCTTCTGTCTCGTCCTTCACTTTATTCTTAGTCGGATCTTCCTCCTGATATATCAGATGTAACAATCAGCACAATACAAGAAGCCACCAAAATCTGTGACATCTATGACCTCGATCAGAAATGTCCCCCCATATACAGATCCGGTACAGGGCTCAGCACCGTCTACCTGATGATCCTCCGGGATGTTGTGATTCTCCTCTGGACAGTCCTGGGGATACAGAGGACGGGGACATCTCTCTGGTGGATTTCTTTCCATGAGTCCATCTGTAGGAAACACATAGTGACAGAATACAGTGACATGTAAAAGTTTGGGCACCAATGGTCAAAATTACTGTTATTGTGAACAGTTAAGTTGAAGATGAAATAATCTCTAAACGGCCTAAAGTTACAGATGACATTTCCTTTGTATTTAAGGCAAAACAATAAATAATAAACTATATATATTTTCATCTTTTACATTTAAAAAAAAATTCAATAAGGCAAAATGGGCAAATGCAAAAGTTTTGGCACCCGGCAAGGTTAGTAGCTAGTAGCGCCCCCTTCTGAAAGTATCACAGCTTGTAAATGCTTTTTGTAGCCAGACAATAGTCTTTCAATTCTTGTTTGAGGGATTTTCATTCATTCTTCTTTGGAGAATTCTTCCAGTTCTGTGAGATTCTTGGGTCGTCTTGCATCGTCTGCTATTTTGAGGTCTAGCCACAGATTTTCAATGATGTTCAGATCAGGGGACTGTGAGGGCCATTGTAAAACCTTCAGCTTGCGCCTTTTGAGGTCGTCTATTGTGGATTTTGACATGTGTTTAGTATAGTATCATTATCCATTTGTAGAAGCCATCCTCTTTTTACCTCCAGCTTTTTTGCAGATGGTATTATGTATGTATCAAGAATTTGCTGAAATTTCATGGAATCCATTCTTCCCTCTAACCGTTCCCTGTGCCATTGGCTGCAACACAACCCCAAAGCAGGATTGATCCACCACCATGTTCTTTTACTAAAATTCTGTGCCCTTTTTTCTCCACACAACTTTGATCATTGCTCTATTTTAACCTCATCGGTCCACAAGACTTGTTTACAAAATGCATCAGACCTTCTTAGATGTACTTTTGCATACTTCTGACGCTGAATTTTATGGTGAGGTCGCAGGAGAGGTTTTCTTCTGATGACTCTTCCATGAAGGCCATATTTGTGCAGGTGTCTCTGAAGAGTACAACAATGTTCCACAACTTCAGAGTCTGCTAAATCTTTCTGAAGGTCATTTTCAGTCAAGTGGGGGTTCTGATTTGCCTCTCTAGCAATCCTACTGAAAATTTGCTTGGTCTTCCAGACCTTATCTTGACCTCCACTGTTTCTGTTAACTACCATTTCTTTATTACATTTTGAACCAAGGAAAGGGCAACTTGAAAATGCTTTGCTCATAGCTTTCTCTTGCTTTCTGGGCCTCCACCATTTTTAGAGTGCTAGACAGCGGATTAGAAGAAGCCCTGGCTGCGGTTATTTTGGCACAATGTTAGAGTAAGCTGTGTTTTTATAAAGCTGGAAATTTGCATCACCTGGCCTTTCCTAACGATGATAGTGAACGAGCCATAACCCTAACAGGCTAAGTAAGATCTGAATCATTGGTCAAAGTTATCTGAGCACACAAATGTCCAAGGGTAATACAAAGGAAATGTGTCATCTTTAACTTTAGGTCTTTTAGAGATCATTTCATCTTTAACTTGCTTAACTGGTCACAATAACAGGAATTTGGCCAGGGGTGCCCAAACTTTTACATTCCACTGTAGATTGTGTCATGCAATGATGGAAGTAGTAGTAGATGACCACAGAACAGACATGACAGTCTCCCCTCCTCACCCTGCTGATCGGCCCATATTGCGGTCGCCTCTTGTGCTCCATGTATAACCTCAACCTTAATATCAATCAGATCTTCACCCTAAAAAGAAAAATGTAAGATGAGCTCAGGTCCCATCACTTCATGGTCAGATGTTGTGGGGACTTCAGTGTCATCTACCTGATGATCCTCCGGGATGTTGTGAATCTCCTCTGGACAGTCCTGGGGATACAGAGGACGGGGACATCTCTCTGGTGGATTTCTCCTCCTGGATCCATCTGTGGAGACACAGAGACTGAATACATGACCTGCCGTGTATCTGTCTATATATGAGACTCGTCTCTCAGAACCAGTAATTCTATGTTTATGTATCAGGGAATAAATTACATTGTTGTGGTCCTCACCCCCGGTACCGAGGTCCCAGCACATTGTGGCCTCAAGTATGAAGTGATAATCAGCGAGGCCAAAGCCTAATGCCCTGCACTCGGAGGATGAGGACCCTGAGGAGAGGGACAGAGAAGACCCTCGTCAGTCAGATGGAGGAGCCGTACTAAAAAACACAACTTCTCCAAGTTTCGTCTCCAGGGATGGAACCACAGAGGAGCTGGAGAAAGCTCCACATTTCTATCCATCGGTTTCTTCTCTCCTAATTCACCGTTATGGAGATTGGGGGAAGGACGGTGACCATTTACCAGTGATTGTATTTTTGAGAGCTCATGATGTCACCATGAGGACACGGCCTCCCTCCTGGAAAGGATCCTCTGGGATCACTGAGAGGAGAGAACCTGACTTCCTCCTATTAAAAGACGGGTTACCGCATTTTTCTTCTTCTTTAAATAGAGATAAATCTCAACATTCGCCTCGGTATAAACACTAAAATAGGCAGCAAATGTAGCGTTTGTCTCTAAAGGAGGAAAAAAGGGCACATGTACGACTAACGTACGAAGTCACAGAACCCGGAAGGACGGTGTTGTGGGGAGCACCCGGTACACAGCGGTTAGTGCCCATCACTGTGTAGAAAGGACAACTAGAGAGCCGGCACCGGGGTCATGGGCGTTTACTGATGCACACGGGGAGCCAAGGAGAGATTGTCTGGTCAGACTCCACAGAAAAGCTCCATAATACATATTCTACTGAACAAACATCCCTGTAAGGGAGACTTACACTTTTTATTATCACCAGACCAGGATCTCAGATTGAAGTCCCCATTATTTTTGCTTTGTCTCCCAAAATTAGAACAAATGTTTTTGTTTTATAAAAATAAATCTACCTATCTAATCTATCTACATACATATACACACACACATATATATATTATTATTTGGCAAAATAAAGTATTATTATTTGGCATTTTCAAGTCAGGATTTATTGCACATGGTAAACGCCAAAAGAAAAAAACACATCAGAAACACCTCCCCAAAACTGCAATGAAAAAACAATGATCAAAAAAAGTCACCAATAAAAAGGTCAGCGGCCATTCAAGAAGAGAAGCCCTCACACAGCTCCGATAACGGAAGATAAAGTGATGGGTGTCAGGAACAGTTCTGAAAATGGCAGCAACGTCGTTCTTACCACCCAATAAATGCTGAGAAACAAAACCCAAAAAGCCAGAAGCCCGACCACGACTGATGACGACATGGAGCCGGCACCGATTCAGAGGGACGGACGAGCGACAGCGGATTAGGGGGAAAATCATCAGTAAATTAACCCCGACTCTGCTGAGTAACAATCCACGACAGACTCAGGTACCGAAAGATCTCACAGGAGAGAACGGACAGAAGCACTGGGACATCTGCAGACAAAATGTGACCGATGCTCTAAGGAAGGTGAAAGATTCTGAAAGAAGCCGCCGAGGACGAAGACTCAAGACTGATGAAGACGACAGTGGAGAAACCGCGACTCACAGATCAGAAGAGAAGAATCAGGGAATGAAAGCTGTGAGAAAATGTAGAGAAAACCAGAGCAAGTCTGGAGAAAAATCATCTATTATAGGACGAGGCCGAGAGACGTCATCACATCCCCCGGAGCCAACAAGAGTCTCCTCTCACCTGGTGATGTCAGAGGCCGGAGCTCCTCCATCATCACCTCCTGGTACCGATCCTGGTGTCCTTCTAGATACTCCCACTCCTCCATGGAGAGATAGACAGCGACGTCCTGACACCTTATAGGAACCTGACAACAACGACACCGTCACCACCCAGAATCCTCCAGTGCTGCCCTGTATAATGTCCCAGCAGTCACCTCTCCGCTCATCACCCAGAATCCTCCAGTGCTGTCCTGTATAATGTCCCAGCAGTCACCTCTCCAGTCATCACCCAGAATCCTCCAGTGCTGTCCTGTATAATGTCCCAGCAGTCACCTCTCCGGTCATCACCCAGAATCCTCCAGTGCTGTCCTGTATAATGTCCCAGCAGTCACCTCTCCGCTCATCACCCAGAATCCTCCAGTGCTGTCCTGTATAATGTCCCAGCAGTCATCTCTCCGCTCATCACCCAGAATCCTCCAGTACTGTCCTGTATAATGTCCCAGCAGTCACCTCTCCGGTCATCACCCAGAATCCTCCAGTGCTGTCCTGTATAATGTCCCAGCAGTCACCTCTCCGGTCATCACCCAGAATCCTTCAGTGCTGTCCTGTATAATGTCCCAGCAGTCACCTCTCCGGTCATCACCCAGAAACCTCCAGTGCCGTCCAGTATAATGTCCCAGCAGTCACCTCTCCGGTCATCACCCAAAATCCTCCAGGGCTGTCCTGTATAATGTCCCAGCAGTCACCTCTCCGGTCATCACCCAGAATCCTCCAGTGCTGTCCTGTATAATGTCTCAGCAGTCACCTCTCCGCTCATCACCCAGAATCCTCCAGTGCTGTCCTGTATAATGTCCCAGCAGTCACCTCTCCTATCATCACCCGGAATCCTCCAGTGCCGTCCTGTATAATGTCCCAGCAGTCACCTCTCCGCTCATCACCCAGAATCCTCCAGTGCTGTCCTGTATAATGTCCCAGCAGTCACCTCTCCGCTCAGCAGCTCAATCATCTTGTTGCTGAGCTCTAGGATCTTCTTCTTCTTCCTCTCATGTATCGGGAGGTGAGGGGGAGGCTTTGTGATGGGGTCCGGGCTCCGCCCTCCTGACTCCTGGAGATGGATGATGGGAGTCACACCCTCCCCAGGTGTCTTCCTCACTATTGTGTAATCCTGTGTATGGAGAGAGACACTTAGGGAGAAGAATTCCTTCCCGACTCCAGATCTGACAATCAGTAGAAATCCCGGGATCAATAACCGTCTCCAGTAATCTGGGGCCATAACCTGGATTATTATTACACTCAGGACAGACATCCAGGCCCCTCTACAGCTCTTATAGGGAATCCCCATGACAACTCCTCCTGGCAGAGAGCTGCACACAATCACTGCTCTTACAGTAAAGAATCCTTCTCTTCCTCTTCTGGATTTCCTCTTCCCGATGTCGGACTTGTTACATAACACAATAAAGCTGATAGAAATGTAGAGGAGTTACCTCTCCGCTCAGCAGGGAGATGATCTCCAGGGTGAAGTGTAATAATCTTCTGGTGGTCTCGTCCTCGTCCATACTCGGGGTCATTCAGTAGAAGGAGGGATGAGCACTGGATCAGCTGGAGGGATCTCGTCCTGCCGGCGTCTTCATGATAAAGGAGAAGATGGAGATCACAGGGGACGATATAACGACAATCACTGAATTCTGCCCCAAATATCTGACATTTATCAGGAAGAATCTGGAGGAAAAGCCACAAACTCCACCGCGACCTCCTCCGCCGATCTGACCGCTCATTATCAGCCTCGCAGAAGGACGGTCATCGTGGTAACTACACAGCCAGCGGGGGCGGTCATCGTGGTAACTACAGCGCCAGCGGGGGTCGGTCACCGTGGTAACTACACCTCCAGCGGGGGCGGTCACCGTGGCAACTACAGCGCCAGCGGGGGCGGTCATCGTGGTAACTACAGCGCCAGCGGGGGTCGGTCACCGTGGTAACTACACCTCCAGCGGGGGCGGTCACCGTGGCAACTACACCTCCAGCGGGGGCGGTCACCGTGGTAACTCCACCTCCAGCGGGGGACGGTCACCGTGGTAACTCCACCTCCAGCGGGGGACGGTCACCGTGGTAACTCCACCTCTAGCGGGGGACGGTCACCGTGGTAACTCCACCTCCAGCGGGGGACAGTCACCGTGGTAACTCCACCTCCAGCGGGGGCGGTCACCGTGGTAACTCCACCTCCAGCGGGGGATGGTCACCGTGGTAACTCCACCTCCAGCGGGGGGCGGTCACCGTGGTAACTCCATCTCCAGCGGGGGAAGGTCACCGTGGTAACTCCACCTCCAGCGGGGGACGGTCAACGTGGTAACTCCACCTCCAGCGGGGGACGGTCACCGTGGTAACTCCACCTCCAGCGGGAGACGGTCACCATGGTAACTCCACCTCCAGCGGGGGCGGTGAGGTGAGGAGGAGCCGCTGCACATCCCCCATACAACACTGAGGAGCCGCAGTCACATGGAGCAGGAGCCTCCACAGGAACAGCTCTGATCTCACCCCACACTCTCCTCTCACAGATTCACCACAAACCCTCCCTGTAATCTCACCGGAATGGCGGGAAGCGGAAACCTGCTGCTGGCTGATACCAGAGAGCAAGAGCTGCACACAACCAGGACGGAGCTGCTGCACTGAGAGCGGGAGGACCTGTGGTGACGTCACCGCCATGTGATCAGGGGGGCGGGGCTCAGGAGAGAAGTGGTGAAGGACCTGTGGTGACGTCACCGCCATGTGATCAGGGGGCGGAGCTCAGGAGAGAAGTGGTGAAGGACCTGTGGTGACGTCACCGCCATGTGATCAGGGGGCGGAGCTCAGGAGAGAAGTGGTGAAGGACCTGTGGTGACGTCACCGCCATATGATCAGGGGGCGGAGCTCAGGAGAGTAGTGGTGGAGGACCTGTGGTGACGTCACCACCATGTGATCAGGGGGCGGGGCTCAGGAGAGAAGCTGTGAAGGACCTGTGATGACGTCACCGCCATGTGATGAGGGGGTGGAGCCCAAGAGAGAGTTTGTGAAGGACCTGTGGTCACGTCACCGCCATGTGATTAGGGGGCGGAGCTCAGGAGAGATGTCGTGAAGGTCCTGTGGTGACGTCGCCGCCATGTGATCAGGGGGCGGGGCTTCGGGTGGTGATTGGCTCCGCAGTGTTTCCTCACAGACTGTAATGATTCTATAAACTATAAAGTTATTATAATGGTGAAGGAGCTGTGATGAGGCTGCGGTCATGTGACAGTGATGACGTCACCGCAGCTCCTCCCCCTCAGGGGTCATTGCCCCGCCCAGATCTGCAGATGATCCCGGCGCAGTCGCTCCTCCGGCTCCTCCTCCCTCTGACGTCACATAG
This sequence comes from Phyllobates terribilis, assembly GCF_046119375.1. Lineage (NCBI taxonomy): Eukaryota > Metazoa > Chordata > Amphibia > Anura > Dendrobatidae > Phyllobates > Phyllobates terribilis. Next base: position 128,355 of record NW_027363130.1, read on the forward strand.
TGGCCGCTTTCTCCAGTGATGAGGATTTCTCCGCTCCCGGAGGTTTTGTAAGTCCAGTAGTCTCATCAGGTCCACATCTATAGTAAGTTCATCTGTTTCCCCAGTCAGGGCTCGCTCTCACTTCAATCTGATAAAACCCCAGACTGCGTCCGTACCCAGTAATCCTCGGATTCTCTGCTCAGCGGCGTTTTGTTTTCCAGCTCCGATCGGATCGCATGCACCCATATAATCTACAGGTGCGTGTGAAACATCGCGCTGCACTCAGATACCACCCGAGTGCAGTGCGATTCCCGCCAATGCCAGCACCAGAGGAGATGGAGATAGTGATTTCCCCGTCCCCTCTGCAGCCGTGCGAGAGGATCAGAGCATGGAGCACTGACATTCGGCTCCCGCTCGCAGCAGAGCAGCAGCGAGTGTCATTAGCATATCGCATCGGGGGGTCTCGCATCGCATACCGTACGCTAGTGGGACCCCGGCCTAAGAGATACGTCTGTGTCTTGTATAGCAGAGCCGAGTTGTACAGATACCTGTCTTTACGTAGGCTCAGGTTCTTCCGGGTGCGACTCAGCCTCAGCATCCTCCCGCGCCATCTCCTCCTCTCCATGTTGTTGTGCAGAGTTCTCGGCGCCATCTTGTGATCAGGGTCTGGAGAATTTTTAATATTTTAATTATTATTTTTTTTCTCCTATTTTTTAATTTTATAAAATGTTATTAAAATGTTCTAATGCTGATAATTTAGTCGTCCGTTCAGATATTAAAATATTCACCCAATGACAAATGAAAGCAATTCTAAATCCATAACCCTTCTATGACCTGATCACTGTTAAATGATACGATGATTATTATCTTACTTGTTTTAACTTCTGCTTTCTCACTTCTCGCCCGCCCTTTAACACATTCTGTGCACTCTCTCCATATCCACCCCTCCCTTCTCCCCTCTCTCATGTATAACTCTGAAGCTCTACTGACATTTCTCACCCACTCCAAACCATCCACTACCTCCATACAGCACGCAAAATGTTCATACAAATCATTGCACCACCTGCTCTTTCTCTTTTTTCTCCTTCTCCTAGTCGCTGGCAACATCTCTCCCAACCCTGGGCCTCCGTGTGCTAGCATACACCACTCTCCTCCAGCGGCATATAGAAACCCTGCTAATCTTATTAACATTCAGTGCATGCCCTCTCCTATTGCTTTCCACTATGCTCTCTGTAACGCACGGTCTGTGTGTAACTAACTTACACTCACGATTTTTTCCTCTCTAATTCCCTTCACCTTCTGGCTATTACAGAAACCTGGATCCAGCATTCAGACACCACCGCACCTGCTGCTCTCTCGTTTAGTGGGCTGAAATTTTTGCATACCGCCAAACCTGAGAACAGACAAGGTGGAGGTGTTGGTTTGCTCCTTTCACCACAATGTGCTTTCCAGGTCATCCCCCCCAGTTCCCTCACTTATGTTTCCTTCCTTTGAAGTCCACACCGTCAGACTCTTAAAACCCTTCTCCCTGTGAGTGGCGGTTGTGTATCGCCCTCCAGGCTCCTGCCGCCAGTTACTGGATCACTTTGCCACCTGGCTTCCTCACTTTCTATCCTGTGACATCCCCATCCTCATCATGGGAGACTTTAACATCCCCATCAATGATCCCCTCTCCCAATCTGCCTCTCATCTACTTTCTCTAACCTCCTCATTCGGCCTCTCACAGGTTACTAACTCTGCTACGCATGAAGACGGGAATACTCTGGACCTGGTTTTCTCCCGTCTCTGCTCGCTGCATGACTTTACTAACTCTCCTCTCCCGCTGTCGGACCACAACCTTCTTTCCTTCTCTGTCAAGAACCGTCTCCTCACCCGGGACACCCCCACTTACCTCACTTATAGGAATATACGTACCATTAATACCCAGCAGCTTATGGACAATCTCCACACATCTTCAGCCCCCATCTCCTCCCTCTCCTGCCCGGACTTGGCATTGTCACACTACAATAATACACTGAAGAGCGCCCTAGATGAAGCAGCACCTTCTACACGCAGAAAGACCCGACACAGACAACGGCAGCTCTGGCACACAATGCAAATACGTTTTCTTCAGCGTTGCTCAAGGTGCACTGAGCATCAGTGGAGAAAATCTCTTTTAGCAGAGGACTTCATCCACTATGAATTCATGCTCAAAACCTATAACTCTGCCCTTCATCTGGCCAAACAATCCTACTTCACCACCCTCATCACTTCACTGTCCAACAATCCAAAATGACTTTTTGAAACCTTAAACTCCCTCCTGAAACCTAATGCACAGGTCCCCACCACCAACCTCAGCGGGGAGGAACTGGCCACTTATTTACTAGAAAAAATCAACCACATCCATCAGGACATCTCAGCCCAATCTCCTCAGTGCCTGGATCCCTTTACCTGCCGCACTTCAAGCTCACTAGCCATCTTTGAGCCTGTTACAGAAGAAGAAGTTACCCAGCTTCTCACTTCTTCTCGACCTATAACCTGCAACAGTGACCCCATTCCCTCACATCTCCTGCAGTCTCTCTCACCGGTGGTCACCACTCACCTGACTAAAATATTTAACCTCTCTCTTTCGTAAGGTATCTTTCCCTCCTCATTTAAACATGCCATCATAACCCCTTTACTTAAAAAGCCATCCCTGGACCAGAACCGCACTGCTAACTACAGACCTGTCTCTAATCTTCCTTTCATCTCTAAACTCCTGGAACGCTTGGTCCACTCCCGTCTAATCCGCTATCTCTCAGATAACTTTCTCCTCGACCCTCTACAATCTGGTTTCCGCTCCTTACACTCCACTGAAACTGCCCTCACCAAAGTCTCTAATGATCTACGAACAGCTAAATCCAAAGGTCACTGCTCCCTGCTGATTCTCCTGGATCTCTCTGCTGCATTTGACACTGTGGATCACCAGCTTCTCCTCACTATGCTCCACTCTATCGGCTTCAAGGACACTGTTCTCTCCTTGTTCTCCTACCTCTCTGACCGCTCCTTCACTGTATCTTTTGCTGGCTCCTCTTCCCCTCCTCATCCCCTTACTATCGGGGTCCCGCAGGGCTCAGTCCTAGGCCCCCTCCTCTTCTCTCTACACACTGCCTCTATTGGACAAACAATCAGCAGATTTGGTTTCCAGTATCATCTCTATGCTGACGACACCCAACTATACACCTCTTCACCTGACATCACCCCTACCCTAATACAAAATACCAAGGATTGACTGTGTGCTGTCTCTAACATCATGTCCTCCCTCTATCTTAAACTGAATCTCTCCAAAACTGAACTTCTTGTGTTTCTCCCCTTTACCAGCCCAACTCTACCTAACATCGAAATTACCTTGGATGGTTCAACCATAACCCCCAAGCAGCACGGCCGCTGCCTTGGAGTCATATTCGACACTAACCTTTCCTTTACTGCCTATATCCGATCACTCACTCGCTCTTGTCACCTGCATCTTAAAAACATCTCCAGAATCCTTCCTTTTCTCACCTTTGAAACTGCTAAAACTCTTACTGTCACTCTTATTCACTCTCGTCTGGACTACTGCAACTCTCTTCTGATCGGTCTCACTCTTACCAAACTTTCTCCTCTCCAATCCGTCCCGAATGCGACAGCCAATGTCGTATTTCTGTCCAGCCGCTTCACCGATGCTTCCATCTTGTGCCAGTCATTACAATGGTTACCCATTCGCTACAGGATCAAATATAAACTCATCGGTCTCACCCACAAAGCTCTCCACAGTTCTGCACCGCCTTATATCTCCTCTCTCATCTCTATCTATCGCCCTACACGTGCCCTCCGTTCTACAAATGACCTAACATCCCTCATAATCCGAACCTCGCACCTCCGTCTCCAAGACTTCTCTCATGCTGCACCAGTTCTCTGGAATGCTCTACCCCAGACGATCCGACTGATGCCTAGCCCCCATGTCTTCAAGCGCGCTTTTAAAACCCATCTCTTTAAACAAGCCGACCACCTCAACTACTCAGTAAATTAACTTTCCCCTGTCCCCTCCTTCTAAATATTATTCAGAATCTGCTCCCTACTCTTCATCTGTCTCCACACCCTCCATGCACACGATAACTGCACTCGATACTTGATTATTGCACTTATACATACGGGCTGATGACCGGATCATGCAGCTTTATATGAAAATCCCTATTTATTATAATTGTCAGACCTGAAATAACAAGCACTTTTCACCTATTGTGTCCCCCCCCATTCCCTTGTAGATTGTAAGCGTGCGAGCGGCCGGACCCTCGCTCCTAATGTAACTGTTTAAACTGTCTTACCTTGTATTGAATATATTGTCTGTACATGTCCCCGCTGAATTGTAAAGTGCTGCGGAATATGTTGGCGCTATATAAATAAAAATGATTGTTTTTTTCGCATTTCCTATATATATATTTGTGGCGATGTGTATTGGTGTAAAATTACATATTTTATTTGATAGTTAATATACTTTGTTATGGACGTTTTTTCATTTTTGTGTATATACACTGCTCAAAAAAATAAAGGGAACACTGAAATAACCCATCCTAGATCTGAATGAATGAAATATTCTCATTGAATACTTTGTTCTGTACAAAGTTGAATGTGCTGATAACAAAATCACACAAAAAGCATCAATGGAAATCACATTTATTAACCAATGGAGGCCTGGATTTGGAGTCACCCCCAAAATGAAAGTGGAAAAACACACTACAGGCTGATCCAACTTTAATGTAATGTCCTTAAAACAAGTCACAATGAGGCTCAGTATGGTGTGTGGCCTCCACGTGCCTGTATGACCTCCCTACAACACCTGGGCATGCTCCTGATGAGGCTGAGTATTGTGTGTGGCCTCCACGTGCCTGTATGACCTCCCTACAACGCCTGGGCATGCTCCTGATGAGGCTGAGTACTGTGTGTGGCCTCCACGTGCCTGTATGACTTCCCTACAATGCCTGGGCATGCTCCTGATGAGGTTGCGGATGGTCTCCTGTGGGATCTCCTCCCAGACCTGGACTAAAGCATCCGCCAACTCCTGGACAGTCTGTGGTGCAACGTGACGGTGGATGGAGCGAGACATGATGTCCCCGATGTGCTCAATCGGATTCAGGTCTGGGGAATGGGCAGGCCAGTCCATAGCTTCAATGCCTTCATCTTGCAGGAACTGTTGACACACTCCAGCCACATGAGGTCTGGCATTGTCCTGCATTAGGAGGAACCCAGGGCCAACCGCACCAGCATATGGTCTCACAAGGGGTCAGAGGATCTCATCTCGGTACCTAATGGCAGTCAGGCTACCTCTGGCGAGCACATGGAGGGCTGTGCGGCCCTCCAAGAAATGCCACCCCACACCATTACTGACCCACTGCCAAACCGGTCATGCTGAAGGATGTTGCAGGCAGCAGATCGCTCTCCACGGCGTCTCCAGACTCTGTCACGTCTGTCACATGTGCTTCGTGTGAACCTGCTTTCATCTGTGAAGAGGAGAGGGCGCCAGTGGCGACTTTGCCAATCCTGGTGTTCTGTGGCAAATGCCAAGCGTCCTGCATGGTGTTGGGCTCTGAGCACAACCCCCATCTGTGGACGTCGGGCCCTCATACCACCTTTATGGAGTCGGCTCCTAACCGTTTGTGCAGACACATGCACATTTGTGGCCTGCTGGAGGTAACTTTGCAGGGCTCTGGCAGTGCTCCTCCTTGCACAAAGGCGGAGGTAGCGGTCCTGCTGCTGGGTTGTTGCCCTCCTACGGCCCCCTCCACTCCCCTCCCCTCTCCTGGTGTACTGGCCTGTCTCCTGGTACCGCCTCCAGCCTCTGGACACTACGCTGACAGACACAGCAAACCTTCTTGCCACAGTTCGCATTGATGTGCCATCCTGGATGAGCTGCACTACCTGAGCAACTTCTGTGGGTTGTAGAGTCTGTCTCATGCTACCACGAGTGTGAAAGCACAACCAACATTCAAAAGTGACCAAAACATCAGCCAGAAAGTATTGGTACGGAGATGTGGTCTGTGGTCCCCACCTGCAGAACTACTCCTTTATTGAGGGTGTCTTGATAATTGACAATAATTTCCATCTATTGTCTATTCCATTTGCACAACAGCATGTGAAATTGATTGTCAATCAGTGTTGCTTCCTAAGTGGACAGTTTGATTTCACAGAAGTTTGATTTACTTGGAGTTATATTCTGTTGTGTAAGTGTTCCCTTTATTTTTTTGAGCAGTGTATATTTTATATAATGAGACTAATATGATTATATGACTGTTTGTGGTTTTCTTCATTTTTTATTTCATTGTGATGTCATTTCCTTGTTTTTCTTTCTATATAAATGTTGTATTTCTATGTGATTGGCCACAATTGAGAAAAGCTCTGGAGGAGCTGAAACGTTTTGCAGATTTGTGGATGTGGAATAAATGATTGACTACAGGTGAGGGCCGGGATCTCTTTCCTTTCCCCCTCCATTACTAACCTGAGGGCTTGAAGACAGCGGTGTTTTATGACAAATCACAGCTGTCATCAACCCTAACCACCATTACCCCAATCGCCACCGCACCAGGGCAATCGTGAAGAGCCGTGCAAAGCACCTGAATTGGTGCGCCATTTCTGAGGCGGCTGAGGGCTGGTATTTTTAGGCTGGGAAGGGCCCAGTAACCGAGGACCTTCCCACCCTGATAATATCCGCTCACAGCTGTCTGCTTTACCTTTGCTGGTTATCAAAAATAGGTAGGACTCCACATCTCTTTTTAATTTATTAGCTAAACACAAGTACAGTAAACTCCACACACAGGGCAGTAATTATATATCTCACGGATATCGATCATCTATCTCGATCTTTGTACATCTAACACCTAAATATCTGTCATTTCTATTCTGCGCTCTCTTCCGGCACGTGTCACACAGACGTGTGTGCGGATGTCACACTTTATGTCATCTGTGTGCAGGACGTACTGACGTCCGAGCTGCCGGCAAAAAACGGACATGTCCGGTCCGTGTGAACATGTGCGCAGCCTATAGATTATAATGGGTGTACGTGTGTGTCTCCGGTACGTGTGAAGGGGGCCTAAAGGGTATGAGCACTTTTAGTATGAATTACCAGTAGGGGGCGTGACCACTTAAAGTGCCTAGGGCAGCATGAATGCCAGATACGGCCCTGAGCACAGCCCTAATAAAGTCATTAGAGCTGCAGATAAAGGGGGCTCGATCACAGCTCTGGATAGTGGGTTGTATGAGCCGGAGGTTATGAACATGGATGACGATACTAATATATGCCGCACTCTAGATGGAGATCCTACTAATTCATACAATACCCCCTTACATTGTCTTTTGGAGGAGGGTTTGGTATCGGCTGTACTTAATGCCAAACAAATAGAACGATTAAAGGAAAATCACCCACAATGTCCAATATTTCATACATTACCGAAAACCCACAAAGAAGGAAACATCCATCAGTCTAGAGATACATTCAATACTGGCTGCAGAGAAGATTCCTATAATATAGTGAATATTACCAGAAAACATTTACCTATGTTATACACCGACAAGGATCCAGCAACAAGAAAGACAACTGACACGTGGAGGACAAACACCAAAGGTTTCATTGAATGTGGGAGAAATAAATGTGGTTTGTGCAAGTCTGTGCACAAAGCAAAAATGTCTGCATCTACTAACCATAATAAACCCTATAATATCCGACATCTCATTAGTTGTAGTTCCACACGTCATTGACACCATACAATGTGAAGCTTGTCTGCTGCAATATGTGGGGGGCACGGTCAGACCCTTACGTCACCGCATTGGGGGACACGTTAGGGACGTTCTTGGCCCCACAACACGTAATACATCTGCAGCATCACAACATCTCATACAACACAATAGGGATTAATCACTTTACAGTTGTGGGTATTGAATATGTCACCAGACCAGCTAAGGGGGAGATTGGTATAAAAAGTACACCCCCGAGAAGCCTTGTGGATTCTGGAATTGGACTCCAGATTCCCCAGTGATATGAATCTTCCTTCAGACCTTGTATCCATTTACTGAATTGTGTTTTTTCCTCTTTTATAGTAATTATACATAATATACACATTATAGATGCAGACACTTCATTCTTCTATTGCACGGATGCTTTTTGTTGTGGACATATGATCGTCCATAGGGGTAATGTAGACATACTTGCACACGTCCATTTGGGGCTGGGGGTCTCCGCTGTGCATTAGACCCTATGATGTGTAGAAGAAGCCGGTTACTGGTTATTTATTATGTCATGAAGAAGAACTGAACACAAATACCAGGTAGAAACGCAGAGATGTTTTGCTCCTATCTGTTTTTTAATGTTTCTATGATTTTAATTTGATTTGTTCAATAAAAGTTTTTGGTTTTATTCACACTGGAAAACAAGTGCTGGATTATCAGTAACTTTCTTTGTCCCGTCCATTCCTTCCCAACTGTGATTTTTCATCCAAGCATTGAGAGATGAGCTGAAAGCAGACATATTTTTCTATAGAGGAATGGCAGACATGGGTGTTGTCCACATAGAAAGCCTCTCCTAAATCCCATACACAAAAAAGCCGCCCTACAATCTGCCAGGACACATGCGGAAACATATGAAGACTCCTGGGACTTTATACTCTGGAGTGATGAGACCAAGATAAAGGTTTTTTTGGAACTGATGGCTTCAAAACTGTATGACATTGAAGAGGTGAGGAATACAATGAGAATGCATGGTGTCTACAGTGAGACCTGGTGGTGGCCGTGTCCTTATGTGCGGCTGCATGAGGAGCTACATTTCATTGATGGTATCTTGAATTCACAGATGTTCTGTTCTATAGTGACAGAAAAGATGCTGCCATCACTCTGTTCCCTTGGTAGGCCACTGTTACATTTCTGAAGAACAGGGTGACAGTGATTCAGTGGCCAAGTGTCTCCTGATCTGAACCCAACCAAACACCTATGGGGAATTCTGAAGAGACAAGTTGTCATCGCTCCATCCAGCATCCAGGCTCTAAGAGCTCGTTATCGAAAAAGAGAATAAAGATAGATGTAGTATTGTCACTAACTTGTTCATTCCAGGCCTAGAAAACTTGATGCCGTCCTTTAAAATTATGGAGGCCATACAAAATAATAGATGTAGTAGCTTTTTATGTGGGGTGTACTCATTTTTGCATCAACTAATTTGAGTAAAACTGAAGATTTTGTAATGAGAGTTATATTATTAACCTTACTTTCATGTTTTGATTACAAAAAAATGTTCTATGAAACTTAGTGTTGGCAAAATTGTAGAAATTGATCTTGTGTTCAGTGAGCTATTAAATAAAATCTTACTCATCAAAGGGGGTGTACTCATTTATGCTGAACAATGTTTATTAAACTTTATAAAACACAGTGAACATAATTACACTTTCTTTCCCGTATGACTTCTCTCATGTTTTACAAGGTGTGATTTATGTATAAAAGATTTCCCACATTCTGAACATGAATACGGCTTCTCTCCTGTGTGAATTCTTTGATGTGTAACAAGCTCTGATTTATAACTAAAACACTTCCCACATTCTGAACATGAATATGGCTTCTTTCCAGTATGAATGCTCTGATGTCTACTAAGATGCCCTTTAGCTGTGAAGGTCTTCCCACATAGTGAACACAAAAATGGTTTCTCTCCTGTGTGAATTCTCTGATGTGTTATAAGACTCCCTTTATTTGAGAAGGACTTCTCACATTCCGAACATGAAAATGTTTTTTCTCCTGTATGATTTCTTTGATGTGTAAAAAGATTCCCTTTATTTGTGAAGGACTTCTCACATAGTGAACATGAAAATGTTTTTTCTCCTGTGTGATTTCTCTGATGTCTAATAAGACTCCATTTATTTGCAAAGCATTTCCCACATTCTGAACATGAATATGGCTTCTCTCCTGTGTGAAGTCGCTGATGTTGAATAAGACTCCTTTTATCTGTAAAGGATTTCCCACATTCTGAACATGAATATGGCTTCTCTCCTGTGTGAATTTTCTGATGTGTAATAAGATTCCCTTTAAATGTAAAGCATTTCCCACATTCTGAACAGGAAAATGGCTTCTCTCCTGTGTGAATTTTCTGATGTGTAATAAGACTCCCTTTAAATGTAAAGCATTTCCCACATTCTGAACATGAATATGGCTTTTCTCCTGTGTGAGTTCTCTGATGTAGAACAAGCTGTGATTTATCTGGAAAGCACCTTCCACATTGTAAACATGAAAAAGGTTTTTCCCCTGTGTGAATTCTTTGATGTTTACCAAGGTCTGATTTACTTCTACAACATTTCCCACATTCTGAACATAAATATGGCTTCTCTCCTGTGTGAATTCTCTGATGTATAATAAGATCCCCTTTACCTGTGAAGGACTTTCCACATTCTGAACATGAATACGGCTTTTCTCCTGTGTGAATTCTCTGATGTTTAACAAGTTGTGATTTCTTTGTAAAGCACCTTCCACATTGTAAACATGAATACGGCTTTTCCCCTGTGTGAATTCTTTGATGTTTAACAAGGTCTGATTTATTTTTACAACATTTCCCACATTCCGAACATGAAAATGGCTTCTCTCCTGTATGAATTCTCTGATGTGTAATAAGATTCCCTTTATGTTTGAAGGACTTCCCACATTCCGAACATGAAAAAGGTTTTTCTCCTGTGTGAATTCTTTGATGTTTAACCAGCTCTGATTTACTTCTACAACATTTCCCACATTCCGAACAAGAAAATGGCTTCTCTCCTGTGTGAATTCTCTGATGTATAATAAAAGTCCCTTTACCTGTGAAGGACTTTCCACATTCTGAACATGAATACGGCTTCTCTCCTGTATGAATTCTCTGATGTGTAACAAGCTCTGATTTACTTCCAAAACATTTCCCACATTCCGAACAAGAAAATGGCTTCTCTCCTGTGTGAATTCTCTCATGTATAACAAATTGTGATTTATATGTAAAGCATTTCCCACATTCTGAACAGGAGTATGGCTTTTTACCTTTGTGTTTTCTGTGTGTTAAGAAATCTGAGCTTTTTGTAAATTGCTTGTCACACTGAAATCTTGAATCCACTTTGTCCCCTGGACTTTTGGTAATAATGCGAGATTGCTCAGGAGATGATTCCTCATGATTAGGAGGATTATAAGAAAGTGAAGTGCTGTGAAGTCCAGGAGGTGCAGGAAGGGTGATGAGGTTTTCTCTATTAGAGTGTTTCCTGATATCTTCTTTTTTACAATTTAGTGATGAACCGTTATTCTCACAAGGATTTCCTGTAAGGAGGAAAGATAGATTAGATGTGAGTTTTTTCTTCAACACAAAAGAGATTTCTGAATGTATTTTCTGGATCTCACAATGAAGACCCTCGTCAGTGAAAGTACCGGGAATAAGGAGGACAACTACATGCCATAACATTAACACAATGACGGGTAAAGTGAATGACACTTATAAACTGGTGACATTGGCACAAGTCAGGGGCGGCAGAGATTAGACAGCAAATAGTTCTTTAAGTGGTAATTACTGATGACAGGTTCCCTTAATGTACCTCCGGTGCCATTTCACTCTCTCAAGCTTCATATCTCGGCGTTAGTACAGAAAAGTGTCCACGCAGTTAAAAAAGATGTCCACTACTAAATGCCCCCAATGTAATTAACCCGTTGAGAGAAGATTTTTTCTAATTACCTAGCTTTGTCTTTATTGCCTGTGAGCGGCGCTATCGCTGGCCACTCACCGGCATCACGCGACCCCCGGCTGCAGCCGGCTCTTGCTTCCCCTGATGTCACGTCAAGTGAGGCGTGACTCGGTGATGCGATCCCCGCGGTGGATGCCGGGCTGTGGGTGGGGTTTCCCCACGCGTCACACCCAGCATCCACCGCGCACTTTCCCAATGAATACAAGGTAATTGTGATTCACAAAATGTTATACAATTGAAAGGGGAAGAAAAAAAAAATTACATTTTTCCACTATAATGTTATTTTAGCCCCAGATCTTACATTTTCACAAGGTAAAATGGGTAAAAATGATCACATAATTTTACACAATTTCTGCTGAACGGGGCAATACCCCATATGTGTCTGTACTGTACTGCTTAGCCACATGGCGAGACTCGGGAGGGAAGGAGCGCTATTTGACTCTTGGAGAACAAACTTTAGTAGAACAGTTTGCAGACTCCATATACAGAGCCCCTAAGTGGCAGAAGAGCAGAATCCCCCCTCAAGTGACACCAGTTTGGAAATTACACCCCTATGGAGATGTATCTACAGGTGTAGTGATGAATTTGACTCCATGGGTGCTTTCCAGAAACAAGCAGTAATGGATGTTGTGAAGTGAAAATGCAAATATTCCCTTATAGTGGCCAGTACATTGTAGTGTCCGGTACATTGCAGTGCCCTTACGTTGTAGCGCCCAGTACATGATTCCCAGCTAGTGCTTTCTGGAGAAATAAATTGTCTCTCCCCGCTACAGTAATGCCAAACATGTGGATGGTAACTGCACACGGTGGGGCTCAGGAGGAGGGGGCATTTGGATTTGGGAGCGCAGATGTCACTGGATTTCTTTAAGTGGGAGCCAAGTCACTTTTCCAGAGCCTTTGTGCTACCAGTGATATGGACACCCCCTATATTACTGTTTACAGATGATGAACCTGAGTGGGGACTTGTTTTTTGTGGGTTGAGTAGAAGCTCTTAATGGTGGCATTTTGGGGTACAGAACATTTTGGATCATATTTATCCTGTGCTGTACGCTGAACACTTACAGTGGGTACGGGAAGTATTCAGACCCCTTTACATTTTTCACTCTTTGTTTCATTGCAGCCATTTGGTAAATTCTAAAAAGTTCATTTATTTTTCTCATTAAAGTACACTCTACACCCCATCTTGACTGAAAAAAGCAGAAATGCAGACAATTTTGCAAATTTATTAAAAAAGAAAAACTGAAATATCACATGGTCATAAGTATTCAGACCCTTTGCTCAGACACTCATATTTAAGTCACATGCTGTCCATTTCCTTGTGATCCTCCTTGAGATGGTTCTACTCCTTCATTGGAGTCCAGCTGTGTTTAATGAAACTCATAGGACTTGATTTGGAAAGGCGCACACCTGTCTATATAAGACGTCACCGCTCACAGTGCATGTGAGACCAAATGAGAATCATGAGCTCAAAGGAACTGCCCAAGGAGCTCAGAGACAGAATTGTGGCAAGGCACAGATCTGGCCAAGGTTACAAAAGAATTTCTGCATTACTCAAGGTTCCTAAGAGCACAGTGGCCATCATAATCCTTAAATGGAAGAAGTTTGTGACCACCAGAAGTCTACCTAGACCTAGCCGTCCAGCCAAACTGAGCAATCGTGGGAGAAGAGCCTTGGTAGGAGAGGTAAAGAAAAACCCCAAGATCACTGTGGCTGAGCTCCAGCGATTCAGTAGGCAGATGGGAGAAAGCTCACAAAAGTCAACGATCACTGCAGCCTTCCACCAGTCGGGCCTTTATCGCAGAGTGGCCAGATGGAAGCCTCTCCTCAGTGCAAGACATACGAAAGCCCGCATAGAGTTTGCTTAAAAACACATGAAGGACTCACAGACTATGAGAAATAAGATTCTCTGGTCTGATGAGACGAAGATAGAAGTTTTTGGTGATAATTCTAAGCGGTATGTGTGGAGAAAACCTGGCACTGCTCCTGACATGCCCAATACAATCCCTACAGTGAAACATGGTGGTGGTAGCATCATGCTATGGGGGTATTTTTCAGCTGTAGGGACAGGATGACTGGTTGCAATTGAAGGAAACATGAATGCAGCCAAGTACAGAGATATCCTGGATGAAAACCTCTTCCAGAGTGCTCTGGACCTCAGACTTGGCTGAAGGTTCACCTTCCAACAAGACAATGACCCTAAGCACACAGCTAAAATAACAAAGGAGTGGCTTCAGAACAACTCTGTGACCATTCTTGACTGGCCCAGCCAGAGCCCTGACCTAAACCCAATTGAGCATCTCTGGAGAGACCTGAAAATGGCTGTCCACCAACGTTCACCATCCAACCTGATGGAACTGGAGAGGATCTGCAAGGAAGAATGGCAGAGGATCCCCAAATCCAGGGGTGAAAACCTTGTTGCATCATTCCCAAGAAGACTCATGGCTGTACTAGCTCAAAAGGGGCTTCTACTCAATACTGAGCAAAGGGTCTGAATACTTATGACCATGTGATATTTCAGTTTTTCTTTTTTAATAAATTTGCAAAAATGTCTACATTTCTGTTTTTTTCAGTCAAGATGGGAACAGAGTGTACTATAATGAGAAAAAAAATGAACTTTTTAGAACTTACCGAATAGCTGCAATAAAACAAAGAGTGAAAAATTTAAAGAGGTCTGAATACTTTCCGTACCCACTGTACATCGGGGTTTCCATCTAAATCTACAAAATACATGATTCAGATGACACCCCCGAGGGATCCATTGAGAATAATGAGGCAGCAGAGTTACACCGGACTCCGTCTAGCCTCTGGTCGACTGTGCTTTTATGCACGCTGAAAAAGATGGACATCACTGGATCATAGGCCAGACGGCGTCCACAGCGCCTCATTATACGGAATCTTCCCCCGGGGTTCTGTCCGAATCGCAAGCTCAGTCATTTATATGGCAGCATGAGACTTGTGTAAGAATAATACGAAAATAAAAGATGGAAGTAATATTAAAAAACACAATTAGAAAAATTAAAAATGTGCTTATTAAATCATTAAGAAGAGGTGTGAATGCGGCCCAGTTATTCATCGGTGCGCAACCGGACTCTGTACAGGAGCAGCCGCGCCATCACCGGACGCTTCTGCTGTGATGTGGACGGCGGATAAAGCTTCACTGCACCGGAGACTTCATACAATATCACACACCGGTCATCGTCAGGCGCCGCTAATCATAGTCACATGCCAATCATCATCATCATACGCCGCTAATCATAGTCACATGCCAATCATCATCATCACACGCCGCTAATCATAGTCACATGCCAATCATCATCACACGCCGCTAATCATAGTCACATGCCAATCATCATCGTCATACGCCAGTCATCATCATCACACGCCACTAATCATAGTCACATGCCAATCATCATCGTCATACGCCAGTCATCATCATCACACGCCGCTAATCATAGTCACATGCCAGTCATCATCATGATACGCCAGTCATCATCATCACACGCCGCTAATCATAGTCACATGCCAATCATCATCGTCATACGCCAGTCATCATCACACGTCACTAATGATAGTCACAAGCCAATCATCATCGTCATACGCCAGTCATCATCATCACACGCCGCTAATCATAGTCACATGCCAATCATCATCATCATCACACGCCGATCATCACCATCACCATCATACGCCGGTCATTATTACACACCTGTGGAAACATCTAGAGGAATCTCCTCCTTCACGTCACTCACACACGGCTGATCCCCCCTCGTCATCACTTCTTCTTCTGTCTCGTCCTTCACTTTATTCTTAGTCGGATCTTCCTCCTGATATATCAGATGTAACAATCAGCACAATACAAGAAACCACCAAAATCTGTGACATCTATGACCTCGATCAGAAATGTCCCCCCATATACAGATCCGGTACAGGGCTCAGCACCGTCTACCTGATGACTCTCCGGGATGTTGTGATTCTCCTCTGGACAGTCCTGGGGATACAGAGGACGGGGACATCTCTCTGGTGGATTTCTTTCCATGAGTCCATCTGTAGGAAACACATAGTGACAGAATACAGTGACATGTAAAAGTTTGGGCTCCAATGGTCAAAATTACTGTTATTGTGAACAGTTAAGTTGAAGATGAAATAATCTCTAAACGGCCTAAAGTTACAGATGACATTTCCTTTGTATTTTAGGCAAAACAATAAATAATAAACTATATATATTTTCATCTTTTACATTTAAAAAAAAATTCAATAAGGGAAAATGGGCAAATGCAAAAGTTTTGGCACCCGGCAAGGTTAGCACCTAGTAGCGCCCCCTTCTGAAAGTATCACAGCTTGTAAATGCTTTTTGTAGCCAGACAATAGTCTTTCAGTTCTTGTTTGAGGGATTTTCATTCATTCTTCTTTGGAGAATTCTTCCAGTTCCGTGAGATTCTTTTGTCGTCTTGCATCGTCTGCTATTTTGAGGTCTAGCCACAGATTTTCAATGATATTCAAATCAGGGGACTATGAGGGCCATTGTAAAACCTTCAGCTTGCGCCTTTTGACGTGTGTTTAGTATCATCATCATTTGCCATCCTCTTTTCACCTCCAGCTTTTTTGCAGATGGTGTTATGTTTGCATCAAGAATTTGCTGAAATTTAATGGAATCCATTCTTCCCTCTACCCGTCCCCTGTGCCATTGGCTGCAACACAACCCCAAAGCATGATTGATCCACCACCATGCTTGATGGTTGGCGAGATGTTCTTTTCCTAAAATTCTGTGCCCTTTTTACTCCACACAACTTTGATCATTGCTCTATTTTAACCTCATCGGTCCACAAGACTTGCTTCCAAAATGCATCAGACCTTCTTAGATGTACTTTTGCATACTTCTGACGCTGAATTTCATGGTGAGGTCGCAGGAGACGTTTTCTTCTGATGACTCTTCCATGAAGGCCATATTTGTGCAGGTGTCTCTGAAGAGTACAACAATGTACCACAACTCCAGAGTCTGCTAAATCTTTCTGAAGGTCTTTTGCAGTCAGGCGGGGGTTCTGATTTGCCTCTCTAGCAATCTTACTGAAAATTTGCTTGGTCTTCCAGACCTTATCTTGACCTCCACTGTTTCTATTAACTGACATTTTTTTATTACATTTTGAACTGAGGAAAGGGCAACTTGAAAACGCTTTGCTCATAGCCTTCTCCTGCTTTGTGGGCCTCCACCATTTTCAGAGTGCTAGACAGCGGATTAGAAGAAGCCATGGCTGCTGTTTATTTGGCACATTGTTAGAGTAGGCTGGGTTTTTATAAAGCTGGCCTTTCCTAACGATGATAGTGAACGAGCCCTTACCCTAACAGGCGAAGTAAAGTCTGAATCATTGGTCAAAGTTATCTGAGCACACAAATGTCCAAGGGTAATACAAAGGAAATGTGTCATCTTTAACTTTAGGTCTTTTAGAGATCATTTCATCTTCAACTTGCTTATCTGGTCACAATAACAGTAATTCTGACCAGGGGTGCCCAAACTTTTACATGCCACTGTAGATTGTATCATGTGATCATGAGATGATGGGAGTAGTAGTAGATGGCCACAGAGCCAACATGACAGTCTCCCCTCCTCACCCTGCTGATCGGCCCATATTGCGGTCGCCTCTTGTGCTCCATGTATAACCTCAACCTTAATATCAATCAGATCTTCATCCTAAAAAGAACAATGTAACATGAGCTCAAATCCCATCACGTCATGGTCAGATGTTGTGGGGACTTCAGTGTCATCTACCTGATGATCCTCCGGGATGTTGTGATTCTCCTCTGGACAGTCCTGGGGATACAGAGGACGGGGACATCTCTCCGGTGGATTTCTCCTCCTGGATCCATCTGTGGAGACACAGAGACTGAATACATGACCTGCCGTGTATCTGTCTATATATGAGACTCGTCTCTCAGAACCGGTAATTCTATATTTATGTATCAGGGACTAAATTACATTGTTGTGGTCCTCACCACCGGTACCGAGGTCCCAGCACATTGTGGGCCTCAAGTATGAAGTGATAATCAGCAAGGCCAAAACCTAATGCTCTGCAGAGAGGATGAGGACCCTGAGGAGAGGGACAGAGAAGACCCTCGTCAGTCAGATGGAGGAGCCGTACTAAAAAACACAACTTCTCCAAGTTCCGTCTCCAGGGATGTAACCACAGAGGAGCTGGAGAAAGCTCCACATTTCTATCCATTGGTTTCTTCTCTCCTAATTCACTGTATGGAGATTGGGGGAAGGACGGTGACCATTTACCAGTGATTGCATTTTGAGAGCTCATGATGTCACCATGAGGACACGGCCTCCCTCCTGGACAGGATCCTCTGGGATCACTAAGAGGAGAGAACCTGATCTATTAAAAGACGAGTTACCGCATTTTTCTTCTTCTTTAAATAGAGATAAATCTCCACATCCGCCTCGGTATAAACACTAAAATAGGCAGCAAGTTCTGCGTTTGACTCTAAAGGAGGAAAAAAGGGCACATGTACGGCTGACGGATGAAGTCTCCGCACCCGGAAGGACGGTGTTGTGGGGAGCACCCGGTACGCAGCGGTTAGTACCTATCAATGTGTAGAAAGGACAACTAGAGAGCCGGCACCGGGGTCATGGGCGCTTACTGATGCACACGGGGAGCCAAGGAGAGATTGTCTGGTCAGACTCCACAGAAAAGCTCCATAATACATATTCTTCTGAACAAACATCCCTTTAAAGGGAGACTTACACTTATTACCACCAGACCAGGATCTCAGATTGAAGTCCCCATTAATTTTGCTTTGTCTCCCAAAATTAGAACAAATGTTTTTGTATAAAATATATATATTTATTTATTTACACACACACATACATTATTTTGCCAAATAATAAAATATATACATACAGTACAGACCAAAAGTTTGGACACACCTTCTCATTTAAAGATTTTTCTGTATTTTCATGACTATGAGAATTGTACATTCACACTGAAGGCATCAAAACTATGAATTACCACATGTGGAATTATATACTTAACAAAAAAAGTGTGAAACAACCGAAAATATGTCTTATATTCTTGGTTCTTCAAAGTAGCCACCTTTTGCTTTGATGACTGCTTTGCACACTCTTGGCACTCTCTTGATGAGCTTCAAGAGGTAGTCACCGGAAATGGTCTTCCAACAATCTTGAAGGAGTTCCTAGAGATGCTTAGCACTTGTTGGCCCTTTTGCCTTCACTCTGCGGTCCAGCTCACCCCAAACCATCTCCTTTGGGTTCAGGTCTGGTGACTGGAGGCCAGGTCATCTGGCGTAGCCCCCCCATCACTCTCCTTCTTGGTCAAATAGCCCTTACACAGCCTGGAGGTGTGTTTGGGGTCATTGTCCTGTTGAAAAATAAATGCTGGTCCAACTAAACGCAAACCGGGTGGAATAGCATGCCGCTGCAAGATGCTGTGGTAGCCATGCTGGTTCAGTATGCCTTTAATTTTGAATAAATTCCCAACAGTGTCACCAGCAAAGCCCCCCCACACCATCACACCTCCTCCTCCATGCTTCACGGTGGGAACCAGGCATGTAGAGTCCATCCGTTCACCTTTTCTGCGTCACACAAAGACACGGTAGTTGGAACCAAAGATCTCAAATTTGGACTCATCAGACCAAAGCACAGATTTCCACTGGTCTAATGTCCATTCCTTGTGTTCTTTAGCCCTAACAAGTCTCTTCTGCTTGTTGCCTGTCCTTAGCAGTGGTTTCCTAGCAGCTATTTTACCATGAAGGTCTGCTGCACAAAGTCTACTCTTAACAGTTGTTGTAGAGATGTGTCTGCTGCTAGAACTCTGTGTGGCATTGACCTGGTCTCTAATCTGAGCTGCTGTTAACCTGCGATTTCTGAGGCTGTTGACTCGGATAAACTTATGCTCAGAAGCAGAGGTGACTCTTGGTCTTCCTTTCCTGGGGCAGTCCTCATGTGAGCCAATTTCTTTGTAGCGATAGATGGTTTTTGCAACTGCACTTGGGGACACTTTCAAAGTTTGCCCAATTTTTCGCACTGACTGACCTTCATTTCTTAAAGTAATGATGGCCAGCTAACAGTCTATTCAGTAGGACTATCAGCTGTGTATCCACCAGACTTCTTCACAACAAAACTGATGGTCCCAACCCCATTTATAAGGCAAGAAATCCCACTTATTAACCCTGACAGGGCACACCTGTGAAGTGAAAACCATTTCCGGTGACTACCTCTTGAAGCTCATCAAGAGAATGCCAAGAGTGTACAAACCAGTCATCAAAGCAAAAGGTGGCTACTTTGAAGAACCTAGAATATAAGACATATTTTCAGTTGTTTCACACTTTTTTGTTAAGTATATAATTCCACATGTGTTAATTCATAGTTTTGATGCCTTCAGTGTGAATGTACAATTTTCAAAGTCATGAAAATACAGAAAAATCTTTAAATGAGAAGGTGTGTCCAAACTTTTGGTCTGTACTGTATATATATATATTTATTATTTGGCAGTTTCACGTCAGGATTTATCTCACACGGTAAACGCCAAAAGAAAAAAAACACATCAAAAACACCTCCCCAAAACTGCAATGAAAAAACAACGATCAAAAAAGTCACCAACAAAAAGGTCAGCGGCCATTCAAGAAGAGAAGCCCTCACACAGCTTCGATAACGGAAGATAAAGTGATGGGTGTCAGGAACAGTTCTGAATATTTAACCCATAAAATATATTCTAAAAAATAAACCCGACAAGTTTGGAATTGCTGTAACTGTACTGACCTGGAAAATGGCAGCGACGTCGTTCTTACCGCCCAATAAATGCTGAGAAACAAAACCCAAAAAGCCGGACGCCCGACCACGACTGATGACGACATTCAGCCGGCACCGATTCAGAGGGACGGACGAGCGACAGCGGATTAGGGGGAAAATCATCAGTAAGTTAACCCCGACTCTGCTGAGTAAAGATCAGACTCCGGTCCCGAAAGAAATCATAGGAGAGAAGGGACAGAAGCGCTGGGACATCTGCAGACAAAATGTGACCGATGCTCTAAGGAAGGTGAAAGATTCTGAAAGAAGCCGCCGAAGACGAAGACTCAAGACTGATGAAGACGACAGCGGAGAAACCGCGACTCACAGATCAGAAGAGAAGAATCAGGGAATGAAAGCTGTGAGAAAATGTAGAGAAAACCAGAGCAAGTCTGGAGAAAACTCATCTATTATAGGAGGAGGCCGAGAGACGTCATCACATCCCCCGGAGCCAACAAGAGTCTCCTCTCACCTGGTGATGTCAGAGGCCGGAGCTCCTCCATCATCACCTCCTGGTACCGATCCTGGTGTCCTTCTAGATACTCCCACTCCTCCATGGAGAGATAGACAGCGACGTCCTGACACCTTATAGGAACCTGACAACAACGACACCGTCATCACCCAGAATCCTCCAGTGCTGTCCTGTATAATGTCCCAGCAGTCACCTCTCCAGACATCACCCAGAATCCTCCGGCGCTGTCCTGTATAATGTCCCAGCAGTCACCTCACCATTCATCACCCAGAATCCTCCAGTGCTGTCCTGTATAATGTCCCAGCAGTCACCTCTCCGGTCGTCACCCAGAATCCTCCAGTGCTGTCCTGTATAATGTCCCAGCAGTCACCTCTCCGGACATCACCCAGAATCCTCCAGCGCTGTCCTGTATAATGTCCCAGCAGTCACCTCACCATTCATCACCCAGAATCCTCCAGTGCTGTCCTGTATAATGTCCCAGCAGTCACCTCTCCTATCATCACCCGGAATCCTTCAGTGCCGTCCTGTATAATGTCCCAGCAGTCACCTCTCCGCTCATCACCCAGAATCCTCCAGTGCTGTCCTGTATAATGTCCCAGCAGTCACCTCTCCGCTCATCACCCAGAATCCTCCAGTGCTGTCCTGTATAATGTCCCAGCAGTCACCTCTCCGCTCAGCAGCTCAATCATCTTGTTGCTGAGCTCTAGGATCTTCCTCTTCCTCTCATGTATCGGGGGGTGCAGGGGAGGCTCTGTGATGGGGCCCGGGCTCCGCCCTCCTGACTCCTGGAGATGGATGATGGGAGTCACTCCCTCCCCCGGTGTCTTCCTCGCTATTGTGTAATCCTGTGTATGGAGAGAGACACTTAGGGAGAAGAATTCCTTCCCGACTCCAGATCTGACAATCAGTAGAAATCCCGGGATCAATAACCGTCTCCAGTAATCTGGGGCCATAACCTGGAATATTATTACACTCAGGACAGACATCCAGGCCCCTCTACAGCTCTTATAGGGAATCCCCATGACAACTCCTCCTGGCAGAGAGCTGCACACAATCACTGCTCTTACAGTAAAGAATCCTTCTCTTCCTCTTCTGGATTTCCTCTTCCCGATGTCGGACTTGTTACATAACACAATAAAGCTGATAGAAATGTAGAGGAGTTACCTCTCCGCTCAGCAGGGAGATGATCTGCAGGGTGAAGTGTAATAATCTTCTGGTGGTCTCGTCCTCGTCCATTCTCGGGGGGTCATTCAGGAGAAGGAGGGATGAACACTGGATCAGCTGGAGGGATCTCGTCCTGCCGGCGTCTTTACAATAAAAGGAGAAGATGAAAACAGAGGACAACTTCATATGCGATACATTCCTGGTAATCGTTGCTGACACCCATGAAATGTAAAGCGCACCTGTCAGCAGGATTGTGCTCAGTAAACTACATACACTGTCAGGAGGGCGACATTACACTGATTAATATGACACCTTGGTTGATGAAATCCGTCTTGTGGTTCTTGTGTAATCTTTACTTTCAGTTTGGAGATAATGATATGCTCGTGCTCCGGGGCAGCCTATGGGGGGCGCTCTATCTGGGTTTCTGCTTCCATATTCATCTGTATGCTCTTATGACAGCTCACTGATCGTTCACTGACCTGCCTCCTATTTTACATAATGCATCTAGTAGTGCGTGGCTAGGTAAAATAGGAGGCAGGTCAGTGAAGGCACAGTGAGCTGCCATAAGAGCATACAGGTGAATATGTAATCAGAGCACCAGATAGAGCGCCCCCCACAGGTCGCCCTGGAGCATAGGCATATAATTATCTCCAAACTGAAAGTAAAGATTACACAAGAACCACAGGACGGATTTCATCAAAAAAGGTATCATTTTAATCAGTGTAATGTCGCCCACCTGACAGTCTATGTAGTTTACTAAGCACAATCCTGCTGACAGATGCGCTTTAAGTACATAATGTGGAATATCTCCTGAAAAAAATGAATAAAGTGAAACAGTTTTTTTGTATAGAGACTCATGTTAAATACAAAAGAGCAAATGATAATTTAAAACAAAAACCAATGGGAGGGAAAAATAGAAAAATCTAAAGCTTTCTGTGTCACTGGTATTTCCACCTTTACCTTAATTTAGTATGGAAACACATTTTGACTCGCCTGTGGTAAATCACAAAAGAGATTCTCCTGTGATGGTCAGTGCCTATGTGACAAGAATTAGCCAATGAATGGTGACTTCAATGTTTTAAAAAGCCACATGGTAGGCCCCGTTCCTTTGTCACAATGGTGAAGACAAAGGAGCTGCCTGAGGACATCAGAACTGCTATTAGGAAACACAAGACTTCCAAAGGGTAGAAGGCCATCTCCAAAAACCTTGGTATCCCAGTTTCAACAGTGTGCAATGTCATTAATAAGTTTGCCAAGCATGGAACCGTCAAGAACCTCCCTGGGAAGAGGAAAATTGGCAAAAAAGGTCTTCGAAGATTGGTGGAAATAGTGGAAAAAAAACATCACGTCAAACATCCAAAGACCTGAAGGCCAACCTGGAACAGTCTGGGGTCATGGTTAAAACAAGTACCATACGCCGCACACTAAACCAAGCAGAGCTTTATGGGGGAAGGCAAAGGAAGAAACCATTGCTGAGTAAAAGACATAAAAAGGAACGACTGATCTTTGATAAAGAGTACCTTGACAAGCCTCAATCCTTCTGGGAAAATGTTCTGTGGACAGATGAAACAAAAATAGAGGTTTTTGGCAATGCAAAGCAACAGTTTGTTTACAGACGATGCAATGAAGGTTATATAAGGAAAGAAAATCCCGGCACTCACGTGTTAATGATTAATTTGTTTATTCCACAACTCACAATGTGAGCTGTGGAATAAACGAATTAATCATCAATACGTGAGTGCCGGGATTGACTTTTCCTAGAAACACTGTTTTCCACGTGCACCACCCCAGCTGTACGGAGTGCTGACTAGATTCTTTTGATATAAGGAAAGAAAACCTTACCAACACTTAAGCATGGTGGAAGATCCACAATGCTGTGGGGTTGCATTGCAGCATCTGGTACTGGAGGCCTTGACCATATCACAGGAATCATGAAATCAAAGAATTATCAAGAGGTTTTAGCTGTCCCTACAGTAAGACTAAGCTGAATCCCTACGATGTAGCGGGCAGCCTCTTCCTAGTGAACAGACCCGACTTAGTCCTCGGCTAGTCTGAACGAAGACCTATAGCATAAAAGGGAGGTGTCCCTAAAAGCACTAAAGACTGGGACAAAAATGGGACACCTCCTAAACAAAGAAGTTGTTGCAGAACACAAAAAGACAAACTGACAAAAATGTACTGGAGGTCCCAGAGGACCAAGTGAACTTGACAGAGAAAGGCACCGAAGCACCAGGCTAGAGAAACAGTCAAACACTGAAGTCCAGCACAGCCACAAGGGCGGAGCTGGAATATAAAGGCAGATGGTCACATGACCACAAAACACAAGATGGAAAAAACAAACAGGAGGGTTCTAACAGAAATGTCCTACCCAGTGAAAGAAAATTTGGTTTGAGTCAAAGATCATGGGTCCTCCAGCAAGACAATGACCCAAAGTACAAATCCAAAAGTACACAGGAATGGTTGAAAAAGAAAAAACATGGACTGTTTTATAATGGCCAGCAACGAGTCCAGACCTCAATCCCACTGAAAATCTTTGGGGTGAGCTGAAATCTGCCGCTGGGAAAAAGAACCTGCAAACATTCAAGAGCTCGAACAAACTGCAAAGGAAGAGCGGGAGAAAATCCCAGCTGAGAAGTGCAAGAAGCTTATAGATGGCTACAAGAAATGTGTGGAGGCCGTCAGCAATGCCAAAGGGTGTGCAACCAAGTATTAATTACTTGAAGAACAGAGGGGAATGGGGTAAAGGAATAGTCAGCTCACCCACCGTTGATTAGCAGTCTTCATCTGTAAGGCAGCGCGCGGAGCCGTCCCAGTCTCGGACGTGGAGACAAACAGCAGAAAATAGAATAGAATATCTATGGATCTCTTTTGGTGACTTGCTACTACAGTTTCTAATGTGATCAATAAACTTTGCTTTTTATATTTCTGGCTACTGCTGGAGGAGGTTCTTGTTTTTCTGCCAAGTATTAATTAGGGGTTTAGGGGGGCCTTTATTGCTGCACATGCTGTTTATTCGGTTTAATCTTTGAAATTGCCACAAGGAGGTTAAACAATGTTCTATTGTTGTATTACTTTGGACCAACAATTAAAAAAATCCTAAGGATATACTGTAACTTTCATTATTTCTGAAGATATTGTACAGGCCATGAAAAAAATGAAGGGATGCCAATAATGGTGATCAGCAGAGCACAGAAACCCAGTCACTGAGCAGCGGGAGAAGCAGGTCCTCCGAGCCGTCACCACATGGATTATAGGAGGATTCCCAACACAGATTTATGTCATAGTCACAGGATAATGAATAAGGGACACATGCCGATTCCCCATGGGGGTTGTCTGAGGAGTTTCTTCCTTCTGAGAACTAGAAATAAGTAAACCTCCGGCTATTTAACCTCGTTATTGTTGAAAGTAATAGCACCTGAGGAGTCTATGTGAGGGGGTCCCAGTATGAGCCCATCGGGGTCTTCACTTTATAGTTATTTTCAGATGGGATGACCGAAAAACATCTGTTCTAATAAAATATACATTTTCCTATAAAGTATTTAATCCCTTCCCAATATCCAGCATCTACCTGTAACGGCAGCGATCGGCGCTTAAACTCTGACCTTTGCGGTTAACCCCATGAATACATAGTTATATAGGTTTAAATAAGACTCAGGTCCATCAAGTCCAACCGGCCTCCACGAGTTCTACATTCTTTATCAATTATTTTAACCTACAATGACATTCACTGTGAGACAATCATCCGGCCCTTCTATAAATGCCATTTCTCTTGATTTAACAAATCTAATCGTCTGGAATAACTGAGAAGAAAAGCTGTATTGTCACAGGTAATACATTGGGATCACAGGTTTTTATCCCTGTATTACAGTCGTGAGGCAGTGAGGGGAATTATATGCGGGGGACGGTATGTATCCCCCAGGATGCTCATAGAGGCACATTGAACCCGCTGGAGTGCACTGGAGTCACAGAAACACCTGTCGCTGCAGAGCAAAATAAAAGGAAAGTTTGGACTTGGTGAAACTATTTGACCAAGTTGGATTTAAGAAAACCCAGCGTGGGCTTTTATTTTGGTAGTGATCTGCAGGGGGGCAGTGGGGCGGTCCACTCCCTCCAGCCGAGTCTTACAAGTGGCTCATGGCCAAAGAATCCATTAGCAAACCTTCAGCAAAGGTTTGGGTGTCAGTGGTTTGTTTGCTAAGCTGCAGAGCAGGAGGCGATGTACAATGCAAGCCTGGGTGAAGGCGCAACAAAGGCTGGTGAAGGCAACGTAACTGGCGCACCCGAGTGAAACGGCGGCAGGTTTACACGTTCAAAAGTGACCAAAACATCAGCCAGAAAGCATTGTACTGAGATGTGGTCTGTGGTCCCCACCTGCAGAACCACTCCTTTATTGAGGGTGTCTTGATAATTGCCAATAATTTCCATCTATTGTCTATTCCATTTGCACAACAGCATGTGAAATTGATTGTCAATCAGTGTTGCTTCCTAAGTGGACAGTTTGATTCCACAGAAGTTTGATCACTTGCAGTTATATTCTGCTGTTTAAGTGTTCCCTTTATTTTTTTGAGCAGTGTATATACCAGTGATTAGCTGCAGAGCATTGCAAGTAACATGGAGATACAATGCAGATTTCAGAAGAGATAACACGTAGCAGGAGTGAGATATTAATATCACGGGGGGGAGGAAATGTGTAAGAGGGTGACCAGGACGGTCATGCGCCTCTTCCCTCTTTCTGCACATATTGTTGTACCCTGTGTTTATATATGAGTATGTATGTGACCTAATGTCTGATGTGTTAGTTATAGGGTCAGTATATATAGATAGAGTATTAGATTAGGTGCAGCATGTTAGCAGACATTTCAATTCATATACACTGCTCAAAAAATACAGGGAACAGTGAAATCCCCCATCCTAGATCTGAATGAATGAAATCTTCTCATTGAATACTTTGTTCTGTAGAAGCTGAATGTGCTGAGAACAAAATCACACAAAAATCATCAATGGAAATCACATTTATTAACCAATGGAGGCCTGGATTTGGAGTCACCGTCAAAATTAAAGTGGAAAACCACACTACAGGCTGATCCAACTTTGATGTAATGTCCTTAAAACACGTCAAAATGAGGCTCAGTATTGTGTGTGGCCTCCACGTGCCTGTATGACCTCCCTACAACACCTGGGCATGCTCCTGATGAGGCTGAGTATTGTGTGTGGCCTCCACGTGCCTGTATGACCTCCCTACAACGTCTGGGCATGCTCCTGATGAGGCTGAGTATTGTGTGTGGCCTCCACGTGCCTGTATGACCTCCCTACAACACCTGGGCATGCTCCTGATGAGGCTGAGTATTGTGTGTGGCCTCCACGTGCCTGTATGACCTCCCTACAACGCCTGGGCATGCTCCTGATGAGGCTGAGTATTGTGTGTGGCCTCCACGTGTCTGTATGACCTCCCTACAACGCCTGGGCATGCTCCTGATGAGGCTCAGTATTGTGTGTGGCCTCCACGTGCCTGTATGACCTCCCTACAACGCCTGAGCATGCTCCTGATGAGGCTGAGTATTGTGTGTGGCCTCCACGTGCCTGTATGACCTCCCTACAACGCCTGGACATGCTCCTGATGAGGCTCAGTATTGTGTGTGGCCTCCACGTGCCTGTATGACCTCCCTACAACGCCTGGGCATGCTCCTGATGAGGCTCAGTATTGTGTGTGGCCTCCACGTGCCTGTATGACCTCCCTACAACGCCTGGGCATGCTCCTGATGAGGCTGAGTATTGTGTGTGGCCTCCACGTGCCTGTATGACCTCCCTACAACGCCTGGGCATGCTCCTGATGAGGCTGAGTATTGTGTGTGGCCTCCACGTGCCTGTATAACCTCCCTACAACGCCTGGGCATGCTCCTGATGAGGCTGAGTATTGTGTGTGGCCTCCACGTGTCTGTATGACCTCCCTACAACGCCTGGGCATGCTCCTGATGAGGCTGAGTATTGTGTGTGGCCTCCACGTGTCTGTATGACCTCCTTACAACGCCTGGACATGCTCCTGATGAGGCTGAGTATTGTGTGTGGCCTCCACGTGCCTGTATGATCTCCCTACAACGCCTGGACATGCTCCTGATGAGGCTGAGTATTGTGTGTGGCCTCCACGTGTCTGTATGACCTCCCTACAACGCCTGGACATGCTCCTAATGAGGCTGAGTATTGTGTGTGGCCTCCACGTGCCTGTATGACCTCTCTACAACGCCTGGGCATGCTCCTGATGAGGCTGAGTATTGTGTGTGGCCTCCACGTGCCTGTATAACCTCCCTACAACGCCTGGGCATGCTCCTGATGAGGCTGAGTATTGTGTATGGCCTCCACGTGTCTGTATGACCTCCCTACAACGCCTGGGCATGCTCCTGATGAGGCTGAGTATTGTGTGTGGCCTCCACGTGTCTGTATGACCTCCTTACAACGCCTGGACATGCTCCTGATGAGGCTGAGTATTGTGTGTGGCCTCCACGTGCCTGTATGACCTCCCTACAACGCCTGGACATGCTCCTGATGAGGCTGAGTATTGTGTGTGGCCTCCACGTGCCTGTATGACCTCCCTACAACGCCTGGGCATGCTCCTGATGAGGCTGAGTATTGTGTGTGGCCTCCACGTGTCTGTATGACCTCCCTACAACGCCTGGGCATGCTCCTGATGAGGCTGAGTATTGTGTGTGGCCTCCACGTGCCTGTATGACCTCCCTACAACGCCTGGGCATGCTCCTGACGAGGCTCAGTATTGTGTGTGGCCTCCACGTGTCTGTATGACCTCCCTACAACGCCTGGGCATGCTCCTGATGAGGCTGAGTATTGTGTGTGGCCTCCACGTGCCTGTATGACCTCCCTACAACACCTGGGCATGCTCCTGATGAGGCTGAGTATTGTGTGTGGCCTCCACGTGCCTGTATGTCCTCCCTACAACACCTGGGCATGCTCCTGATCAGGCTGAGTATTGTGTGTGGCCTCCACGTGCCTGTATGACCTCCCTACAACGCCTGGGCATGCTCCTGATGAGGCTGAGTATTGTGTGTGGCCTCCACGTGCCTGTATAACCTCCCTACAATGCCTGGGCATGCTCCTGATCAGGCTGAGTATTGTGTGTGGCCTCCACGTGCCTGTATGACCTCCCTACAACGCCTGGGCATGCTCCTGATGAGGCTGAGTATTGTGTGTGGCCTCCACGTGCCTGTATGACCTCCCTACAATGCCTGGGCATGCTCCTGATGAGGCTGAGTATTGTGTGTGGCCTCCACATGCCTGTATGACCTCCCTACAACGCCTGGGCATGCTCCTCATGAGGCTGAGTATTGTGTGTGGCCTCCACGTGCCTGTATGACCTCCCTACAATGCCTGGGCATGCTCCTGATGAGGCTGAGTATTGTGTGTGGCCTCCACGTGTCTGTATGACCTCCCTACAACGCCTGGGCATGCTCCTCATGAGGCTGAGTATTGTGTGTGGCCTCCACGTGCCTGTATGACCTCCCTACAACGCCTGGGCATGCTCCTGATGAGGCTGAGTATTGTGTGTGGCCTCCACGTGTCTGTATGACCTCCCTACAACACCTGGGCATGCTCCTGATGAGGCTGAGTATTGTGTGTGGCCTCCACGTGCCTGTATGACCTCCCTACAACGCCTGGGCATGCTCCTGATGAGGCTGAGTATTGTGTGTGGCCTCCACGTGCCTGTATGACCTCCCTACAACGCCTGGGCATGCTCCTGATGAGGCTGAGTATTGTGTGTGGCCTCCACGTGTCTGTATGACCTCCCTACAACGCCTGGGCATGCTCCTGATGAGGCTGAGTATTGTGTGTGGCCTCCACGTGCCTGTATGACCTCCCTACAACACCTGGGCATGCTCCTGATGAGGCTGAGTATTGTGTGTGGACTCCACGTGTCTGTATGACCTCCCTACAACGCCTGGGCATGCTCCTGATGAGGCTGAGTATTGTGTGTGGCCTCCACGTGCCTGTATGACCTCCCTACAACGCCTGGGCATGCTCCTGATGAGGCTGAGTATTGTGTGTGGACTCCACGTGCCTGTATGACCTCCCTACAACACCTGGGCATGCTCCTGATGAGGCTGAGTATTGTGTGTGGCCTCCACGTGTCTGTATGACATACCTACAACGCCTGGGCATGCTCCTGATGAGGCTGAGTATTGTGTGTGGCCTCCACGTGTCTGTATGACCTCCCTACAACGCCTGGGCATGCTCCTGATGAGGCTGAGTATTGTGTGTGGCCTCCACGTGCCTGTATGACCTCCCTACAACGCCTGGGCATGCTCCTGATGAGGCTGAGTATTGTGTGTGGCCTCCACGTGCCTGTATGACCTCCCTACAACGCCTGGGCATGCTCCTGATGAGGCTGAGTATTGTGTGTGACCTCCACGTGCCTGTATGACCTCCCTACAACGCCTGGGCATGCTCCTGATGAGGCTGAGTATTGTGTGTGGCCTCCAAGTGCCTGTATGACCTCCCTACAACGCCTGGACATGCTCCTGATGAGGCTGAGTATTGTGTGTGGCCTCCACGTGTCTGTATGACCTCCCTACAACGCCTGGGCATGCTCCTGATGAGGCTGAGTATTGTGTGTGGCCTCCACGTGCCTGTATGACCTCCCTACAACGCCTGGGCATGCTCCTGATGAGTCTCAGTATTGTGTGTGGCCTCCACGTGCCTGTATGACCTCCCTACAACGCCTGGGCATGCTCCTGATGAGGCTGAGTATTGTGTGTGGCCTCCACGTGCCTGTATGACCTCCCTACAACGCCTGGACATGCTCCTGATGAGGCTCAGTATTGTGTGTGGCCTCCACGTGCCTGTATGACCTCCCTACAACGCCTGGGCATGCTCCTGATGAGGCTGAGTATTGTGTGTGGCCTCCACGTGCCTGTATGACCTCCCTACAACGCCTGGGCATGCTCCTGATGAGGCTCAGTATTGTGTGTGGCCTCCACGTGCCTGTATGACCTCCCTACAACGCCTGGGCATGCTCCTGATGAGGCTGAGTATTGTGTGTGGCCTCCACGTGCCTGTATGACCTCCCTACAACGCCTGGGCATGCTCCTGATGAGGCTGAGTATTGTGTGTGGCCTCCACGTGCCTGTATAACCTCCCTACAACGCCTGGGCATGCTAATGATGAGGCAGAGTATTGTGTGTGGCCTCCACGTGCCTGTATGACCTCCCTACAACACCTGGGCATGCTCCTGATGAGGCTGAGTATTGTGTGTGGCCTCCACGTGCCTGTATGACCTCCCTACAACGCCTGGGCATGCTCCTGATGAGGCTGAGTATTGTGTGTGGCCTCCACGTGCCTGTATGACCTCCCTACAATGCCTGGGCATGCTCCTGATGAGGCTGAGTATTGTGTGTGGCCTCCACATGCCTGTATGACCTCCCTACAACGCCTGGGCATGCTCCTCATGAGGCTGAGTATTGTGTGTGGCCTCCACGTGCCTGTATGACCTCCCTACAACGCCTGGGCATGCTCCTGATGAGGCTGAGTATTGTGTGTGGCCTCCACGTGTCTGTATGACCTCCCTACAACGCCTGGGCATGCTCCTCATGAGGCTGAGTATTGTGTGTGGCCTCCACGTGCCTGTATGACCTCCCTACAACGCCTGGGCATGCTCCTGATGAGGCTGAGTATTGTGTGTGGCCTCCACGTGTCTGTATGACCTCCCTACAACACCTGGGCATGCTCCTGATGAGGCTGAGTATTGTGTGTGGCCTCCACGTGCCTGTATGACCTCCCTACAACGCCTGGGCATGCTCCTGATGAGGCTGAGTATTGTGTGTGGCCTCCACGTGCCTGTATGACCTCCCTACAACGCCTGGGCATGCTCCTGATGAGGCTGAGTATTGTGTGTGGCCTCCACGTGCCTGTATGACCTCCCTACAACGCCTGGGCATGCTCCTGATGAGGCTGAGTATTGTGTGTGGCCTCCACGTGCCTGTATGACCTCCCTACAACACCTGGGCATGCTCCTGATGAGGCTGAGTATTGTGTGTGGACTCCACGTGTCTGTATGACCTCCCTACAACGCCTGGGCATGCTCCTGATGAGGCTGAGTATTGTGTGTGGCCTCCACGTGCCTGTATGACCTCCCTACAACGCCTGGGCATGCTCCTGATGAGGCTGAGTATTGTGTGTGGACTCCACGTGCCTGTATGACCTCCCTACAACACCTGGGCATGCTCCTGATGAGGCTGAGTATTGTGTGTGGCCTCCACGTGTCTGTATGACATACCTACAACGCCTGGGCATGCTCCTGATGAGGCTGAGTATTGTGTGTGGCCTCCACGTGCCTGTATGACCTCCCTACAACGCCTGGGCATGCTCCTGATGAGGCTGAGTATTGTGTGTCGCCTCCACGTGCCTGTATGACCTCCCTACAACGCCTGGGCATGCTCCTGATGAGGCTGAGTATTGTGTGTGACCTCCACGTGCCTGTATGACCTCCCTACAACGCCTGGGCATGCTCCTGATGAGGCTGAGTATTGTGTGTGGCCTCCAAGTGCCTGTATGACCTCCCTACAACGCCTGGACATGCTCCTGATGAGGCTGAGTATTGTGTGTGGCCTCCACGTGTCTGTATGACCTCCCTACAACGCCTGGGCATGCTCCTGATGAGGCTGAGTATTGTGTGTGGCCTCCACGTGCCTGTATGACCTCCCTACAACGCCTGGACATGCTCCTGATGAGTCTCAGTATTGTGTGTGGCCTCCACGTGCCTGTATGACCTCCCTACAACGCCTGGGCATGCTCCTGATGAGGCTGAGTATTGTGTGTGGCCTCCACGTGCCTGTATGACCTCCCTACAATGCCTGGACATGCTCCTGATGAGGCTCAGTATTGTGTGTGGCCTCCACGTGCCTGTATGACCTCCCTACAACGCCTGGGCATGCTCCTGATGAGGCTGAGTATTGTGTGTGGCCTCCACGTGCCTGTATGACCTCCCTACAACGCCTGGGCATGCTCCTGATGAGGCTCAGTATTGTGTGTGGCCTCCACGTGCCTGTATGACCTCCCTACAACGCCTGGGCATGCTCCTGATGAGGCTGAGTATTGTGTGTGGCCTCCACGTGCCTGTATGACCTCCCTACAACGCCTGGGCATGCTCCTGATGAGGCTGAGTATTGTGTGTGGCCTCCACGTGCCTGTATAACCTCCCTACAACGCCTGGGCATGCTAATGATGAGGCAGAGTATTGTGTGTGGCCTCCACGTGCCTGTATGACCTCCCTACAACACCTGGGCATGCTCCTGATGAGGCTGAGTATTGTGTGTGGCCTCCACGTGCCTGTATGACCTCCCTACAACGCCTGGGCATGCTCCTGATGAGGCTGAGTATTGTGTGTGACCTCCACGTGCCTGTATGACCTCCCTACAACGCCTGGCCATGCTCCTGATGAGGCTCAGTATTGTGTGTGGCCTCCACGTGCCTGTATGACCTCCCTACAACGCCTGGGCATGCTCCTGATGAGGCTAAGTATTGTGTGTGGCCTCCACGTGCCTGTATGACCTCCCTACAACGCCTGGGCATGCTCCTGATGAGGCTCAGTATTGTGTGTGGTCTCCACGTGCCTGTATGACCTCCCTACAACGCCTGGGCATGCTCCTGATGAGGCTCAATATTGTGTGTGGCCTCCACGTGTCTGTATGACCTCCCTACAACGCCTGGGTATGCTCCTGATGAGGCTGAGTATTGTGTGTGGCCTCCACGTGCCTGTATGACCTCCCTACAACGCCTGGGCATGCTCCTGATGAGGCTGAGTATTGTGTGTGGCCTCCACGTGCCTGTATGACCTTCCTACAACGCCTGGACATGCTCCTGATGAGGCTCAGTATTGTGTGTGGCCTCCACGTGCCTGTATGACCTCCCTACAACGCCTGGACATGCTCCTGATGAGGCTGAGTATTGTGTGTGGCCTCCACGTGCCTGTATGACCTCCCTACAACGCCTGGGCATGCTCCTGATGAGGCTCAGTATTGTGTGTGGCCTCCACGTGCCTGTATGACCTCCCTACAACGCCTGGGCATGCTCCTGATGAGGCTCAGTATTGTGTGTGGCCTCCACGTGCCTGTATGACCTCCCTACAACGCCTGGACATGCTCCTGATGAGGCTCAGTATTGTGTGTGGCCTCCACGTGCCTGTATGACCTCCCTACAAAGCCTGGGCATGCTCCTGATGAGGCTGAGTATTGTGTGTGGCCTCCACGTGCCTGTATGACCTCCCTACAACGCCTGGGCATGCTAATGATGAGGCTCAGTATTGTGTGTGGCCTCCACGTGCCTGTATGACCTCCCTACAATGCCTGGGCATGCTCCTGATGAGGCTGAGTATTGTGTGTGGCCTCCACGTGCCTGTATGACCTCCCTACAACGCCTGGGCATGCTAATGATGAGGCAGAGTATTGTGTGTGGCCTCCACGTGCCTGTATGACCTCCCTACAACACCTGGGCATGCTCCTGATGAGGCTGAGTATTGTGTGTGGCATCCACGTGCCTGTATGACCTCCCTACAACGCCTGGGCATGCTCCTGATGAGACTGAGTATTGTGTGTGGCCTCCACTTGCCTGTATGACCTCCCTACAACGCCTGGGCATGCTCCAGATGAGGCTCGGTATTGTGTGTGGCCTCCACGTGCCTGTATGACCTCCCTACAACGCCTGGACATGCTCCTGATGAGACTGAGTATTGTGTGTGGCCTCCACGTGTCTGTATGACCTCCCTACAACGCCTGGGTATGCTCCTGATGAGGCTGAGTATTGTGTGTGGCCTCCACGTGCCTGTATGACCTCCCTACAACGCCTGGGCATGCTCCTGATGAGGCTCAGTATTGTGTGTGGCCTCCACGTGCCTGTATGACCTCCCTACAACGCATGGGCATGCTCCTGATGAGGCTGAGTATTGTGTGTGGCCTCCACGTGCCTGTATGACCTCCCTACAACGCCTGGGCATGCTCCTGATGAGGCTCAGTATTGTGTGTGGCCTCCACGTGCCTGTATGACCTCCCTACAACGCCTGGGCATGCTCCTGATGAGGCTGAGTATTGTGTGTGGCCTCCACGTGCCTGTATGACCTCCCTACAACGCCTGGGCATGCTCCTGATGAGGCTGAGTATTGTGTGTGGCCTCCACGTGCCTGTATGACCTCCCTACAACGTCTGGGCATGCTCCTGATGAGGCTGAGTATTGTGTGTGGCCTCCACGTGCCTGTATGACCTCCCTACAACGCCTGGGCATGCTCCTGATGAGGCTCAGTATTGTGTGTGGCCTCCACGTGCCTGTATAACCTCCCTACAACGTCTGGACATGCTCCTGATGAGGCTCAGTATTGTGTGTGGCCTCCACGTGCCTGTATGACCTCCCTACAACGCCTGGGCATGCTCCTGATGAGGCTGAGTATTGTGTGTGGCCTCCACGTGCCTGTATAACCTCCCTACAACGTCTGGACATGCTCCTGATGAGGCTGAGTATTGTGTGTGGCCTCCACGTGCCTGTATGACCTCCCTACAACGCCTGGGCATGCTCCTGATGAGGCTGAGTATTGTGTGTGGCCTCCACGTGCCTGTATAACCTCCCTACAACGTCTGGGCATGCTCCTGATGAGGCTCAGTATTGTGTGTGGCCTCCACGTGCCTGTATGACCTCCCTACAACGCCTGGGCATGCTCCTGATGAGGCTGAGTATTGTGTGTGGCCTCCACGTGCCTGTATGACCTCCCTACAACGCCTGGGCATGCTCCTGATGAGGCTGAGTATTGTGTGTGGCCTCCACGTGTCTGTATGACCTCCCTACAACGCCTGGACATGCTCCTGATGAGGCTGAGTATTGTGTGTGGCCTCCACGTGCCTGTATGACCTCCCTACAATGCCTGGGCATGCTCCTGATGAGGCTCAATATTGTGTGTGGCCTCCACGTGCCTGTATGACCTTCCTACAACGCCTGGACATGCTCCTGATGAGGCTCAGTATTGTGTGTGGCCTCCACGTGCCTGTATGACCTCCCTACAACGCCTGGGCATGCTCCTGATGAGGCTGAGTATTGTGTGTGGCCTCCACGTGCCTGTATGACCTCCCTACAACGCCTGGGCATGCTCCTGATGAGGCTCAGTATTGTGTGTGGCCTCCACGTGCCTGTATGACCTCCCTACAACGCCTGGACATGCTCCTGATGAGGCTGAGTATTGTGTGTGGCCTCCACGTGCCTGTATGACCTCCCTACAACGCCTGGGCATGCTCCTGATGAGGCTGAGTATTGTGTGTGGCCTCCACGTGCCTGTATGACCTCCCTACAACGCCTGGACATGCTCCTGATGAGGCTCAGTATTGTGTGTGGCCTCCACGTGCCTGTATGACCTCCCTACAACGCCTGGGCATGCTCCTGATGAGGCTGAGTATTGTGTGTGGCCTCCACGTGCCTGTATGACCTCCCTACAACGCCTGGGCATGCTCCTGATGAGGCTCAGTATTGTGTGTGGCCTCCACGTGCCTGTATGACCTCCCTACAACGCCTGGGCATGCTCCTGATGAGGCTGAGTATTGTGTGTGGCCTCCACGTGCCTGTATGACCTCCCTACAACGCCTGGGCATGCTCCTGATGAGGCTGAGTATTGTGTGTGGCCTCCACGTGCCTGTATAACCTCCCTACAACGCCTGGGCATGCTAATGATGAGGCAGAGTATTGTGTGTGGCCTCCACGTGCCTGTATGACCTCCCTACAACACCTGGGCATGCTCCTGATGAGGCTGAGTATTGTGTGTGGCCTCCACGTGCCTGTATGACCTCCCTACAACGCCTGGGCATGCTCCTGATGAGGCTGAGTATTGTGTGTGGCCTCCACGTGCCTGTATGACCTCCCTACAATGCCTGGGCATGCTCCTGATGAGGCTGAGTATTGTGTGTGGCCTCCACATGCCTGTATGACCTCCCTACAACGCCTGGGCATGCTCCTCATGAGGCTGAGTATTGTGTGTGGCCTCCACGTGCCTGTATGACCTCCCTACAACGCCTGGGCATGCTCCTGATGAGGCTGAGTATTGTGTGTGGCCTCCACGTGTCTGTATGACCTCCCTACAACGCCTGGGCATGCTCCTCATGAGGCTGAGTATTGTGTGTGGCCTCCACGTGCCTGTATGACCTCCCTACAACGCCTGGGCATGCTCCTGATGAGGCTGAGTATTGTGTGTGGCCTCCACGTGTCTGTATGACCTCCCTACAACACCTGGGCATGCTCCTGATGAGGCTGAGTATTGTGTGTGGCCTCCACGTGCCTGTATGACCTCCCTACAACGCCTGGGCATGCTCCTGATGAGGCTGAGTATTGTGTGTGGCCTCCACGTGCCTGTATGACCTCCCTACAACGCCTGGGCATGCTCCTGATGAGGCTGAGTATTGTGTGTGGCCTCCACGTGCCTGTATGACCTCCCTACAACGCCTGGGCATGCTCCTGATGAGGCTGAGTATTGTGTGTGGCCTCCACGTGCCTGTATGACCTCCCTACAACACCTGGGCATGCTCCTGATGAGGCTGAGTATTGTGTGTGGACTCCACGTGTCTGTATGACCTCCCTACAACGCCTGGGCATGCTCCTGATGAGGCTGAGTATTGTGTGTGGCCTCCACGTGCCTGTATGACCTCCCTACAACGCCTGGGCATGCTCCTGATGAGGCTGAGTATTGTGTGTGGACTCCACGTGCCTGTATGACCTCCCTACAACACCTGGGCATGCTCCTGATGAGGCTGAGTATTGTGTGTGGCCTCCACGTGTCTGTATGACATACCTACAACGCCTGGGCATGCTCCTGATGAGGCTGAGTATTGTGTGTGGCCTCCACGTGCCTGTATGACCTCCCTACAACGCCTGGGCATGCTCCTGATGAGGCTGAGTATTGTGTGTGGCCTCCACGTGCCTGTATGACCTCCCTACAACGCCTGGGCATGCTCCTGATGAGGCTGAGTATTGTGTGTGACCTCCACGTGCCTGTATGACCTCCCTACAACGCCTGGGCATGCTCCTGATGAGGCTGAGTATTGTGTGTGGCCTCCAAGTGCCTGTATGACCTCCCTACAACGCCTGGACATGCTCCTGATGAGGCTGAGTATTGTGTGTGGCCTCCACGTGTCTGTATGACCTCCCTACAACGCCTGGGCATGCTCCTGATGAGGCTGAGTATTGTGTGTGGCCTCCACGTGCCTGTATGACCTCCCTACAACGCCTGGACATGCTCCTGATGAGTCTCAGTATTGTGTGTGGCCTCCACGTGCCTGTATGACCTCCCTACAACGCCTGGGCATGCTCCTGATGAGGCTGAGTATTGTGTGTGGCCTCCACGTGCCTGTATGACCTCCCTACAACGCCTGGACATGCTCCTGATGAGGCTCAGTATTGTGTGTGGCCTCCACGTGCCTGTATGACCTCCCTACAACGCCTGGGCATGCTCCTGATGAGGCTGAGTATTGTGTGTGGCCTCCACGTGCCTGTATGACCTCCCTACAACGCCTGGGCATGCTCCTGATGAGGCTCAGTATTGTGTGTGGCCTCCACGTGCCTGTATGACCTCCCTACAACCCCTGGGCATGCTCCTGATGAGGCTGAGTATTGTGTGTGGCCTCCACGTGCCTGTATGACCTCCCTACAACGCCTGGGCATGCTCCTGATGAGGCTGAGTATTGTGTGTGGCCTCCACGTGCCTGTATAACCTCCCTACAACGCCTGGGCATGCTAATGATGAGGCAGAGTATTGTGTGTGGCCTCCACGTGCCTGTATGACCTCCCTACAACACCTGGGCATGCTCCTGATGAGGCTGAGTATTGTGTGTGGCCTCCACGTGCCTGTATGACCTCCCTACAACGCCTGGGCATGCTCCTGATGAGGCTGAGTATTGTGTGTGACCTCCACGTGCCTGTATGACCTCCCTACAACGCCTGGCCATGCTCCTGATGAGGCTCAGTATTGTGTGTGGCCTCCACGTGCCTGTATGACCTCCCTACAACGCCTGGGCATGCTCCTGATGAGGCTGAGTATTGTGTGTGGCCTCCACGTGCCTGTATGACCTCCCTACAACGCCTGGGCATGCTCCTGATGAGGCTCAGTATTGTGTGTGGTCTCCACGTGCCTGTATGACCTCCCTACAACGCCTGGGCATGCTCCTGATGAGGCTCAATATTGTGTGTGGCCTCCACGTGTCTGTATGACCTCCCTACAACGCCTGGGTATGCTCCTGATGAGGCTGAGTATTGTGTGTGGCCTCCACGTGCCTGTATGACCTCCCTACAACGCCTGGGCATGCTCCTGATGAGGCTGAGTATTGTGTGTGGCCTCCACGTGCCTGTATGACCTTCCTACAACGCCTGGACATGCTCCTGATGAGGCTCAGTATTGTGTGTGGCCTCCACGTGCCTGTATGACCTCCCTACAACGCCTGGACATGCTCCTGATGAGGCTGAGTATTGTGTGTGGCCTCCACGTGCCTGTATGACCTCCCTACAACGCCTGGGCATGCTCCTGATGAGGCTCAGTATTGTGTGTGGCCTCCACGTGCCTGTATGACCTCCCTACAACGCCTGGGCATGCTCCTGATGAGGCTCAGTATTGTGTGTGGCCTCCACGTGCCTGTATGACCTCCCTACAACGCCTGGACATGCTCCTGATGAGGCTCAGTATTGTGTGTGGCCTCCACGTGCCTGTATGACCTCCCTACAAAGCCTGGGCATGCTCCTGATGAGGCTGAGTATTGTGTGTGGCCTCCACGTGCCTGTATGACCTCCCTACAACGCCTGGGCATGCTAATGATGAGGCTCAGTATTGTGTGTGGCCTCCACGTGCCTGTATGACCTCCCTACAATGCCTGGGCATGCTCCTGATGAGGCTGAGTATTGTGTGTGGCCTCCACGTGCCTGTATGACCTCCCTACAACGCCTGGGCATGCTAATGATGAGGCAGAGTATTGTGTGTGGCCTCCACGTGCCTGTATGACCTCCCTACAACACCTGGGCATGCTCCTGATGAGGCTGAGTATTGTGTGTGGCATCCACGTGCCTGTATGACCTCCCTACAACGCCTGGGCATGCTCCTGATGAGACTGAGTATTGTGTGTGGCCTCCACTTGCCTGTATGACCTCCCTACAACGCCTGGGCATGCTCCAGATGAGGCTCGGTATTGTGTGTGGCCTCCACGTGCCTGTATGACCTCCCTACAACGCCTGGACATGCTCCTGATGAGACTGAGTATTGTGTGTGGCCTCCACGTGTCTGTATGACCTCCCTACAACGCCTGGGTATGCTCCTGATGAGGCTGAGTATTGTGTGTGGCCTCCACGTGCCTGTATGACCTCCCTACAACGCCTGGGCATGCTCCTGATGAGGCTCAGTATTGTGTGTGGCCTCCACGTGCCTGTATGACCTCCCTACAACGCCTGGGCATGCTCCTGATGAGGCTGAGTATTGTGTGTGGCCTCCACGTGCCTGTATGACCTCCCTACAACGCCTGGGCATGCTCCTGATGAGGCTCAGTATTGTGTGTGGCCTCCACGTGCCTGTATGACCTCCCTACAACGCCTGGGCATGCTCCTGATGAGGCTGAGTATTGTGTGTGGCCTCCACGTGCCTGTATGACCTCCCTACAACGCCTGGGCATGCTCCTGATGAGGCTGAGTATTGTGTGTGGCCTCCACGTGCCTGTATGACCTCCCTACAACGTCTGGGCATGCTCCTGATGAGGCTGAGTATTGTGTGTGGCCTCCACGTGCCTGTATGACCTCCCTACAACGCCTGGGCATGCTCCTGATGAGGCTCAGTATTGTGTGTGGCCTCCACGTGCCTGTATAACCTCCCTACAACGTCTGGACATGCTCCTGATGAGGCTCAGTATTGTGTGTGGCCTCCACGTGCCTGTATGACCTCCCTACAACGCCTGGGCATGCTCCTGATGAGGCTGAGTATTGTGTGTGGCCTCCACGTGCCTGTATAACCTCCCTACAACGTCTGGACATGCTCCTGATGAGGCTGAGTATTGTGTGTGGCCTCCACGTGCCTGTATGACCTCCCTACAACGCCTGGGCATGCTCCTGAT
Source organism: Phyllobates terribilis (assembly GCF_046119375.1). Lineage (NCBI taxonomy): Eukaryota > Metazoa > Chordata > Amphibia > Anura > Dendrobatidae > Phyllobates > Phyllobates terribilis. Next base: position 169,590 of record NW_027363130.1, read on the forward strand.
GAGGCTGAGTATTGTGTGTGGCCTCCACGTGCCTGTATAACCTCCCTACAACGTCTGGGCATGCTCCTGATGAGGCTCAGTATTGTGTGTGGCCTCCACGTGCCTGTATGACCTCCCTACAACGCCTGGGCATGCTCCTGATGAGGCTGAGTATTGTGTGTGGCCTCCACGTGCCTGTATGACCTCCCTACAACGCCTGGGCATGCTCCTGATGAGGCTGAGTATTGTGTGTGGCCTCCACGTGTCTGTATGACCTCCCTACAACGCCTGGACATGCTCCTGATGAGGCTGAGTATTGTGTGTGGCCTCCACGTGCCTGTATGACCTCCCTACAATGCCTGGGCATGCTCCTGATGAGGCTCAATATTGTGTGTGGCCTCCACGTGCCTGTATGACCTTCCTACAACGCCTGGACATGCTCCTGATGAGGCTCAGTATTGTGTGTGGCCTCCACGTGCCTGTATGACCTCCCTACAACGCCTGGGCATGCTCCTGATGAGGCTGAGTATTGTGTGTGGCCTCCACGTGCCTGTATGACCTCCCTACAACGCCTGGGCATGCTCCTGATGAGGCTCAGTATTGTGTGTGGCCTCCACGTGCCTGTATGACCTCCCTACAACGCCTGGACATGCTCCTGATGAGGCTGAGTATTGTGTGTGGCCTCCACGTGCCTGTATGACCTCCCTACAACGCCTGGGCATGCTCCTGATGAGGCTGAGTATTGTGTGTGGCCTCCACGTGCCTGTATGACCTCCCTACAACGCCTGGGCATGCTCCTGATGAGGCTGAGTATTGTGTGTGGCCTCCACGTGCCTGTATGACCTCCCTACAACGCCTGGGCATGCTAATGATGAGGCAGAGTATTGTGTGTGGCCTCCACGTGCCTGTATGACCTCCCTACAATGCCTGGGCATGCTCCTGATGAGGCTGAGTATTGTGTGTGGCCTCCACGTGCCTGTATGACCTCCCTACAACGCCTGGGCATGCTAATGATGAGGCTGAGTATTGTGTGTGGCCTCCACGTGCCTGTATGACCTCCCTACAACACCTGGGCATGCTCCTGATGAGGCTGAGTATTGTGTGTGGCCTCCACGTGCCTGTATGACCTCCCTACAACGCCTGGGCATGCTCCTGATGAGACTGAGTATTGTGTGTGACCTCCACTTGCCTGTATGACCTCCCTACAACGCCTGGGCATGCTCCTGATGACGCTGAGTATTGAGTGTGGCCTCCACGTGCCTGTATGACCTCCCTACAACGCCTGGGCATGCTCCTGATGAGACTGAGTATTGTGTGTGGCCTCCACGTGTCTGTATGACCTCCCTACAACGCCTGGGTATGCTCCTGATGAGGCTGAGTATTGTGTGTGGCCTCCACGTGCCTGTATGACCTCCCTACAACGCCTGGGCATGCTCCTGATGAGGCTCAGTATTGTGTGTGGCCTCCACGTGCCTGTATGACCTCCCTACAACGCCTGGGCATGCTCCTGATGAGGCTCAGTATTGTGTGTGGCCTCCACGTGCCTGTATGACCTCCCTACAACGCCTGGGCATGCTCCTGATGAGTCTCAGTATTGTGTGTGGCCTCCACGTGCCTGTATGACCTCCCTACAACGCCTGGGCATGCTCCTGATGAGGCTCAGTATTGTGTGTGGCCTCCACGTGCCTGTATGACCTCCCTACAACGCCTGGGCATGCTCCTGATGAGGCTGAGTATTGTGTGTGGCCTCCACGTGCCTGTATGACCTCCCTACAACGTCTGGACATGCTGCTGATGAGGCTCAGTATTGTGTGTGGCCTCCACGTGCCTGTATGACCTCCCTACAACGCCTGGGCATGCTCCTGATGAGGCTGAGTATTGTGTGTGGCCTCCACGTGCCTGTATAACCTCCCTACAACGTCTGGACATGCTCCTGATGAGGCTCAGTATTGTGTGTGGCCTCCACGTGCCTGTATGACCTCCCTACAACGCCTGGGCATGCTCCTGATGAGGCTGAGTATTGTGTGTGGCCTCCACGTGCCTGTATGACCTCCCTACAACGCCTGGGCATGCTCCTGATGAGGCTGAGTATTGTGTGTGGCCTCCACGTGCCTGTATGACCTCCCTACAACACCTGGGCATGCTCCTGATGAGGCTGAGTATTGTGTGTGGCCTCCACGTGCCTGTATGACCTCCCTACAACGCCTGGACATGCTCCTGATGAGGCTCAATATTGTGTGTGGCCTCCACGTGCCTGTATGACCTCCCTACAATGCCTGGGCATGCTCCTGATGAGGCTGAGTATTGTGTGTGGCCTCCACGTGCCTGTATGACCTCCCTACAACGCCTGGACATGCTCCTGATGAGGCTCAATATTGTGTGTGGCCTCCATGTGCCTGTATGACCTCCCTACAATGCCTGGGCATGCTCCTGATGAGGCTGAGTATTGTGTGTGGCCTCCACGTGCCTGTATGACCTCCCTACAACGCCTGGGCATGCTCCTGATGAGGCTGAGTATTGTGTGTGGCCTCCACGTGCCTCTATGACCTCCCTACAATGCCTGGGCATGCTCCTGATGAGGCTGAGTATTGTGTGTGGCCTCCACGTGCCTGTATGACCTCCCTACAACGCCTGGGCATGCTCCTGATGAGGCTGAGTATTGTGTGTGGCCTCCACGTGCCTGTATGACCTCCCTACAATGCCTGGGCATGCTCCTGATGAGGCTGAGTATTGTGTGTGGCCTCCACATGCCTGTATGACCTCCCTACAACGCCTGGGCATGCTCCTGATGAGGCTGAGTATTGTGTGTGGCCTCCACGTGCCTGTATGACCTCCCTACAACGCCTGGGCATGCTCCTGATCAGGCTGAGTATTGTGTGTGGCCTCCACGTGTCTGTATGACCTCCCTACAACGCCTGGGCATGCTCCTGATGAGGCTGAGTATTGTGTGTGGCCTCCACGTGCCTGTATAACCTCCCTACAACGCCTGGGCATGCTCCTGATCAGGCTGAGTATTGTGTGTGGCCTCCACGTGCCTGTATGACCTCCCTACAACACCTGGGCATGCTCCTGATGAGGCTGAGTATTGTGTGTGGCCTCCACGTGTCTGTATTACCTCCCTACAACGCCTGGGCATGCTCCTGATGAGGCTGAGTATTGTGTGTGGCCTCCACGTGCCTGTATGACCTCCATACAACGCCTGGGCATGCTCCTGATGAGGCTGAGTATTGTGTGTGGCCTCCACGTGCCTGTATGACCTCCCTACAACGCCTGGGCATGCTCCTGATGAGGCTGAGTATTGTGTGTGGCCTCCACGTGCCTGTATGACCTCCCTACAACGCCTGGGCATGCTCCTGATGAGGCTGAGTATTGTGTGTGACCTCCACGTGCCTGTATGACCTCCCTACAACGCCTGGGCATGCTCCTGATGAGGCTCAGTATTGTGTGTGGCCTCCACGTGCCTGTATGACCTCTCTACAACGCCTGGACATGCTCCTGATGAGGCTGAGTATTGTGTGTGGCCTCCACGTGTCTGTATGACCTCCCTACAACGCCTGGGCATGCTCCTGATGAGGCTGAGTATTGTGTGTGGCCTCCACGTGCCTGTATGACCTCCCTACAATGCCTGGACATGCTCCTGATGAGGCTCAGTATTGTGTGTGGCCTCCACGTGCCTGTATGACCTCCCTACAACGCCTGGGCATGCTCCTGATGAGGCGGAGTATTGTGTGTGGCCTCCACGTGCCTGTATGACCTCCCTACAACGCCTGGGCATGCTCCTGATGAGTCTCAGTATTGTGTGTGGCCTCCACGTGCCTGTATGACCTCCCTACAACGCCTGGGCATGCTCCTGATGAGGCTCAGTATTGTGTGTGGCCTCCACGTGCCTGTATGACCTCCCTACAACGCCTGGGCATGCTCCTGATGAGGCTGAGCATTGTGTGTGGCCTCCACGTGCCTGTATTACCTCCCTACAACGCCTGGGCATGCTCCTGATGAGGCTGAGTATTGTGTGTGGCCTCCACGTGCCTGTATGACCTCCCTACAACGCCTGGGCATGCTCCTGATGAGGCTGAGTATTGTGTGTGGCCTCCACGTGCCTGTATGACCTCCCTACAACGCCTGGGCATGCTAATGATGAGGCAGAGTATTGTGTGTGGCCTCCACGTGCCTGTATGACCTCCCTACAATGCCTGGGCATGCTCCTGATGAGGCTGAGTATTGTGTGTGGCCTCCACGTGCCTGTATGACCTCCCTACAACGCCTGGGCATGCTAATGATGAGGCTGAGTATTGTGTGTGGCCTCCACGTGCCTGTATGACCTCCCTACAACACCTGGGCATGCTCCTGATGAGGCTGAGTATTGTGTGTGGCCTCCACGTGCCTGTATGACCTCCCTACAACGCCTGGGCATGCTCCTGATGAGACTGAGTATTGTGTGTGACCTCCACTTGCCTGTATGACCTCCCTACAACGCCTGGGCATGCTCCTGATGAGGCTGAGTATTGTGTGTGGCCTCCACGTGCCTGTATGACCTCCCTACAACGCCTGGGCATGCTCCTGATGAGACTGAGTATTGTGTGTGGCCTCCACGTGTCTGTATGACCTCCCTACAACGCCTGGGTATGCTCCTGATGAGGCTGAGTATTGTGTGTGGCCTCCACGTGCCTGTATGACCTCCCTACAACGCCTGGGCATGCTCCTGATGAGGCTCAGTATTGTGTGTGGCCTCCACGTGCCTGTATGACCTCCCTACAACGCCTGGGCATGCTCCTGATGAGGCTCAGTATTGTGTGTGGCCTCCACGTGCCTGTATGACCTCCCTACAACGCCTGGGCATGCTCCTGATGAGTCTCAGTATTGTGTGTGGCCTCCACGTGCCTGTATGACCTCCCTACAACGCCTGGGCATGCTCCTGATGAGGCTCAGTATTGTGTGTGGCCTCCACGTGCCTGTATGACCTCCCTACAACGCCTGGGCATGCTCCTGATGAGGCTGAGTATTGTGTGTGGCCTCCACGTGCCTGTATGACCTCCCTACAACGTCTGGACATGCTGCTGATGAGGCTCAGTATTGTGTGTGGCCTCCACGTGCCTGTATGACCTCCCTACAACGCCTGGGCATGCTCCTGATGAGGCTGAGTATTGTGTGTGGCCTCCACGTGCCTGTATAACCTCCCTACAACGTCTGGACATGCTCCTGATGAGTCTCAGTATTGTGTGTGGCCTCCACGTGCCTGTATGACCTCCCTACAACGCCTGGGCATGCTCCTGATGAGGCTGAGTATTGTGTGTGGCCTCCACGTGCCTGTATGACCTCCCTACAACGCCTGGGCATGCTCCTGATGAGGCTGAGTATTGTGTGTGGCCTCCACGTGCCTGTATGACCTCCCTACAACACCTGGGCATGCTCCTGATGAGGCTGAGTATTGTGTGTGGCCTCCACGTGCCTGTATGACCTCCCTACAACGCCTGGACATGCTCCTGATGAGGCTCAATATTGTGTGTGGCCTCCACGTGCCTGTATGACCTCCCTACAATGCCTGGGCATGCTCCTGATGAGGCTGAGTATTGTGTGTGGCCTCCACGTGCCTGTATGACCTCCCTACAACGCCTGGACATGCTCCTGATGAGGCTCAATATTGTGTGTGGCCTCCATGTGCCTGTATGACCTCCCTACAATGCCTGGGCATGCTCCTGATGAGGCTGAGTATTGTGTGTGGCCTCCACGTGCCTGTATGACCTCCCTACAACGCCTGGGCATGCTCCTGATGAGGCTGAGTATTGTGTGTGGCCTCCACGTGCCTGTATGACCTCCCTACAACGCCTGGGCATGCTCCTGATGAGGCTGAGTATTGTGTGTGGCCTCCACGTGCCTGTATGACCTCCCTACAATGCCTGGGCATGCTCCTGATGAGGCTGAGTATTGTGTGTGGCCTCCACATGCCTGTATGACCTCCCTACAACGCCTGGGCATGCTCCTGATGAGGCTGAGTATTGTGTGTGGCCTCCACGTGCCTGTATGACCTCCCTACAACGCCTGGGCATGCTCCTGATCAGGCTGAGTATTGTGTGTGGCCTCCACGTGTCTGTATGACCTCCCTACAACGCCTGGGCATGCTCCTGATGAGGCTGAGTATTGTGTGTGGCCTCCACGTGCCTGTATAACCTCCCTACAACGCCTGGGCATGCTCCTGATCAGGCTGAGTATTGTGTGTGGCCTCCACGTGCCTGTATGACCTCCCTACAACACCTGGGCATGCTCCTGATGAGGCTGAGTATTGTGTGTGGCCTCCACGTGTCTGTATTACCTCCCTATAACGCCTGGGCATGCTCCTGATGAGGCTGAGTATTGTGTGTGGCCTCCACGTGCCTGTATGACCTCCCTACAACGCCTGGGCATGCTCCTGATGAGGCTGAGTATTGTGTGTGGCCTCCACGTGCCTGTATGACCTCCCTACAACGCCTGGGCATGCTCCTGATGAGGCTGAGTATTGTGTGTGGCCTCCACGTGCCTGTATGACCTCCCTACAACGCCTGGGCATGCTCCTGATGAGGCTGAGTATTGTGTGTGACCTCCACGTGCCTGTATGACCTCCCTACAACGCCTGGGCATGCTCCTGATGAGGCTCAGTATTGTGTGTGGCCTCCACGTGCCTGTATGACCTCCCTACAACGCCTGGACATGCTCCTGATGAGGCTGAGTATTGTGTGTGGCCTCCACGTGTCTGTATGACCTCCCTACAACGCCTGGGCATGCTCCTGATGAGGCTGAGTATTGTGTGTGGCCTCCACGTGCCTGTATGACCTCCCTACAATGCCTGGACATGCTCCTGATGAGGCTCAGTATTGTGTGTGGCCTCCACGTGCCTGTATGACCTCCCTACAACGCCTGGGCATGCTCCTGATGAGGCGGAGTATTGTGTGTGGCCTCCACGTGCCTGTATGACCTCCCTACAACGCCTGGGCATGCTCCTGATGAGTCTCAGTATTGTGTGTGGCCTCCACGTGCCTGTATGACCTCCCTACAACGCCTGGGCATGCTCCTGATGAGGCTCAGTATTGTGTGTGGCCTCCACGTGCCTGTATGACCTCCCTACAACGCCTGGGCATGCTCCTGATGAGGCTGAGTATTGTGTGTGGCCTCCACGTGCCTGTATTACCTCCCTACAACGCCTGGGCATGCTCCTGATGAGGCTGAGTATTGTGTGTGGCCTCCACGTGCCTGTATTACCTCCCTACAACGCCTGGGCATGCTCCTGATGAGGCTGAGTATTGTGTGTGGCCTCCACGTGTCTGTATGACCTCCCTACAACACCTGGGCATGCTCCTGATGAGGCTGAGTATTGTGTGTGGCCTCCACGTGCCTGTATGACCTCCCTACAACACCTGGGCATGCTCCTGATGAGGCTGAGTATTGTGTGTGGCCTCCACGTGCCTGTATGACCTCCCTACAACGCCTGGGCATGCTCCTGATGAGGCTGAGTATTGTGTGTGGCCTCCACGTGTCTGTATGACCTCCCTACAACGCCTGGGCATGCTCCTGATGAGGCTGAGTATTGTGTGTGGCCTCCACGTGTCTGTATGACCTCCCTACTACGGCTGGGCATGCTCCTGATGAGGCTGAGTATTGTGTGTGGCCTCCACGTGCCTGTATGACCTCCCTACAACGCCTGGGCATGCTCCTGATGAGGCTGAGTATTGTGTGTGGCCTCCACGTGCCTGTATGACCTCCCTACAACGCCTGGGCATGCTCCTGATGAGGCTGAGTATTGTGTGTGACCTCCACGTGCCTGTATGACCTCCCTACAACGCCTGGGCATGCTCCTGATGAGGCTCAGTATTGTGTGTGGCCTCCACGTGCCTGTATGACCTCCCTACAATGCCTGGACATGCTCCTGATGAGGCTCAGTATTGTGTGTGGCCTCCACGTGCCTGTATGACCTCCCTACAACGCCTGGGCATGCTCCTGATGAGGCGGAGTATTGTGTGTGGCCTCCACGTGCCTGTATGACCTCCCTACAACGCCTGGGCATGCTCCTGATGAGTCTCAGTATTGTGTGTGGCCTCCACGTGCCTGTATGACCTCCCTACAACGCCTGGGCATGCTCCTGATGAGGCTCAGTATTGTGTGTGGCCTCCACGTGCCTGTATGACCTCCCTACAACGCCTGGGCATGCTCCTGATGAGGCTGAGTATTGTGTGTGGCCTCCACGTGCCTGTATTACCTCCCTACAATGCCTGGGCATGCTCCTGATGAGGCTGAGTATTGTGTGTGGCCTCCACGTGCCTGTATGACCTCCCTACAACGCCTGGGCATGCTAATGATGAGGCTGAGTATTGTGTGTGGCCTCCACGTGCCTGTATGACCTCCCTACAACACCTGGGCATGCTCCTGATGAGGCTGAGTATTGTGTGTGGCCTCCACGTGCCTGTATGACCTCCCTACAACGCCTGGGCATGCTCCTGATGAGACTGAGTATTGTGTGTGACCTCCACTTGCCTGTATGACCTCCCTACAACGCCTGGGCATGCTCCTGATGAGGCTGAGTATTGAGTGTGGCCTCCACGTGCCTGTATGACCTCCCTACAACGCCTGGGCATGCTCCTGATGAGACTGAGTATTGTGTGTGGCCTCCACGTGTCTGTATGACCTCCCTACAACGCCTGGGTATGCTCCTGATGAGGCTGAGTATTGTGTGTGGCCTCCACGTGCCTGTATGACCTCCCTACAACGCCTGGGCATGCTCCTGATGAGGCTCAGTATTGTGTGTGGCCTCCACGTGCCTGTATGACCTCCCTACAACGCCTGGGCATGCTCCTGATGAGGCTCAGTATTGTGTGTGGCCTCCACGTGCCTGTATGACCTCCCTACAACGCCTGGGCATGCTCCTGATGAGGCTGAGTATTGTGTGTGGCCTCCACGTGCCTGTATGACCTCCCTACAACACCTGGGCATGCTCCTGATGAGGCTGAGTATTGTGTGTGGCCTCCACGTGTCTGTATGACCTCCCTACAACGCCTGGGCATGCTCCTGATGAGGCTGAGTATTGTGTGTGGCCTCCACGTGTCTGTATGACCTCCCTACTACGCCTGGGCATGCTCCTGATGAGGCTGAGTATTGTGTGTGGCCTCCACGTGCCTGTATGACCTCCCTACAACGCCTGGGCATGCTCCTGATGAGGCTGAGTATTGTGTGTGGCCTCCACGTGCCTGTATGACCTCCCTACAACGCCTGGGCATGCTCCTGATGAGGCTGAGTATTGTGTGTGACCTCCACGTGCCTGTATGACCTCCCTACAACGCCTGGGCATGCTCCTGATGAGGCTCAGTATTGTGTGTGGCCTCCACGTGCCTGTATGACCTCCCTACAACGCCTGGGCATGCTCCTGATGAGGCTGAGTATTGTGTGTGGCCTCCACGTGTCTGTATGACCTCCCTACAACGCCTGGGCATGCTCCTGATGAGGCTGAGTATTGTGTGTGGCCTCCACGTGCCTGTATGACCTCCCTACAATGCCTGGACATGCTCCTGATGAGGCTCAGTATTGTGTGTGGCCTCCACGTGCCTGTATGACCTCCCTACAACGCCTGGGCATGCTCCTGATGAGGCTGAGTATTGTGTGTGGCCTCCACGTGCCTGTATGACCTCCCTACAACGCCTGGGCATGCTCCTGATGAGTCTCAGTATTGTGTGTGGCCTCCACGTGCCTGTATGACCTCCCTACAACGCCTGGGCATGCTCCTGATGAGGCTCAGTATTGTGTGTGGCCTCCACGTGCCTGTATGACCTCCCTACAACGCCTGGACATGCTCCTGATGAGGCTCAGTATTGTGTGTGGCCTCCACGTGCCTGTATGACCTCCCTACAACGCCTGGGCATGCTCCTGATGAGGCTGAGTATTGTGTGTGGCCTCCACGTGCCTGTATGACCTCCCTACAACGCCTGGGCATGCTCCTGATGAGGCTGAGTATTGTGTGTGGCCTCCACGTGCCTGTATGACCTCCCTACAACGCCTGGACATGCTCCTGATGAGGCTCAGTATTGTGTGTGGCCTCCATGTGCCTGTATGACCTCCCTACAATGCCTGGGCATGCTCCTGATGAGGCTGAGTATTGTGTGTGGCCTCCACGTGCCTGTATGACCTCCCTACAACACCTGGGCATGCTCCTGATGAGGCTGAGTATTGTGTGTGGCCTCCACGTGCCTGTATGACCTCCCTACAACGCCTTGGCATGCTAATGATGAGGCAGAGTATTGTGTGTGGCCTCCACGTGCCTGTATGACCTCCCTACAACGCCTGGGCATGCTCCTGATGAGGCTGAGTATTGTGTGTGGCCTCCACGTGCCTGTATGACCTCCCTACAACGCCTGGGCATGCTCCTGATGAGGCTGAGTATTGTGTGTGGCCTCCACGTGCCTGTATGACCTCCCTACAACGCCTGGGCATGCTCCTGATGAGGCTCAGTATTGTGTGTGGCCTCCACGTGCCTGTATGACCTCCCTACAACGCCTGGGCATGCTCCTGATGAGGCTGAGTATTGTGTGTGGCCTCCACGTGCCTGTATGACCTCCCTACAACGCCTGGGCATGCTCCTGATGAGGCTGAGTATTGTGTGTGGCCTCCACGTGCCTGTATGACCTCCCTACAACGCCTGGACATGCTGCTGATGAGGCTCAATATTGTGTGTGGCCTCCACGTGCCTGTATGACCTCCCTACAACGCCTGGGCATGCTCCTGATGAGGCTGAGTATTGTGTGTGGCATCCACGTGCCTGTATGACCTCCCTACAATGCCTGGGCATGCTCCTGATGAGGCTGAGTATTGTGTGTGGCCTCCACGTACCTCTATGACCTCCCTACAATGCCTGGGCATGCTCCTGATGAGGCTGAATATTGTGTGTGACCTCCAAGTGCCTGTATGACCTCCCTACAATGCCTGGGCATGCTCCTGATGAGGCTGAGTATTGTGTGTGGCTTCCACGTGCCTGTATGACCTCCCTACAACGCCTGGGCATGCTCCTGATGAGGCTGAGTATTGTGTGTGACCTCCACGTGCCTGTATGACCTCCCTACAATGCCTGGGCATGCTCCTGATGAGGCTGAGTATTGTGTGTGGCCTCCACGTGCCTGTATGACCTCCCTACAACGCCTGGGCATGCTCCTGATGAGGCTCAGTATTGTGTGTGGCCTCCACGTGCCTGTATGACCTCCCTACAATGCCTGGGCATGCTCCTGATGAGGCTGAGTATTGTGTGTGGCCTCCACGTGCCTGTATGACCTCCCTACAACGCCTGGGCATGCTCCTGATGAGGCTGAGTATTGTGTGTGGCCTCCACGTGCCTGTATGACCTCCCTACAACGCCTGGGCATGCTCCTGATGAAGCTGAGTATTGTGTGCGGCCTCCACGTGCCTGTATGACCTCCCTACAACGCCTGGGCATGCTTCTGATGAGGCTGAGTATTGTGTGTGGCCTCCACGTGCCTGTATGACCTCCCTACAACGCCTGGGCATGCTCCTGATGAGGCTGAGTATTGTGTGTGGCCTCCACGTGCCTGTATGACCTCCCTACAACGCCTGGGCATGCTCCTGATGAGGCTGAGTATTGTGTGTGGCCTCCACGTGCCTGTATGACCTCCCTACAACGCCTGGGCATGCTCCTGATGAGGCTGAGTATTGTGTGTGGCCTCCACGTGCCTGTATGACCTCCCTACAACGCCTGGGCATGCTCCTGATGAGGCTGAGTATTGTGTGTGGCCTCCACGTGCCTGTATGACCTCCCTACAACGCCTGGGCATGCTCCTGATGAGGCTGAGTATTGTGTGTGGCCTCCACGTGCCTTTATGACCTCCCTACAACGTCTGGGCATGCTCCTGATGAGGCTGAGTATTGTGTGTGGCCTCCATGTGACTGTATGACCTCCCTACAACGCCTGGACATGCTCCTGATGAGGCTCAGTATTGTGTGTGGCCTCCACGTGCCTGTATGACCTCCCTACAACGCCTGGGCATGCTCCTGATGAGGTTGCAGATGGTCTCCTGTGGGATCTCCTCCCAGACCTGGACTAAAGCATCCGCCAACTCCTGGAAGCCTGTGGTGCAGCGTGACGTTGGTGGATAGAGCGAGAGATGATGTCCCAGATGTACTCAATCGGATTCAGGTCTGGGGAATGGGTGGGCCAGTCCATAGCTTCAATGCCTTCATCTTGCAGGAACTGCTGACACACTCCAGGCACATGAGGTCCGGCATTGCCCTGCATTAGGAGGAACCCAGGGCCAACCACACCAGCATATGGTCTCACAAGAGGTCTGAGGATCTCATCTCGGTACCTAATGACCGTCAGGCTACCTCTGGCGAGCACATGGAGGGCTGTGCGGCCCTCCAAAGAAATGCCACGCCACACCATTACTGACTCACTGCCAAACCGGTCATGCTGAAGGATGTTGCAGGCAGCAGATCGCTCTCCATGGCGTCTCCAGACTCTGTCACGTCTGTCACATGTGCTCAGTGTTAACCTGCTTTCATCTGTGAAGAGCAGAGGGCGCCAGTGGCGACTTTGCCAATACTGGTGTTCCGTGGCAAATGCCAAGCGTCCTGCACGGTGTTGGGCTGTGAGCACAACCCCCATTTGTGGACGTCGGGCCCTTATACCACCCTCATGGAGTCGGTTTCTAACCGTTTGTGCAGACACATGCACATTTTTGGCCTGCTGGAGGTCATTTTGCAGGGCTCTGGCAGTGCTCCTCCTGTTCCTCCTTGCACAAAGGAGTAGGTAACGGTCCTGCTGCTGGGTTGTTGCCCTCCTACGGCCCCCTCCATCTGGGACATCATGTCTCGTTCCATCCACCAACGTCACGTTGCACCACAGACTGTCCAGGAGTTGGCGGATGCTTTAGTCCAGGTCTGGGAGGAGATCCCACAGGAGACCATCCACAACCTCATCAGGAGCATGCCCAGGCGTTGTAGGGAGGTCATACAGGCACGTGGAGGCCACACACAATACTCAGCCTCATCAGGAGCATGTCCAGGCGTTGTAGGGAGGTCATACAGGCACGTGGAGGCAACACACAATACTCACCCTCATCAGGAGCATGCCCAGGCATTGTAGGGAGGTCATACAGGCATGTGGAGGCCACACACAATACTCACCCTCATCAGGAGCATGACCAGGCGTTGTAGGGAGGTCATACAGGCACGTGGAGGCCACACACAATACTCAGCCTCATCAGGAGCATGCCCAGGTGTTGTAGGGAGGTCATACAGGCACGTGGAGGCCACGCACAATACTGAGCCTCATTGTGACTTGTTTTAAGGACATTACATCAAAGTTGTATCAGCCTGTAGTGTGTTTTTCCACTTTAATTTTGGGGGTGACCCTAAATCCAGGCCTCCATTGGTTAATAAATGTGATTTCCACTGATTATTTTTGTGTGATTTTGTTGTCAGCACATTCCACTTCGTACAGAACAAAGTATTCAATGAGAATATTTCATTCCTTCAGGTCTATGATGTTTTATTTAAGTGTTCCCTTTATTTTTTTGAGCAGTGTATATTCAGCTCTGGCTCAGGATAGCACGCATGCTGGGTCACACGTGCAACAGACTAAGTGCAATAGCTTAAAGTGCTTTTAATAAGCAGTTATACAAGGGCAGTTGGACAGGGCAGGAGACAGGTAAGGTGCATAAGATATTCATACAAACATGCTGCTTCTTGGTCAGTTGTATTGCATTATGCATTGGTCATAGCAATCTGCCTCTTACTTGTTTTTATGCACTCTCTCCATATCCACCCCTCCCTTCTCCCCTCTCCCATGTATAACTCTGAGGCTCTACTGACATTTCTCACCCACTCCAAACCATCCACTACCTCCATACAGCACTCAAAACGTTCATACAAATCATTGCACCACCTGCTCTTTCTCTTTTTTCTCCTTCTCCTAGTCACTGCGACATCTCCCCCAACCCTGGGCCTCTCTGCACTAACATATACTCTCCTCCAGCTGCATATAGAAACCCTGCTAATCTAATTAACATTCGGTGCATGCCCTCTCCTATTGCTTTCATTGTGCTTTCTGGAACGCACGGTCTGTGTGTAACAAACTAACTTACATTCACGATTTTTTCCTCAGCAATTCCCTTCACCTTCTGGCTATTACAAAAATCTGGACCCAGCATTCAGACACCACCGCAGCTGCTGCTCTCTCATTTGGTGGGATGAAATTTTCACATGCGGCCAGACCTGAGAATAGACAGGGTGGAGGTGTTGGTTTGCTCCTTTCACCACAATGTGCTTTCCAGGTCACCCCCCACCCCGGTTCCCTCACTTATGTTTCCTTCCTTTGAAGTCCACACCGTCAGACTCTTCAAACCCTTCTCCCTGGGAGTGGCGGTTGTGTATCGCCCTCCAGGCTCCTGCTGCCAGTTCCTGGATCACTTTGCCACCTGGCTTCCTCACTTTCTATCCTGTGACATCCCCACCCTCATCATGGGAGACTTTAACATCCCCATCAATGATCTCCTCTCCCAATCTGCCTCTCTTAGGTTACTAACTGTCCTACACATGAAGACTGGAATACTCTGGACCTGGTTTTCTCCCATCTATGCTCGTTGCATGACTTTACTAACTCCCTTCTCCCGCTCTCGGACCACAACCTTCTTTCCTTCTCCCCCGGGACACCCCCAATTACCTCACTTCTAGAAATACACGTGCCATTAATACCCAGCAGCTTATGGACAATCTCCACACATCTTCAGCCCCCATCTCCTCCGTCTCCTGTCCAGACTTGGCATTGTCACACTACAATAATACAGTGAAGAGCGCCCTAGATGAAGCAGCACCTTCTATACGCAGAAAGACCCGACAGAGACAACGGCAGCCCTGGCACACAATGCAAACACGTTTTCTTCAGCGTTGCTCAAGGTGTGCTGAGCGGCAGTGGAGAAAATCTCTTTTAGCAGAGGACTTCATCCACTATAAATTCATGCTCAAAACCTATAACTCTGCCCTTTATCTGGCCAAACAATCCTACTTCACCACCCTCATCACTTTACTGTCCAACAATCCAAAACGACTTTTTGAAACCTTAAACTCCCTCCTGAAACCCTAATGCACAGGACCCCACCACCAACCTCAGCAGAGAGGATCTGGCCACTTATTTCCTAGAAAAAAATCAACCACATCCATCAGGACATCTCAGCCCAATCTCCTCAGTGCCTGGATCCCCTTCCCTGCCGCACTTCAAGCTCACTAGCCATCTTTGAGCCTGTTAGAGAAGAAGAAGTTACCCAGCTCCTCGCTTCTCCTCGACCTACAACCTGCAACAGTGACCCCATTCCTTCACATCTCCTGCAGTCTCTCTCACCGGTGGTCACCACTCACCTGACTAAAATATTTAACCTCTCTCTTTCTTCAGGTATCTTTCCCTCCTCATTTAAACATGCCATCATAACCCCTTTACTTAAAAAGCCATCCCTGGACCAGAACTGCACTGCTAACTACAGACCTGTCTCTAACCTTCCTTACATCTCTAAACTCCTGGAACGCTTGGTCCACTCCCGTCTAATCCGCTCTCTCTCAGATAACTCTCTTCTTGACCCTCTACAATCTGGTTTCCGCTCCTTACACTCTACTGAAACTGCCCTCACTAAAGTCTCTAATGATCTACGAACAGCTAAATCCAAAGGTCACTGCTCCCTGCTGATTCTCCTGGATCTCTCGGCTGCATTTGACACTGTGGATCACCAGCTCCTCCTCACTATGCTCCACTCTATAGGCCTCAAGGAAACCGTTCTCTCCTGGTTCTCCTCCTACCTCTCTGACCGCTCCTTCACTGTATCTTTTGCCGGCTCCTCTTCCTCTCCTCGTCCCCTTACTATCGAGGTCCCGCAGGGCTCAGTCCTAGGCCCCCTCCTCTTCTCTCTATACACTGCCCGTATTGGACAAACAATCAGCAGATTTGGGTTTCAGTATTATCTCTATGCTGACGACACCCAACTATACACTTCTTCACCTGACATCACCCCTACCCTAATACAAAATACCAAGGATTATCTGTCCGCTGTCTCTAACATCATGTCCTCCCTCTATCTTAAACTGAATCTCTCCAAAACTGAACTTCTTGTGTTTCTCCCCTCTACTAACCCAACTCTACCTAACATCGAAATTACCTTGGATGGTTCAACCATAACTCCCAGCAGCACGCCCGCTGCCTTGGGGTCATATTCGACACTAACATTTCCTTTGCTCCCTATATCCGATCACTCACTCGCTCTTGTCACCTGCATCTTAAAAACATCTCCAGAATCCGACCTTTTCTCACCTTTGAAACTGCTAAAACTCTTACTGTCGCTCTTATTCACTCTCGTCTGGACTACTGCAACTCTCTTCTGATCGGTCTCCCTCTTACCAAACTTTCTCCTCTCCAATCTGTCCTGAATGCGGCAGCCAGGGTCGTATTTCTGTCCAGCCGCTTCACCGATGCCTCCACCTTGTGCCAGTCATTACACTGGTTGCCCATTCGCTACAGGGTCCAATATAAACTCATCGCTCTCACCCACAAAGCTCTCCACAGTTCTGCACCGCCTTATATCTCCTCTCTCATCTCTATCGCCCTACACGTGCCCTCCGTTCTACAAATGACCTAAGACTAACATCCCTCATAATCTGAACCTCGCACCTCCGTCTCCAAGACTTCTCTCGTGCTGCGCCAGTTCTCTGGAATGCTCTACCCCTGACGATCTGACTGATGCCTAGCCCCCATGTGTTCAAGCGCGCTTTAAAAACCCATCTCTTTAAACAAGCCGACCACCTCAACTACTCAGTAACCAACTTTCCCCTGTTCCCTCCTTCTAAATATTATTCAGAATTTGTTCCCTACTCTTCATCTGTCTCCACACCCTCCATGCACACGATAACTGCACTCGATACTTGATTATTGCACTTATACATACGGGCTGATGACCGGATCATGCAGCTTTATATGAAAATCCCTATTTATTATAATTGTCAGACCTGAAATAACAAGCACTTTGCACCTACTGTGTCCCCCCATTCCCTTGTAGATTGTAAGCGTGCGAGCGGCCGGACCCTCGCTCCTAATGTAACTGTTTACACTGTCTTACCTTGTATTGAATTTATTGTCTGTACATGTCCCCGCTTAATTGTAAAGTGCTGCGGAATATGTTGGCGCTATATAAATAAAAATTACTATTATTATTAGGAATTGGGTACAGTGTAGTGGTGAACGCAATAGTTTAGGATAGAAACCGTTAATGTGTTTAGCAATAGCTGCAGAGCAGGAGGAGCCGGGGTAGTTACCAGGAGGTTTAGTGACTGCAGCAGGGGAGTAACGGGGAAGTCTGCCCAGCAACCGAAGGAGGATTGGTGATTGGCCCAGTCAAAAGGGGAGGAGATTAGGCCAGGGCGGAGCAACGGTTTTTCCTGTCAGTTAGTTCTGAGGGAGGGATGTGACAGAGCAGTAGCTGGAGGTCCAGGGGGCACAGAAACCCGGTCCGACCAGCAGCAGAGGAACGTTAGTCAGGAACTCTAAAACGACTTTCCCTTAATGTTCGGGGCCTACGGTCCACAGGAGTCAGCAGAGTAACTTGTCTCAAAATCTTCCCAGAAGGGGAAGTCGGACGGGGAATAGTACAGAGGAAATGGAACGGGACTCTAAAAACTGCGAGGGTCTCAGAGGCCAAAGAGGTCGACTATGGAAGGGACATCTCAGGAGAAACAGACGGTGAATATTAACATATGCTGTGCAATGAACTGTGCACCTGGAAAAGGATGCGTCCAATACTGCGTGTTCCCTCATGGTGAAGTTGGACGGTTAAGTAAAGTTCTTTTTTATAAAACGGAGTGGAAGTCCCCTATCGTGTGTGCGGCGGTTACTGAAGAGGAAAAACCGAAGACGGCAGAGATCTGCGACCAAAACGTGAGTGTTCTGCACCACACGCACAGCACAGGAGAATGGGGACATTTGTCTTTGTCAGGGAGCCAGGGTGTAGGAACACAACAGTCCCTCGCCACTACTACCACCCTCACAAAAAATGCATAGGCCTGATGTAATCCCAAGGAATCAAGAAGGTGTAGCTACAGTCACCACTGGCAGCACTGTGAGCGACAGCTGTAACTGCGCCCCGATACTGAGTGACGGTCGCTCTGTACTGATGCACTGCTGAGCCGGCTGTCAGTCTCAGTCCCGGGCGCAGTTACAGACGCCGCTCAGTGCTGCGTACGGTGACAGTAGGTGCGTTGGCGGCTACATGACTGAAAGCCGGCGGCTTCAGGGCGCCGCACACTCAGTACAGCGGCCGGGCACCTCCCTAATGCTATTAACCAGCAGATTAACCCCATATGTGCATGTTACTGGCGATATCCAACCACACAGGTTCCCTGTAAGGAACAATGCACAATAAATGTAAATCACTACAAATCTGAGACCTCAGAGACGTGTAACATCTTATTCTGGTCGTGTCCGATACGAAACTCCTTCTATTCCCCTGTAACATGTAGACTGTGAGCAGGGCCCTCCCTTATATTGTACCATACTGATACCGGGGGGGACATCACCGGAGTAACCGTCCAGTGTGGGACGTCGGATCAGGGGACAAAGGACCCCATCAGTCACCAGAACAAGTCCTGAGACCCCAAAAAGCTCAGGAGGAACGACCCTTCATAACCCTCATTACTGATCGGCCATTATGTCATGAAGCGATGAATCTTCCTAATATTTCTTCTGCTGTCGCCTTATGAGGCTTCATTGTCCTCCAAACACAATCGGAAATCTGCTGATTTATCCACAGAATGTAAAATCAAACGCTGCTGACAATCACTCTCCTGTGTGAGCGATGGGGGAGGGGAGCGGAGAAGACGAGACAGTGAGGGAGCGAGAACAGCAGCACAAGAGTCACATGTACAAGGCAAAAAAAGAGGAGAAAAGCCGAAAATGGGAGATTCATCATTACACGTCATCTACAGCGAACCTGGTGTAAGAGGCCGGAGCTCCTCCATCATCACCTCCTGGTACCGATCCTGGTGTCCTTCTAGATACTCCCACTCCTCCATGGAGAGATAGACAGCGACGTCCTGACACCTTATAGGAGCCTGACAACAACGACACCGCCATCACCCAGAATCCTCCAGTGCTGTCCTGTATAATGTCCCGGCAGTCACCTCTCCGCTCATCACCCAGAATCCTCCAGTGCTGTCCTGTACAATGTCCCAGCAGTCACCTCTCCGCTCATCACCCAGAATCCTCCAGTGCTGTCCTGTACAATGTCCCAGCAGTCACCTCTCCGCTCATCACCCAGAATCCTCCAGTGCTGTCCTGTATAATGTCCCAGCAGTCACCTCTCCGGTCATCACCCAGAATCCTCCAGTGCCGTTCTGTATAATATCCCAGCAGTCACCTCTCCGGTCATCACCCAGAATCCTCCAGTGCTGTCCTGTATAATGTCCCAGCAGTCACCTCTCCGGTCATCACCCAGAATCCTCCAGTGCTGTCCTGTATAATGTCCCAGCAGTCACCTCTCCGCTCATCACCCAGAATCCTCCAGTGCTATCCTGTATAATGTCCCAGCAGTCACCTCTCCGGTCATCACCCAGAATCCTCCAGTGCTGTCCTGTATAATGTCCCAGCAATCACCTCTCTGGTCATCACCCAGAATCCTCCAGTGCTGTCCTGTATAGTGTCCAAGCAGTCACCTCTCCGGTCATCACCCAGAATCCTCCAGTGCTGTCCTGTATAGTGTCCCAGCAGTCAACTCTCCGGTCATCACCCAGAATCCTCCAGTGCTATCCTGTATAATGTCCCAGCAGTCACCTCTCCGGTCATCACCCAGAATCCTCCAGTGCTGTCCTGTATAATGTCCCAGCAATCACCTCTCCGGTCATCACCCAGAATCCTCCAGTGCTGTCCTGTATAGTGTCCAAGCAGTCACCTCTCCGGTCATCACCCAGAATCCTCCAGTGCTGTCCTGTATAATGTCCCAGAAGTCACCTCTCCGTCATCACCCAGAATCCTCCAGTGCCGTCCTGTATAATGTCCCAGCAGTCACCTCTCCGGTCATCACCCAGAATCCTCCAGTGCCATCCTGTATAATCTCCCAGCAGTCACCTCTCCGGTCATCACCCAGAATCCTCCAGTGCCGTCCTGTATAATGTCCCAGCAGTCACCTCTCCGGTCATCACCCAGAATCCTCCAGTGCCATCCTGCATAATGTCCTAGCAGTCACCTCTCCGGTCATCACCCAGAATCCTCCAGTGCTGTCCTGTATAGTGTCCCAGCAGTCACCTCTCCGGTCATCACCCAGAATCCTCCAGTGCCGTCCTGCATAATGTCCCAGCAGTCACCTCTCCGGTCATCACCCAGAATCCTCTAGTGCCGTCCTGTATAGTGTCCCAGCAGTCACCTCTCCGTCATCACCCAGAATCCTCCAGTGCGGTCCTGTATAATGTCCCAGCAGTCACCTCTCCGTCATCACCCAGAATCCTCCAGTGCCGTCCTGTATAATCTCCCAGCAGTCACCTCTCCGGTCATCACCCAGAATCCTCCAGTGCTGTCCTGTATAATGTCCCAGCAGTCACCTCTCCGGTCATCACCCAGAATACTCCAGTGCTGTCCTGTATAGTGTCCCAGCAGTCACCTCTCCGGTCATCACCCAGAATCCTCCAGTGCCGTCCTGTATAATGTCCCAGCAGTCACCTCTCCGTCATCACCCAGAATCCTCCAGTGCCGTTCTGTATAATATCCCAGCAGTCACCTCTCCGGTCATCACCCAGAATTCTCTAGTGCCGTCCTGTATAGTGTCCCAGCAGTCACCTGTCTGGTCATCACCCAGAATCCTCCAGTGCCGTCCTGTATAATGTCCCAGCAGTCACCTCTCCGGTCATCACCCAGAATCCTCCAGTGCCGTCCTGTATAATGTCCCAGCAGTCACCTCTCCGCTCATCACCCAGAATCCTCCAGTGCTGTCCTGTATAATGTCCCAGCAGTCACCTCTCTGCTCATCACCCAGAATCCTCCAGTGCGGTCCTGTATAATGTCCCAGCAGTCACCTCTTCAGTCATCACCCAGAATCCTCCAGTGCTGTCCTGTATAATGTCCCAGCAGTCACCTCTTCAGTCATCACCCAGAATCCTCCAGTGCTGTCCTGTATAATGTCCCAGCAGTCACCTCTCCGCTCATCACCCAGAATCCTCCAGTGCTGTCCTGTATAATGTCCCAGTAGTCACCTCTCCGGTCATCACCCAGAATCCTCCAGTGCTGTCCTGTATAATGTCCCAGCAGTCACCTCTTCAGTCATCACCCAGAATCCTCCAGTGCTGTACTGTATAATGTCCCAGCAGTCACCTCTCCGGTCATCACCCAGAATCCTCCAGTGCTGTCCTGTATAATGTCCTAGCAGTCACCTCTCCGGTCATCACCCAGAATCCTCCAGTGCTGTCCTGTATAGTGTCCCAGCAGTCACCTCTCCGGTCATCACCCAGAATCCTCCAGTGCCGTCCTGTATAGTGTCCCAGCAGTCACCTCTCCACTCATCACCCAGAATCCTCCAGTGCCATCCTGTATAATGTCCCAGAAGTCACCTCTCCGTCATCACGCAGAATCCTCCAGTGCCGTCCTGTATAATCTCCCAGCAGTCACGTCTCCGGTCATCACCCAGAATCCTCCAGTGCCGTCCTGTATAATGTCCCAGCAGTCACCTCTCCGGTCATCACCCAGAATCCTCCAGTGCCGTTCTGTATAATGTCCCAGCAGTCACCTCTCCGTCATCACGCAGAATCCTCCAGTGCCGTCCTGTATAATGTCCCAGCAGTCACCTCTCCGGTCATCACCCAGAATCCTCCAGTGCTGTCCTGTATAATGTCCCAGCAGTCACCTCTCCGCTCATCACCCAGAATCCTCCAGTGCGGTCCTGTATAATGTCCCAGTAGTCACCTCTCCGATCATCACCCAGAATCCTCCAGTGCTGCCCTGTATAATGTCCCAGCAGTCACCTCTCCGCTCATCACCCAGAATCCTCCAGTGCTGTCCTGTATAATGTCCCAGTAGTCACCTCTCCGGTCATCACCCAGAATCCTCCAGTGCTGTCCTGTATAATGTCCCAGCAGTCACCTCTCCGGTCATCACCCAGAATCCTCCAGTGCGGTCCTGTATAATCTCCCAGCAGTCACCTCTCCGCTCATCACCCAGAATCCTCCAGTGCTGCCCTGTATAATGTCCCAGCAGTCACCTCTCCGCTCAGCAGCTCAATCATCTTGTTGCTGAGCTCTAGGATCTTCTTCTTCCTCTCATGTATCGGGGGGTGCGGGGGAGGCTCTGTGATGGGGCCCGGGCTCCGCCCTCCTGACTCCTGGAGATGGATGATGGGAGTCACACCCTCCCCCGGTGTCTTCCTCACTATTGTGTAATCCTGTGTATGGAGAGAGACACTTAGGGAGAAGAATTCCTTCCCGACTCCAGATCTGACAATCAGTAGAAATCCCGGGATCAATAACCGTCTCCAGTAATCTGGGGCCATAACCTGGAATATTATTACACTCAGGACAGACATCCAGGCCCCTCTACAGCTCTTATAGGGAATCCCCATGACAACTCCTCCTGGCAGAGAGCTGCACACAATCACTGCTCTTACAGTAAAGAATCCTTCTCTTCCTCTTCTGGATTTCCTCTTCCCGATGTCGGACTTGTTACATAACACAATAAAGCTGATAGAAATGTAGAGGAGTTACCTCTCCGCTCAGCAGGGAGATGATCTCCAGGGTGAAGTGTAATAATCTTCTGGTGGTCTCGTCCTCGTCCATCCTCGGGGGGTCATTCAGGAGAAGGAGGGATGAACACTGGATCAGCTGGAGGGATCTCGTCCTGCCGGCGTCTTAATGATAAAGAAGAAGATGGAGATCACAGGGGACGATATAACGACAATCACTGAATTCTGCCCCAAATATCCGACATTTATCAGGAAGAATCTGGAGGAAAAGCCACAAACTCCACCGCGGCCTCCTCCACCGATCTGACCGCTCATTATCAGCCTCGTAGGAGGACGGTCACCGTGGTAACTACACAGCCAGCGGGGGGCCGTCACCGTGGTAACTACACCTCCAGCGGGGGGGACGGTCACCGTGGTAACTACACCACCAGCGGGGGACGGTCACCGTGGTAACTACAGCGCCAGCGGGGGACGGTCACCGTGGTAACCACAACTCCAGCGGGAGACGGTCACCGTGGTAACTACAGTGCCAGCGGGGGACGGTCACCGTGGTAACTACACCTCCAGCAGGGGACGGTCACCGTGGTAACTGCACCGCCAGCGGGGGACGGTCACTGTGGTAACTGCACCTCCAGCGGGGGACGGTCACCGTGGTAACTCCACCTCCAGCGGGGGGCGGTCACCGTGGTAACTCCACCTCCAGCGGGGGACGGTCACCTTGGTAACTCCACCTCCAGCGGGGGCCGGTCACCGTGGGGCGGTCACCGTGGTAACTCCACCTCCAGCGGGGGACGGTCACCGTGGTAACTCCACCTCCAGCGGGGGGCAGTCACCGTGGTAACTACACCTCCAGCGGGGGACGGTCACCGTGGTAACTACAGCGCCAGTGGGGGACGGTCACCGTGGTAACTCCACCTCCAGCGGGGGGCGGTCACCGTGGTAACCACACCTCCAGCGGGGGACGGTCACCGTGGTAACCACACCTCCAGCGGGGGACAGTCACCGTGGTAACCACACCTCCAGCGGGGGACGGTCACCGTGATAACTCCACCTCCAGCGGGGGCGGTCACCGTGGTAACTACACCTCCAGCGGGGGCGGTCACCGTGGTAACTACACCTCCAGCGGGGGACGGTCACCGTGGTAACTACAGCGCCAGTGGGGGACGGTCACCGTGGTAACTCCACCTCCAGCGGGGGGCGGTCACCGTGGTAACCACACCTCCAGCGGGGGACGGTCACCGTGGTAACCACACCTCCAGCGGGGGACGGTCACCGTGGTAACCACACCTCCAGCGGGGGACGGTCACCGTGGTAACCACACCTCCAGCGGGGGACGGTCACCGTGGTAACCACACCTCCAGCGGGGGACGGTCACCGTGGTAACTCCACCTCCAGCGGGGAACGGTCACCGTGGTAACTCCACCTCCAGCGGGGGACGGTCACCGTGGTAACTCCACCTCCAGCGGGGGACGGTCACCGTGGTAACTCCACCTCCAGCGGGGGCGGTCACCGTGGCAACTACACCTCCAGCGGGAGACGGTCACCGTGGTAACTACAGTGCCAGCGGGGGACGGTCACCGTGGTAACTACACCTCCAGCAGGGGACGGTCACCGTGGTAACTGCACCGCCAGCGGGGGACGGTCACTGTGCTAACTGCACCTCCAGCGGGGGACGGTCACCGTGGTAACTCCACCTCCAGCGGGGGGCGGTCACCGTGGTAACTCCACCTCCAGCGGGGGACGGTCACCTTGGTAACTCCACCTCCAGCGGGGGCCGGTCACCGTGGGGCGGTCACCGTGGTAACTCCACCTCCAGCGGGGGACGGTCACCGTGGTAACTCCACCTCCAGCGGGGGGCAGTCACCGTGGTAACTACACCTCCAGCGGGGGGCAGTCACCGTGGTAACTACAGCGCCAGCGGGGGACGGTCACCGTGGTAACTCCACCTCCAGCGGGGGGCGGTCACCGTGGTAACCACACCTCCAGCGGGGGACGGTCACCGTGGTAACCACACCTCCAGCGGGGGACGGTCACCGTGGTAACCACACCTCCAGCGGGGGACGGTCACCGTGGTAACCACACCTCCAGCGGGGGACGGTCACCGTGATAACTCCACCTCCAGCGGGGGGCAGTCACCGTGGTAACTACACCTCCAGCGGGGGACGGTCACCGTAGTAACTACAGCGCCAGTGGGGGACGGTCACCGTGGTAACTCCACTTCCAGCGGGGGGCGGTCACCGTGGTAACCACACCTCCAGCGGGGGACGGTCACCGTGGTAACCACACCTCCAGCGGGGGACGGTCACCGTGGTAACCACACCTCCAGCGGGGGACGGTCACCGTGGTAACTCCACCTCCAGCGGGGAACGGTCACCGTGGTAACTCCACCTCCAGCGGGGGACGGTCACCGTGGTAACTCCACCTCCAGCGGGGGACGGTCACCGTGGTAACTCCACCTCCAGCGGGGGACGGTCACCGTGGTAACTCCACCTCCAGCGGGGGACGGTCACCGTGGTAACTCCACCTCCAGCGGGGGACGGTCACCGTGGTAACTCCACCTCCAGCGGGGGCGGTCACCGTGGCAACTACACCTCCAGCGGGAGACGGTCACCGTGGTAACTACAGTGCCAGCGGGGGACGGTCACCGTGGTAACTACACCTCCAGCGGGGGCGGTCACCGTGGTAACTCCACCTCCAGCGGGGGCGGTCACCGTGGTAACTCCACCTCCAGCGGGGGCGGTGAGGTGAGGAGGAGCCGCTGCACATCCCCCATACAACACTGAGGAGCCGCAGTCACATGGAGCAGGAGCCTCCACAGGAACAGCTCTGATCTCACCCCACACTCTCCTCTCACAGATTCACCACAAACCCTCCCTGTAATCTCACCGGAATGGCGGGAAGCGGAAACCTGCTGCTGGCTGATACCAGAGAGCAAGAGCTGCGCACAGCCAGGACGGAGCTGCTGCACTGAGAGCGGGAGGAGCTGTGGTGACGTCACCTTCATGTGATCAGGGGGCGGGGCTCAGGAGAGGTGGTGAAGGACCTGTGGTGACGTCACCGCCATGTGATCAGGGGGCGGAGCTCAGGAGAGAAGTGAAGGCCATGTGATGTGAAGACGTCACCGCAGCTCCTCCCGCTCGGTGTAGGTCTGTGTTGCGCTCTGTTGCTCTCTGGTGTCAGCCCCAGTGGTGATGGATGGAGTCACAGCGGAGGCTGCTGTCTGTGTACAGGGCGGGGACTCCAGCACTGAGCCCTCAGCATGTGGGGCCCCGGGCCACGAACAAGACGCCGCAGCTCAGAGAGGAGCCGCGCCCTGTGTGTACAGAGGCCAAGAAACTGCAGCAGAACCAAGACCCTGAGCCGGAGGAGACGCTGCGATATGTGCGGAGTGTAGGAGCGCGTTCACACTGCGCCGCTTCACAGGCAGAACCCGAGAGAAAGACAACAAGGAAGTAACAAGCAGTGCTCGGCCACGCCCCCTCCTCGGAGCTCCGCCCACGCCCACTCCTCAGAGCTCCGCCCACGCCCTCCTCAGAGCTCCGCCCCCTCCTTAGAGCTCCGCCCCCCGATCACATGATGGTGACGTCACCACAGGTCCTCCGCTCTCAGTAGTGATGGGTAAAGTGTGATTTTTGGGGAGCCGGCTCCTCATTTCCTGTTCCCTTTGGCTTTACGTTTGACGCCATATTCTGGGATGTTTTAGCCTTTTAGTAGAATCTCCACATCTGACAATTTCTGACATAAAACAGAATAGTTTCCAGAATAACCGGATTTTATATTATTTGCTGTAAAAACTTTAACAAACACAAAATGAAGATGCAAAATAGCAACAAGCTAGTAATGATCAGCGCCACATTGTAAAGCTGCGTTCACACTGGGCAGGTTGGCTGTGGGCCGTCTGCAGTGTGAACTGTGGCATCTGCATCCAGGCGGATTCACCCGTCCATTGACTGCTATGAATTCCGCATCTTTGATATTCGGCACATATTCACATGCTGCTTAATTGAAGAGAACTTTGTACAATAGGTTTATTCTCCATAGACTTATTTTAAAAATTCTGCTTCAATCCTGCTGGTATTCCATAAAACCCTATGGAACTGTTTACATGGGTTTCCATGGAAGTCGTCCTGTGCCGGAGCCCTATTCAGGATGCGACCATGTTGTCGGGCAGCGCTCGCTCACTGAGCGCATGGACCATGCAGCCCCCGAGCCTGCGATCCAGTGATGCTCAATCCAGCGATGGTGTGTCTGCAGAGAGGAGGGAGGGGCCAGAGGGGAGGGAGGGGCGGGGCCAGAGGGGAGGGAGGGGCGGGGCTGTGAGTCAGTGCTATGTGCAGCAGCAGGAGGAGCAGGCATCCTCAGGATCAGAGTGACTACTGCCGGGAGGGAGGGGCCGGGAGGGGCGGGGCCAGAGGGAGGGAGGGGCGGGGCTGTGAGTCAGTGCTATGTGCGGCAGCAGGAGGAGCAGGCATTCTCAGGATCAGAGTGACTACTGCCGGGAGGGAGGGGCCGCGAGGGGCGGGGCCAGAGGGGAGGGAGGGGCGGGGCTGTGAGTCAGTGCTATGTGCGGCAGCAGGAGGAGCAGGCATCCTCAGGATCAGAGTGACTACTGCCGGGAGGGAGGGGCCGGGAGGGGCGGGGCCAGAGGGAGGGAGGGGCGGGGCTGTGAGTCAGTGCTATGTGCGGCAGCAGGAGGAGCAGGCATTCTCAGGATCAGAGTGACTACTGCCGGGAGGGAGGGGCCGGGAGGGGCGGGGCCAGAGGGGAGGGAGGGGCGGGGCTGTGAGTCAGCGCTATGTGCGGCAGCAGGAGGAGCAGCATCCTCAGGATCAGAGTGACTACTGCCGGGAGGGAGGGGCCGGGAGGGGCGGGGCCAGAGGGGAGGGAGGGGCGGGGCTGTGAGTCAGCGCTATGTGCGGCAGCAGGAGGAGCAGCATCCTCAGGATCAGAGTGACTACTGCCGGGAGGGAGGGGCCGGGAGGGGCGGGGCCAGAGGAGGGAGGGGCGGGGCCAGAGGGGAGGGAGGGGCGGGGCCAGAGGGGAGGGCGGGGCCAGAGGGGAGGGAGGGGCGGGGCCAGAGGGGACTGACTGTGGAGTGAACTGGCAAAGAGCCGTTTACATTTCAGTTGGCTCCCTGCCAGGAGACGACTCATATCATTCACTATAAAGAGGTTCAGGAGCTACACATCACTACTTCCTGCGTCTTGCTCTTGGGTTCTGGCTGTGAAGCGGCGCAGTGTGAACGCGCTCCTACACTCCGCAGCGTCTCCTCCGGCTCAGGGTCTTGGTTCTGCTGCAGTTTCTTGGCCTCTGTACACACAGGGCGCGGCTCCTCTCGGAGCGGCGGCGTCTTGTTCGTGACCCGGGGCCCCACATGCTGAGGGCTCAGTGCTGGAGTCCCCGCCCTGTACACAGACAGCAGCCTCCGCTGTGACTCCATCCATCACCACTGGGGCTGACACCAGAGAGCAACAGAGCGCAACACAGACCTACACCGAGCGGGAGGAGCTGCGGTGACGTCATCACTTCACATGGCCTTCACCGCTTCTCACCTGAGCTCCGCCCCCTGATCACATGGCGGTGACGTCACCACAGGTCCTTCAGCACTTCTCTCCTGAGCCCCGCCCCCTGATCACATGGCGGTGACGTCACCACAGGTCCTTCAGCACTTCTCTCCTGAGCTCCGGCCCCTGAGCACATGGCGGTGACGTCACCACAGGTCCTCCCGCTCTCAGTGCAGCAGCTCCGTCCTGGCTGTGCGCAGCTCTTGCTCTCTGGTATCAGCCAGCAGCAGGTTTCCGCTTCCCGCCATTCCGGTGAGATTACAGGGAGGGTTTGTGGTGAATCTGTGAGAGGAGAGTGTGGGGTGAGATCAGAGCTGTTCCTGTGGAGGCTCCTGCTCCATGTGACTGCGGCTCCTCAGTGTTGTATGGGGGATGTGCAGCGGCTCCTCCTCACCTCACCGCCCCCGCTGGAGGTGGAGTTACCACGGTGACCGTCCCCCGCTGGAGGTGGAGTTACCACGGTGACCGTCCCCCGCAGGAGGTGGAGTTACCACGGTGACCGTCCCCCGCTGGAGGTGGAGTTACCACGGTGACCGTCCCCCGCTGGAGGTGGAGTTCCCACGGTGACCGTCCCCCGCTGGAGGTGGAGTTACCACGGTGACCGTCCTCTGCTGGAGGTGGAGTTACCACGGTGACCGTCCCCCACTGGAGGTGTAGTTACCACGGTGACCGACCCCGCTGGAGGTGGAGTTACCACGGTGACCGTCCCCCGCTGGAGGTGGAGTTACCACGGTGACCGTCCTCCGCTGGAGGTGTAGTTACCATGGTGACCGCCCCCACTGGAGGTGTAGTTACCACACTGACCGTCCCCCGCTGGAGGTGTAGTTACCACGGTGACCGACCTCTGCTGGCGGTGTGGTTACCACGGTGACCGTCCTCTGCTGGCGGTGTAATTACCACGGTGACTGTCCTCCTACGAGGCTGATAATGAGCGGTCAGGTCGGCGGAGGAGGCCGCGGTGGAGTTTGTGGCTTTTCCTCCAGATTCTTCCTGATAAATGTCGGATATTTGGGGCAGAATTCAGTGATTGTCGTTATATCGTCCCCTGTGATCTCCATCTTCTCCTTTATCATGAAGACGCCGGCAGGACGAGATCCCTCCAACTGATCCAGTGTTCATCCCTCCTTCTCCTGAATGACCCCGAGGATGGACGAGGACGAGACCACCAGAAGATTATTACACTTCACCCTGGAGATCATCTCCCTGCTGAGCGGAGAGGTAACTCCTCTACATTTCTATCAGCTTTATTGTGTTATGTAACAAGTCCGACATCGGGAAGAGGAAATCCAGAAGAGGAAGAGAAGGATTCTTTACTGTAAGAGCAGTGATTGTGTGCAGCTCTCTGCCAGGAGGAGTTGTCATGGGGATTCCCTATAAGAGCTGTAGAGGGGCCTGGATGTCTGTCCTGAGTGTAATAATATTCCAGGTTATGGCCCCAGATTACTGGAGACGGTTATTGATCCCGGGATTTCTACTGATTGTCAGATCTGGAGTCGGGAAGGAATTCTTCTCCCTAAGTGTCTCTCTCCATACACAGGATTACACAATAGTGAGGAAGACACCGGGGGAGGGTGTGACTCCCATCATCCATCTCCAGGAGTCAGGAGGGCGGAGCCCGGGCCCCATCACAGAGCCTCCCCCGCACCCCCCCGATACATGAGAGGAAGAAGAAGAAGATCCTAGAGCTCAGCAACAAGATGATTGAGCTGCTGAGCGGAGAGGTGACTGCTGGGACATTATACAGGACAGCACTGGAGGATTCTGGGTGATGACCCGAGAGGTGACTGCTGGGACATTATACAGGACAGCACTGGAGGATTCTGGGTGATGACTGGAGAGGTGACTGCTGGGACATTATACAGGACAGCACTGGAGGATTCTGGGTGATGACCGGAGAGGTGACTGCTGGGACATTATACAGGACAGCACTGGAGGATTCTGGGTGATGACCGGAGAGGTGACTGCTGGGACATTATACAGGGCAGCACTGGAGGATTCTGGGTGATGACAGGAGAGGTGACTGCTGGGACATTATACAGGACAGCACTGGAGGATTCTGGGTGATGAGTGGAGAGGTGACTGCTGGGACATTATACAGGACAGCACTGGAGGATTCTGGGTGATGAGCAGAGAGGTGACTGCTGGGACATTATACAGGACAGCACTGGAGGATTCTGGGTGATGAGCAGAGAGGTGACTGCTGGGACATTATACAGGACAGCACTGGAGGATTCTGGGGGATGAGCGGAGAGGTGACTGCTGGGACATTATACAGGACAGCACTGGAGGATTCTGGGTGATGACTGGAGAGGTGACTGCTGGGACATTATACAGGACAGCACTGGAGGATTCTGGGTGATGACCGGAGAGGTGACTGTTGGAACATTATACAGGACAGCACTGGAGGATTCTGGGTGATGACCGGAGAGGTGACTGCTGGGACATTATACAGGACAGCACTGGGGGATTCTGGGTGATGAGCGGAGAGGTGACTGCTGGGACATTATACAGGACGGCACTGGAGGATTCTGGGTGGTGAGCGGAGAGGTGACTGTTGGAACATTATACAGGACAGCACTGGAGGATTCTGGGTGATGACCGGAGAGGTGACTGCTGGGACATTACACAGGACAGCACTGGAGGATTCTGGGTGATGAGTAGAGAGGTGACTGCTGGGACATTATACAGGACAGCACTGGAGGATTCTGGGTGATGACCGGAGAGGTGACTGTTGGAACATTATACAGGACAGCACTGGAGGATTCTGGGTGATGACTGGAGAGGTGACTGCTGGGACATTATACAGGACAGCACTGGAGGATTCTGGGTGACGAGCGGAGAGGTGACTGCTGGGACAATATACAGGACAGCACTGAAGGATTCTGGGTGATGACCGGAGAGGTGACTGCTGGGACATTATACAGGACAGCACTGGAGGATTCTGGGTGATGACCGGAGAGGTGACTGCTGGGACATTATACAGGACAGCACTGAAGGATTCTGGGTGATGACCGGAGAGGTGACTGCTGGGACATTATACAGGACAGCACTGAAGGATTCTGGGTGATGACCGGAGAGGTGACTGCTGGGACATTATACAGGACGGCACTGGAGGATTCTGGGTGATGAGCGGAGAGGTGACTTCTGGGATATTATACAGGACAGCACTGGAGGATTCTGGGTGATGAGCGGAGAGGTGACTGCTGGGACATTATACCGGACAGCACTGGAGGATTCTGGGTGATGAGCGGAGAGGTGACTGCCTGGACATATACAGGACAGCACTGGAGGATTCTGGGTGATGAGCGGAGAGGTGACTGCTGGGACATTATACAGGACAGCACTGGAGGATTCTGGGTGATGAGCGGAGAGGTGACTGCTGGGACATTATGCAGGACAGCACTGGAGGATTCTGGGTGATGACCGGAGCGGTGACTGCTGGGACATTATACAGGACAGCACTGGAGGATTCTGGGTGATGACAGGAGAGGTGACTGCTGGGACATTATACAGGACAGCACTGGAGGATTCTGGGTGATGAGCAGAGAGGTGACTGCTGGGACATTATACAGGACAGCACTGGAGGATTCTGGGTGATGAGCGGAGAGGTGACTTCTGGGATATTATACAGGACAGCACTGGAGGATTCTGGGTGATGAGCGGAGAGGTGACTGCTGGGACATTATACAGGACAGCACTGGAGGATTCTGGGTGATGAGCGGAGAGGTGACTGCCTGGACATATACAGGACAGCACTGGAGGATTCTGGGTGATGAGCGGAGAGGTGACTGCTGGGACATTATACAGGACAGCACTGGAGGATTCTGGGTGATGAGCGGAGAGGTGACTGCTGGGACATTATGCAGGACAGCACTGGAGGATTCTGGGTGATGACCGGAGAGGTGACTGCTGGGACATTATACAGGACAGCACTGGAGGATTCTGGGTGATGACAGGAGAGGTGACTGCTGGGACATTATACAGGACAGCACTGGAGGATTCTGGGTGATGAGTGGAGAGGTGACTGCTGGGACATTATACAGGACAGCACTGGAGGATTCTGGGTGATGAGCAGAGAGGTGACTGCTGGGACATTATACAGGACAGCACTGGAGGATTCTGGGTGATGAGCAGAGAGGTGACTGCTGGGACATTATACAGGACAGCACTGGAGGATTCTGGGGGATGAGCGGAGAGGTGACTGCTGGGACATTATACAGGACAGCACTGGAGGATTCTGGGTGATGACTGGAGAGGTGACTGCTGGGACATTATACAGGACAGCACTGGAGGATTCTGGGTGATGACCGGAGAGGTGACTGTTGGAACATTATACAGGACAGCACTGGAGGATTCTGGGTGATGACCGGAGAGGTGACTGCTGGGACATTATACAGGACAGCACTGGAGGATTCTGGGTGATGAGCGGAGAGGTGACTGCTGGGACATTATACAGGACGGCACTGGAGGATTCTGGGTGGTGAGCGGAGAGGTGACTGTTGGAACATTATACAGGACAGCACTGGAGGATTCTGGGTGATGACCGGAGAGGTGACTGCTGGGACATTACACAGGACAGCACTGGAGGATTCTGGGTGATGAGTAGAGAGGTGACTGCTGGGACATTATACAGGACAGCACTGGAGGATTCTGGGTGATGACCGGAGAGGTGACTGTTGGAACATTATACAGGACAGCACTGGAGGATTCTGGGTGATGACTGGAGAGGTGACTGCTGGGACATTATACAGGACAGCACTGGAGGATTCTGGGTGACGAGCGGAGAGGTGACTGCTGGGACATTATACAGGACAGCACTGAAGGATTCTGGGTGATGACCGGAGAGGTGACTGCTGGGACATTATACAGGACAGCACTGGAGGATTCTGGGTGATGACCGGAGAGGTGACTGCTGGGACATTATACAGGACAGCACTGAAGGATTCTGGGTGATGACCGGAGAGGTGACTGCTGGGACATTATACAGGACAGCACTGAAGGATTCTGGGTGATGACCGGAGAGGTGACTGCTGGGACATTATACAGGACGGCACTGGAGGATTCTGGGTGATGAGCGGAGAGGTGACTTCTGGGATATTATACAGGACAGCACTGGAGGATTCTGGGTGATGAGCGGAGAGGTGACTGCTGGGACATTATACAGGACAGCACTGGAGGATTCTGGGTGATGAGCGGAGAGGTGACTGCCTGGACATATACAGGACAGCACTGGAGGATTCTGGGTGATGAGCGGAGAGGTGACTGCTGGGACATTATACAGGACAGCACTGGAGGATTCTGGGTGATGAGCGGAGAGGTGACTGCTGGGACATTATGCAGGACAGCACTGGAGGATTCTGGGTGATGACCGGAGCGGTGACTGCTGGGACATTATACAGGACAGCACTGGAGGATTCTGGGTGATGAGCGGAGAGGTGACTGCTGGGACATTATACAGGACAGCACTCGAGGATTCTGGGTGATGAGCGGAGAGGTGACTGCTGGGACATTATACAGGACAGCACTGGAGGATTCTGGGTGATTAGCGGAGAGGTGACTGCTGGGACGTTATACAGGACAGCACTGGAGGATTCTGGGTGATGAGTGGAGAGGTGACTGCTGGGACATTATACAGGACAGCACTGGAGGATTCTGGGTGATGACGGTGTCGTTGTTGTCAGGCTCCTATAAGGTGTCAGGACGTCGCTGTCTATCTCTCCATGGAGGAGTGGGAGTATCTAGAAGGACACCAGGATCGGTACCAGGAGGTGATGATGGAGGAGCTCCGGCCTCTGACATCACCAGGTGAGAGGAGACTCTTGTTGGCTCCGGTGGATGTGATGACGTCTCTCGGCCTCGTCCTATAATAGATGATTTTTCTCCAGACTTGCTCTGGTTTTCTCTACATTTTCTCACAGCTTTCATTCCCTGATTCTTCTCTTCTGATCTGTGAGTCGCGGTTTCTCCGCTGTCGTCTTCATCAGTCTTGAGTCTTCGTCCACGGCGGCTTCTCTCAGAATCTTTCCCCTTCCTTAGAGCATCGGTCACATTTTGTCTGCAGATGTCCCAGCGCTTCTGTCCGTTCTCTCCTGTGAGATCTTTCGGTACCTGAGTCTGTCGTGGATTGTTACTCAGCAGAGTCGGGGTTAATTTACTGATGATTTTCCTCCTAATCCGCTGTTGCTCGTCCGTCCCTCAGAATCGGTGCCGGCTCAGTGTCATCATCAGTCGTGGTCGGGCGTCCGGCTCCTCCCTCTTGGCTGACACTTGTGTGACCTTCCTTGGTCTCCTCCATTCATTCTTCTTCTTTGTGACAAATCCCTTTCTCCGTACTGAGCACAAAGTCCTGGATAAATATCGGCACCGGACCGTCCCTCAGACCCCGAAACACGAGTCCTGACATGAAGATGGAGTGTGGTGGAGCCGATCACCCCCCAGAGCCTGACATGGGGGCTCCAGCAGTTCTCCGGCCCCCGCGTCTATTCACCCCTCGCTCTGCAGGCGGAGAAGCACAGAACTTTCCGCACTGGAGGAGAAGGTCGGATTACCGCGCACTCCTCTCTATAGGGGGAATGTGTCTCCTGGAGGACAGCGGAGATTCTGAGTACGGAGAGTTATAGGCCATGCAATGCCCCATGGGAAATAAGATATGCAAATTTACTTTTGCCAGATGCAGAGAACATGGTCTCTAGCGCCATCTACAGGATTCAGAAATCCTAGGAGTCAATGTCAAAGTTTCAAACCCATCCTGATAGGGCAAATTTCCATTTTTTTCCTCCCCTTCTTCTATAGGGCATAATATTTATATTTTTCCATCCACAGATGTTTGCGCTCTTCTGTTTTTTACATGACATTTTACATGCATTTTACCATATAATGTGCCGAAAAACAGGAAAAATTCCAGATGAGGCCAAACAGTTAATAAAAAGAAAACAAAAATCCTATTCCACATTTATGTTTTGGGTTTTGTGACCTCGCTGTGAATTTCCAGGTCATTACAGTTACGGTGATTCCAAACTTCCATTTTTTTTTTTTTAGAATATATTTTATGGGTTAAATATTCAGAACTGTTCCTGACACCCAGGGCCGGCGTCAGCACCCGGGCAAGTGCTGGGGCCCTGAGCAGGCAGGGGGTCCCACTGGCGGTCGCGCACCCCGCTGGGCCATGGGCGGAGGAGAGCGGTGTCAGTGCCCACCCTTCTCCGCCGCTTGCTCAGGGCCCCGGCAGCCGGATAATTACCTCTCCCCGTGCCTCCACAGATCCGCCGTCTTCCTGCTGTGCGCTTCCTGTGACGTCTCAGGTCAGAGGGCACGGTGACGTCTTTCCACCGGGCGCTCCCCTGAGCCGTCACAGGCAGCGCAGAGCGGGACGACGCCGGCCACGCTGGAGTCCGGACCCGAGCAGCGGCTGGAGGAGGGAGGTGAGTATTTGATTTTTTTTTTTTTTAATGTATGGAGACATGGGGCATAATATGGGGAGGGGGGTGACATCCTGCATGGGGCATAATATGGGGGGGTGACATCTTGCATGGGGCATTATAAAGAGAGGGGGGGATGACATCCTGCATGGGGCATTATAAAGAGAGGGGGGGTGACATCCTGCATGTGGCATTATAAAGAGAGGGGGGGGTGACATCCTGTATGGGGCATTATAAAGAGAGGGGAGGGGTGACATCCTGCATGGGGCATTATAAAGAGAGGGGAGGGGTGACATCCTGCATGGGGCATTGTAAAGAGAGGGGGGGTGACATCCTGCATGGGGCATTATAAAGAGAGGGGAGGGGTGACATCCTGCATGGGGCATTATAAAAAGAGGGGGGGTGACATCCTGCATGGGGCATTATAAAGAGAAGGGGGTGACATCCTGCATGGGGCATTATAAAGAGAAGGGGGTGACATCCTGCATGGGGCATTATAAGGAGGGGGGGTGACATCCTGCATGGGGCCTTATAAAGAGGGGGGGGTACATCCTGCATGGGGCATTATAAAGAGGAGGGGTGACAGCCTGCATGGGGCATTATAAGGTGGGGAACAGCCTGCATGGGGCATTATAAGGGGGGGGACAGCCTGCATGGGGCATTATAAGGGGGGGGGCAGCCTGCATAGTGCATTATGTGGGGGGAACAGCCTGCATGGAGCATTATAAGGGGGGGGGGGGACAGCCTGTATGGGGCATTATGTGGGGGGTAACAGCCTGCATGGAGCATTATAAGGGGGGGGGACAGCCTGTATGGGGCATTATGTGGGGGTAACAGCCTGCATGCAGCATTATATGGGGGCCAGTATCCTGTATGGAGCTTTATAAGGGGACCAGTATCCTGTATGGAGCGTTATATGGGGGCCAGTATCCTGTATGGAGCTTTATAAGGGGACCAGTGTCCTGTATGGAGCGTTATATGGGGGACAGTATTCTGTATGGAGCCTTATATGGGGGCCAGTATTCTGTATGGAGCCTTATATGGAGGCCAGTATTCTGTACGGAGCCTTATATGGGGGCCAAGTATTCCTTATGGAGTCTTATATGGGGGCCAGTATTCCGTATGGGGCCTTATATGGGGGCCCGTATTCCGTATGGGGCCTTATATGGGGGCCAGTATTCCGTATGGGGCCTTATATGGGGGCCAGTATTCCGTATGGAGCCTTATATGGGGGCCAGTATTCCGTATGGGGCCTTATATGGGGGCCAGTATTCCGTATGGGGCCTTATATGGGGGCCAGTATTCCGTATGGGGCCTTATATGGGGGCCAGTATTCCGTATGGAGCCTTATATGGGGGCCAGTATTCCGTATGGGGCCTTATATGGGGGCCAGTATTCCGTATGGGGCCTTATATGGGGGCCAGTATTCCGTATGGGGCCTTATATGGGGGCCAGTATTCCGTATGGAGCCTTATATGGGGGCCAGTATTCTGTGTGGAGCGATTCGCTGGTTTCTGAGCTATTGTGGAATTTACAATAGATATCACTCATGTAATGTAAGAAGTGAAATCTTTGCATTGTACTATATATATATATATTTCTCTGCGGTATCTGTGCATCATGAATCGTAGTATGTGTTAAAGGGGCCACTGAGACTCTTTCGCCCGGGGCCCAGAAAAACCTGGAGCCGGCCCTGCTGACACCCATCACTATCTTCCATTATTGGAGTTGTGTGAGGGCTTCTCTTCTTGAATGGCGCGCTGACCTTTTTATCGGTACCATTTTAGGGGTATCTGTGACTTTTTGATCTTTGTATTTTTATTGCAGTTTTGGGGAGGTGTTTTTGAGGTTTTGATGTTTTTTTCCTTATGGCGTTTACTGTGTGGGATGATAAATCCTGAAGTGAAAATGCCAAATATGTTTGTTTGTTTTTTTTAAAAAAAAAAAATAAAATTCTTCTCATTTTGGGAGACAAAGCAAAAATAATGGCGACTTCAACCTAAGATCCTTGTTGCGGATCCGGGTGGTGGAACCTCTGTGCTGCAGTGCAAGGAGGGACCAGAGGAGCGTGACTAAGGTCGCACGGCGGCTCAGTCGACTTCGTGAACCAGGGAGGGACCGAGCAGAGGGACCAGGTGCCACTCTGGGACCGACCTTGTATGAGAGCAGGTGATTCCCACGGGTCAGATGGCAGGAACTGACCGGTACAGCGGATGAGCACGGCAGGCAGTCTGACTTGTAGACAAGCAGGCTGATTCGGCTGATAGCCAGACGGGTGCTCCAGGTAGGCAAACTGGCGGGCACAACAGGTAACTGGTAGAGACGCCGATGCTACAATCCTATTCATACCGGGCTTCATAGGAAACCCATGGAGGCAGAGACGGGGGTCTTCTGCAGGCCGCTGGTAGTCATGGCAAACCGTTGTTGGGATCCTCCGATTTATTGACTGATTGGCAGAAGAATGGGACACCCAACCACATAAAGGGAACCTGTCATGTAAAATAACACTATTAACCTGCAGATGTTCCCTAGCAGTGTTCGGTTTCCAGTCATAGTTTCGGCCGGCGCAGCTACAGTCACTGTTGAGTGTATAGAGAGCAGCGGCTGTTACCGCGCCCCCGGCACTGACTGACAGCCGGGTCAACATTTGAGCTGGCTATCAGTCAGTACCTGGGGGCGCGGATTCAGTCTCTCCTCAGTATACAGTGAGCAGCGGCTGAATCCGCACCCCCGGCACTGACTGACTGCCAGCTCTAATGCTGAGCCGGCTGTCAGTCAGTGCCGGGGTGCGGTAAGTGCTGCCGCTCTCTTTACACTGAGCAGTGACTGTAGCTGCTCCGACCCAAACTCTATGACCGGAAGCCAAACACTGGGGAGTGGAATAAGGTTCATTTCCTACCGGCAGCGTGGCTGTAAATGTGGGCGCCAAGCAGGTTCAAAATGCTATTAACCTGTAGATTGGCCTGATGTCTGCAGGTTAATAGCATTGTTTTACATAACGGGTTCCCTTTAAATGGCACTGTCAGGCTGTCAGCAGCAGTGAAGTGGTTAAATGGCAGCAATTGGAGCTCGCTCCACATACGTGCACCTGGCATCCTCCATGCATGAACACCAGATATCAGCAAGGGGTTAAAGAGCGTTATCACATGACATCAGAATGCGCGGGACGGGGTGTTCTCGCCTCAAGGGCTCAACGATAGCAAAATGTCAGGTGGTCCGCTCCTCCTCTTCATGGGGTCTGATCAGAACGATATAAGTGGGATGATGACGCAGGTGTTGGCCCTGCAGGAACATCGGGCAGCACAAGGGTGGTAATAATAAGTGTAAGTCTCCCTTAAAGGGATGTTTGCTCAGAAGAATATGTATTATGGAGCTTTTCTGTGGAGTCTGACCAGACAATCTCTCCTTGGCTCCCCGTGTGCATCAGTAAGCGCCCATGACCCCGGTGCCTGCTCTCTAGTTGTCCTTTCTACACATTGATGGGCACTAACCGCTGCGTACCGGGTGCTCCCCACAACACCGTCCTTCCAGGTTCTGTGACTTCATCTGTTAGTCGTACATGTGCCTTTTTTCCTCCTTTAGAGACAAACGCAGAACTTGCTGCCTATTTTAGTGTTTATATCGAGGCGGATGTTGAGATTTATCTCTATTTAAAGAAGAATAAAAACGCAGTAACTCGTCTTTTAATAGGAGGATGTCAGGTTCTCTCCTCTGAGTGATCCCAGAGGATCCTGTCCAGGAGGGAGGCCACATCCACATAGTGACATTGTGAGCTCTCAAAAGACAATCACTGGTAAATGGTCACCATCCGTCCCCCAATCTCCATAATGGCGAATTAGGAAAGGAACCGATGGATGGAAATGTGGAGCTTTCTCCAGCTCCTCTGTGGTTCCATCCCTGGTGGAGATGAATCTTGGAGAAGTTGTGTTTCTTAGTACGGCTCCTCCATCTGACTGACGAGGGTCTTCTCCAGGGCTGTGGAGTCGGTAAGCCAAACCTCTGACTCCTCAATTTCCATGACACCGACTCCGACTCCCTCATACACGGCTCATGTTTAAGTGATAAATTTACTGTAGCACAGATTCATCTCATCTAAAAGTCTAGACCCTTAGATCAGGAATAGGACGGACATTTATAGGACATTTCATAACTTTCCCAAATTCTTATGAAAAAATATTTCCCACAAACTGCATTGAACTACTGTACCCAATTTATTATATATTTTAGGAGTCAGTCGGTCCATTTTATATCGACTCCAGCAAAATGGGCTCCAACTCCACAGCCCTGATCTTCTCTGTCCCTCTCCTCGGGGTCCTCATCCTCCGAGTGCAGAGCAGAGAGCATTAGGCTTTGACCTCGCTGATTATCACTTCATACTTGAGGCCCACAATGTGCTGGGTCCTCGGTACCGGTGGTGAGGACCACAACAATGTAATTTATTCCCTGATACATAAACATAGAATTACCGGTTCTGAGAGACGAGCCTCATATATAGACAGATACACGGCAGGTCATGTATTCAGTCTGTGTGTCTCCACAGATGGATCCAGGAGGAGAAATCCACCAGAGAGATGTCCCCGTCCTCTGTATCCCCAGGACTGTCCAGAGGAGAATCACAACATCCCGGAGGATCATCAGGTAGATGACACTGAAGTCCCCACAACATCTGACCATGAAGTGATGGGACCTGAGCTCATCTTACATTTTTCTTTTTAGGGTGAAGATCTGATTGATATTAAGGTTGAGGTTATACATGGAGCACAAGAGGCGACCGCAATATGGGCCGATCAGCAGTGTGAGGAGGGAGACTATCATGTCTGTTCTGCGGTCACCTACTACTACTCCCATCATCACATGACACAATCTGCAGTGTCATGTAAAAGTTCGGTCACCCCTGGTCAAAATGACTTATTGTGAACAGTTAAGCAAGTTGAAGATGAAATGATCTAAATGGCCTAAAGTTAAAGATGACACATTTCCTTTGTATTTTAGGAAAAAATAAGAAATATTGACATTTTTTACATTTTAAAAACTACTAAAAGGAAAATGGCCTGATGTAAAAGTTTGGGCGCCCTTGGAGATTTGTGTGCTCAGATGACTTCAACCAAGGTCTCAGACCTTACTTAGCCTGTTAGGGTTATGACTCGTTCACTATCATCGATAGTAAAGACCAGGTGATGCCAATTTCTTAGCTTTATAAAAACCCAGCCTCCTCTAACATTGTGCCAAAACCAGCAGCCATGGGCTTCTTCTAAGCAGCTGCCAAGTACTCTGAAAATGGTGGAGGCCACAAAGCAGGAGAAGGCTATAAGAAGATAGCAAAGCGTTTTCAAGTTGCCCTTTCCTCAGAAATGTAATTTAGAAATAGCAGTTACCAGGCACAGTGGAGGTCAATATAAGGTCTGGAAGACCAAGCAAAATTTCAGTGAGAGCTGCTCGTAGGATTGCTAGAGAGGCAAATCAGAACACCCAGCTGACTGCAAAAAACCTTCACAAAGATTTAGCAGACTCCGGAGTTGTGGTACATTGTCCTACTGTTCAGAGACAGCTGCACAAATATGGCCGTCATGGAAGAGTCATCAGAAGAAAACCTCTCCCGCATTCTCACCATAAAATTCAGTGTCAGAAGTACAAAAGAATATCTAAACAAGCCTGATGCATTATGGAAACAAGTCCTGTGGACCGATGAGGTTAAAATAGAAAATGATCAGAGGTATGTGTGGAGAAAAAAGGGCACAGAATTTTAGGAAAAGAACATCTCGCCAACTATTAAGCATGGGGGTGGATCAATCATGCTTTGGGGTTCTGTTGCAGTCATTGGCACAGGGAACATTTCACGGGTAGAGGGAAGAATGGGTTCAATGAA
This sequence comes from Phyllobates terribilis, assembly GCF_046119375.1. Taxonomy (NCBI): domain Eukaryota; kingdom Metazoa; phylum Chordata; class Amphibia; order Anura; family Dendrobatidae; genus Phyllobates; species Phyllobates terribilis. The sequence continues at coordinate 211,132 of NW_027363130.1, forward strand.
ATTTCAACAAATTCTTGATGCAATCATAACACCATCTGTAAAAAAAGCTGAAGGTGAAAAGAAGATGGCTTCTACAAAAGGATAATGATCCTAAAAACAGGTCAAAATCCACAATAGAAGACCTGAAAAGGCGCAAGCTGAAGGTTTTACAATGGCCCTCACAGTCCCCTGATCTGAACATCTTGAAAATCTGTGGCTAGACCTCAAAATAGCAGAGGATGCAGGACGCCCCAGGAATCTCACAGAACTGGAAGAATTCTCAAAGGAAGAAAGGATGAAAATCCCTCAAACAAGAATTTGGCCAAAAAAGGGTTTACAAGCTGTGATACTTGCAAAAGGGGGTGCTACTAGGTACTAACCATGCAGGGTGTCTAAACTTTTGCATTATTTATTTATTATTTGCCTAAAATACAAAGGAAATGTGTCATCTTTAACTCTAGGCCTTTTATAGATCATTTCATCTTCAACTTGCTTGTTCACAATAACAGTAATTTTGACCATTGGGGCCCAAACTTTTACATGTCACTGTATTCTGTCACTGTGTGTTTCCTACAGATGGACTCATGGAAAGAAATCCACCAGAGAGATGTCCCCGTCCTCTGTATCCCCAGGACTGTCCAGAGGAGAATCACAACATCCCGGAGGATCATCAGGTAGACGGTGCTGAGCCCTGTACCGGATCTGTATATGGGGGGACATTTCTGATCGAGGTCATAGATGTCACAGATTTTGGTGGCTTCTTGTATTGTGCTGATTGTTACATCTGATATATCAGGAGGAAGATCCGACTAAGAATAAAGAGGAGGATGAGACAGAAGAAGAAGCGATGACGAGGGGGGATCAGCCGTGTGTGAGTGACGGGAAGGAGGAGATTCCGGTAGATGTTTCCACAGGTGTGTAATAATGTCCAGTGTATAATAATTACTGGCTTTAATATTACTTCCATCCTTTACTTCCATATTGTTCTTACACAAGTCCCGTGCTGCCATGTAAATGATTGAGCTAGTGATTCAGACAGACTGATTTCTTATAATGAGGCAGATGGAGACATTGTGGACGCCGTCTGACCTGTGATCCGTCGTTGTCCGTCTTTTTAAGCGTGCATAAAAGCACGATCCGCCACAGCGTTGTGCACTTTTGAAAAAAAGGACACCGCTGATCAGAGCCAACACAGAGTCCAGAGCAACTCTGCTGTCTCATTATATGAATGGATCCCTCGGAGGTGTCATCTGAAACACGTATTTTGTAAATATTGATTGAAGCCCCGATGTAAGTGCTCAGCGTAGAGCACAGGATAAATGTGATCCAAAATGCCACCAATAAAAGCTTCTACTCAACCCACAAAAAACAAGTCCCTACTCAGGTTCATCATCTGTAAACAGAAGTATAGGGGGCATCCATATTACTGGTAGAACAAAGGCTCTGGAAAAGTGACGTGGCTCCCACTAAAAGAAATCCAGCAAAATCTGCGCTCCCAAATCCAAATACCCCCCTCCTCCTAGGCCCCACAGTGTGCCAAAACCGCTGTTAGCGTCCACATGTTTGTCATTAATGTAGATAGAAGAGCCCACTTAATTTCCAGGGTGTGTGACTCCATAAGCACGAGCCGGGCATAATGTACTGGGCGCTACAAAGTACTGAGCGCTACAAAGTACCGGGCACGACAATGTACCAGTCACTACAATGTACCAGACACTACAATGTACCAGTCACTACAATGTACCAGTCACTACAATGTACCAGACACTACAATGTACCAGTCACTACAATGTACTGGGCACTATAATGGCATATTTGCATTTTCACTTGGCAACATTCATTGCTGCTCGTTTCTGGAAAACATTCATGGAGTCAAATTCATCACTACAATAGTAGATAAATTCTTAAAGGGTTATAATTTTCAAAATAGGGTCACTTGAGGGGGGATTCTGCTCTTCTGCCACTTAGAGGCTCTGTATATGGAGTCTGCAAATTATTCTATGATAATTTGTTCTCCAGGAGTCAAATATTGCTCCTTCCCTCCCGAGTCTCGCCATGTGGCTAAGCAGTACAGTACAGCCACATATGGGGTATTGCCCCTTTCAGCAGAAGTTGTGTAACAAATTATGTGGTCATGTTTGCCCATTTCCCCTTGTGAAAATGTAAAATCTGGGGCTAAAACAACATTTTAGTGGTAAATATGTCATTTTTGTTCTTCACCGTTCAATGGTATAATATTTTGTGAAACACATATGGAGTCAATATGATCACTGCACCCCTGGATGATTTCTTTGTGAAAATGAAAAATTCGTGGCTAAAACAACATTTTTGGAGAAAAAACATAATTTTTAATTTTCACAGTCCAATTTCTTAAAATTTTGTGAAACACCTGTGGTTTTAAAATGTTCACCATACCTTTAGATAAATTCCTTGAGCGTTGTAGTTTCCAAAATGGGGTCAGTTGTGGGGGGTTTCCACTGTTTAGGCACATCAGGGGCTCTGCAAACGTGACATGGCGTCCGCTATCCATTTAGACGATTTTGCACTCCAAAAGTCAAATGGCGCGCCTTCCCTTCTGAGCCCTGCCATGCACCCAAACCGTAGGTTTTCCCCCACATATGGGGTATCGGTGTAATCAGGAGAAAGTGCACATCAAATTGTATGATGCATTTTCTCCTTTCATTCTTGTAAAAATGCAAAATTTGGGGCTAAAGCAACATTTTTGTGTGAAAAAATTTAATTTTCATTTTTCTCTTCCACATTGCTTTCATCCCTGTAAAGCACCTAAAGGGTTAATAAACTTCTTGAATGTGGTTTTGAGCAATTTGGTGTAGTTTCTCAAATCGTGTCACTTTGGGGTATTTTCTGTCACATAGGTCCCTCAAAGTCAAACATGATGTGGTCCCTAAAAAATAGGTTTTGTAAATATTCTTGTAAAAATGAGAAACTTCTGATAAATTTCTAACCCTCTAATTTCGTAACAAAAAATATATTTGTTTTAAAAATGACTCTGATGTAAAGTAGACATGTAGTAAATGTTAGTTTTACCACCAAAAATAGTTAATAAATATCTGGTTTAAAGGCATAAAAATTCAATGTTGGAAAATTGCAAAACTCAATTTTTTGGGGTGAAATTTTTGATATTTTCATAAATGCAAATAATAACGACCAAAATTTACCACTAACATGAAGTGCAATGTGTCACGAAAAACATTCTCAGAATCGCTGGGATGTGCGGAAGCTCCAGAGTTATTACCACATAAAGTGACGCCGGTCAGAATTGTAAAATGAGGCCGGGTCATTAACATACAAAGTGGCTCGGTCCTTAAGTGGTTAATGTGTCTTCAGTGCTATTGCCGTCTTCTAAGGTTTCCTATCATGCTGGTAGACATACTGTGGACATGATTACTGATAAGAGATAAAGTAAATCCAGCTCACCTGTGTGGTTCATGATTGTAGCTCGGGAGAAGGTTCTGATCAAAGCGTGATGAATAGCCAAAGAAGATGCGGTATCCAGCTCCAAGTAAAAACATGCGTTTAATTAGTCCATGTGTAAAAATTACATCCATGGGGCCTGGCCTGGCCGGACATGTGAGTGGAAGTGTGCTAGGAGAGCCCCTGGGATAACTAGCCTGCCGGAGGATCCATTGGTCCCCTAACTTAATAAAAAGCGGTATTACCCCTTCTATACACGTCCTAGCACTTACCGGTGTGCATAGGAGGAGCGATCATGGCCAGAGGAGCAGCAGCGAGACGACGGGGAGCAGGAGGGAATGGAGGCATCCAAGATGGCGCAAGCTCCTCTGCAGCAGGTAGCAGAACAGGGAAGTCAGTGGCTGCAGGCACAGCACTGAGGCCGGCTGGATTTGTTACAGCTTCAGACACAGGAGCCTGCACTGACAATGAGGCACAGACACAAATCATTGAGGTGTCTAATCCATTCTCTGCGCTCTCAGAGGAATTCAATAACACTGCTGATAAGGTCTCTGCAAGTTCCCGTGCCCACAGCCTCAGCCAGAAATCACTGCTTCCCACCATAATACTGATCAGAACATTAATGACCCCACGATAAAGGATGTGTTTGTGGCTGTAACACAGTATGAAGCTGCTTTAGCCTCACTTAACAGTCAGATGGGAGAGATTAAAGAGGAGCTTTGTTTTATGAGGCAAGGGCTACAAAAGGTTAACGACCGCACTACAGCAGCAGAGGGCAGAACCAGTGATCTGGAGGATAAACAGTCTCAGATATCACAGGACAGCCACAGACATGGACAGCAGATCATGGCCCTATTACCTAAAACTGATGATTGGAGAACAGACTCCAGCGAAATAATATAAGAGTGATGGGTTTCCCTGAAAAAATTGTGAGCAATAATCCGAATGAGTACTTTGAGTACTTTGAGACATGGTTACGTTGTTTGGGGCTGATTGCCTGTCTGCCTTCTTTGCTGTGGAAAGGGCGCATAGGGTGTCAACCCGGCCACTGTCACCAGGGGCCCCTCCACGTCCAGTATTAATAAAGCTGCTGCACTACAAAGACAGAGATGCCACCCTTAAGGCCGCCCGTGTTAAAGGGGGCATCTCTATTAACGGCCAAAGAATTTCTTTTTTTCCGGATTACTGCATTGAAGTTTCAAAACATAGGGCGCAGTTTCTTGATATAAACTGAAGGCTGCGTAGTCTGCAAACTGTAACGGATCCGGGTGGTGGAACCTCTGTGCCGCGGTACAAGTAGGGACCCAGAGGGGCGTGACTAAGTATCAACTCAGACCGACCCTGGTCGTATGGCGGCTAACGACTCTGTGACCCGGGAGGCACCGAGCAGAGGGACCAGGTGCTACTCTGGGGACGACCTTGTAAGAGAGCAGGTCGCTCCCATGGGTCAGCGGACTGGGACTGACCGGTATAGCGGATGGACACAATAGGCAGGCAGGAGTCTCTGGATAGTTGATAGGTGGTCACGGCACGTGACGGCAGAGCAGGTTGAAGTCTCTAGGTAACAGACAGGTGGTCACGACAAGTGACAGCAGGAGCCTCCAAGTAGGCTTTCAGGTAACAGGCAGGTAACAGGCGAGTGCTCCCAGGTGAGTGGGCTAGCAGGCACGGCAGGTAGCAGGCAGGTAACTGGCAGGTGCTTCCTGGTAAGCAGGCGGACTTGCCCATAGACAGACTGGCAGGTAGAATGGAAGGCAAACTGTCAGGCTGGAGAGTAGTCAGGCTGGCGGACTGGAACAGTAGTCAGGCTGGCAACTAGACCTGAGGGCTGAAGCAGAGGTAAGTATGCTGTGCGTCAACTTTTGCTCGGACACCTCCATTTTGGAGGAGGTGCCTTATTTATATGGAAGGACCCTTGGCTATTGGCCGGGGATGCCTTAGCATGTAATAAAGTCCATAGCAATGTGTTGCCACGGAGCATCAGGTACGGGAAGAGGCAGGAGATGACCGGCTGGTAGATGTCTGGGAACTTTGTTGCGGGCACAGGACGAACAGGCCGAGACGAAGTCTACCACATCCTTGCGCAGGGTAGGCCACCAGTAATGCCGGGCGATGAGCAGGAAGGTCTTCTTTTGGCCAGCATGGCCAGCTAGTTTAGATGAATGACCCCTGCGAAGAACCTTCTCACGATCCGGTACTGCTACAAACGTCTTACCGGGTGGAAGACGAGTCAGATCCAAGGGGGCCACATTCATCACTTTGGAGGGGTCGATGATGTGCATAGACTCCTCCTCTTGATCGGAGGACAGGAAGGATCGGGACAAGGCATCGGCTTTGACATTCTTGTCCGCCGGGTGGAAGTGTAGGACGAAGTCGAAGCGGGCGAAGAACAAAGACCACCGGGCCTGGCGCGGGTTAAGTCTTTGGGCATTCTGGAGATATGCCAGGTTTTTGTGATCCGTATAGATGATCACCCGGTATAGAGCCCCTTCAAGCAGGTAACGCCACTCCTCTAGCGCCAATTTAACAGCTAACAGTTCTCGGTCTCCTGTAGAGTAGTTGTGCTCAGAGGAGGAGAAGAGTTTGGAGAAGAAGCCGCAGGTTACCATTCTCCCGGAAGAAGACTTTTGGGTGAGCACCGCTCCGGCTCCGGAGGAGGAAGCATCAACCTCCAGGTAGAACTGTTTGTTGCTATCCGGACGGTGCAGCACTGGGGCAGAGGAGAAGGCTTGCTTTAAGGAAAGGAAGGCCTCCTCAGCTTCGGGCGACCATTCCTTGGGATTTGCTCCCTTACGGGTGAGCGCAGATATGGGAGCAGTCCGGGCAGAGAAGTGCGGGATGAAGAGACGATAGTAGTTGGCGAAGCCCAGGAATCGCTGAATCGCCTTCAACCCCTCCGGACGGGGCCACTTTAGGACAGCAGAAAGCTTCTCAGGATCCATTCGTAGGCCTGTCTGGGAGATAACATAGCCCAGGAATGGTAGAGAGGTCTGCTCGAAGAGGCACTTCTCGTATTTTGCATAGAGGTGGTTCTGCCTGAGCCTAAGCAGGACCTGACAAACATCCCTCCGGTGTGTGGGAAGATCCGGAGAGAAGACCAAGATATCGTCCAGGTATACCACCACACAGGAGTAAAGAAGGTCAAGGAAGATGTCGTTGACCTATTCTTGGAAGACAGCGGGAGCATTGCAGAGACCGAAGGGCATCACACGGTACTCATAGTGACCGTCCCGGGTATTGAATGCCGTCTTCCACTCATCTCCTTGACGGATTCGGACCAGGTTATACGCTCCACGAAGATCCAGCTTGGAAAAGATCCTGGCGCCCTTAAGGTCGATCAAACAACTCGGAGATGAGCGGCAGGGGATATTTGTTTTTACCGTGATCTGATTGAATCCTCTATAATCAATACAGGGGCGTAGCGAACCATCCTTCTTCTTGACAAAGAAGAATCCGGCTCCAGCCGGGGAGGTAGATTTCCGGATGAATCCCCTAGCCAGATTCTCCTCAATGTACTCAGACATGGCTCGGATTTCAGCCGCCGACAACGGGTAAATTCGCCCACGGGGTGGAGTGGCGCCAGGTACCAGGTCGATCGGGCAATCATATGGCCTCTGAGGTGGCAGTGTCTCTGCTTCCTTTTTACCGAAGACATCCGCGTAGGACCAGTAAGGAGCCGGTAGACCGGGTGAATTAGCTGGGGTAGGTGGTGGACGAGTCGGGCGAACCGGAATCAGGCAGGTCCTATGGCTGTCCTGCCCCCACCGGAGTACTTCACCAGATTGCCAGTTCAGCACGGGTTCATGTGTCTGGAGCCAGGGTAGACCTAGCCATAGGGAGTGAGAGAGTCCGGACAGCACATGGAAGGAGATTTTCTCCGAGTGCAGCATTCCCACCTGCAGGGTTAGGGGCTAAGTGATGAGCAGGATGGTCACCGGAAGGAGTCCTCCATCCATGGAGGCGACGGACAATGGTTCAGACAGAGGTTTGGTGGGAATACGGTATCTCTCTACCAGGGACTGGGAAATGAGGTTTCCAGCAGCTCCAGAATCCAGATGAGCAATTTCAAGGAGACGGTTCTCTCCCCAGGAGATAGAGACAGACAAAGTCAGGGATGGAGAGGGCTTACTTTTGCCTAGGACGACCTCTCCGAGCGGTCCTAGACACTGAAGTTTCCCAGCCTCTCCGGGCTGGAACGGATCAGGTGCTCTTTACTGCCACAATAGAAACAGCTCCCCTCGGCTCGACGTGACTCTTGGCGAGCTTTGACCATCTTGGTCTGGTCGATCTGCCTGGGTTCGGGCGAGTGCGCCCGGGGAGTGACTAGTTGAGAGGCAGGTCTCTGGAAAGTAGGAGCCAGGCGGGGGAACTTTCTCTCCCGAGTGGTCCCTTTGGTGCTTTCTTGAAACCGGATGTCAATCCGGGTAGCGAGTGACACCAGGTCATCCAGGGTGGTAGGAATGTCCCGACCGGCTAGCTCATCCTTAATCCGACCGGAAAGACCCTCCCAGAAGACGGACACCAGAGCCTCGTTATCCCCGGCAAGCTCAGAAGCGAGGGTACGGAACCGTATGGCATATTGGCCCACGGTGAGACTCCCTTGGCGGAGACGTAGCAGAGAGGATGCTGAAGAGGATTTTCGTCCTTGCTCATCGAAGACTTTCCGGAAAGCCGCGAGGAAAGACGATAGGTCGGACACCAGGGAGTCCCCTCTCTCCCACAGGGGATTTAGCCATGTCAGTGCTTCCCCAGTGAGATGGGACATGATGAATGCCACCTTAGCCCGGTCGGATATGAACTGATGTGCCAAGAGTTCAAAGTGCAGGGTGCACTGGTTTAGGAAACCCCGAGCTAGAGCGAGGTCGCCTCCAAAACGAGGAGGTGCAGAAAGCCAGGGGCCTGGGTTGGATGCCATGGTATTGGTGGGCAGCGGCGCTGCCGGAACGGGTGTTGCTCGACTAGGGGCGGACACAGGTGGTACGGACAGCGTGTCCAGGCGAGTGTTGACAGACCGCAGGTAGGTCAGGATGGTTTCCTGTTGGGATCTCTGACGAGAAACCTCCTGGTACAGGCCAGCAAGCGAAGGAGCCTGGGGCCACCGGGTTCCATGGCCCGAGCAAACTGTTACGGATCCAGGTGGTGGAACCTCTGTGCCGCGGTGCAAGGAGGGACCCAGAGGGGCGTGACTAAGTATCAACTCAGACCGACCCTGGTCGTACGGCGGCTAATGACTCCGTGACCAGGGAGGGACCGAGCAGAGGGACCAGGTGCTACTCTGGGGACGACCTTGTAAGAGAGCAGGTCACTCCCATGGGTCAGTAGACTGGTACTGACCGGAATAGCGCATGGACACAACAGGCAGGCAGGAGTCTCTGGATAGTTGACAGGTGGTCACGGCAAGTGACGGCCAAGCAGGCTGAAGTCTCTAGGTTAGCAGGCGGGTGGTCACAGCAAGTGACAGCAGAAGCCTCCAGGTAGGCTTTCAGGTAACAGGCAGGTAACAGGCGAATGCTCCCAGTTGAGCGGGCTAGCAGGCACGGCAGGTAACTGGCAGGTGCTTCCTGGTAAGCAGGCGGACTTGCCCATAGACAGACTGGCGGGTAGAACGGAAGGCAGACTGTCGGGCTGGAAAGTAGTCAGGCTGGTGGACTGGAACAGTAGTCAGGCTGGCAACTAGACCTGAGGGCTGAAGCAGAGGTAAGTATGCTGTGCATCAACTTTTGCTCGGGCACTTTCATTTTGGAGGAGGTGCCTTATATATGGGAGGACCCTCGGCTATTGGCCGGGGACTCCTTAGGACGCTCGCCGGCAGCAGCAGGAGGAGGAGCGCTGGAGGACACCGCTTGGTGAGCGGGGAGGTGAGAGGGACGGCGTCTCTGCCTGGCAGGGGGCAGAGATGCCGATGCTACACAAACCTCATACTCCATGATTTACCCTGCGAAACTTAGAGTGGCGGCTCTGGGAGAGACTTTCTTTATTGAACATCTGAAAGACCCACTCCGCTGGATTGATCTGAGTGAGCAGAAGATCCATCAAAATCAGTAACTTTGAACCTGAATAATTAAAGATATATACGATCAGAGTTTCCCGATTGACTGTTGGGGTCATATCCTTTACTGCCTAGCCCAGGGCCCAGTGGACACAACTATCATGAGCTATATCTGAATATTGCAGGCCCCCAGGAAGTGTTTAACCCTTTTCGTTTTCGGTTGATTGTTTGCTTGCCTTGTATACAGCTACAGGATGGACTGGTGGCTTTCTTCATTCGCTTGCCTTGTATACGGCTACAGGATGGACAGGTGGCTTTCTTCATTCGCTTGCCTTGTATACGGCTACAGGATGGACTGGTGCCTTTCTTCATTAGCTTGCCTTGTATACGGCTACAGGATGGACTGGTGACTTTCTTCATTCGCTTGCCTTGTATACGGCTACAGGATGGACTGGTGACTTTCTTCATTCGCTTGCCTTGTATACGGCTACAGGATGGACTGGTGCCTTTCTTCATTAGCTTGCCTTGTATACGGCTACAGGATGGACTGGTGGCTTTCTTCATTTGCTTGCCTTGTATACGGCTACAGGATGGACTGGTGGCTTTCTTCATTCGCTTGCCTTGTATATGGCTACAGGATGGACTGGTGGTTTTCTTCATTAGCTTGCCTTGTATACGGCTACAGGATGGACTGGTGGCTTTCTTCATTCGCTTGCCTTGTATACGGCTACAGGATGGACTGGTGGCTTTCTTCATTCGCTTGCCTTGTATACGGCTACAGGATGGACTGGTGCCTTTCTTCTTTCGCTTGCCTTGTATACGGCTACAGGATGGACTGGTAACTTTCTTCATTCGCTTGCCTTGTATACGGCTACAGGATGGACTGGTGACTTTCTTCATTCGCTTGCCTTGTATACGGCTACAGGATGGACTGGTGGCTTTCTTCATTACCTTGCCTTGTATACGGCTACAGGATGGACTGGTGGCTTTCTTCATTCGCTTGCCTTGTATACGGCTACAGGATGGACTGGTGGCTTTCTTCATTCGCTTGCCTTGTATACGGCTACAGGATGGACTGGTGGCTTTCTTCATTCGCTTGCCTTGTATACGGCTACAGAATAGACTGGTGCCTTTCTTCTTTCGCTTGCCTTGTATACGGCTACAGGATGGACTGGTGACTTTCTTCATTCGCTTGCCTTGTATACGGCTACAGGATGGACTGGTGGCTTTCTTCATTCGCTTGCCTTGTATACGGCTACAGGATGGACTGGTGCCTTTCTTCATTCGCTTGCCTTGTATACGGCTACAGGATGGACTGGTGCCTTTCTTCATTAGCTTGCCTTGTATACGGCTACAGGATGGACTGGTGCCTTTCTTCTTTCGCTTGCCTTGTATACGGCTACAGGATGGACTAGTGACTTTGTTCATTCGCTTGCCTTGTATACGGCTACAGGATGGACTGGTGGCTTTCTTCATTAGCTTGCCATGTATACGGCTACAGGATGGACTGGTGACTTTCTTCATTCGCTTGCCTTGTATACGGCTACAGGATGGACTGGTGGCTTTCTTCATTCGCTTGCCTTGTATACGGCTACAGGATGGACTGGTGCCTTTCTTCATTCGCTTGCCTTGTATACGGCTACAGGATGGACTGGAGCCTTTCTTCATTCGCTTGCCTTGTATACGGCTACAGGATGGACTGGTGCCTTTGTTCATTAGCTTGCCTTGTATACGGCTACAGGATGGACTGGTGCCTTTCTTCATTCGCTTGCCTTGTATACGGCTACAGGATGGACTGGTGGCTTTCTTCATTCGCTTGCCTTGTATACGGCTACAGGATGGACTGGTGCCTTTCTTCATTCGCTTGCCTTGTATACGGCTACAGGATGGACTGGAGCCTTTCTTCATTCGCTTGCCTTGTATACGGCTACAGGATGGACTGGTGCCTTTCTTCATTAGCTTGCCTTGTATACGGCTACAGGATGGACTGGTGACTTTCTTCATTCGCTTGCCTTGTATACGGCTACAGGATGGACTGGTGACTTTCTTCATTCGCTTGCCTTGTATACGGCTACAGGATGGACTGGTGCCTTTCTTCATTAGCTTGCATTGTATACGGCTACAGGATGGACTGGTGGCTTTCTTCATTCGCTTGCCTTGTATACGGCTACAGGATGGACTGGTGGCTTTCTTCATTCGCTTGCCTTGTATATGGCTACAGGATGGACTGGTGGCTTTCTTTATTAGCTTGCCTTGTATACGGCTACAGGATGGACTGGTGCCTTTTTTCATTCGCTTGCCTTGTATATGGCTACAGGATGGACTGGTGCCTTTCTTCATTCGCTTGCCTTGTATACGGCTACAGGATGGACTGGTGCCTTTCTTCATTCGCTTGCCTTGTATACGGCTACAGGATGGACTGGTGGCTTTCTTCATTCGCTTGCCTTGTATACGCCTACAGGATGGACTGGTACCTTTCTTCATTTCCTTGCCTTGTATACGGCTACAGGATGGACTGGTGACTTTCTTCATTGCTTGCCTTGTATACGGCTACAGGATGGACTGGTGGCTTTCTTCATTAGCTTGCCTTGTATACGGCTACAGGATGGACTGGTGGCTTTCTTCATTCGCTTGCCTTGTATACGGCTACAGGATGGACTGGTGACTTTCTTCATTAGCTTGCCTTGTATACGGCTACAGGATGGACTGGTGCCTTTCTTCATTCACTTGCCTTGTATACGGCTACAGGATGGACTGGTGACTTTCTTCATTCGCTTGCCTTGTATACGGCTACAGGATGGACTGGTGGCTTTCTTCATTCGCTTGCCTTGTATACGGCTACAGGATGGACTGGTGACTTTCTTCATTCGCTTGCCTTGTATACGGCTACAGGATGGACTGGTGCCTTTCTTTTTTCGCTTGCCTTGTATACGGCTACAGGATAGACTGGTGGCTTTCTTCATTAGCTTGCCATGTATACGGCTACAGGATGGACTGGTGGCTTTCTTCATTCGCTTGCCTTGTATACGGCTACAGGATGGACTGGTGACTTTCTTCATTCGCTTGCCTTGTATACGGCTACAGGATGGACTGGTGACTTTCTTCATTCTCTTGCCTTGTATACGGCTACAGGATGGACTGGAGCCTTTCTTCATTCGCTTGCCTTGTATACGGCTACAGGATGGACTGGTGCCTTTCTTCATTCGCTTGCCTTGTATACGGCTACAGGATGGACTTGTGGCTTTCTTCATTCGCTTGCCTTGTATATGGCTACAGGATGGACTGGTGGCTTTCTTTATTAGCTTGCCTTGTATACGGCTACAGGATGGACTGGTGCCTTTTTTCATTCGCTTGCCTTGTATATGGCTACAGGATGGACTGGTGCCTTTCTTCATTCGCTTGCCTTGTATACGGCTACAGGATGGACTGGTGCCTTTCTTCATTCGCTTGCCTTGTATACGGCTACAGGATGGACTGGTGCCTTTTTTCATTCGCTTGCCTTGTATATGGATACAGGATGGACTGGTGCCTTTCTTCATTCGCTTGCCTTGTATACGGCTACAGGATGGACTGGTGGCTTTCTTCATTCGCTTGCCTTGTATACGCCTACAGGATGGACTGGTACCTTTCTTCATTTCCTTGCCTTGTATACGGCTACAGGATGGACTGGTGACTTTCTTCATTGCTTGCCTTGTATACGGCTACAGGATGGACTGGTGGCTTTCTTCATTAGCTTGCCTTGTATACGGCTACAGGATGGACTGGTGGCTTTCTTCATTCGCTTGCCTTGTATACGGCTACAGGATGGACTGGTGACTTTCTTCATTAGCTTGCCTTGTATACGGCTACAGGATGGACTGGTGCCTTTCTTCATTCACTTGCCTTGTATACGGCTACAGGATGGACTGGTGACTTTCTTCATTCGCTTGCCTTGTATACGGCTACAGGATGGACTGGTGGCTTTCTTCATTCGCTTGCCTTGTATACGGCTACAGGATGGACTGGTGACTTTCTTCATTCGCTTGCCTTGTATACGGCTACAGGATGGACTGGTGCCTTTCTTTTTTCGCTTGCCTTGTATACGGCTACAGGATAGACTGGTGGCTTTCTTCATTAGCTTGCCATGTATACGGCTACAGGATGGACTGGTGGCTTTCTTCATTCGCTTGCCTTGTATACGGCTACAGGATGGACTGGTGACTTTCTTCATTCGCTTGCCTTGTATACGGCTACAGGATGGACTGGTGACTTTCTTCATTCTCTTGCCTTGTATACGGCTACAGGATGGACTGGAGCCTTTCTTCATTCGCTTGCCTTGTATACGGCTACAGGATGGACTGGTGCCTTTCTTCATTCGCTTGCCTTGTATACGGCTACAGGATGGACTTGTGGCTTTCTTCATTCGCTTGCCTTGTATACGGCTACAGGATGGACTGGTGGCTTTCTTCATTCGCTTGCCTTGTATACGGCTACAGGATGGACTGGTGGCTTTCTTCATTCGCTTGCCATGTATACGGCTACAGGATGGACTGGTGACTTTCTTCATTCGCTTGCCTTGTATACGGCTACAGGATGGACTGGTGCCTTTCTTCATTAGCTTGCCTTGTATACGGCTACAGGATGGACTGGTGACTTTCTTCATTCGCTTGCCTTGTATACGGCTACAGGATGGATTGGTGGCTTTCATCATTCGCTTGCCTTGTATACGGCTACAGGATGGACTGGTGACTTTCTTCATTCGCTTGCCTTGTATACGGCTACAGGATGGACTGGTGGCTTTCATCATTCTCTTGCCTTGTATACGGCTACAGGATGGACTGGTGACTTTCTTCATTCACTTGCCTTGTATACGGCTACAGGATGGACTGGTGACTTTCTTCATTAGCTTGCCTTGTATACGGCTACAGGATGGACTGGTGCCTTTCTTCATTCGCTTGCCTTGTATACGGCTACAGGATGGACTGGTGGCTTTCTTCATTCGCTTGCCTTGTATACGGCTACAGGATGGACTGGTGACTTTCTTCATTAGCTTGCCTTGTATACGGCTACAGGATGGACTGGTGCCTTTCTTCATTCGCTTGCCTTGTATACGGCTACAGGATGGACTGGTGACTTTCTTCATTCGCTTGCCTTGTATACGGCTACAGGATGGACTGGTGCCTTTCTTCATTAGCTTGCCTTGTATACGGCTACAGGATGGACTGGTGCCTTTCTTCATTCGCTTGCCTTGTATACGGCTACAGGATGGACTGGTGCCTTTCTTCATTAGCTTGCCTTGTATACGGCTACAGGATGGACTGGTGCCTTTCTTCATTAGCTTGCCTTGTATACGGCTACAGGATGGACTGGTGCCTTTCTTTTTTCGCTTGCCTTGTATACGGCTACAGGATAGACTGGTGGCTTTCTTCATTAGCTTGCCATGTATACGGCTACAGGATGGACTGGTGGCTTTCTTCATACGCTTGCCTTGTATACGGCTACAGGATGGACTGGTGACTTTCTTCATTCGCTTGCCTTATATACGGCTACAGGATGGACTGGTGACTTTCTTCATTCTCTTGCCTTGTATACGGCTACAGGATGGACTGGAGCCTTTCTTCATTCGCTTGCCTTGTATACGGCTACAGGATGGACTGGAGCCTTTCTTCATTCGCTTGCCTTGTATACGGCTACAGGATGGACTTGTGGCTTTCTTCATTCGCTTGCCTTGTATACGGCTACAGGATGGACTGGTGGCTTTCTTCATTCGCTTGCCTTGTATACGGCTACAGGATGGACTGGTGGCTTTCTTCATTCGCTTGCCATGTATACGGCTACAGGATGGACTGGTGACTTTCTTCATTCGCTTGCCTTGTATACGGCTACAGGATGGACTGGTGCCTTTCTTCATTAGCTTGCCTTGTATACGGCTACAGGATGGACTGGTGACTTTCTTCATTCGCTTGCCTTGTATACGGCTACAGGATGGATTGGTGGCTTTCATCATTCGCTTGCCTTGTATACGGCTACAGGATGGACTGGTGACTTTCTTCATTCGCTTGCCTTGTATACGGCTACAGGATGGACTGGTGGCTTTCATCATTCTCTTGCCTTGTATACGGCTACAGGATGGACTGGTGACTTTCTTCATTAGCTTGCCTTGTATACGGCTACAGGATGGACTGGTGACTTTCTTCATTAGCTTGCCTTGTATACGGCTACAGGATGGACTGGTGCCTTTCTTCATTCACTTGCCTTGTATACGGCTACAGGATGGACTGGTGACTTTCTTCATTAGCTTGCCTTGTATACGGCTACAGGATGGACTGGTGCCTTTCTTCATTCGCTTGCCTTGTATACGGCTACAGGATGGACTGGTGCCTTTCTTCATTCGCTTGCCTTGTATACGGCTACAGGATGGACTGGTGACTTTCTTCATTCGCTTGCCTTGTATACGGCTACAGGATGGACTGGTGCCTTTCTTCATTAGCTTGCCTTGTATACGGCTACAGGATGGACTGGTGACTTTCTTCATTCGCTTGCCTTGTATACGGCTACAGGATGGATTGGTGGCTTTCATCATTCGCTTGCCTTGTATACGGCTACAGGATGGACTGGTGACTTTCTTCATTCGCTTGCCTTGTATACGGCTACAGGATGGACTGGTGGCTTTCATCATTCTCTTGCCTTGTATACGGCTACAGGATGGACTGGTGACTTTCTTCATTAGCTTGCCTTGTATACGGCTACAGGATGGACTGGTGACTTTCTTCATTAGCTTGCCTTGTATACGGCTACAGGATGGACTGGTGCCTTTCTTCATTCACTTGCCTTGTATACGGCTACAGGATGGACTGGTGACTTTCTTCATTAGCTTGCCTTGTATACGGCTACAGGATGGACTGGTGCCTTTCTTCATTCGCTTGCCTTGTATACGGCTACAGGATGGACTGGTGGCTTTCTTCATTCGCTTGCCTTGTATACGGCTACAGGATGGACTGGTGACTTTCTTCATTAGCTTGCCTTGTATACGGCTACAGGATGGACTGGTGCCTTTCTTCATTCGCTTGCCTTGTATACGGCTACAGGATGGACTGGTGACTTTCTTCATTCGCTTGCCTTGTATACGGCTACAGGATGGACTGGTGCCTTTCTTCATTAGCTTGCCTTGTATACGGCTACAGGATGGACTGGTGCCTTTCTTCATTCGCTTGCCTTGTATACGGCTACAGGATGGACTGGTGCCTTTCTTCATTAGCTTGCCTTGTATACGGCTACAGGATGGACTGGTGCCTTTCTTCATTAGCTTGCCTTGTATACGGCTACAGGATGGACTGGTGCCTTTCTTTTTTCGCTTGCCTTGTATACGGCTACAGGATAGACTGGTGGCTTTCTTCATTAGCTTGCCATGTATACGGCTACAGGATGGACTGGTGGCTTTCTTCATACGCTTGCCTTGTATACGGCTACAGGATGGACTGGTGACTTTCTTCATTCGCTTGCCTTATATACGGCTACAGGATGGACTGGTGACTTTCTTCATTCTCTTGCCTTGTATACGGCTACAGGATGGACTGGAGCCTTTCTTCATTCGCTTGCCTTGTATACGGCTACAGGATGGACTGGAGCCTTTCTTCATTCGCTTGCCTTGTATACGGCTACAGGATGGACTTGTGGCTTTCTTCATTCGCTTGCCTTGTATACGGCTACAGGATGGACTGGTGGCTTTCTTCATTCGCTTGCCTTGTATACGGCTACAGGATGGACTGGTGGCTTTCTTCATTCGCTTGCCATGTATACGGCTACAGGATGGACTGGTGACTTTCTTCATTCGCTTGCCTTGTATACGGCTACAGGATGGACTGGTGCCTTTCTTCATTAGCTTGCCTTGTATACGGCTACAGGATGGACTGGTGACTTTCTTCATTCGCTTGCCTTGTATACGGCTACAGGATGGATTGGTGGCTTTCATCATTCGCTTGCCTTGTATACGGCTACAGGATGGACTGGTGACTTTCTTCATTCGCTTGCCTTGTATACGGCTACAGGATGGACTGGTGGCTTTCATCATTCTCTTGCCTTGTATACGGCTACAGGATGGACTGGTGACTTTCTTCATTAGCTTGCCTTGTATACGGCTACAGGATGGACTGGTGACTTTCTTCATTAGCTTGCCTTGTATACGGCTACAGGATGGACTGGTGCCTTTCTTCATTCACTTGCCTTGTATACGGCTACAGGATGGACTGGTGACTTTCTTCATTAGCTTGCCTTGTATACGGCTACAGGATGGACTGGTGCCTTTCTTCATTCGCTTGCCTTGTATACGGCTACAGGATGGACTGGTGCCTTTCTTCATTCGCTTGCCTTGTATACGGCTACAGGATGGACTGGTGACTTTCTTCATTCGCTTGCCTTGTATACGGCTACAGGATGGACTGGTGCCTTTCTTCATTAGCTTGCCTTGTATACGACTACAGGATGGACTGGTGGCTTTCTTCATTAGCTTGCCTTGTATACGGCTACAGGATGGACTGGTGCCTTTCTTCATTAGCTTGCCTTGTATACGGCTACAGGATGGACTGGTGGCTTTCTTCATTCTCTTGCCTTGTATACGGCTACAGGATGGACTGGTGCCTTTCTTCATTAGCTTGCCTTGTATACGGCTACAGGATGGACTGGTGGCTTTCTTCATTCTCTTGCCTTGTATACGGCTACAGGATGGACTGGTGCCTTTCTTCATTAGCTTGCCTTGTATACGGCTACAGGATGGACTGGTGCCTTTCTTCATTCGCTTGCCTTGTATACGGCTACAGGATGGACTGGTGCCTTTCTTCATTCGCTTGCCTTGTATACGGCTACAGGATGGACTGGTGCCTTTCTTCATTAGCTTGCCTTGTATACGGCTACAGGATGGACTGGTGCCTTTCTTCATTAGCTTGTCTTGTATACGGCTACAGGATGGACTGGTGCCTTTCTTCATTCTCTTGCCTTGTATACGGCTACAGGATGGACTGGTGACTTTCTTCATTCGCTTGCCTTGTATACGGCTACAGGATGGACTGGTGGCTTTCTTCATTCTCTTGCCTTGTATACGGCTACAGGATGGACTGGTGACTTTCTTCATTCGCTTGCCTTGTATACGGCTACAGGATGGACTGGTGCCTTTCTTCATTCGCTTGCCTTGTATACGGCTACAGGATGGACTGGTGACTTTCTTCATTCGCTTGCCTTGTATACGGCTACAGGATGGACTGGTGCCTTTCTTCATTCGCTTGCCTTGTATACGGCTACAGGATGGACTGGTGCCTTTCTTCATTCACTTGCCTTGTATACGGCTACAGGATGGACTGGTGACTTTCTTCATTCGCTTGCCTTGTATATGGCTACAGGATGGACTGGTGCCTTTCTTCATTCGCTTGCCTTGTATACGGCTACAGGATGGACTGGTGACTTTCTTCATTCGCTTGCCTTGTATACGGCTACAGGATGGACTGGTGCCTTTCTTCATTCGCTTGCCTTGTATACGGCTACAGGATGGACTGGTGACTTTCTTCATTCGCTTGCCTTGTATACGGCTACAGGATGGACTGGTGCCTTTCTTCATTCGCTTGCCTTGTATACGGCTACAGGATGGACTGGTGACTTTCTTCATTCGCTTGCCTTGTATACGGCTACAGGATGGACTGGTGGCTTTCTTCATTCGCTTGCCTTGTATACGGCTACAGGATGGACTGGTGCCTTTCTTCATTCGCTTGCCTTGTATACGGCTACAGGATGGACTGGAGCCTTTCTTCATTCTCTTGCCTTGTATACGGCTACAGGATGGACTGGTGCCTTTCTTCATTCGCTTGCCTTGTATACGACTACAGGATGGACTGGTGCCTTTCTTCATTCGCTTGCCTTGTATACGGCTACAGGATGGACTGGTGGCTTTCTTCATCCAGATTAAATGGATGCATTAATGTTTTCTTGTTTAAATGTGTTTGGGGGGTTTTTGTTTCTATAACTTGTTGTCTGGTTCTGCAAATACTAGCGGTCAAGCCGACTAAGTGAAAATACTGTAAAGAGGGTTATAAAAGGGAAGAGAAAAGCGAGATACCTTACAAGTCACAAGTAAAATTCCTTTTCTGGAATGTCAGAGGTCTGGGGGACTCCTTAAAGAGAGCAGCGGTCATGGAGCATATCCAGGATCACCTGCCTGCAGTGCTGCCATCCTTAAGGCTGCCCT
The DNA here is from genome assembly GCF_046119375.1 of Phyllobates terribilis. Classification (NCBI taxonomy): domain Eukaryota; kingdom Metazoa; phylum Chordata; class Amphibia; order Anura; family Dendrobatidae; genus Phyllobates; species Phyllobates terribilis. The sequence goes on from NW_027363130.1 coordinate 230,745, forward strand.
AGTCAGAGGTCTGGGGGACTCCTTAAAGATAGCGGCGGTCATGGAGCATATCCGGGATCACCTGCCTGCAGTGGTGCCATCCTTAAGGCTGCCCGGTCAGAGGTCTGGGGGACTCCTTAAAGAGAGCGGCGGTCATGGAGCATATCCAGGATCACCTGCCTGCAGTGGTGCCATCCTTAAGGCTGCCCGAGTCAGAGGTCTGGGGGACTCCTTAAAGAGAGCGGCAGTCATGGAGCATATCCGGGATCACCTGCCTGCAGTGGTGCCATCCTTAAGGCTGCCCGGGTCAGAGGTCTGGGGGACTCCTTAAAGAGAGCGGCGGTCATGGAGCATATCCGGGATCACCAGCCTGCAGTGGTGCCATCCTTAAGGCTGCCCGAGTTAGAGTTCTGGGGGAATCCTTAAAGAGAGCGGCGGTCATGGAGCATATCCGGGATAACCAGCCTGGAGTGGTGCCATCCTTAAGGCTGCCCGGGTCAGAGGTCTGGGGGACTCCTTAAAGAGAGCGGCGGTCATGGAGCATATCCGGGATCACCTGCTTGCAGTGGTGCCATCCTTAAGGCTGCCCGAGTCAGAGGTCTGGGGGACTCTTAAAGAGAGCGGCGGTCATGGAACATATCCGGGATCACCAGCCTGCAGTGGTGCCATCCTTAAGGCTGCCCGGGTCAGAGGTCTGGGGGACTCCTTAAAGAGAGCGGCAGTCATGGAGCATATCTGGGATCACCTGCCTGCAGTGTTGCCATCCTTAAGGCTGCCCGGGTCAGAGGTCTGGGGGTCTCCTTAAAGAGTGCGGCGGTCATGGAGCATATCCGGGATTACCAGCCTGCAGTGGTGCCATCCTTAAGACTGCCCGGGTCAGAGGTCTGGGGGACTCCTTAAAGAGAGCGGCGGTCATGGAGCATATCTGGGATCACCTGCCTGCAGTGGTGCAATCCTTAAGGCTGCCCGAGTCAGAGGTCTGGGGTACTCCTTAAAGAGAGCTGCGGTCATGGAGCATATCCGGGATCACCAGCCTGCAGTGGTGCCATCCTTAAGGCTGCCCGGGTCAGAGGTCTGGGGGACTCCTTAAAGAGAGCGGCGGTCATGGAGCATATCCGGGATCATCTGCCTGCAGTGTTGTGCCATCCTTAAGGCTGCCCGGGTCAGAGGTCTGGGGGACTCCTTAAAGAGAGCATCGGTCATGGAGCATATCCAGGATCACCTGCCTGCAGTGGTGCCATCCTTAAGGCTGCCCGAGTCAGAGGTCTGGGGGACTCCTTAAAGAGAGCGGCAGTCATGGAGCATATCCGGGATCACCTGCCTGCAGTGGTGCCATCCTTAAGGCTGCCCGGGTCAGAGGTCTGGGGGACTCCTTAAAGAGAGCGGTGGTCATGGAGCATATCCGGGATCACCTGCCTGCAGTGTTGCCATCCTTAAGGCTGCCCGAGTCAGAGGTCTGGGGAACTCCTTAAAGAGAGCGGCGGTCATGAAGCATATCCGGGATAACCAGCCTGCAGTGGTGCCATCCTTAAGGCTGCCCGGGTCAGAGGTCTGGGGGACTCCTTAAAGAGAGCTGCGTTCATGGAGCATATCCGGGATCACCTGCTTGCAGTGGTGCCATCCTTAAGGCTGCCCGAGTCAGAGGTCTGGGGGACTCCTTAAAGAGAGCGGCGGTCATGGAGCATATCTGGGATCACCTGCCTGCAGTTGTGCAATCCTTAAGGCTGCCCGAGTCAGAGGTCTGGGGGACTCCTTTAAAGAGAGCGGCGATCATGGAGCATATCTGGGATCACCAGCCTGCAGTGGTGCCATCCTTAAGGCTGCCCGGGTCAGAGGTCTGGGGGACTCCTTAAAGAGAGCGGCGGTCATGGAGCATATCCGGGATCATCTGCCTGCAGTGTTGTGCCATCCTTAAGGCTGCCCGGGTCAGAGGTCTGGGGGACTCCTTAAAGAGAGCATCGGTCATGGAGCATATCCAGGATCACCTGCCTGCAGTGGTGCCATCCTTAAGGCTGCCCGAGTCAGAGGTCTGGGGGACTCCTTAAAGAGAGCGGCAGTCATGGAGCATATCCGGGATCACCTGCCTGCAGTGGTGCCATCCTTAAGGCTGCCCGGGTCAGAGGTCTGGGGGAATCCTTAAAGAGAGCGGCGGTCATGGAGCATATCCGGGATCACCAGCCTGCAGTGGTGCCATCCTTAAGGCTGCCCGTGTCAGAGGTCTGGGGGACTCCTTAAAGAGAGCGGTGGTCATGGAGCATATCCGGGATCACCTGCCTGCAGTGTTGCCATCCTTAAGGCTGCCCGAGTCAGAGGTCTGGGGAACTCCTTAAAGAGAGCGGCGGTCATGGAGCATATCCGGGATCACCAGCCTGCAGTGGTGCCATCCTTAAGGCTGCCCGGGTCAGAGGTCTGGGGGACTCCTTAAAGAGAGCGGCAGTCATGGAGCATATCTGGGATCACCTGCCTGCAGTGTTGCCATCCTTAAGGCTGCCCGGGTCAGAGGTCTGTGGGACTCCTTAAAGAGAGCGGCAGTCATGGAGCATATCCGGGATCACCTGCCTGCAGTGGTGCAATCCTCAAGGCTGCCCGAGTCAGAGGTCTGGGGGACTCCTTAACCCCTTAAGCCCCGCGGGTGGTTTGCACGTTAATGACCGGGCCAATTTTTACAATTCTGACCACTGTCACTTTATGAGGTAATTACTCTCGAACGCTTCAACGGATCCCCCTGATTCTGAGTTTGTTTTTTCGTGACATATTGTACTTCATGATTGTGGAAAAATTTCTTCGATATCACTTGCGTTTATTTGTGAAAAAAACGGAAATTTGGCGAAAATTTTGAAAATTTTGCAATTTTCAAAATTTGAATTTTTAAGCCCTGAAATCAGAGCGATATGTCACACAAAAGAGTTAATAAATAACATTTCCCACATGTCTACTTTACATCAGCACAATTTTGGAACCAAAATTTTTTTTTGTTAGGGAGCTATAAGGGTTAAAAGTTGACCAGCGATTTCTCATTTTTCCAACAAAATTTACAAAACCATTTTTTTAGGGACCACATCACATTTGAAGTCACTTTGAGAGGTCTTTATGACAGAAAATACCCAAAAGTGACACCATTCTAAAAACTGCACCCCTCAAGGTGCTCAAAACCACATTCAAGAACTTTATTAACCCTTCAGGTGCTTCACAGGAATTTTTTGAATGTGGAAGAAAAAAATGAACATTTAACTTTTTTCACAAAAATGTTAATTTAGACCCAATTTTTTTTATTTTCACAGGGGTAACAAGAAAAAATGGACCCCAAAATTTGTTGTGCAATTTCCCCTGGGCACGCAGATACCCAATATTTGGGGAAAAAATACTGTTTGGGCGCACGGCAGGGCTCGGAAGGGAAGGAGCGCTATTTGACTTTTTGATTGTAAAATTTGCTTGAATAATTAGCGGACGCCATGTTGTGTTTGGAGAGCCCATGTGTGCCCAAACTTTGGAGCTCCCCCACAAGTGACCCCATTTTGGAAACTAGACCCCCCAAGGCACCTTTCTAGATGCATAGTGAGCACTTGGAACCCCCAGGTGCTTCACAAATTGATTCGTAGCAATGAAAAAGTGAAAAAAAAAAACACTTTTTCATTTTTATGAATCAATTTGTGAAGCACCTGAGTGTTCCAAGTGCTCACAATGCATCTAGATAGGTGCCTTGGGGGGTCTAGTTTCCAAAATGGGGTCACTTGTGGGGGAGCTCCAATGTTTGGGCACACAGCGGCTCTCCAAACGCAACATGGTGTCGCTAACAATTTGAGCCGATTTTCCGTTAAATTTGTTAGAGGACACCATGTTGCATTTAGAGAGTCCCTGTGTGCCCAAACATTGGAGCTCCCCCACAAGTGACCCCATTTTGGAAACTAGACCCCCCAAGGCACCTATCTAGATGCATAGTGAGCACTTGGAACCCCCAGGTGCTTCACAAATTGATTCGTAACAATGAAAAAGTGAAAAAAAAAACACTTTTTCATTTGTATGAATCAATTTGTGAAGCACCTGAGGGTTCCAAGTGCTCACTATGCATCTAGATAGGTGCCTTGGGTGGTCTAGTTTCCAAAATGGGGTCACTTGTGGGGGAGCTCCAATATTTGGGCACACAGCGGCTCTCTAAATGCAACATGGTGTCCGCTAACAAATTTAACGCAAAATTGGCTCAAATTGTTAGCGACACCATGTTGCGTTTGGAGAGCTGCTGTGTGCCCAAACATTGGAGCTCCCCCACAAGTGACCCCATTTTGGAAACTAGACCCCCCAAGGCACCTATCTAGATGCATAGTGAGCACTTGGAACCCCCAGGTGCTTCACAAATTGATTCGTAACAATGAAAAAGTGAAAAAAAAAACACTTTTTCATTTTTATGAATCAATTTGTGAAGCACCTGGGGGTTCCAACTGCTCACTATGCATCTAGATAGGTGCCTTGGGGGGTCTAGTTTCCAAAATGGGGTCACTTGTGGGAGAGCTCCAATGTTTGGGCACACAGGGACTCTCTAAATGCAACATGGTATCCGCTAACAAATTGAATGGAAAATCGGCTCAAATTGTTAGCGGACACCACATTGCGTTTGGAGAGCTTCTCTGTGCCCAAACTTTGGAGCTCCCCCACAAGTGACCCCATTTTGGAAACTAGACCCCCCAAGGCACCTTTCTAGATGCATAGTGAGCACTTGGAACCCCCAGGTGCTTCACAAATTGATTCGTAATAATGAAAAAGTGAAAAAAAAAACACTTTTTCATTTTTACGAATCAATTTGTGAAGCACCTAGGGGTTCCAAGTGCTCACTATGCATCTAGATAGGTGCCTTGGGGGGTCTAGTTTCCAAAATGGGGTCACTTGTGGGGGAGCTCCAATGTTTGGGCACACAGGGACTCTCTAAATGCAACATGGTATCCGCTAACAAATTGAATGGAAAATCGGCTCAAATTGTTAGCGGACACCACATTGCGTTTGGAGAGCTTCTCTGTGCCCAAACTTTGGAGCTCCCCCACAAGTGACCCCATTTTGGAAACTAGACCCCCCAAGGCACCTTTCTAGATGCATAGTGAGCACTTGGAACCCCCAGGTGCTTCACAAATTGATTCGTAATAATGAAAAAGTGAAAAAAAAAACACTTTTTCATTTTTACGAATTAATTTGTGAAGCACCTAGGGGTTCCAAGTGCTCACTATGCATCTAGATAGGTGCCTTGGGGGGTCTAGTTTCCAAAATGGGGTCACTTGTGGAGGAGCTCCAATGTTTGGGCACACAGGGACTCTCCAAATGCAACATGATATCCGCTAACAATTTGAGCCGACAATTTGTTAGCGGATACCATGTTGCATTTAGAGAGTCCCTGTGTGCCCAAACATTGGAGCTCCCCCACAAGTGACCCCATTTTGGAAACTAGACCCCCCAAGGCACCTATCTAGATTCATAGTGAGCACTTGGAACCCCAGGTGCTTCACAAATTGATTCATAAAAATGAAAAAGTGTTTTATTTTCACTTTTTCATTTTTACGAATCAATTTGTGAAGCACCTGGGGGTTCTAAGTGCTCACTATGCATCTAGATAGGTGCCTTGGGGGGTCTAGTTTCCAAAATGGGGTCACTTGTGGGGGAGCTCCAATGTTTGGACACACAGGGGCTCTCCAAACGCAACATGGCGTCCGCTAACAATTTGAGCCGATTTTCCATTCAATTTGTTAGCGGACACCATGTCGCGTTTGGAGAGCCCGTGATGTGCCTAAACAGTGGAGCTCCCCCACAAGTGTCCCCATTTTGGAAACTATACCCCTCAAAGATTTTATTAAGGTGTATAGTGAACATTTTGAACCCAGAGGTACGGCACATTATTTGTTTACATTAGGTCATCATATTGAATAAGTTTTCATTATTCTTGAGCGCAAGTGCTCGCTACTTGAGTTTGCATCGGGTACTCAGGTATGCACCATGTACAGCGTGTGCTCGAGTGACATGCTCGAGTCCCTGCTCCGCATGTTTCACGGTTATTAGACACCCAAAAAAAAACATGCGGGGATCGCTCGTGCATGGCAGGCAATCCCCGTAAAGTTTTTTGGCCGCGAAGCATATGGGGCAGAGACTCGAGCATGTCACTCAAATACCCACGATACTCAATGCATACCAGAGCACCCGATGCAAACTCAAGTAGCGAGCACTTGCTCTCAACACTAGTCGCCATATCGTCATCTTTTTTTCTTACTTTTGAAAAAAATCCCAACCCCAGCCCTAACCCTAGCACAACCCTAGCCCCAGCACAACCCTAGCCCCAGCACAACCCTAACTCTAGCACAAGCCTAACCATAGCACAACCCTAGCCCCAGCACAACCCTAGCCCCAGCACAACCCTAGCCCCAAACCCAGCCCTAACCCTAGCCCAATCCTAACTCAAGAGTTTATTTTTGACGCCGTTCCTTGTGCGGTATAAGTGATTAGACGACTTTATTCTTCGGGTCGGTGTGATTACAGCAATGCCAGAATCATATGGGGTTTTTATAACTGACAGCTGTCACACACTAAAAGACGCATTTTTTGTAAAATCTAGTTTTTGCATCGCCATATTTTGAGAGCTATAATTTTTCCAGATTTTGGCAGACAGTCATGTGACGGCTCGTTTTTTGCGGGATGACTTGACGTTGTTATTGGTGCCATTTTCAGGCACGTGACATTTTTTGATCGCTTTCTATTCCGATTTTTGGGAGGCAGAATAAACAAAAACCAACAATTCAGGAATTGTTTTTTTTTTTTTTTTTTTATTCTGTTCCGCGTGTGGTAAAATTGATGAGGCAGCTTTACTCTTCGGGTCAGTACGTTTACAGCGGTACCACATTTGTATCATTTTTCTATGTTTTGGCGCTTATACACAATAAAAGCTATTTTATAGAAAAAAATATTTTTTAGTATCGCTTTATTCTGAGAGCTATAACTTTTTTATTTTTCGGCTGATGGAGCTATATGGCGGCTTGTTTTTTGCGGGACGAGATGACGTTTTCAGCGGTATCATTTTTATTTATATGCGTCTTTTTGATCGCGTGTTATTCCACTTTTTGTTTGGCGGTATGGTGATAAAGCATTGTTTTTTGCTTGTTTTTTTTTTTTTTTTTTTTTTACCGTGTTCACTGAAGGGGTTAACTAGTGGGACAGTTTTATAGGTCAGGTTGTTCCGGACGCGGCGATACCAAATATGTGTACTTTTATTGTTTTTTTTTTATTTTTTTTATAATAATATTTATTGATGGGTACATTATATTTTTATTTTTGGTGTATTATTATTTTTATTTTTTTATAATATTTTTGCACATTTTTTTTTTTTTCCACTTTCACACAGTTTATACACTTTATTACTTTGTCCCACTCTGGGACTTTCACTTTTTTTTTTCTGATCGCCTGCATGGCACAGGAATGGAGCACCATCCCTATGCCATGAAGGCTGTCAGAAGTGCACAGTGTGAAGATTGCTTGGAGATGCACTGCGCATGTCCAAGCAATCTTCCTGCTCTCTGGTGACCCGGATGTTGTCATGACGACATCGGGTCGTCATGGCAACACCCGGGAAGCCTTTGCAGACTGCGCTGGAAGCCGGAAGAGGAGGTGAGTATCGCCGATCACCTCCCCTTGCCCCCGCAATGCCGCGATCGACTTCGATCGACTTCGATCGCAGCATCGCGGGGGTTAATGTGCTGGGAGCGGTGCGTGACCGCTCCCTGCACATAGTACCGGGTGTCAGCTGTGACAATCAGCTGACACCCGGCGGCGATCGCGCCCGCACAGCCTGTGTGCGGGCGCGATCGCGATGACGTACTAATACGGGTCTGGCTCTTAAGTCCCAGGGCACAGACGCGTATTAGTACGTCAGATGTTATTAAGGGGTTAAAGAGAGCGGTGGTCATGGAGCATATCCGGGATCACCAGCTTGCAGTGGTGCCATCCTTAAGGCTGCCCGGGTCAGAGGTCTGCAGGACTCCTTAAAGAGAGCGGCAGTCATGGAGCATATCCGGGATCACCTGCCTGCAGTGTTGCCATCCTTAAGGCTGCCCGGGTCAGAGGTCTGGGGGACTCCTTAAAGAGAGCGGCAGTCATGGAGCATATCCGGGATCACCTGCCTGCAGTGGTGCCATCCTTAAGGCTGCCCGGGTCAGAGGTCTGGGGGACTCCTTAAAGAGAGCGTCGGTCATGGAGCATATCCGGGATCACCTGCCTGCAGTGGTGCCATCCTTAAGGCTGCCCGAGTCAGAGGTCTGGGGGACTCCTTAAAGAGTGCGGCGGTCATGGAGCATATCCGGGATCACCAGCCTGCAGTGGTGCCATCCTTAAGGCTGCCCGGGTCAGAGGTCTGGGGGACTCCTTAAAGAGAGCGGCGGTCATGGAGCATATCCGGGATCACCTGCCTGCAGTGGTGCAATCCTTAAGGCTGGCCGAGTCAGAGGTCTGGGGGACTCCTTAAAGAGAGCGGCGGTCATGGAGCATATCCGGGATCACCAGCCTGCAGTGGTGCCATCCTTAAGGCTGCCCGGGTCAGAGGTCTGGGGGACTCCTTAAAGAGAGCGGCAGTCATGGAGCATATCCGGGATCACCTGCCTGCAGTGTTGCCATCCTTAAGGCTGCCCGGGTCAGAGGTCTGGGGGACTCCTTAAAGAGAGCGGCAGTCATGGAGCATATCCGGGATCACCTGCCTGCAGTGTTGCCATCCTTAAGGCTGCCCGGGTCAGAGGTCTGGGGGACTCCTTAAAGAGAGCGGCGGTCATGGAGCTTATCCGGGATCACCTGCCTGCAGTGGTGCCATCCTTAAGGCTGCCCGGGTCAGAGGTCTGGGGGACTCCTTAATGAGAGCACCGGTCATGGAGCATATCCGGGATCACCTGCCTGCAGTGGTGCCATCCTTAAGGCTGCTCGGGTCAGAGGTCTGGGGGACTCCTTAAAGAGAGCGGCAGTCATGGAGCATATCCGGGATCACCTGCCTGCAGTGGTGCCATCCTTAAGGCTGCCCGGGTCAGAGGTCTGGGGGACTCCTTAAAGAGAGCGGCGGTCATGGAGTATATCCGGGATCATCTACCTGCAGTGGTGCCATCCTTAAGGCTGCCCGGGTCAGAGGTCTGGGGGACTCCTTAAAGAGAGTGGTGGTCATGGAGCATATCCGGGATCATCTACCTGCAGTGGTGCCTTCCTTTAGGCTGCCCGGTCAGAGGTCTGGGGGAATCCTTAAAGAGAGCGGCGGTCATGGAGCATATCCGGGATCATCTACCTGCAGTGGTGCCATCCTTAAGGCTGCCCGGGTCAGAGGTCTGGGGACTCCTTAAAGAGAGTGGTGGTCATGGAGCATATCCGGGATCATCTACCTGCAGTGGTGCCATCCTTAAGGCTGCCCGGGTCAGAGGTCTGGGGGACTCCTTAAAGAGAGTGGTGGTCATGGAGCATATCCGGGATCATCTACCTGCAGTGGTGCCATCCTTAAGGCTGCCCGGGTCAGAGGTCTGGGGGACTCCTTAAAGAGAGCGGCAGTCATGGAGCATATCCTGGATCACCTGCCTGCAGTGGGCCATCCTTAAGGCTGCCTGGGTCAGAGATCTGGGGGACTCCTTAAAGAGAGCGGCGGTCATGGAGCATATCCGGGATCACCTGCCTGCAGTGGTGCCATCCTTAAGGCTGCCTGGGTCAGAGATCTGGGGGACTCCTTAAAGAGAGCGGTGGTCATGGAGCATATCTGGGATCACCTGCCTGCAGTGGTGCCATCCTTAAGGCTGCCCGGTCAGAGGTCTGGGGGACTCCTTAAAGAGAGCGGCGGTCATGGAGCATATCTGGGATCACCTGCCTGCAGTGGTGCCATCCTTAAGGCTGCCTGGGTCAGAGATCTGGGGGACTCCTTAAAGAGAGCGGCGGTCATGGAGCATATCCGGGATCACCTGCCTGCAGTGGTGCCATCCTTAAGGCTGCCCGGGTCAGAGGTCTGGGGGACTCCTTAAAGAGAGCGGCGGTCATGGAGCATATCCGGGATCACCTGCCTGCAGTGGTGCCATCCTTAAGGCTGCCCGGGTCAGAGGTCTGGGGGACTCCTTAAAGAGAGCGGCGGTCATGGAGTATATCCGGGATCATCTACCTGCAGTGGTGCCATCCTTAAGGCTGCCCGGGTCAGAGGTCTGGGGGACTCCTTAAAGAGAGTGGTGGTCATGGAGCATATCCGGGATCATCTACCTGCAGTGGTGCCTTCCTTTAGGCTGCCCGGTCAGAGGTCTGGGGGAATCCTTAAAGAGAGCGGCGGTCATGGAGCATATCCGGGATCATCTACCTGCAGTGGTGCCATCCTTAAGGCTGCCCGGGTCAGAGGTCTGGGGACTCCTTAAAGAGAGTGATGGTCATGGAGCATATCCGGGATCATCTACCTGCAGTGGTGCCATCCTTAAGGCTGCCCGGGTCAGAGGTCTGGGGGACTCCTTAAAGAGAGTGGTGGTCATGGAGCATATCCGGGATCATCTACCTGCAGTGGTGCCATCCTTAAGGCTGCCCGGGTCAGAGGTCTGGGGGACTCCTTAAAGAGAGCGGCAGTCATGGAGCATATCCTGGATCACCTGCCTGCAGTGGGCCATCCTTAAGGCTGCCTGGGTCAGAGATCTGGGGGACTCCTTAAAGAGAGCGGCGGTCATGGAGCATATCCGGGATCACCTGCCTGCAGTGGTGCCATCCTTAAGGCTGCCTGGGTCAGAGATCTGGGGGACTCCTTAAAGAGAGCGGTGGTCATGGAGCATATCTGGGATCACCTGCCTGCAGTGGTGCCATCCTTAAGGCTGCCCGGTCAGAGGTCTGGGGGACTCCTTAAAGAGAGCGGCGGTCATGGAGCATATCTGGGATCACCTGCCTGCAGTGGTGCCATCCTTAAGGCTGCCTGGGTCAGAGATCTGGGGGACTCCTTAAAGAGAGCGGCGGTCATGGAGCATATCCGGGATCACCTGCCTGCAGTGGTGCCATCCTTAAGGCTGCCCGGGTCAGAGGTCTGGGGGACTCCTTAAAGAGAGCGGCGGTCATGGAGCATATCCGGGATCACCTGCCTGCAGTGGTGTCTGCAGCAAACGCACTTTGAGAAAAACAGTGTTGTGGGCATGAAATACTCATGGATCGGCCACAGCTTCCACTCTACCTTGTCCACATACTCTAGGGGGGTCAGCATCCTAGTACATAGGACTATCCCTTTTGAATTAATTGATTCCAAGATAGATGGAGAAGGCAGATTTCAGGGATCCACTGTAAAAATATTTAGAAAAGAAATTCTACTTGTGGCCGTCTATGTTCCTCCTCCATATAACAACATTAGTCTGAAAAATATGGCTTCACTAATGAATAAGAGACCGGGAGTTCCAGTCCTTTGTATGGGAGATTTCAATAATGGTGTTCATCCATATTGGGATAGACATAAATCAGAGACTGCTACAAAAACTGCCCCATAACTAAGTTTGGAGAAATACTATCAGAACTATCATTAGTGGACATATGGCGTCTCACATATCCTAACACTAGACAGTTTTCTTGCTATTCTAAGACACATAAAACATTATTGCGTATTGATCTGGTATTGGGCACAGAACATATTTCCCCCTTGGTGAGAACAGTGGACTATCTGCCCAGACGCTATCAGATCATTCACCCTCGCTGACTACTCTCTGTTTGTTACCCAGGCCGCTGGATTCTCTGACTATATCGGCCATGAATCCCTTCTGGCTTCAAATTATAGATATTACACGGATCACATCGACCTTAGAACATTATTATAAGGAAAACGACAAACGAGTGTCACATTATGGGATGCCATGAAAGCGGCTTACGAGGAGTCTTAATACAGGCCATTAACAGATCCAAAACTAAGACAAAACAGTTTGGGGAGTTTTTACGGGATAGAGTTAGATCTACAGACGAGAAATCTGTACTAACCATGTAAAAGAGGACCTGATGGAGTGGGGAGAGGCACAAGAAGCATACACCACACGTATTAGGAAAAAAGCTAAAAACAAACGCATGTTTCACCCAGACACACTTCATCGAGGAGGGGGAGAAGGCAGGAGACTTATTGGCCGTGATGGCAAGAGCCCAGACGGGGAGGGCTTTTATTGGTGCTGAAGGACTGGGAAGGAGCGGTAGTAAACCAGACTGACCAGATCTCAAACACTCTGCTAGAATTTTATAAAGATCTATATACACCCAAACTGCAATTTAATAGAGAACAAATCTTATCTTACTTGAGGGAAATCAAACTACCGACATTCAGCGGTAAAGATGAAGAATTATTAAACAGACCACTACAGCTGGAGGAGGTACAAATGGCAGTAGCCTCTATGGCTAATAACAAATCGCCAGGACTAGACGGGCTTCCCACAGAAATATATAAGAAATTTGGAAATATTCTACTTCCCCACTTACTGGCTACCTGCGGAGACGGTGAGGGGGTAAAACCCTACCCCATTCAATGCAAGAGGCGGTGATAGTAGTCATACCTAAGCCAGGTAAAGACCCTTTAATCCCTGACTCATACAGACCCATATCTTTATTGTTAACTGACGTTAAAATCATTGCGAAGGTTCTGGCGTCTAGATTGAATACAATAATTTCTACAGTAATTCATACCGACCAGTCAGGCTTCATGCCGGCTAGATCCACAGCTGTTAATATCTGGAGATTGTTTCTTAATCTTCAGTTGCCGGTGGATGGTGATGGGGACAGGGCTGTATGTTTTCTGGACGCCGCTAAGGCGTTCGATTCTGTTGAGTGGGAATATTTATGGGTGGTGTTGGAGAAGTTTGGTATAGCACATAGTTTTATTTCATGGGTTAGATTGCTGTATGGTAAGCCAGTGGCTAGAATACAGGTAAATGGACACCTCTCCCCGGCTTTTGGACTGAGTAGAGGTATGAGGCCGGGGTGCCCATTGTCCCCCCTGCTCTTTGCACTGGGCATTGAACCCCTGGCATCGGTTATCAGGGAACATCCAGGAATAGTTGGGTTTCGTAGAGGGAACAGTGAAGAGAAGGTCGCGTTATACGCTGATGACACTTTATTATTTCTGGCTAAAACTTCTGAGTCCCTTCCTATAGCAATGGAAACGATAGAAACATTTGGAAAATACTCTGGTCTGAAGATAAACTGGAGCAAATCAGTCATACTTCCATTGGACAATACAGATGAGAATGCTTCCCACTACATTAACTCGGGTTCACAATTGGTGTCGGAGTTTAAATATTTAGGCATCAATATATCGGCAAAAATAAATGATTATGAGAAGTTGAACCTTGACCCAGTCTTGATTAAATTTAGAGGTAAACGAGGCGCCTGGTCTAAGTTACCTTTGTCGGTGGTGGGCCGTGCTAACCTGGTCACACTGATCCGGATGCCACAACTGCTGTATGTTCTACACAACTCCCCAATATGGATAAATCAGAGGCTTTTCTTTAAAGTCAGTCAGGAGCTTAGAGAATTAATATGGGGCAAACAGACTCCGAGAATTACACTGAAAACATTGCAAAGAAACAAAACAATGGGAGGGCTTGCAGTTCCTAACCCATGGGTATATTATTCAGCATCTCAGCTTCAACATATCCGGGGATAGGACGACCCTGGGGGAGGGGGGGCTCAGCGTATGTGGAGATGGGACGACCCTGGGGGAGGGGGGGGCTCAGCGTATGTGGAGATGTGACGACCCTGGGGGAGGGGGAGCTCAGCGTATGTGGAGATGGGACGCCCTGTGGGAGGGGGAGCTCAGCGTATGTGGAGATGGGACGACCCTGGGGGAGGGGGGGCTCAGCGTATGTGGGGATGGGACGACCCTGGGGGAGGGGGAGCTCAGCGTATGTGGAGATGGGACGCCCTGTGGGAGGGGGAGCTCAGCGTATGTGGAGATGGGACGACCCTGGGGGAGGGGGGGCTCAGCGTATGTGGAGATGGGACGACCCTGGGGTAGGGGGGGCTCAGCGTATGTGGAGATGGGACGACCCTGGGGGAGGGCGGGCTCAGCGTATGTGGAGATGGGACGACCCTGGGGTAGGGGGGGCTCAGCGTATGTGGAGATGGGACGACCCTGGGGGAGGGGGGGCTCAGCGTATGTGGAGATGGGACGACCCTGGGGGAGGGGGAGCTCAGCGTATGTGGGGATGGGATGACCCTGGGGGAGGGGGAGCTCAGCGTATGTGGGGATGGGATGACCCTGGGGGAGGGGGGGCTCAGCGTATGTGGAGATGGGACGACCCTGGGGGAGGGGGGGCTCAGCGTACGTGGAGATGGGACGACCCTGGGGTAGGGGGGGCTCAGCGTATGTGGGGATGAGACGACCATGTGGGAGGGGGGAACTCAGCGTATGTGGGGATGGGACGACCCTGGGGGAGGGGGAGCTCAGCGTATGTGGAGATGGGACGACTGTGGGGGAGGGGGGGCTCAGCGTATGTGGAGATGGGACGACCGTGGGGGAGGGGGAGCTCAGCGTATGTGGGGATGGGACGACCCTGGGGGAGGGGAGCTCAGTGTATGTGGGGATGGGATGACCCTGGGGGAGGGGGGGCTTAGCGTATGTGGGGATGGGACGACCCTGGGGGAGGGGGGCTCAGTGTATGTGGGGATGGGATGACCCTGGGGGAGGGGGAGCTCAGCGTATGTGGAGATGGGACGACTGTGGGGGAGGGGGGGCTCAGCGTATGTGGAGATGGGACGACCGTGGGGGAGGGGGAGCTCAGCGTATGTGGGGATGGGACGACCCTGGGGGAGGGGAGCTCAGTGTATGTGGGGATGGGATGACCCTGGGGGAGGGGGGGCTTAGCGTATGTGGGGATGGGACGACCCTGGGGGAGGGGGGCTCAGTGTATGTGGGGATGGGATGACCCTGGGGGAGGGGAGCTCAGCGTATGTGGGGATGGGACGACCCTGGGGGAGGGGGGGCTCAGCGTATGTTGCTTCAGCATTATTTCCAATCAGATAAACTCTATGAGGTATTGGAGGCGCATAAGTTTGGGACACTTGGAGGCAAAATACCGACTATGCTGTTATGTCACAAACTTTGGGGGACTGTGAAAGAATTACAAGGAATAGAAGGTGTTTCACAATTTTCTTCATTATTGAACACTCCATGGCTTCCAAATCTACAGCAAGTGGTGGGATTTAACTCCTGGAGCTCCAAGGGTTTAAACAGACTTAATCAAGTGCTGATAGGTGATGTGATTAAGGAATTCTCACAGCTACACAATGAATATGAGTTACCTCCTCTGAATTCTATAGATACTTACAATTTAGGCGCGCGTATCGGGGGGAAGGCATTGTTCTGGAAGGAGGGGTACCCCGAAACTCAATAATACAGAGAATAGCTAATCTACACAGTTCTCGTGGACTGATCTCATTACTTTATAACATTATATTGACAAACCAGCCGACGCGATGAAAAGAGAAATGGGAGAGTGTAATGGGACCATAGAGGAAAATCACTGGTCAGATCTACTGGAAAGAGTTCCACAGCTGTCTGTAAGTGAATCCCATAGACTGTCCCATATATATGTGATACACCGGGTATACAGGACGCCTCAATTCTTATTTAACATCGGATTTCGTTCAAGTCCCCACTGTCCTAGATGCAAAACTACCATAGCAGACCTGCTTCATATGATGTGGAACGGTCCTAACCTGGTGTCCTTCTGGAAGAGTGTTGTAGCAATGATTAACAGGGTTTATTCAGTTGACGTAGAGCTTTCACCATTACTATGTATACTGGGATATGTTGAAGATCTGACTATTCAGGAGTTCGGCAAAATTGCGGCGGCACGTATGTTATATATGGCAAGAAAATAGATAGCAGATCAGGAGCCCATGATATCAGAATGATAAAGGTAACGGGCTAGTAAATTTGGAAGAAGGCATATACCTAAAAGGAGATGCTGTCTGTAAATGTGACAAGATCTGGGGTCTATGGATTGACGGCTCTGGTCTGACATCTAGAGACCTGAGGGGCTTTCGCTTGCTTTGAGTTACGTTTATTCGATGCCTCAAATGAAACATATTAGAAAATTAATATAAATGTTATTATCACTTCCACCGGTTATATGTAATTGGACGGAGTATTGTTACTATCTTCAGATGTTTCTTCATCTAATTCTGCTGGTTTTGCGGAGCCGATGTCGGTGCATCTTACATTCCATTGATAATGACAAACCGGTGCTGATGTATCAGACGGTTAGGCGCGTCCACAGACGTCATCACTGAGAAGAAACCCGCATGGATTCCGGAACAGTGTGTCAGCGCAGCCTGAATGCTCTCAACAAGCTGCAGACTGGCATCTAAACATTTAATGTCTCCACATAATAGACAGATCTCATCTTTACGTGTTATGGGTATAGAAGGAGTTATTACATCTACCCGGGGCGGCGATCGTATGAGACGACTGTGCACCACAGAAGCCTTCTGGAGTTACAGTTTGGGCTCGTGTGTTCCCCGGTCTGAACCTGCGCAGAGAGGTAATGCTTCACTACTCAATAATCCAGAGAGGTAATGCTTCACTACTCAATAATCCAGAGAGGTAATGCTTCACTACTCAATAATCCAGAGAGGTAATGCTTCACTGCTCAATAATCCAGAGAGGTAATGCTTCACTGCTCAATAATCCAGAGAGGTAATGCTTCACTACTCAATAACCCAGAGAGGTAATGCTTCACTGCTCAATAATCCAGAGAGGTAATGCTTCACTACTCAATAATCCAGAGAGGTAATGCTTCACTACTCAATAATCCAGAGAGGTAATGCTTCACTACTCAATAATCTAGAGAGGTAATGCTTCACTGCTCAATAATCCAGAGAGGTAATGCTTCACTACTCAATAATCCAGAGAGGTAATGCTTCACTGCTCAATAATCCAGAGAGGTAATGCTTCACTACTCAATAATCCAGAGAGGTAATGCTTCACTGCTCAATAATCCAGAGAGGTAATGCTTCACTACTCAATAATCCAGAGAGGTAATGCTTCACTGCTCAATAATCCAGAGAGGTAATGCTTCACTGCTCAATAATCCAGAGAGGTAATGCTTCACTGCTCAATAATCCAGAGAGGTAATGCTTCACTGCTCAATAATCCAGAGAGGTAATGCTTCACTGCTCAATAATCCAGAGAGGTAATGCTTCACAGCTCAATAATCCAGAGAGGTAATGCTTCACTACTCAATAATCCAGAGAGGTAATGCTTCACTACTCAATAATCCAGAGAGGTAATGCTTCACTACTCAATAATCCAGAGAGGTAATGCTTCACTGCTCAATAATCCAGAGAGGTAATGCTTCACTACTCAATAATCCAGAGAGGTAATGCTTCACTGCTCAATAATCCAGAGAGGTAATGCTTCACCACTAAATAATCCAGAGAGGTAATGCTTCACTGCTCAATAATCCAGAGAGGTAATGCTTCACTACTCAATAACCCAGAGAGGTAATGCTTCACTGCTCAATAATCCAGAGAGGTAATGCTTCACTACTCAATAATCCAGAGAGGTAATGCTTCACTGCTCAATAATCCAGAGAGGTAATGCTTCACTGCTCAATAATCCAGAGAGGTAATGCTTCACTGCTCAATAATCCAGAGAGGTAATGCTTCACCACTAAATAATCCAGAGAGGTAATGCTTCACTGCTCAATAATCCAGAGAGGTAATGCTTCACTACTCAATAATCCAGAGAGGTAATGCTTCACTGCTCAATAATCCAGAGAGGTAATGCTTCACTGCTCAATAATCCAGAGAGGTAATGCTTCACTGCTCAATAATCCAGAGAGGTAATGCTTCACTGCTCAATAATCCAGAGAGGTAATGCTTCACTGCTCAATAATCCAGAGAGGTAATGCTTCACTGCTCAATAATCCAGAGAGGTAATGCTTCACTGCTCAATAATCCAGAGAGGTAATGCTTCACTGCTCAATAATCCAGAGAGGTAATGCTTCACTGCTCAATAATCCAGAGAGGTAATGCTTCACTGCTCAATAATCCAGAGAGGTAATGCTTCACTGCTCAATAATCCAGAGAGATAATGCTTCACTGCTCAATAATCCAGAGAGGTAATGCTTCACTGCTCAATAATCCAGAGAGGTAATGCTTCACTGCTCAATAATCCAGAGAGGTAATGCTTCACTACTCAATAACCCAGAGAGGTAATGCTTCACTGCTCAATAATCCAGAGAGGTAATGCTTCACTGCTCAATAATCCAGAGAGGTAATGCTTCACTGCTCAATAATCCAGAGAGGTAATGCTTCACTGCTCAATAATCCAGAGAGGTAATGCTTCACTGCTCAATAATCCAGAGAAGTAATGCGTCACTGCTCAATAATCCAGAGAGCTAATGCTTCACTGCTCAATAATCCAGAGAGGTAATGCTTCACTACTCAATAATCCAGAGAGGTAATGCTTCACTACTCAATAATCCAGAGAGATAATGCTTCACTGCTCAATAATCCAGAGAGGTAATGCTTCACTGCTCAATAATCCAGAGAGGTAATGCTTCACTACTCAATAACCCAGAGAGGTAATGCTTCACTGCTCAATAATCCAGAGAGGTAATGCTTCACTGCTCAATAATCCAGAGAGGTAATGCTTCACTGCTCAATAATCCAGAGAGGTAATGCTTCACTACTCAATAATCCAGAGAAGTAATGCGTCACTGCTCAATAATCCAGAGAGCTAATGCTTCACTGCTCAATAATCCAGAGAGGTAATGCTTCACTACTCAATAATCCAGAGAGGTAATGCTTCACTGCTCAATAATCCAGAGAGGTAATGCTTCACTGCTCAATAATCCAGAGAGGTAATGCTTCACTGCTCAATAATCCAGAGAGGTAATGCTTCACTGCTCAATAATCCAGAGAGGTAATGCTTCACTGCTCAATAATCCAGAGAGGTAATGCTTCACTACTCAATAATCCAGAGAGGTAATGCTTCACTACTCAATAATCCAGAGAGGTAATGCTTCACTGCTCAATAGTCCAGAGAGGTAATGCTTCACTGCTCAATAATCCAGAGAGGTAATGCTTCACTGCTCAATAATCCAGAGAGGTAATGCTTCACTACTCAATAATCCAGAGAGGTAATGCTTCACTGCTCAATAATCCAAAGAGGTAATGCTTCACTGCTCAATAATCCAGAGAGGTAATGCTTCACTACTCAATAATCCAGAGAGGTAATGCTTCACTACTCAATAATCCAGAGAGGTAATGCTTCACTGCTCAATAATCCAGAGAGGTAATGCTTCACTGCTCAATAATCCAGAGAGATAATGCTTCACTGCTCAATAATCCAGAGAGGTATGCATCTCTCCTCTGTATGTTTCTCCTTAGAAGACTTCGGTGGTTGTCATTATCTGGTCGCTATGAGCGCCACCTAGTGGTCGGCGCTCATAGCACAGGTGCATTTCTCGTCCCCTGTATGTAGCAGAGTCGATCGCACAGTTGCTGCTTCTAGTCTCCTATGGAGACTATAGAAGCATGCAGTAAGTGAAAAAAAGAAGTTTTTAAAAATATAAAAAAAGTTAAAAAAGTCTAAAAGTTTAAATCACCCCCCCTTTCGCCCCATTCAAGATAAAATAATAAAAATAAACCCCACATACACATATTTGGTATCGCCGCATTCAGAATCACCCGACCTATCAATATAAAAAAAAACAATTAATCCGATCGGTAAATGGCGTAACAAGAAAAAAATTCTAAACGCCAGAACTACGTTTATTGGTCGCCACAAAATTGAAATAAAATGCAATAACGGGCGATCAAAACATCAGATCTATCCCAAAATGGTATCAATAAAAACTTCAGCTCGGTGCGCAAAAAATAAGCCCTCACCCAGCCCCAGATCCCAGAAAATTGAGACGCTACAGTTCTCGGAAAATGGCGCCATTTTTTTTTTTTTTTTACCAAACTTTGGAATTTTTTTTCACCACTTAAATAGAAAAAAACCAATACATGTTTGGTGTCTACAAACTCGTAATGACCTGGAGAATAAGAATGGCAGGTCAGTTTTAGCAATCAGTGAACATAGTAAAAAAAATAAAAACATCTGTGGTATTGCACTTTTTTTTGCAATTTCACCGCACTTGGAATTGTTTTCCCATTTTCCCGTACACGATATGGTAAAACTAGTAATGGCGTTGAAAAGTACAACTCGTCCAGCAAAAAATAAGCCCTCACATGGCCATATTGACCAAAAAATTAAAACGCTATGGCTCTGGGAACAAGGGGAGCAAAAAACGAAATCGCAAAAATGGAAAATTCCAGGGTTGCGAAAGGGTTAAGGAGGTAAATCCTGATGACAGGTTCCCTTAAGAACTGTCTATTTGCTGTCTAATCTCTGCCACCCCTGACTTGTGCCAATGTCACCAGATTATAAGTGTCATTCACTTTACCCGTCATTGTGTTAATGTTATGGCATGTAGTTGTCCTCCTTATTACCGATACTTTCACTGACGAGGGTCTTCATTGTGAGATCCAGAAAATACATTCAGAAATCTCTTTTGTGTTGAAGAAAAAAAATCACATCTAATTTATCTTTCATCCTAATAGGAAATCCTTGTGAGAATAACGGTTCATCACTGAATTGTGAAAAAGAAGATATCAGGAAGCACTCTAATGGAGGAAACCTCATCACCCTTCCTGCACCTTCTGGACTTCACAGCATTTCACCTTCTTATAATCCTCCTAATCACGAGGAATCATCTCCTGAGCAATCTCACATTATTACCACTATTCCAGGTGACACAGTGGATACAAGATTTCAGTGTGACAAGCAACTTACTAAAAGCTCAGATTGTTTAATACAAAGAAAACACAAAGGAGAGAAACCATACTCCTGTTCAGAATGTGGGAAATGCTTTACAACTAAATCAAATCTTGTTAGACATGAGAGAATTCACACAGGAGAGAAGCCATTTTCATGTTCAGAATGTGATAAATCCTACACAGATAAAGAGAATCTTATTACACATCAGAGAATTCACACAGGAGAGAAGTTGTCTTCATGTTCAGAATGTGGGAAATGCTTTACATATAAAGGGAATCTTACTACACATCAGAGAATTCATACAGGTGAGAAGTCGTCTTCATGTTCAGAATGTGGGAAATGCTTTACATATAAAAGTAGTCTTATTACACATCAGAAAACTCACACAGTTGAGAATCCATATTCATGTTCACTATGTGGGAAATCATTCACAGGTAAGGGGCTACTTAGTAGACATCAGAGCATTCATACTGCAAAGAAGCCATATTCATGTTCAGAATGTGAGAAATGCTTTAGATATAAATCAGATCTTGTTATACATCAGAGAATTCACAGCGGGGAGAAACCATTTTCATGTTCAGAATGTGGGAAATCTTTTATATATAAATCAGTCCTTGTTGCACATGAGAGAATTCATACAGGAGAGAAGCCATTTGCATGTTCAGAATGTGGGAAATGTTTTGGAAGTCAATCAGAGCTTGTTAAACATCAAAGAATTCACACAGGAGAAAAACCTTTTTCATGTTTAGAATGTGGAAAATGCTTTACAAATAAATCACAGCTTGTTACACATCAGAGAACTCACACAGGGGAGAAGTTATATTCATGTTCACTATGTGAGAAGTCCTTCATAGTTAAAGGAAGTCGTATTATACATCAGAGAATTCATACAGGAGAGAAGCCATATTCATGTTCAGAATGTGGGAAATGCTTTACAGATAAATCAAATCTTGCAGCACATAAGAGAATTCATACAGAAGAGAAGCCATTTTCATGTTCAGAATGTGGGAAATGCTTTAGAAAAAAATCAAAGCTTCTTATACATCAGAGAAGTCACACAGGAGAGAAGCCGTATTCATGTTCAGAATGTGGGAAATGCTTTACATATAAATCATATCTTTTAAAACATGAGAGAAGTCATACAGAAAAAAAACTGTAATTATGTTCACTGTTTCATAAATTTAATAAACATTGCTCAGCATAAATAAGTACACCCCCTTTGATGAGTAAGATTTTATTTAATATCTCACTGAATCCATTTCTAAAATTTTGCCAACACTGAATTTCATAGAACTTTTTTTTTTGTAATCTAATTATATAAGTAAGGGTAATAATATAACTCTCATTACAAAACCTTCAGTTTTACTCAAATTAGTTGGTGCAAAAATGAGTACACCCCACATCAAAAGCTACTACATCTATTATTTTGTATGGCCTCCATAATTTTAAAGGACGGCACCAAGTTTTCTAGGCCTGGAATGAACAAGTTAGTGACAATACTATATCTATCTTTTTTGTCTTTTTCGATAACGAGCTCTTAGAGCCTGGATGCTGGATGGAGCGATGACAACTTGTCTCTTCAGAATCCCCCATAGGTGTTTGGTTGGGTTCAGATCAGGAGACACTTGGCCACAGAATCACTGTCACCCTGTTCTTCAGAAATGTAACAGTGGCCTTAGATGTGTGTTTTGGATCATTGTCATGTTGGGGAAGTGCAGGTCTACCAATGGCACGGAGTGATGGCAGCATCTTTTCTTCCACTATAGAGTAACGCTGATGCCGGCGCCCTCGCATGGTGTCTTCTTCTCCCTCCATGCAAAGACGCTTTCTCACCGCTCCGGCCGTGGGCTTGGTTCCTGGCGCTCTCCTTGTCCTCTGTTCCTGTGACTGCGTTGCAGCTACCGGCGGCGTCTAGTACATGCGTGTTTCCCTGTTCTTAAAGGGGCAGCGTGCTCCTTATGCTAAATGCCTCAGCTGGTTGCTGAGAGGCATTTAGCATAAGTAGTACACCTGCAAGATGGCTCCCAACCAATAGCTGGGAGGCATCTTGTATAAAAGACTCACTCTCCCCTTAGCAAGGTGTACTGCTAGTGACTTGTGAGGTCCCCTGGTCTTGGTGTGGCCAGGGTCCTGAGTCCGTAAACCCTTGGTCCCGCTGTGGCCAGAGTCCTGTACCTGAATCCCTGGCCCTAGAGTAGCCCGTACCGAAAACCTCGTCCCCTGGTCCTGTAGCGGCCAGTGCCTGAACCCTCATCCCCTGGTTCCAGAGCGGCCAGTGCCTGAACCCTCGTCCTTGGTCCCGGAGCAGTCAGTGCCTGAACCCTTGTCAAATGGTCCTGGTTCAGCCAGAGCCCTGAACATTGTCCCCTGGTCCTAGTGTGGCCATTCCTGTTTCTGAAGTCCCCTGGTCACAGTGCGTCCAGTGTCTGAACATTCCCCTAAGTCTCCGTGTCAGTGATCCTGGACATTATTTACTGAGTCTGAATGGAGCTGTAATCAGTGTCAGCTAAGCTGACCCCTGGGATCAGCAGCTACTGCCGGCCACCACCCTGGAGTTGTACTTGGCAGCTACCTGCCGCACAAGCCTGACCTCACCACTAGTGGCTCCAGTGAACACCAAAGTAGCTGCTTAGTTACGCCCCTCCAGGGTCGGGCCGGTGGGTCCAGAAGTCCACTAGCGCCACCAGTGGGCGTAACAAAGCAGAACATCTGTGAATTCATGATGTCATCAATGACCTGTAGCTCCCCGACACCAGCAGCGCTCATGCAGCCCCACATGAGGACACGGCCACCACCAGGTCTCTCTGTAGACACCATGCATTCTCATTGTATTCCTCACCTTTGAGACAGTTTTGAAGCCATCAGTTCCAAACACATTTATCTTGGTCTCATCACTCCAGAGTATAAAGTCCCAGGAGGCTTCATATGTTTCCGCATGTGTCCTGGCAGGTTGTAGGGCGACTTTTTTGTGTATGGGATTTAGGAGAGGCTTTCTATGTGGACAGCACCCATGTCTGCCATTCCTCTATAGAAAACATTGTCTGCTTTCAGCTCATCTCTCAATGCTTGGTGAGATCCATGGGAAGTGCTCGGAGGGAAAATCACAGTTGGGAAGGAATGGATGGAATTTATTAAGTTACTGATAATCCCGCACCTGTTTTCCAGTGAGAATAAAAACAAAACCTTATATGGAAACATATAAATTAAAATCGCAGAAACATTAAAAAGCAATGTGCACACTGTGCGTTTTTGATGTGTTTTCGCTGCATTATTTCTGCTCGGAAATGCACCAAAAACGCTAGGTAATCCGTGTGCCAGCTAATGCAATGACAATCCTGAAGTGCTGTGCACATGATCAGGAATTATCTTGACCGGATTGTCATTGTGTTTAAATCTGCAGCATGGCAATTCTTTGTGCGTTTCTGCAGCGTTTTTCACCCATAGACTTGAATTGAGTCAGTCAAATCTGCAACAAAAAATTCAGATATAAATATATTTGCGGATTTGCTGCATATTTGACGGACTCAATTCAAGTCAATGAGTCAAAAACGCCGCAAAACCGCACAAAGAATGGACCGCGGAAGACTACACCTCCTATCATCCGATGGCCGATCCCGCTGATAACAGTGGGAGCAGGCGCAGCTTAGGGGAGAAGTAGTCTCCTCAACCAGCGTCTGTGCGCAGTGTAAAAAAAAAAAAAGAAAACAAAAATCAATATTAAAATAAAAACACTGTATTCTCACCTGTCCGCCATCCTCCCGATGTCTCACGGCAACCCAACCACCCGACAATCGCTCCCGGCAGTGTACATCGCTGCGCTTCTGGGACTGAGTTCACTAGAGTTCATCAGCTGAGGTCACCTGTCGAGCTCCGGTGACCTCACATACGGCATCAGTGCTGCTTGGGAATTTTCCCATGCAACACTGATGCAGTGTATGAGGGCACCAGGGCTTATCAGCTGATCTTCAGCTGATGAACTCCAGTGAACTCAGTTCCAGCAGCGCAGCGATGTACACTGATAGCAGTGATTACACCCCTGTCGGTGTATACAGAGCTGTCTTCTACAACAGTCACATCAGTGATTGATGTGGATACTGTAGAAGTTAACCGGATTGCCGTGGGACACTGGGATTAGATCATGACAGCAGGTAAGGGATATGGTTGTTTTTTATTATTGGTTTCTTACAGGAGACGAGGGCTTCAGGGACTGGGCGTTAGATGAGTATAGTGTTTTTTTATTTTCAAATAAAAGATTAAAACCGTGTATAATTTTATTTCAATAAAAACTTTATTCTAGCTGTGTCTTTATTGAAAAATGACAAAAACATTACTACGGGGTTAGTAATGGGGGCTTCTATAACCTGCGATTCATGTGAGCTGTCAATACAAGCTGACATGAACCCCGCGCCAGTTCTGGGGCAGCTGAGAGGTGATATTATTAGCCGCGGAGGGGTCCAGGATCCATGGCCCCTTCCCTGGCTTTTAGTATCAACCCGCAGATGTCTGTAAAGCCTTTGCTGGTTAGATTTTATAGGGGACCCTACGTCAATTTTTTTCTGGGGTTCCCCTGTAATCTAGCCAGTAAAGGCTAAGCAATCAGCTGTGTGCTGTTAATAACCAGGAAACATTTTTGGCTAATGGCCCCTTCCCCGGCTACTAATATCACCTCACAGCGGTTGGCTTTCCTTTGGCTGATTATGAAAATAATGGAGCCCACGCCATTTTTTTTTTTTTTATATAAGGCTATGTGCCCACGATCCGGGCGTGGCAACGCTTTGGACGCAGCATATGTTGGCTGCGTCCAAAACACTGCTTCTATTGAACGCAGGTAAGTCTGCATGTGTTCACTGAATACAATACAATACATTCTAGTGGTCAAATTTATGTTGCGGAGACAAGTGACTCCACAGGAGAATTTGACATGCTGCGGTCCTGAAAAACACACCGCATGTCAGTGTCCGCGGGTGATCCGCAGCCTCAGATGCACACATAGTGGAAATAGGATTTCTAGAAATCCCATCCACTATGCTGTAATATCTGAACACTGTGGGTTTCACACTGCATAAATACACAGCTCCAAACCCACAGCGGCTCCTGATCATGGGCATACCCAAATTCACCTGCAGAAAATCAATTTCTGGGTCTTCCCTGCAGATTTTGACTGATTAAAATGTCATTATATGCGGTGGATCCGCATGTATTGACAACAGAAGTGTGGCATTAGAACACAGCGTTTTGGGGGACGTAGCGGCTAAACAAACATGTTATGTTCTGCTACCAGAGCTAAGGAAAGAGAGGAGATCTGTCCCTACGATAGAACTCAGCTTAATCCCTACGATGTAACAGGGGACCTGATCCTGCGATCAGACCTGCTAAAGTCCTAAGCTAGTCTGTACGGAGACCTATAGATTTGGGGAAGGAATCCCTACAAGTACTAAGGACTGGGAGGAATATGGGACACCTCCTAACAGAAATAGTAGCAGACAGACGAACAAACAAAATATATAGAACATAGAGGTCAGTAGACCAAGCAAACTAACAGAGCAAGACACAGAGCACAGGCTAGCTAGAAAGTAGATATACAATGAAGTCCAGCAAAGCCAGAAGGGCGGAGCAGGATTAAATAGGCCAACAAGGTCATGTGACCAGCAAAGGAAAAAAAACTAAGAGCAAGGTTCTAACAGTACCCCCCCTTCTAAGAGGATCCTCCGGATCCCCTAGGACCAGGCTTATCAGGAAATCTCCTGTGAAACGCTCTGATAAGTCTGGACGCGGAAACATCATCCGACCTCACCCAAGAGTTATCCTCGGGTCCGAAACCTTTCCAGGCCACAAGATACTGCAAACTACCTCTATACCGTCTAGAGTTAAGGATGCGAGAAATTTCATATTCCCCGTCCTCCACCACCGGAGGAACAGAGGCAGAGGCGTCACAATCCGATACAACAGCTTTTTTCCACAGAGAGACATGAAATACCGGATTAATTCTCCAGGAGGTAGGAACCTCCAACCTAACAGCAGATTGGTTGACAACCTGAAGCACCTTAAAGGGCCCTACAAACTTGGGACCCAATTTCTTAGAAGGAATCCTCAACCGCAGATTCCTAGAGGACAACCAAACCATGTCACCAACAGCAAACAAAACCTCCTGTCGTTTCCTATCAAAGTAGTCTTTAGATTTTCTGTTGGCCTCCTGAAGATTACCACGCACATCCGTCCAAACTCTCTCCAAATCACCGGAAAAATTCTCCTCCTCAGGCACGGCAGATCCCAACTTGGAGAACGACCCAAACGACGGATGTCTCCCAGAACAACAAAAAAAAGGCGAACAACCAGCAGAAGAAGATGTATGAATGTTCAGAGCAAATTCAGCAAGTGGCAGAAACTCAGACCACCCCTCTTGATTGTCTGACACAAAACAACGCAAGAACTGCTCAACATCCTGGTTTTTCCTTTCTGTCTGGCCATTAGATTCAGGATGATATCCGGACGAGAACGACAAATGAATTCCCAACCTATCACAAAAGGCACGCCAAAAACGAGCCACGAACTGAGGACCCCTATCAGAAACAATGTCAGTAGGAACGCCATGAAGTCTGACAATTTCCTTGACAAAGGCCTTAGCGAGAGTTTTAGCGCAGGGCAGTTTGACGAAAGGAACCAAGTGACACATCTTGCTAAAACGGTCCACGACCACCCAGATGACAGTAAAACCCTCAGAGGGGGGAAGGTCAGTTATAAAGTCCATAGCCAAATGTGTCTAAGGAGCACTGGGAACCTCCAAAGGACAAAGCAACCCCGCAGCAGGAGTATGTGAGGACTTAGATCTAGCACATATAGTACATTGACGCACCCACTTAATGACTTCCTTCTGCCATCCAGGCCACCAAAAACTGCGACCCACCAGTCTCTTGGTCTCAGAGATTCCGGGATGACCTGCCAACCGAGATTCGTGACACTCAACAAACTAATCTCTCCTAAAGGTCTCAGGCACAAACAACCTCCCATGAGGAGTGTTAGATGGGGCATTCTCCTGAGCTTTAAGAATCTCATCTTCCAAAACGGAGTCCAAAGCAGCTATCACAACACCTTCTTGTAAAATGTTCTCCTCTTTCTCAGCACCGACTATGGGAGAAAAACTGCGAGACAAGGCATCCGCCTTAACATTCTTAGTATGGGATGTAAGTAACGGAGAAATTAAACCGCGAGAAAAACAGTGCCCACCTAGCCTGACGGGCATTCAGGCGCTTGGCAGCATCAAGATATATCAGATTTTTATGATCCGTAAGAACCTGAACGGGAAATTCCGCACCTTCCAAGAAGTGGCGCCAGTGTTCAAATGCGAGTTTAATAGCCAATAATTCCCGATTACCAATATCGTAATTCAGTTCAGTCTCCGAAAATTTTTTTGAAAAAAAGGCACAGGGATGTAATCCATCCCCGTTATCCTGAGACAATACTGCGCCAACCCCCACAGAGGAAGCATCAACCTCAACCAAAAACGGCCTAGTAACATCAGGCTGCATAAGGATGGGAGCAGAGGTGAACCTCTCCTTGAGATACACAAAAGCTTCAATGGCCTCAGAAGACCACTGAACCGCATCAGCACCTTTCCTGGTGAGATCAGTCAGAGGTTTGACAATACTAGAAAATTTTTTTATGAATTTTCTGTAGTAATTGGCGAAACCCAAAAACCTCTGTATCGATTTCAAACCAATAGGCCTAGGCCATTCCTGCACAGCCTGAACCTTAACCGGATCCATCTCAAAACCTTTGCTGGAGATAATGTAGCCCAAAAAACTAATTCTCTGTACAGCGAATTCACATTTCTCCAGCTTAGCAAAAAGCAAATTGTCCATTAATAACTGTAATACCTCACGCACGCTCCGCCAATGAGACTCCAGATCCGGCGAATAAATCAAAATATCATCCAAATACACAACCACATTTTTGCCGATCAAAGGTCTAAGGATGTCATTAATAAGATTCTGAAAAAATGCAGGAGCATTAGTAAGACCAAAAGGCATAACCAGATTCTCAAAATGACCCACAGGAGTGTTAAAAGCAGTCTTCCATTCGTCACCCTCCTTCATGCGCAACAGATTGTATGCCCCCTTAAGGTCAATTTTAGAGAACCACTTGGCCCCCATTAACTGGTTAAACAGATCAGGAATCAATGGCAGTGGGTAAGGATTGCGTACAGAAATTTTGTTAATCTCACGAAAATCCAGACAAGGACGTAAACCGCCGTCCTTTTTTTTTACAAAAAAAAATCCAACCGCCACAGGAGACTTAGAGGGCCTAATGTGACCGGCGGCCAAACTTGTCTGTATGTATTCCTCCAAAGCCTTCCTCTCAGGAATAGTAAGGTTAAATAAACGACTTTTAGGAAGAGTCGCTCCAGGGACAAATTCAATAGAACAATCATAGTCTCTATGGGGAGGCAAAACCTGTGATTCCTTCTCAGAAAAAACTCTCCAAAAATCCTGAATAGGAACAGGCAATTCTCCCCTATCCAAAGCTGCAATACGCCCGTTACAACACTTGTCATAACATTTATGGCTCCAGGATTTAATTTCACTGGTAGACCAATCCAGTACAGGATTGTGAAATTTTAACCAGGGCAATCCCAATATTACTGGAGAAGGCAAGTTATTCAAAACTACCAAATCCAATTTCTCATGGTGAACACCATTAATAGTGAGAGGAAATTCACAGACCTTGAGAGTAATATTCTTCAAAGGGGAACCATCCACAGAAACCACAGCAATGGGGGATGATAAAGGTTCAGGTTTTAAATTGAGTCTTTCCACGAATCCCCCATCAATTACATTCAGAGTAGACCCACATTCCACAAACACCCGAAATTCCATTAATTTTTTCTGAGCAATCGTGGAAGCAGCTAAAAATATACCCTTGGAATTTAAACAGGCAATACGGGCGTGACTGACCATTTTTTTTTCTTTCTTCATACGAAGCTCACAGCCTTTAATCAAATGACCAGATTTTCCGCAATAGAAACACAAGCCTTCAGAAAATCGACGGTCTTTTTCTTGAGAGCGAGGTGTCACCGATCCAATCTCCATCGGTTCACCACTGTTAGTACACACATTCTCATAACCAGAAACTGACATAGCAGAGGATTTGCTCTCATTAACCCTTGCACGCAGTCTTCTATCCACCCGTATAGCTAATTGCATAGCCTGTTGCAAATCTTCAGGTGTAGGATAAGCAATTAGCAGGTCTTTAACCCTTTCACTGAGCCCAGCAAGAAATAGACTTTTCAGAGCAGAATCGTTCCACCCTGTTTGAGTAGACCAACGACGGAAATGAGTACAATATTTTTCCACATTACCTGATCCTTGTTTTAAACGTCTCAACTCAGTCTCAGCTGATGCGACACGGTCAGGATCATCATATAATAGTCCCAAAGCAGAAAAAAAACTATCCACTGATCTGAAGCATGTATCACTAGGTTGCAAAGAAAAGGCCCACTCCTGAGGCTCTTTGCGCAAAAGTGACATTATGAACCCTACGCGCTGGGATTCATCCCCAGAGGACTTGGGTCTCAAACGAAAATACAATAAGCAAGCATTTTTAAATGAAAAAAAATTCTCGGTGTTTACCAAAAAATAAATCCGGCAAACATACCTTAGGCTCCAAGAAATGTGCTCCAGGACAGTTACTCACATGCTGACGGAGCTCGGCCACCTCCAGAGAGAGTCCCTGCAGGCGATGAGCCAAATCCTGAACCGACACCATGATGGAACAGAAAAATCTTTCCTTAGAGAATTTGCTGGCTGGACTTACTGTTATGTTCTGCTACCAGAGCTAAGGAAAGAGAGGAGATCTGTCCCTACGATAGAACTCAGCTTAATCCCTACGATGTAACAGGGGACCTGATCCTGCGATCAGACCTGCTAAAGTCCTAAGCTAGTCTGTACGGAGACCTATAGATGTGGGGAAGGAATCCCTACAAGTACTAAGGACTGGGAGGAATATGGGACACCTCCTAACAGAAATAGTAGCAGACAGACGAACAAACAAAATATATAGAACATAGAGGTCAGTAGACCAAGCAAACTAACAGAGCAAGACACAGAGCACAGGCTAGCTAGAAAGTAGATATACAATGAAGTCCAGCAAAGGCAGAAGGGCGGAGCAGGATTAAATAGGCCAACAAGGTCATGTGACCAGCAAAGGAAAAAAAACTAAGAGCAAGGTTCTAACAAAACAACTGTGAGCTGTTATTAATAGCCAGGGAACATGGTTGCCTAATGGCACCTTCCTAGGCTAAAAAGAGCAGCTCTCAGCTGCCCCAGAAATGACATGAATGGGAATACTAATGGGATTAACCCGTATGGGACTAGCTGACACCTAGCCCTTTTGTTTAGTGATGAAAAGGTGTCAATCAGGCCATCTCATTACTAAACCTAAGTAAAGAGCTAAATAAACCCACACACAGAGTAAAACACTTTATTTGAACTACAACTGACACATTCTTTAATCAGTTAAATTAACCAATATACAGGTCTGACAGTAATCCAAGGGTTAAAGCGATGTCCCACATTTCTTTTTTCAAATATCTTTATTTGGCTCCAAAAAGGATTCATTGCTGTACAAAACGCATCAAAATAGCTGTAAAACGTGTGTTTTTTCTGCAGTGTTTTTCCTGCCAAGAGATGCAGAAACCTGAAGGAATTTTCTGCATTAAAATCCTGAACGTGCGCACATAGCCAAGAACAGGATCTCCTGGGGAAAGTCGCAAAAGCTATGCGTTTAGAACTATTATATGTGTTTGATTCATAGTCATGGAACAAAAAATAACCAGTAACCGACTTCTTATACACATCATAGGGTCTAATGCACAGCGGAGACCCCCAGCCCCAAATGGACATGTGCAAGTATGTCTACATTACCCCTATGGACGATCATATGTCCACAACAAAAAGCATCCGTGCAATAGAAGAATGAAGTGTCTGCATCTATAATGTGTATATTATGTATAATTACTATAAAAGAGGAAAAACACAATTCAGTAAATGGATACAAGGTCTGAAGGAAGATTCATATCACTGGGGAATCTGGGGTCCAATTCCAGAATCCACAAGGCTTCTCGGGGGTGTACTTTTTATACCAATCTCCCCCTTAGCTGGTCTGGTGACATATTCAATACCCACAACTGTAAAGGGATTAATCCCTATTGTGTTGTATGAGATGTTGTGATGCTGGAGATGTATTACGTGTTGTGGGGCCAAGAACGTCCCTAACGTGTCCCCCAATGCGGTGACGTAAGGGTCTGACCGTGCCCCCCACATATTGCAGCAGACAAGCTTCACATTGTATGGTGTCAATGACGTGTGGAGCTACAACTAATGAGATGTCGGATATTATAGGGTTTATTATGGTTAGTAGATGCAGACATTTTTGCTTTGTGCACAGACTTGCACCAACCACATTTATTTCTCCCACATTCAATGAAACCTTTGGTGTTTGTCCTCCACGTGTCAGTTGTCTTTCTTGTTGCTAGATCCTTGTCAGTGTATAACATAGGTAAATGTTTTCTGGTAATATTCACTATATTATAGGAATCTTCTCTGCAGCCAGTATTGAATGTAACTCTAGACTGATGGATGTTTCCTTCTTTGTGGGTTTTCGGTAATGTATGAAATATTGGACATTGTGGGTGATTTTCCTTTAATCGTTCTATTTGTTTGGCATTAAGTACAGCCGATACCAAACCCTCCTCCAAAAGACAATGTAAGGGGGTATTGTATGAATTAGTAGGATCTCCATCTAGAGTGCGGCATATATTAGTATCGTCATCCATGTTCATAACCTCCGGCTCATATAACCCACTATTAGAGATGAGCGAATGTTTCAATATTCGGTTCGGATTACATTTGCCAAATCTGCAATATTCACAGATTTATTCGTTGAATATTCTCTGAACATTACCGAATTCAGGATTCAATGGGGGGCAAAAACAAACGCATATACAACACTTCCAAACGGGCCTAAAAGCTTCCAAAACACAACAAATTAGGGGTAGACACCAAGAAAATGCCATCAATTGTCCCAGAGTACAAGTACTATAATTATTATTATTACAGCGATATTTATTCCGTGGTGCTTTACATGTGAAAAGGGGTCACCGACTGGTACAAGAGGATAGAGGACCGTGCCAGGAAGGGCGCACAAACAATCTAAAAGGGATGGGTGAGGATACTGTAGGACGGGGGTACAGCTAGTCGTGCAGCGGTATGGTGGAGCGAGGGGTACTGCAGATTGTACGCTTGTCAGAAGAAGTGGGTCTTCAGCTTGCTTTTCAAGGTTTCCACGGTAGGCGACAGTCTGATGTGTTGGGGTACAGAGTTACACAGTAGGTGAGATGCACGGCACAAATATGCTGAGACCCTAAATCATGGTAAGCTTCCAGGAGCTCACAACTGAGCAGATTAACCCCTGCACCGATTAATATGAAGGTGAAAGGCTTCTAATGAGTGCAGGAGTGGGAGGAATCAGACGCTGCGGTCTTCTGGCTCCTCTCTGTCACGGTAAACCCGTGACACCTTGCGAGCTTCAACACAATGTTCAGAAGGTAGACAGCCACTACAGCCAAACCAGCAAATGGAGACCCAACCAATAATGTTCACATTTCAAAAAATTAGGGCCTGACACCACCATTTCCGTGGCCAACAGATTGGTGATGGTGGAATTCAATCTCTTAGCTTTGTCATGTGTAGGAGGAAACAATCTTTTACGTGACCACAACTAAGGGACTGAGGGCTGGCTGCCGTGCTGAGAGAGGGTGGAGTACGGTGAACCGGACAAACTGCAGGAGTGAGGTGCAGGCGGAGATGTTACAATGGATCGATAAAGTTGTAGTCTGCTCGTTCTGTTAGATCGGTCAAAACCAGCAGGCATGTCTACTTCCATTACAGCTGACGGGTCTCACTCAGCCTGACTGGGACGGGTAAAGAACCAGAGATTCTGCGGTGGGAGACCTGCGTGACAATACTTTGCACGGTAACAGAAGAGGAGGAAGAAGCAGCAGATGTGGTTAATGGGGGTGGCTGATGGTTGTTGAGACCGGCATTTTATCGCAGTGAGATTGCCAGAGTAACGCATGTTGATTGGGCATGTGAAGGTTCATGCATGTACTAGTAAAATTATTGCACTTTTTCCCTCTATTGAGTTTTTTCTTGCAAAGTTGCCAGATAATGTGAGTTGGCTCATCCCTTGCAGGGTCAAAAAAGGCCCAGGCAAGGCTACCCTTGCCACCCCTGCGAGCTGCAGATCCGCGACCGGTTCTGCTCACTTCCACAGTTGTGGGTAAGGATGCAGTGCTCTTTGCAGTTGTAACCTCCTTTTCTTCCTCCACCTCCTCAGATGAGCTACTCAGCTGTGTGCCTCTGGGTTCACATCAAGTGGGATACACAACCTCATCATCATCCAATGTGTTATCCCATTCCTCGCACTGAGAGTCCACCTCCTCCTCTTTTTGCCCTGACAGCACAGTACCGTCTGCGTGACCCTCAGGTATCTGAGTCTCATCAGGATCACCTCCACCCTTCCCCACCCGGGAGGAAACGTCTGGTGATGAGGGTCAGGAAGCTGCTCGGACCCAAGTTATTTTTTTTCCCTGTATGGAGAACAATATTTGCCCCAAAGAATTTTAAGCTGAGATGCAGCCTGCTTTATATACCAATTTTGAGTTTATCTTGTCCGAGTACCCCTGTATGGAGAACAACATCTGCAGCCAAAAATTTATTTCACTAGGATATACAGTGGTGGCCAAAAGTATTGGCACCCCTGCAATTCTGTCAGATAATACTCAGTTTCTTCCTGAAAATGATTGCAATCACAAATTCTTTGGTATTATTATCTTCATTTAATTTGTCTTCAATGAAAACATATGCCATATGTTGATCGCCAGCCAGATAAAACAAGGCAGCTGGGGGCTGGGATTCTCAGCATGGTAAGGCCCAAGAATTCTTGGCCCCCCACGCTGAAAATCGCAGCCCGCAGCCACCCCTGAAAATGGCGCATTCATCATAGCACCATTTCCAGGTGCTTTACCCGGCTCTTCCAGCGGCCCTGGTGGTGAGTGGCACCCTGGGTAATAATAGAGTTAGTACCAGGCCAGCTTTGTATTATCAGCTGGTACTAAGCCCGAAATTCATGGGGTCACGCCAAATTAGACATAGCCACCATCAATTTCTAGTAAACAGAAAAAAAAAAAGACAGATTTTTTTTTTTTTATTAAAAATAAAACACACTTAGGGACTCCATCTTTAATAAAGAAAAATCCTCACTCCAACGTAATCCATAGGTCTTCTGTCTTCAGCTCTGCTACATCTTTGCCATCAGACAAGTATGTCTGCTGACAGATGAGCCGGCACAGAATGACGCTGGAGCTCTGTTACTGTGGAGTGCCGCACTATGTTGCTTTTTTGTCATTTCATGTAGTGTAGAAATCTTGGGAAAAGTGTGGATTGTGCTCTGGAAGTGATCAGTTATAGCTAACTATGTTATTTCCTGCAGAGATAAGTCCTGCATAGAAGATGTGATATAGGTCCGCGGCAGATAAAGAACTTGTGAGTATGTGTATTACCTATACACGCACACTGACACTATATACAGAGCTCCTGTGTATAATATCACTGGTGATCATTGGATTACCTGTACACTGACACTATATACAGAGCTCCTGTGTATAATATCAATGGTGATCACTGTATTACCTGTACACTGACACTATATACAGAGCTCCTGTGTATAATATCAATAGTGATCACTGTATTACCTGTACACTGACACTACATACAGAGCTCCTGTTTATAATGTCACTGGTGATCACTGTATTACCTGTACACTATACACCATATACAGAGCTCCTGTGCATAATGTCACTGGTGATCACTGTATAACCTGTACACTATATACAGAGCTCCTGTGTATAATATCAATGGTGATCATTGCATTACCTGTACACTGACACTACATACAGAGCTCCTGTGTATAATGTCACTGGTGATCACTGTATAACCTGTACACTGACCCAATATACAGAGCTCCTGTGTATAATATCAATGGTGATCACTGCATTACCTGTACACTGACACTATATACAGAGCTCCTGTGTATAATATCACTGTATTACCTGTACACTGACACTATATACAGAGCTCCTGTGTATAATATCAATGGTGATCATTGCATTCCCTGTACACTGACACTATATACAGAGCTCCTGTGTATAATATCACTGTATTACCTGTACACTGACACTATATACAGAGCTCCTGTGTATAATATCAATGGTGATCATTGCATTCCCTGTACACTGACACTATATACAGAGCTCCTGTGTATAATATCAATGGTGATCACTGTATTACCTGTACACTGACACTACATACAGAGCTCCTGTGTATAATATCAATGGTGATCATTGCATTCCCTGTTCACTGACACTATATACAGAGCTCCTGTGTATAATATCAATGGTGATCACTGCATTACCTGTACACTGACACTATATACAGAGCTCCTGTGTATAATATCACTGTATTACCTGTACACTGACACTATATACAGAGCTCCTGTGTATAATATCAATGGTGATCATTGCATTCCCTGTACACTGACACTATATACAGAGCTCCTGTGTATAATATCAATGGTGATCACTGTATTACCTGTACACTGACACTACATACAGAGCTCCTGTGTATAATGTCACTGGTGATCACTGTATTACCTGTACACTATATACAGAGCTCCTGTGTATAATATCAATGGTGATCATTGCATTACCTGTACACTGACACTACATACAGAGCTCCTGTGTATAATGTCACTGGTGATCACTGTATAACCTGTACACTGATCCAATATACAGAGCTTTTTTACATTTTTATTATTTTAGTATTATTTGTCACTATGTGGTGGCATTATGTGCTTTGGTCATGACATGACGATATTTGTCCCTTGTATGTGGTATTATTCGGTCACTATGTGGTGGTAATATGTGGTCTCATGGTGTGTCAGTATTTATACCTTGTATCTGGTAGCATTTGATCACTATGTGGTGGTATTATGTGCTTTGGTCATGGTGTGGCGGTATTTGTGCCTTGTATGTGGCATTATTTGGGCACTATGTGGTGGTAATATGTGATCTGGTCACAGTGTGGTGGTATTTCTGCCTTCTATCTGGTAATATTGGTCTTGGTAGAGTGGATTGTGGTTGGTCATTTGTTTTATCTGATATCAATAAGGGGAAACCTCTTTATTTCCAATAGATATTAAATACTTGGATGTTTAACCCCTCCCTGTCCTGTGACTATTACACAGCAGCAGAGATGCAGTTACAGAGGTTCACCAGAGAAAGCAAGTTGGCATTTGGTGAGATTTTCTCCTCTGTATTGATAAGACAAAACCAGGAGTGGGTGAGAAATGCATAAAACATGACCTCGGATCGCTCCACTCCTGGATTTGTCTTATAAATACAGAGGTGAAAATCTCACCAAATACTCAAAGTGCCACAATCTCCTGACAGCGCGGATTCCACCAATAAATAAGTGACCCCCTTCCCAACCTGTGCATCGCTGAGAACTTCACCAATAAAAACCCTTTAATGCAAACTCCAGTAATTGTACATGGCATTTCTGGTGAGCGCACAGCGATGGGCCGGAACCGCCAATATAATGGGGATAACGGCGAACAGGTATCTGCAAATAGCTGAAGGGTGGGCCCGGGTGGGTGGGCCCCTGGAGTCAATGTCCCTGGTGGGCCCCAGACACCCCAGTCCGGCGCTGGACGGAAGGCAGCTGAAGCTTCACGGTGGATGAGGTGTGGATTTATTAGAGACCTGGATCCCTGTTTTGTACCTACACTTGAGTGAAGGTGTGAATGAGATTCTACAAATCTCAGAAGTAGAGGACTGTGAGGATCAGACGAGTCTTCATTGCATTATATTTTAAGTGTTTACCAACCTTCAGGCTATGTTCACACATCATGTTTTTTTTCAGCGTTTTTTTTTTAATGCTTTTTTTATGCTAATTTTCAGCTGCGTTTTGCAGTACCCGCAAAGTCTATGAGATTCCAGAAATCTCCTGCACACATCATGTTTTTTTTTTGCAAAATAGAGCATGTCACTTCTTTCAGCGTTTTTTCAGTGTTTTTTTACCCATTGAAAGTAATGGGTGGTGAAAAAAACGCTGAAAAAACGCACCAAAAATGCAGGTGTCAGGTTTTTCAGTGTTTTTTTTCAGTGTTTTTTGCGCCAAAACCAGAAATTTTTATCTTTTTTTCACTGAACGTTAAGTACAAACATCTAAGAGACAAAAGGACAGTGAAAAAAACGCAGCAAAAATGCACCAAAAAATAAGCAAAACAGCAAGAAAAATCCTGAACAAACATCTGGCAAGAGATCAGGTTTTGCTGCAGAAAGAAACATGATGTGTGAACATAGCCTTACACACAAGACCCCCTGAGAATGGAACGATCAACGTTCAATCCTTGAGACCATTGATGTCACCTTGTGTGTCAGTCAGCAGTCGGCTTTCTATAATACTCGGCTATTACTGCGCTGAAACAGCGGAGAACAGTTTATCATATATTATAAGAAATACAAGTGTTCTGCCTGCGGCCCCCCTGGAAATCCCGTACTCCCCCCTGGTTGTATCTGAGTTATAGGCTCAGAACCTGCAGACCACTAATATAATGGCCGTCCTAGTCCAACCATTAGTGGGATTCCAGACATTGCCTAATTTGTATCACATGAACGGCAATAAATCATCTCCAGCTGTAATGTACTGATACATATATGCCGATAAGAATGTAAAGAGTCATAAAGAGAAGAACAATAGAAACTGAAATGATACAACGGCTTCTGCTTCTGACGTCTAATTGTGGAAAAGTATTTCAATTACTAAATATAAGAGGATTTAATTATATATATATATATGTGTCTATACTGTGTATATATATTATAGAATGTTATCACTTCATGTAATCCACTTATATACATTCTAATCCATATATATATATATACATACAGCTAACGCGCCCCTGGGCTGTGGGGTACCCGGAGCAGGGCCTGTAGATGCTGGGGGTTGTAGTCACCGTGGCGGTGACCCGGTCCATGACCCAGGTGCAGTCAATAGAGACCACCGCTGCGGAACAGTCCTCTGAAGCTGATGGTTTGGCAGCAGGGTAGTATAACTCCTCACAGGAAGAGTGTTGCTTCAGGGCAGTGTGTGTGGATGATGATGATAGTAGTGCAAGTTATCAGTAATGACAACACGGAGTCTTTGCAGTGCAGTCCCAGGGTCTTTACTGTTGGCAATTATATGGGCCCCAACGGGAGTACCGGCTAGTGATGAAGGCCTGATCAGTCTGGGAGCAATCCTAAAGTCCTCCTGGCCAGGTGGAGTTGTAGGCCTGCCGTTCTGACTGTACTCTTTGGCTATCCCGCTTATAGTCGTGTTGTAGCCCACGTCCCTGAGTGTAACGTGCTCTGCTCACCCATATGGCTGGCGACTCGGGCCTTGTGTATTCCTCGCTCCTCTGTGGCGGTATTGGTCCTTTTGTGTGGCTGAGACTCCGGGCTTCTGATGGGGCCAGGAGACCTGCAATCTCCTGCCCTGTGGTATCTGCTGCTGGGTATGCAATCCCCACAGCCTTGGACTCTGGTGTCCGGTCCTCTGTGTAAACTGTCCAGGACGAGCTATCTCCAGCTCCAGTCCCTGGCTTCTTGCTCCTGCGTGTCCCACTTGACTCCTCACACTTGACTAGACTGCCTAGACTAGACTGCTCTAACCCCGCCTCCAGACCCAGTTATAAAGGGCAGGATCCTCCCCTTTCTGGTCTGGGGCAGGAGGTGTTGCAGGTACTGTGTTCCTGACCAGGAAACCCCTGTTTTGCTCCCAGACATGGTATTACTACCACTGTGGCAACCAGACCCCCTGGGGTGCCACACAGCCTTGACTCTTACAAAACTAAAGAGTTTTTCCCAAAATTCCTAGTTGTCCCATATCAATAATAAAACTTACTAATCGTTTGGGGTCCAACCACTGGCCCCCTTAGCAATCCAGACAATGGGTCCCTAGATCCCAGGAACCAGGCTCTGCATAGCCCTGTATTGAATGGAGTGGAGGTGTACATGCTAGACCACAACTTTATTCATTGTCTATAAGACTGTCAGATTACAGCCCCGACTATTCCCTACAGTCCCATAGGGAATAGATGACGATTTTTGGAACAACCTTTTTAATCTAAGCAGCTTTAAATGTTTATTGGAATCTCGCACGTCCTATCTGCGGTGTAAGTGAGCGCAGCTCTAATGATTGTGTTATATCGCACTTTCTGCCTGCCGTGTAAGTGAGCGCAGCTCTAATGATTGTGTTATATCGCACTTCCTGTCTGCGGTGTAAGTGAGCGCAGCTCTAATGATTGTGTTATATCGCACTTCCTGTCTGCCGTGTAAGTGACGCAGCTCTAATGATTGTGTTATATCGCACTTCCTGACTACGGTGTAAGTGAGGCAGCTCTAATGATTGTGTTATATCGCACTTCCTGTCTGCGGTATAAGTGACGCAGCTCTAATGATTGTGTTATATCGCACTTCCTGTCTGCGGTGTAAGTGAGCGCAGCTCTAATGATTGTGTTATATCGCACTTCCTG
The DNA here is from genome assembly GCF_046119375.1 of Phyllobates terribilis. Classification (NCBI taxonomy): domain Eukaryota; kingdom Metazoa; phylum Chordata; class Amphibia; order Anura; family Dendrobatidae; genus Phyllobates; species Phyllobates terribilis. Next base: position 271,213 of record NW_027363130.1, read on the forward strand.
TCTGCGGTGTAAATGAGCGCAGCTCTAATGATTGTGTTATATCGCACTTCCTGTCTGCCGTGTAAGTGACGCAGCTCTAATGATTGTGTTATATCGCACTTCCTGTCTGCCGTGTAAGTGACGCAGCTCTAATGATTGTGTTATATCTCACTTCCTGTCTGCCGTGTAAGTGAGCGCAGCTCTAATGATTGTGTTATATCACACTTCCTGTCTGCCGTGTAAGTGAGCGCAGCTCTAATGATTCTGCTTCTTGTGTTATATCGCCGGGTCTAAGTCTAGGAAGAGAGGACTGAATCCACCCGATTCTGAAACTCTGCTCTCCACATCCTGTTCATGCAATTCTCATTATTGTTTGATGACATTAAATTATTTTAATACAACGTTGGACTGTGATGATCCTGATTTAGTAATAGGAGACGGTGAATGTGGTTGAACCAACAGGTCCACGAGCCGATATTAGAAAGCCGACAGATTTGTAGTTGTAGAAAAGAGAAAAGTAGAAAAATCAAAATAAAAACCAAAAGACGAGATAAGCCGGAATTACAGCTAGAATGTAAAGCTGCCATAAGGCTGCTACATGGATTTCTATACACATTTTTGGCATGCTACTTTTATTTTTCTTAGAAAAGCTGCCTTCCTAAAGGTGCTGGTGAGTGACCCGTCTGCTGTCTGCTGAGCGCGGGCCGTGTGCAGGAACCTCTTCATTTACAGGACCCCACAAATTATAAGTTACAATTAGTCAGAAGTGTTCACTGTCCCTTTATAAAGAATTGTTACTAAATAACAGGACGGTTTATTAAAGAGGTCGTCCTCTGCAATCAATAATGCCCCCATCCATTTCAATTTGAAAAAAGTTTTTTTGTGATTCCCTTTGGTTGTTATAAGGGTCTGTGAGGGGCGCTATCGCTGACGGCTCATTGGGCGTCTCTGACCCCGGCTACATCCGGCTCTGACCCCGCTGAGGTCATGTCACATTCCAGATTCATGCCGGCGTGACCCAGTGGCGCCACCTCCTGGCACAGCCCAGCATCCACCGCGCGCTCTCCCTCTCCTCTGCATTCATCTAGCAATTAAAAGACTATATACGGTACATAAATATATATCAGCAGGCCGCTGTGAATAAAGCACATACGTCATTACAGTAAATATTGCAGGAATCCTTCATCATCTCCCCTCCAGATTATAAGCAGTGTAATGATTGCAGTAATCATCCATACCATCCACCCCAGTTTATTACCATAGTAACATCATTGTCAGCTATCATCCATTCTATGCCATTCACCATGCTCGCTGCTCCCTATGGTTTATTGTCACAGACAGTCACCATGACGACCGGCACTAATCATTCATCACATACTCTTATGTTCCCCAATAACTGTGCAGTGTAAACTGCTGCCAATCACCCAATGAACACGTGTAAAGAGGTGGTCCGCTACATTGTAAAATGCCCCCATCCATTTACACCTTTTTTTAGAGCACCATTGATTCTATGGTGCTGTACATGAGGAGGAGTTACATACAAACACAAATAGAAATTGCAATGAACAAACTAATAGTGACGGACAAGTACAAAGGGGAGAGGACCCTACCATTGCGGCCTTACATTCTACAGGATAATGGGGAAGGATAGTAGTCTTGGGGGGTGCAACAGCTCTGCTGTTGGTAAGGTGGCAGTGGGGTCATTGCAGGCTGTAAGCTGTTCTGAAGACATGGGTTTTAAAGTTCCGCTTGAAAGTTCCAAATGAGGGGATAATCGGATGTGTTGGGCCACAGAATTCTACAGGATGGGGAATACTCGGGAGAAGTCTTGCAGGCGATTGGATGAGGAACGTACGATTGTGGAGGAGAGAAGGAGGTCTTGGGAGGACCAGAGATTACGTGGTGGGAGATATCAGCAATTAGTTCAGAGACAGGGGCGGACCTACCGCTGGTGCAGCTGCACCGGAGCCTGGCCGTGCAAGGGTGCAGGGGGGCCCTTACCGGGCGGTTAATGTTGAGGGCAATCTGGCCTGCTTCTCGGAGCCCCAGGCTCTGGGGGGCCCATGGCCAGATTGCCCTCTCATGTGCGGCGAGCAGCTAGCGATCCCTCCAGCTCCGCTGCTGACAGAAGGAAAATGGCAGTGGAGCTGAGGGATCCGTCCTCTGCTTCCTGCCCGGCGCTTCCTCCCTGACACAGGCTCGTACAGCTTGATGACGTCATCAAGCAGCTCGGGCCTGTGTAAGGGAGGAAGTTACCGGCAACAAGGAGGATGCTGCGGGAGCGTGCTGAGAGGTAAGTTGTGTTTTTTGTTTTGTTTTTTTTTGTACTGATACACTGGGGAGAGGAACAGGAGAATGAGGGGAGGTGGGGGGAGAGCAATGATGGGCAGAGCAATGATGGGAAGAGCAGTGATCGGCAACGCATTGATGGGCAGAGCAGTAATGGGCAGAGCAATGATGGGCAGAGCAATGATGGGCAGAGCAATGATGGGCAGAGGAATGATGGGCTGATCAGTGATGGGAAGAGCAGTGATGAGCAGAGCAGTGATGGGCAGAGCAATGATGGGGAGAGCAATGATGGGAGAGCAATGATGGGCAGAGCAGTGATCGGCAAAGCAATGATGGGGAGAGAAATGATGGGCAGAGCTATGATGGGGAGAGTGGGGAAGAGCAGAGCAATGATGGGGACGGAGAAAGCAATGATGAGGATGGTGGGGATGGGGAGAGCAATGATGGGGATGGTGGGGATGGGGAGAGCAATGATGAGGATGGTGGGGATGGGAGAGCAATGATGAGGATGGTGGAGAAGGGGAGAGCAATGATGGGGATGGTGGGGATGGGTAGAGCAATGATGGTGCTGGGGAGAGCAATGATGGGGGTTGCTGGGAGAGAGCAATGATGGGGGTGCAGTGCTGGGAGAGAGCAATGATGGGGTACTGGGAGAGAGCAATGATGGGGGTGCTGGGAGAGCAATGATGGGGGTGCTGGGAGAGAACAATGATGGGGTGCTGGGAAAGAGCAATGATGGGGGTGATGGGAGAGAGCAATGACAGGGGTGCTGAGAGAGAGCAATGATGGGGGTGTTGGGAAAAAGCAATGATGGGGTGCTCGGAAAGAGCAATGATGGGGATGCTTGGAAAGAGTAATGACTGGGGTACTTGGGGAGAGCAGTGATGGGGGTGCTGGGAGAGAGCAATGATGGAGGTGCCTGGAAAGAGCAATGACGGGGGTACTGGGAGAGAGCAGTGATGGGTGTGCTGGGGGAGAGCAATGATGGGGGTGCTGGGAGAGAGCAGCGATGGGGGTTTCACTTTGCTTGTACTGTAAAACCTGGTATATTTTCCGTGTGCACATAGCCTTACAGTTAATTGGGGAGAGTCACAGAGACTGAATAATTTATACTATTGGCCGGTGGAGATTATAGTTAATGGGGGACACAATGCTGCTTATCACTTTATATTTTGATTGCTAAGTGGCTAATAGTATATTAATGGGAGGGGGTCTACATATCTGTATTCAGGGGCGCAGTGTGGGGGAAACACGTGTATATATACAATATATGTGACCTTGTTATTTTCTAGACTGGAGATCATCGTGACAAGACGAGTCGTGGCTGGGAGATGTCGACATGAAGGTCTGACCAGATGGAGAAGAAACAGCAGAAACCGACTCTGATCAGATGAGACGTCAGCGGTAAGTGCCTGGATGTAAATATTATTCTGTATCTGCACTGTGTGACTTGGAGTGATAATGTTATCTGTAAAATCCCTTAGGCTGCATTCTCACATTTGTGTGAAATGTCCATGTGCTGTAAGATTTTTTTATTGGATGGTCCACAGACTCGTAGAGTTTTATAGGTCCATTCACACATCCATGAAAATCATGGATCTGAGAATAAGATCTGTGAGGGTCAGAGAATGTCCAGTTGTGATCTGATTTTGAGGATCAGAATAGGACATGCTCAATGCAGGAATGTAGCCTTATTATATATAGCACAGTCAGGCTTGGACTGGCCCACAGGAGAACAGGAGAATCCTCCGGTAGGCCCTTGTGCAAGAGTGCAGGGTCGGCATCAGTACCTGGCGCACCCCGTCAAGTGCCGGGGCCCTGAGCAGGCGGGGGGGGCCACTCGCTGTCGGGCACCCCGCTGCGCTATGGGACCCGTGAGCGGAGGAGAGCAGTGTCAGTGCCCGCTCCCCTTCGCTTGCTCAGGGCCCCGGCAGCCGGCGGCACAATACTTACCTCTTCCCAGGCCTCTGCAGCAGGGCATTAAAGGGGGGGAGTGACATCCTGCATGGGGCATTATAAGGGGGGGAGTGACATCCTGCATGGGGCAATATAAGGGAGGGTGTGTGTGACATCCTGCATGGGGCATTATATGAGGGGGGAGTGACATCCTGCATGGGGCAATATAAGGGGTGGGGGTGTGACATCCTGCATGGGGCATTATATGGGGGGGGAGTGACATCCTGCATGGGGCATTATAAGGGGCGGGGGTGACATCCTGCATGGGGCATTATAAGGGGGCGACATCCTTCATGGGGCATTACAAGGGGGGTGACATCCTGCATGGGGCATTATAAGGGTGGGTGACATCCTGCATGGGGCATTATAAGGGGGGAACAGCCTGCATGGGGCATTATAAGGGGGGAACAGCCTGTGTGGGGCATTATGTGGGGGGAACAGCCTGCATGAGGCATTATGTGGTGGGAACAGCCTGCATGGAGCGTTATATGGGGGTCAGTATTCTGTATGGAGCGTTATATGGGGCCAGTATCCTGTATGGGGCCTTATATGGGGGCCAGTATTCTGTGTGGAGCGATTCGCCGGTTTCTGAGCTATTGTTGAATTTACAATAGATGTCACTCATGTAATGTAAGAAGTGAAATCTTTGGCATTGTACTATATATATATATATATTTCTCTGAGGTATCTGTGTATCATGAATCGTAGTATGTGTTAAAGGGGCCACTGAGACTCTTTCGCCCGGGGTCCAGAAAAACCTGGAGCCGGCCCTGCAAGAGTGTCCACCACCCTCTTATATGAGCAGCACTTGGCACAATATAATTGACTCACTATCTACAGACAAAGGCAGAATCTTATTCATTTACCAATCTACCCCGTTCATTGTTATATATATTTGTAATTGAGAATAACGTCATATTTGCATGAAGCTGAAACGTGGGGCCCTGGAGTTGGATAGTGGGGGCCACTTGGCACCACAGTCAGACTCTGCTTGTGTCTCTTGTATTCGGGGGCTCTGTGTCCGGTCTTCAGTCTTCGATCAGGTAGTTTGTTGTGTAGGACATATACTATTTTAGTGCCCTGCCCCCATCACAGAGATTGACCCCCATAACACTTGTAATGTAACTTGGGACAGGAGCTGACATTATGATACCACAATGGGTGGAGATAGACGTGGTCTGCCGTCTGTAAATGGCGCCCCCATAATTCCTGGTTCTACTTCAGGAATATTGAGGGTAGTAATGGCCACTTCCATCATTGTAACTGTGTAAAAAAAAAAAAGTCAAGACAAAAAAACTCACATGACACTTTTCTTTTCTTTCTTTTTATTTTTTTATTGGAATAGCAATAAGCAACATTGTAATAAAAATATTACTGGCCCCTTAAGAAATTAAACTCTGATCACAATGACTCTCAGATCAGGCTCCATAGAGACCACAGAACTGGCTGTGGTCATTGAGGACTGGCTGAGAGCCATTGAAGCCAGAGATCCAGAGGAAGGCGAAGAAACCCCCCGGAGAGCTCTGCCTCAGGGGGGAAAAAAATTCCTTCCTGACCCCAGTGGTGGCGATCGGATATTTCCCTGGATCACATCTGTCCTGCTGCATATTGCTGTATATCTACATGTATTATAAGCTCAGGCAAAGGAAAAGACAAATACACCCTGCTCAAGAGGAGCTTACAATCTAATATACAGGCTGCTCCTGAGGGCATGCAGAATAATGTACACCCTGTCCTAGGAGCTTACAATCTAATATACAGTATACAGACTGCTCCTGAGGGCATGCAGAATAATGTACACCCTGTCTGAGGAGCTTACAATCTAATATACAGTATACAGACTGCTCCTGAGGGCATGCAGAATAATGCACACCCTGTCCTAGGAGCTTACAATCTAATATACAGTATGCAGACTGCTCCTGAGGGCATGCAGAATAATGCACACCCTGTCCTAGGAGCTTACAGCCTAATATACAATATACAGACTGCTCCTGAGGGCATGCAGAATAATGCACACCCTGTCCTAGGAGCTTACCATCTAATATACAGTATACAGACTGCTCCTGAGGGCATGCAGAATAATGTACACCCTGTCCTAGGAGCTTAAAGCCTAATATACAATATACAGACTGCTCCTGAGGGCATGCAGAATAATGCACACTCTGTCCTAGGAGCTTAAAGCCTAATATACAGTATACAGACTGCTCCTGAGGGCATGCAGAATAATGCACACTCTGTCCTAGGAGCTTAAAGCCTAATATACAGTATACAGACTGCTCCTGAGGGCATGCAGAATAATGCACACCCTGTCTTAGGAGCTTACAATCTAATATACAATATACAGGCTGCTCCTGAGGGCATGCAGAATAATGCACACCCTGTCCTAGCAGCTTACAGCCTAATATACAATATACAGACTGCTCCTGAGGGCATGCAGAATAATGCACACCCTGTCCTAGGAGCTTACCATCTAATATACAGTATACAGACTGATCCTGGGGGCATGCAGAATAATGTACACCCTGTCCTAGGAGCTTACAATCTAATACAGTGTGGGGTATTTCTATGGTATAACATATCTGCTTGCTGGATCTATGTCATCTGCTGAACTCTCATCTTGAAACCATTTCTATGGTATAAGATCTCTGCTTGTTCGATCTATGTCATCAGTTGAACTCTCATCATGAAACCATTTCTATGGTATAACATCTCTGCTTGCTGGATCTATGTCATCTGCTGATCTCTCATCATGAAACCCTTTCTACGGTATAACAACTCTGCTTGCTGGATCTAAGTCATCTGCTGAACTCTCATCTTGAAACCATTTCTATTGTATAACATTTCTGCTTGCTGGATCTATGTCATCTGCTGATCTCTCATCATGAAACCATTTCTATGGTATAACATCTCTGCTTGCTGGGTCTATGTCATCTGCTGATCTCTCCTCTTGAAACCATTTCTATGGTATAGCATCTCTGCTTGCTGGATCTATGTCATCAGCTGAACTCTCCTCTTGAAACCATTTCTATGGTATAACATCTCTGCTTGCTGGATCTATGTCATCTGCTGAACTCTCATCTTGAAACCATTTCTATGGTATAACATCTCTGCTTGCTGAATCTATGTCATCTGCTGAACTCTCATCTTGAAACCATTTCTATGGTATAGCATCTCTGCTTGCTGGATCTATGTCATCTGCTGAACTCTCATCTTGAAACCATTTCTATGGTATAACATCTCTGCTTGCTGGATCTGTGTCATCAGCTGAAATCTCATCTTGAAACCATTTCTATGGTATAACATCTCTGTTTGCTGAATCTATGTCATCTGCTGAGCTCTCCTCTTGAAACCATTTCTATGGTATAGCATCTCTGCTTGCTGGATCTATGTCATCAGCTGAACTCTCCTCTTGAAACCATTTCTATGGTATAACATCTCTGCTTGCTGGATCTATGTCATCTGCTGAACTCTCATCTTGAAACCATTTCTATGGTATAACATCTCTGCTTGCTGAATCTATGTCATCTGCTGAACTCTCATCTTGAAACCATTTCTATGGTATAGCATCTCTGCTTGCTGGATCTATGTCATCTGCTGAACTCTCATCTTGAAACAATTTCTATGGTATAACATCTCTGTTGCTGGATCTGTGTCATCTGCTGAACTCTCATCTTGAAACCATTTCTATGGTATAACATCTCTGCTTGCTGGATCTGTGTCATCTGCTGAACTCTCATCTTGAAACCATTTCTATGGTTTAACATCTCTGCTTGCTGGATCTATGTCATCTGCTGAACTCTCATCTTGAAACCATTTCTATGGTATAACATCTCTGCTTGCTGGATCTGTGTCATCTGCTGAACTCTCATCTTGTAACCATTTCTATGGTATAACATCTCTGCTTGCTGGATCTGTGTCATCTGCTGAACTCTCATCTTGAAACCATTTCTATGGTATAACATCTCCGCTTGCTGGATCTGTGTAATCTGCTGAACTCTCGTCTTGAAACCATTTCTATGGTATAACATCTCTGCTTGCAGGATCTATGTCATCTGCTGAACTCTCATCTTGAAACCATTTTTATGGTTTAATATCTCTGCTTGCTTGATCTATGTCATCTACTGAACTCTCATCTTGAAACCATTTCTATGGTTTAACATCTCTGCTTGCTGCATCTGTGTCATCTGCTGAACTCTCATCTTGAAACAATTTCTATGGTATAACATCTCTGCTTGCTGGATCTGTGTCATCTGCTGAACACGCATCTTGAAACCATTTCTATGGTATAATATCTCTGCTTGCTGGATCTGTGTCATCTGCTAAACTCTCATCTTGAAACCATTTCTATGGTATAACATCTCTGCTTGCTGGATCTATGTCACCTGCTGAACTCTCATCTTGAAACCATTTCAATGGTATAACATCTCTGTTGCTGGATCTATGTCATCTGCTGAACTCTCATCTTGAAACCATTTCTATGGTATAACATCTCTGCTTGCTGGATCTATGTCATCTGCTGAACACTGATCTTGAAACCATTTCTATGGTATAACATCTCTGCTTGCAGGATCTATGTCACCTGCTGAACTCTCATCTTGAAACCATTTCAATGGTATAACATCTCTGCTTGCTGGATCTATGTCACCTGCTGAACTCTCATCTTGAAACCATTTCTATGGTATAACATCTCTGTTTGCTGGATCTATGTTATACCATTTCAATGGTATAACATCTCTGCTTGCTGGATCTATGTCACCTGCTGAACTCTCATCTTGAAACCATTTCTATGGTATAACATCTCTGTTTGCTGGATCTATGTTATCTCCTGAACACTGATCTTGAAACCATTTCTATGGTATAACATCTCTGCTTGCTGGATCTATGTCATCTGCTGAACTCTCATCTTGAAACCATTTCTATGGTATAACATCTCTGCTTGCTGGATCTGTGTCATCTGCTAAACTGTCATCTTGAAACCATTTCTATGGTATTACATCTCTGCTTGCTGGATCTATGTCATCTGCTGAACTCTCATCTTGAAACCATTTCTATGGTATAACATCTCTGCTTGCTGGATCTATGTCATCTGCTGAACTCTCATCTTGAAACAATTTCTATGGTATAACATCTCTGCTTGCTGGATCTATGTCATCTGCTGAACTCTCATCTTGAAACCGTTTCTATGGTATAGCATCTCTGCTTGCTGGATCTATGTCATCTGCTGAACTCTCATCTTGAAACCATTTCTATGGTATAACATCTCTGCTTGCTGGATCCATGTCATCAGCTGAACTCTCATCTTGAAACCATTTCTATGGTATAACATCTCTGCTTGCTGGATCTATGTCATCTGCTGAACTCTCATCTTGAAACCATTTCTATGGTATAACATCTCTGCTTGCTGTATCTATGTCATCTGCTGAACTCTCATCTTGAAACCATTTCTATGGTATAACATCTCTGCTTGCTGGATCTATGTCATCTGCTGAACTCTCATCTTGAAACCATTTCTATGGTATAGCATCTCTGCTTGCTGGATCTGTATCATCTGCTGAACTCTCATCTTGAAACCATTTCTATGGTATAACATCTCTGCTTGCTGGATCTGTGTCATCTGCTGAACTCTCATCTTGAAACCATTTCTATGGTATAACATCTCCGCTTGCTGGATCTGTGTAATCTGCTGAACTCTCGTCTTGAAACCATTTCTATGGTATAACATCTCTGCTTGCAGGATCTATGTCATCTGCTGAACTCTCATCTTGAAACCATTTTTATGGTTTAATATCTCTGCTTGCTTGATCTATGTCATCTACTGAACTCTCATCTTGAAACCATTTCTATGGTTTAACATCTCTGCTTGCTGCATCTGTGTCATCTGCTGAACTCTCATCTTGAAACAATTTCTATGGTATAACATCTCTGCTTGCTGGATCTGTGTCATCTGCTGAACACGCATCTTGAAACCATTTCTATGGTATAATATCTCTGCTTGCTGGATCTGTGTCATCTGCTAAACTCTCATCTTGAAACCATTTCTATGGTATAACATCTCTGCTTGCTGGATCTATGTCACCTGCTGAACTCTCATCTTGAAACCATTTCAATGGTATAACATCTCTGTTGCTGGATCTATGTCATCTGCTGAACTCTCATCTTGAAACCATTTCTATGGTATAACATCTCTGCTTGCTGGATCTATGTCATCTGCTGAACACTGATCTTGAAACCATTTCTATGGTATAACATCTCTGCTTGCAGGATCTATGTCACCTGCTGAACTCTCATCTTGAAACCATTTCAATGGTATAACATCTCTGCTTGCTGGATCTATGTCACCTGCTGAATTCTCATCTTGAAACCATTTCTATGGTATAACATCTCTGTTTGCTGGATCTATGTTATCTCCTGAACACTGATCTTGAAACCATTTCTATGGTATAACATCGCTGCTTGCAGGATCTATGTCATCTGCTGAACTCTCATCTTGAAACCATTTCTATGGTATAACATCTCTGCTTGCTGGATCTATGTCATCTGCTGAACTCTCATCTTGAAACCATTTCTATGGTATAACATCTCTGCTTGCTGGATCTGTGTCATCTGCTAAACTCTCATCTTGAAACCATTTCTATGGTATTACATCTCTGCTTGCTGGATCTATGTCATCTGCTGAACTCTCATCTTGAAACCATTTCTATGGTATAACATCTCTGCTTGCTGGATCTATGTCATCTGCTGAACTCTCATCTTGAAACAATTTCTATGGTATAACATCTCTGCTTGCTGGATCTATGTCATCTGCTGAACTCTCATCTTGAAACCGTTTCTATGGTATAGCATCTCTGCTTGCTGGATATATGTCATCTGCTGAACTCTCATCTTGAAACCATTTCTATGGTATAAAATCTCTGCTTGCTGGATCCATGTCATCAGCTGAACTCTCATCTTGAAACCATTTCTATGGTATAACATCTCTGCTTGCTGGATCTATGTCATCTGCTGAACTCTCATCTTGAAACCATTTCTATGGTATAACATCTCTGCTTGCTGTATCTATGTCATCTGCTGAACTCTCATCTTGAAACCATTTCTATGGTATAACATCTCTGCTTGCTGGATCTATGTCATCTGCTGAACTCTCATCTTGAAACCATTTCTATGGTATAGCATCTCTGCTTGCTGGATCTGTATCATCTGCTGAACTCTCATCTTGAAACCATTTCTATGGTATAACATCTGTGCTTGCTGGATCTATGTCATCTCCTGAACTCTCCTCTTGAAACGATTTCTATGGTATAACATCTCTGCTTGCTGGATCTATGTTATCTGCTGAACTCTCATCTTGAAACCATTTCTATGGTATAACATCCCTGCTTGCTGGATCTGTGTCATCTGCTGAACTTTCATCTTGAAACCATTTCTATGGTATAAAATCTCTGCTTGCTGGATCTATGTCATCTGCTGAACTCTCATCTTGAAACCATTTCTATGGTTTAACATCTCTGCTTGCTGGATCTATGTCATCTGCTGAACTCTCATCTTGAAACCATTTCTATGGTATAACATCTCTGCTTGCTGGATCTATGTCATCTGCTGAACTCTCATCTTGAAACCATTTCTATGGTATAACATCTCTGCTTGCAGGATCTATGTCATCTGCTGAACTCTCATCTTGAAAGCATTTCTATGGTATAACATCTCTGCTTGCTCGATCTATGTAATCTGCTGAACCCTCATCTTGAAACCATTTCTATGGTATAACATCTCTGCTTGCTCGATCTATGTCATCAGCTGAACTCTCATCATGAAACCATTTCTATGGTATAACATCTCTGCTTGCTGGATCTATGTCATCTGCTGAACTCTCATCTTGAAACCATTTCTATGGTATAACATCTCTGCTTGCTGTGTCTATGTCAGCTGCTGAACTCTCATCTTGATACCATTTCTATGGTATAACATCTCTGCTTGCTGGATCTATGTCATCTGCTGAACTCTCATCTTGAAACCATTTCTATGGTATAGCATCTCTGCTTGCTGGATCTATGTCATCAGCTAAACTCTCATCTTGAAACCATTTCTATGGTATAACATCTCTGCTTGCTGTATGTATGTCATCTGCTGAACTCTGATCTTGAAACCATTTCTATGGTATAACATCTCTGCTTCCTGGATCTATGTCATCTGCTGAACTCTCATCTTGATACCATTTCTATGGTTTAACATCTCTGCTTGCTGGATCTATGTCATCTGCTGAACTCTCATCTTGAAACAATTTCTATGGTATAACATCTCTGCTTGCTGGATCTGTGTCATCTGCTGAACTCTCATCTTGAAACCATTTCTATGGTATAACATCTCTGCTTCCTGGATCTATGTCATTTGATGAACTCTCATCTTGAAACCATTTCTATGGTATAACATCTCTGCTTGCTGGATCTATGTCATCTGCTGAACTCTCATCTTGAAACCATTTCTACGGTATAACATCTCTGCTTGCTGGATCTATGTCATCTGCTGAACTCTCATCTTGAAACCATTTCTACGGTATAACATCTCTGCTTGCTGGATCTATGTCATCTGCTGAACTCTCATCTTGAAACCATTTCTATGGTATAACATCTCTGCTTGCTGGGTCTATGTCATCTGCTGAACTCTCATCTTGAAACCATTTCTATGGTATAGTATCTCTGCTTGCTGGATCTATGTAATCAGCTGAACTCTCCTCTTGAAACCATTTCTATGGTATAACATCTCAGCTTGCTGGATCTATGTCATCTGCTGAACTATCATCTTGAAACCATTTCTATGGTATAACATCTCTACTTGCTGGATCTATGTGATCTGCTGAACTCTCCTCTTGAAACCATTTCTATGGTATAACATCTCTGCTTGCTGGATCTATGTCGCCTGCTGAACTCTCATCTTGAAACCATTTCTATGGTATAACATCTCTGCTTTCTGGATCTGTGTCATCTACTGAACTCTCATCTTGAAACCATTTCTATGGTATGACATTTCTGCTTGCTGGATCTATGTCATCTGCTGAACTCTCATCTTGATACCATTTCTATGGTTTAACATCTCTGCTTGCTGGATCTATGTCATCTGCTGAACTCTCATCTTGAAACAATTTCTATGGTATAACATCTCTGCTTGCTGGATCTTTGTCATCTGCTGAACTCTCATCTTGAAACCATTTCTATGGTATAACATCTCTGCTTCCTGGATCTATGTCATTTGATGAACTCTCATCTTGAAACCATTTCTATGGTATAACATCTCTGCTTGCTGGATCTATGTCATCTGCTGAACTCTCATCTTGAAACCATTTCTATGGTATAACATCTCTGCTTCCTGGATCTATGTCATTTGCTGAACTCTCATCTTGAAACCATTTCTATGGTATAACATCTCTGCTTGCTGGATCTGTGTCATCTGCTGATCTCTCATCATGAAACAATTTCTATGGTATAACATCTCTGCTTGCTGGATCTATGTCATCTGCTGAACTCTCATCTTGAAACCATTTCTATGGTATAAGATCTCTGCTTGTTCGATCTATGTCATCAGTTGAACTCTCATCATGAAACCATTTCTATTGTATAACATCTCTGCTTGCTGGATCTATGTCATCTGCTGATCTCTCATCATGAAACCCTTTCTACGGTATAACAACTCTGCTTGCTGGATCTAAGTCATCTGCTGAACTCTCATCTTGAAACCATTTCTATTGTATAACATTTCTGCTTGCTGGATCTATGTCATCTGCTGATCTCTCATCATGAAACAATTTCTATGGTATAACATCTCTGCTTGCTGGGTCTATGTCATCTGCTGAACTCTCCTCTTGAAACCATTTCTATGGTATAGCATCTCTGCTTGCTGGATCTATGTCATCAGCTGAACTCTCCTCTTGAAACCATTTCTATGGTATAACATCTCTGCTTGCTGGATCTATGTCATCTGCTGAACTCTCATCTTGAAACCATTTCTATGGTGTAATATCTCGGCTTGCTGGATCTATGTCATCTGCTGAACTCTCATCTTGAAACCATTTCTATGGTTTAACATCTCTGCTTGCTGGATCTATGTCATCTGCTGAACTCTCATCTTGAAACCATTTCTATGGTATAACATCTCTGCTTGCTGGATCTGTGTCATCTGCTGAACTCTCATCTTGTAACCATTTCTATGGTATAACATCTCTGCTTGCTGGATCTGTGTCATCTGCTGAACTCTCATCTTGAAACCATTTCTATGGTATAACATCTCTGCTTGCTGGATCTGTGTCATCTGCTGAACTCTCGTCTTGAAACCATTTCTATGGTATAACATCTCTGCTTGCAGGATCTATGTCATCTGCTGAACTCTCATCTTGAAACCATTTTTATGGTTTAATATCTCTGCTTGCTTGATCTATGTCATCTGCTGAACTCTCATCTTGAAACCATTTCTATGGTTTAACATCTCTGCTTGCTGCATCTGTGTCATCTGCTGAACTCTCATCTTGAAACAATTTCTATGGTATAACATCTCTGCTTGCTGGATCTGTGTCATCTGCTGAACACGCATCTTGAAACCATTTCTATGGTATAACATCTCTGCTTGCTGGCTCTGTGTCATCTGCTGAACTCTCTGCTTGAAACCATTTCTATGGTATAACATCTCTGCTTGCTGGATCTATGTCACCTGCTGAACTCTCATCTTGAAACCATTTCAATGGTATAACATCTCTGTTGCTGGATCTATGTCATCTGCTGAACTATCATCTTGAAACCATTTCTATGGTATAACATCTCTGTTTGCTGGATCTATGTCATCTGCTGAACTCTCATCTTGAAACCATTTCTATGGTATAACATCTCTGCTTGCTGGATCTGTGTCATCTGCTGAACTCTCATCTTGAAACCATTTCTATGGTATAACATCTCTGCTTGCTGGATCTATGTCATCTGCTGAACTCTCATCTTGAAACCATTTCTATGGTATAACATCTCTGCTTGCTGGATCTGTGTCATCTGCTGAACTCTCATCTTGAAACCATTTCTATGGTATTACATCTCTGCTTGCTGGATCTATGTCATCTGCTGAACTCTCATCTTGAAACTATTTCTATGGTATAACATCTCTGCTTGCTGGATCTATGTCATCTGCTGAACTCTCATCTTGAAACAATTTCTATGGTATAACATCTCTGCTTGCTGGATCTATGTCATCTGCTGAACTCTCATCTTGAAACCACTTCTATGGTATAGCATCTCTGCTTGCTGGATCTATGTTATCTGCTGAACTCTCGTCTTGAAACCATTTCTATGGTATAACATCTCTGCTTGCTGGATCTATGTCATCAGCTGAACTCTCATCTTGAAACCATTTCTATGGTATAACATCTCTGCTTGCTGGATCTATGTCATCTGCTGAACTCTCATCTTGAAACCATTTCTATGGTATAACATCTCTGCTTGCTGGATCTATTTCATCTGCTGAACTCTCATCTTGAAACCATTTCTATGGTATAACATCTCTGATTGCTGTATCTATGTCATCAGCTGAACTCTCATCTTGAAACCATTTCTATGGTATAACATCTCTGCTTGCTGTATCTATGTCATCTGCTGAACTCTCATCTTGAAACCATTTCTATGGTATAACATCTCTGCTTGCTGGATCTATGTCATCAGCTGAACTCTCATCTTGAAACCATATCTATTGTATAACATCTCTGCTTGCTGGATCTATGTCATCTGCTGAACTCTCATCTTGAAACCATTTCTATGGTATAGCATCTCTGCTTGCTGGATCTGTATCATCTGCTGAACTCTCATCTTGAAACCATTTCTATGGTATAACATCTCTGCTTGCTGGATCTATGTCATCTCCTGAACTCTCCTCTTGAAACGATTTCTATGGTATAACATCTCTGCTTGCTGGATCTATGTCATCTGCTGAACTCTCATCTTGAAACCATTTCTATGGTATAACATCTCTGCTTGCTGGATCTGTGTCATCTGCTGAACTTTCATCTTGAAACCATTTCTATGGTATAACATCTCTGCTTGCTGGATCTATGTCATCTGCTGAACTCTCATCTTGAAACCATTTCTATGGTTTAACATCTCTGCTTGCTGGATCTATGTCATCTGCTGAACTCTCATCTTGAAACCATTTCTATGGTATAACATCTCTGCTTGCTGGATCTATGTCATCTGCTGAACTCTCATCTTGAAACCATTTCTATGGTATAACATCTCTGCTTGCAGGATCTATGTCATCTGCTGAACTCTCATCTTGAAAGCATTTCTATGGTATAACATCTCTGCTTGCTCGATCTATGTCATCTGCTGAACTCTCATCTTGAAACCATTTCTATGGTATAAAATCTCTGCTTGCTCGATCTATGTCATCAGCTGAACTCTCATCATGAAACCATTTCTATGGTATAACATCTCTGCTTGCTGGATCTATGTCATCTGCTGAACTCTCATCTTGATACCATTTCTATGGTATAACATCTCTGCTTGCTGGATCTATGTCATCTGCTGAACTCTCATCTTGAAACCATTTCTTTGGTATAGCATCTCTGCTTGCTGGATCTATGTCATCAGCTGAACTCTCATCTTGAAACCATTTCTATGGTATAACATCTCTGCTTGCTGTATCTATGTCATCTGCTGAACTCTGATCTTGAAACCATTTCTATGGTATAACATCTCTGCTTCCTGGATCTATGTCATCTGCTGAACTCTCATCTTGATACCATTTCTATGGTTTAACATCTCTGCTTGCTGGATCTATGTCATCTGCTGAACTCTCATCTTGAAACAATTTCTATGGTATAACATCTCTGCTTGCTGGATCTGTGTCATCTGCTGAACTCTCATCTTGAAACCATTTCTATGGTATAACATCTCTGCTTACTGGATCTATGTCATTTGATGAACTCTCATCTTGAAACCATTTCTATGGTATAACATCTCTGCTTGCTGGATCTATGTCATCTGCTGAACTCTCATCTTGAAACCATTTCTATGGTATAACATCTCTGCTTCCTGGATCTATGTCATTTGCTGAACTCTCATCTTGAAACCATTTCTATGGTATAACATCTCTGCTTGCTGGATCTGTGTCATCTGCTGATCTCTCATCATGAAACAATTTCTATGGTATAACATCTCTGCTTGCTGGATCTATGTCATCTGCTGAACTCTCATCTTGAAACCATTTCTATGGTATAAGATCTCTGCTTGTTCGATCTATGTCATCAGTTGAACTATCATCATGAAACCATTTCTATGGTATAACATCTCTGCTTGCTGGATCTATGTCATCTGCTGAACTCTCATCTTGAAACCATTTCTACGGTATAACATCTCTGCTTGCTGGATCTATGTCATCTGCTGATCTCTCATCATGAAACCATTTCTATGGTATAACATCTCTGCTTGCTGGGTCTATGTCATCTGCTGAACTCTCATCTTGAAACCATTTCTATGGTATAGCATCTCTGCTTGCTGGATCTATGTCATCAGCTGAACTCTCCTCTTGAAACCATTTCTATGGCATAACATCTCAGCTTGCTGGATCTATGTCATCTGCTGAACTATCATCTTGAAACCATTTCTATGGTATAACATCTCTGCTTGCTGGATCTATGTGATCTGCTGAACTCTCCTCTTGAAACCATTTCTATGGTATAACATCTCTGCTTGCTGGATCTATGTCGCCTGCTGAACTCTCATCTTGAAACCATTTCTATGGTATAACATCTCTGCTTTCTGGATCTGTGTCATCTGCTGAACTCTCATCTTGAAACCATTTCTATGGTATGACATTTCTGCTTGCTGTATCTATGTCATCTGCTGAACTCTCATCTTGATACCATTTCTATGGTTTAACATCTCTGCTTGCTGGATCTATGTCATCTGCTGAACTCTCATCTTGAAACAATTTCTATGGTATAACATCTCTGCTTGCTGGATCTTTGTCATCTGCTGAACTCTCATCTTGAAACCATTTCTATGGTATAACATCTCTGCTTCCTGGATCTATGTCATTTGATGAACTCTCATCTTGAAACCATTTCTATGGTATAACATCTCTGCTTGCTGGATCTATGTCATCTGCTGAACTCTCATCTTGAAACCATTTCTATGGTATAACATCTCTGCTTCCTGGATCTATGTCATTTGCTGAACTCTCATCTTGAAACCATTTCTATGGTATAACATCTCTGCTTGCTGGATCTGTGTCATCTGCTGATCTCTCATCATGAAACAATTTCTATGGTATAACATCTCTGCTTGCTGGATCTATGTCATCTGCTGAACTCTCATCTTGAAACCATTTCTATGGTATAAGATCTCTGCTTGTTCGATCTATGTCATCAGTTGAACTCTCATCATGAAACCATTTCTATGGTATAACATCTCTGCTTGCTGGATCTATGTCATCTGCTGATCTCTCATCATGAAACCCTTTCTACGGTATAACAACTCTGCTTGCTGGATCTACGTCATCTGCTGAACTCTCATCTTGAAACCATTTCTATTGTATAACATTTCTGCTTGCTGGATCTATGTCATCTGCTGATCTCTCATCATGAAACAATTTCTATGGTATAACATCTCTGCTTGCTGGGTCTATGTCATCTGCTGAACTCTCCTCTTGAAACCATTTCTATGGTATAGCATCTCTGCTTGCTGGATCTATGTCATCAGCTGAACTCTCCTCTTGAAACCATTTCTATGGTATAACATCTCTGCTTGTTGGATCTATGTCATCTGCTGAACTCTCATCTTGAAACCATTTCTATGGTGTAATATCTCTGCTTGCTGGATCTATGTCATCTGCTGAACTCTCATCTTGAAACCATTTCTATGGTTTAACATCTCTGCTTGCTGGATCTATGTCATCTGCTGAACTCTCATCTTGAAACCATTTCTATGGTTTAACATCTCTGCCTCCTGAATCTGTGTCATCTGCTGAACTCTCATCTTGTAACCATTTCTATGGTATAACATCTCTGCTTGCTGGATCTGTGTCATCTGCTGAACTCTCATCTTGAAACCATTTCTATGGTATAACATCTCTGCTTGCTGGATCTGTGTCATCTGCTGAACTCTCGTCTTGAAACCATTTCTATGGTATAACCTCTCTGCTTGCAGGATCTATGTCATCTGCTGAACTCTCATCTTGAAACCATTTTTATGGTTTAATATCTCTGCTTGCTTGATCTATGTCATCTGCTGAACTCTCATCTTGAAACCATTTCTATGGTTTAACATCTCTGCTTGCTGCATCTGTGTCATCTGCTGAACTCTCATCTTGAAACAATTTCTATGGTATAACATCTCTGCTTGCAGGATCTATGTCATCTGCTGAACTCTCATCTTGAAACCATATCTATTGTATAACATCTCTGCTTGCTGGATCTATGTCATCTGCTGAACTCTCATCTTGAAACCATTTCTATGGTTTAACATCTCTGCTTGCTGGATCTGTGTCATCTGCTGAACACGCATCTTGAAACCATTTCAATGGTATAACATCTCTGCTTGCTGGCTCTGTGTCATCTGCTGAACTCTCTGCTTGAAACCATTTCTATGGTATAACATCTCTGCTTGCTGGATCTATGTCACCTGCTGAACTCTCATCTTTAAACCATTTCAATGGTATAACATCTCTGTTGCTGGATCTATGTCATCTGCTCAACTCTCCTCTTGAAACCATTTCTATGGTATAACATCTCTGCTTGCTGGATCTATGTCATCTGCTGAATACTGATCTTGAAACCATTTCTATGGTATAACATCTCTGCTTGCAGGATCTATGTCACCTGCTGAACTCTCATCTTGAAACCATTTCAATGGTATAACATCTCTGCTTGCTTGATCTATGTCACCTGCTGAACTCTCATCTTGAAACCATTTCTATGGTATAACATCTCTGCTTGCAGGATCTATGTCATCTGCTGAACTCTCATCTTGAAACCATTTCTATGGTATAACATCTCTGCTTGCTGGATCTATGTTATCTGCTGAACTCTCATCTTGAAACCATTTCTATGGTATAACATCTCTGCTTGCTGGATCTGTGTCATCTGCTGAACTCTCATCTTGAAACCATTTCTATGGTATTACATCTCTGCTTGCTGGATCTATGTCATCTGCTGAACTCTCATCTTGAAACCATTTCTATGGTATAACATCTCTGCTTGCTGGATCTAGGTCATCTGCTGAACTCTCATCTTGAAACAATTTCTATGGTATAACATCTCTGCTTGCTGGATCTATGTCATCTGCTGAACTCTCATCTTGAAACCATTTCTATGGTATAGCATCTCTGCTTGCTGGATCTATGTTATCTGCTGAACTCTCATCTTGAAACCATTTCTATGGTATAACATCTCTGCTTGCTGGATCTATGTCATCAGCTGAACTCTCATCTTGAAACCATTTCTATGGTATAACATCTCTGCTTGCTGGATCTATGTCATCTGCTGAACTCTCATCTTGAAACCATTTCTATGGTATAACATCTCTGCTTGCTGGATCTATTTCATCTGCTGAACTCTCATCTTGAAACCATTTCTATGGTATAACATCTCTGATTGCTGTATCTATGTCATCAGCTGAACTCTCATCTTGAAACCATTTCTATGGTATAACATCTCTGCTTGCTGTATCTATGTCATCTGCTGAACTCTCATCTTGAAACCATTTCTGTGGTATAACATCTCTGCTTGCTGGATCTATGTCATCAGCTGAACTCTCATCTTGAAACCATTTCTATTGTATAACATCTCTGCTTGCTGGATCTATGTCATCTGCTGAACTCTCATCTTGAAACCATTTCTATGGTATAGCATCTCTGCTTGCTGGATCTGTATCATCTGCTGAACTGTCATCTTGAAACCATTTCTATGGTATAACATCTCTGCTTGCTGGATCTATGTCATCTCCTGAACTCTCCTCTTGAAACGATTTCTATGGTATAACATCTCTGCTTGCTGGATCTATGTCATCTGCTGAACTCTCATCTTGAAACCATTTCTATGGTATAACATCTCTGCTTGCTGGATCTGTGTCATCTGCTGAACTTTCATCTTGAAACCATTTCTATGGTATAACATCTCTGCTTGCTGGATCTATGTCATCTGCTGAACTCTTATCTTGAAACCATTTCTATGGTTTAACATCTCTGCTTGCTGGATCTATGTCATCTGCTGAACTCTCATCTTGAAACCATTTCTATGGTATAACATCTCTGCTTGCAGGATCTATGTCATCTGCTGAACTCTCATCTTGAAAGCATTTCTATGGTATAACATCTCTGCTTGCTCGATCTATGTCTTCTGCTGAACTCTCATCTTGAAACCATTTCTATGGTATAACATCTCTGCTTGCTGTATCTATGTCATCTGCTGAACTCTGATCTTGAAACCATTTCTATGGTATAACATCTCTGCTTCCTGGATCTATGTCATTTGCTGAACTCTCATCTTGATAACATTTCTATGGTTTAACATCTCTGCTTGCTGGATCTATGTCATCTGCTGAACTCTCATCTTGAAACAATTTCTATGGTATAACATCTCTGCTTGCTGGATCTGTGTCATCTGCTGAACTCTCATCTTGAAACCATTTCTATGGTATAACATCTCTGCTTCCTGGATCTATGTCATTTGATGAACTCTCATCTTGAAACCATTTCTATGGTATAACATCTCTGCTTGCTGGATCTATGTCATCTGCTGAACTCTCATCTTGAAACCATTTCTAAGGTATAACATCTCTGCTTCCTGGATCTATGTCATTTGCTGAACTCTCATCTTGAAGCCATTTCTATGGTATAACATCTCTGCTTGCTGGATCTGTGTCATCTGCTGATCTCTCATCATGAAACCATTTCTATGGTATAACATCTCTGCTTGCTGGATCTATGTCATCTGCTGAACTCTCATCTTGAAACCATTTCTATGGTATAAGATCTCTGCTTGTTCGATCTATGTCATCAGTTGAACTATCATCATGAAACCATTTCTATGGTATAACATCTCTGCTTGCTGGATCTATGTCATCTGCTGATCTCTCATCATGAAACCCTTTCTACGGTATAACAACTCTGCTTGCTGGATCTAAGTCATCTGCTGAACTCTCATCTTGAAACCATTTCTATTGTATAACATTTCTGCTTGCTGGATCTATGTCATCTGCTGATCTCTCATCATGAAACCATTTCTGTGGTATAACATCTCTGCTTGCTGGGTCTATGTCATCTGCTGAACTCTCATCTTGAAACCATTTCTATGGTATAGCATCTCTGCTTGCTGGATCTATGTCATCAGCTGAACTCTCCTCTTGAAACCATTTCTATGGTATAACATCTCTGCTTGCTGGATCTATGTCATCTGCTGAACTCTCATCTTGAAACCATTTCTATGGTATAACATCTCTGCTTGCTGGATCTATGTCATCTGCTGAACTCTCATCTTGAAACCATTTCTATGGTATAATATCTCTGCTTGCTGGATCTATGTCATCTGCTGAACTCTCATCTTGAAACCATTTTTATGGTTTAACATCTCTGCTTGCAGGATCTATGTCATCTGCTGAACTCTCATCTTGAAACCATTTCTATGGTATAACATCTCTGCTTGCTGGATCTGTGTCATCTGCTGAACTCTCATCTTGTAACCATTTCTATGGTATAACATCTCTGCTTGCTGGATCTGTGTCATCTGCTGAACTCTCATCTTGAAACCATTTCTATGGTATAACATCTCTGCTTGCTGGATCTGTGTCATCTGCTGAACTCTCATCTTGAAACCATTTCTATGGTATAACATCTCTGCTTGCTGGATCTATGTCACCTGCTGAACTCTCATCTTGAAACCATTTCTATGGTATAACATCTCTGTTTGCTGGATCTATGTTATCTCCTGAACACTGATCTTGAAACCATTTCTATGGTATAACATCTCTGCTTGCAGGATCTATGTCATCTGCTGAACTCTCATCTTGAAACCATTTCTATGGTATAACATCTCTGCTTGCTGGATCTATGTCATCTGCTGAACTCTCATCTTGAAACCATTTCTATGGTATAACATCTCTGCTTGCTGGATCTGTGTCATCTGCTGAACTCTCATCTTGAAACCATTTCTATGGTATAACATCTCTGCTTGCTTGATCTATGTCATCTGCTGAACTCTCATCTTGAAACCATTTCTATGGTATAACATCTCTGCTTGCTGGATCTATGTCATCTGCTGAACTCTCATCTTGAAACAATTTCTATGGTATAACATCTCTGCTTGCTGGATCTATGTCATCTGCTGAACTCTCATCTTGAAACCATTTCTATGGTATAGCATCTCTGCTTGCTGGATCTATGTTATCTGCTGAACTCTCATCTTGAAACCATTTCTATGGTATAACATCTCTGCTTGCTGGATCTATGTCATCAGCTGAACTCTCATCTTGAAACCATTTCTATGGTATAACATCTCTGCTTGCTGGATCTATGTCATCTGCTGAACTCTCATCTTGAAACCATTTCTATGGTATAACATCTCTGCTTGCTGGATCTATTTCATCAGCTGAACTCTCATCTTGAAACCATTTCTATGGTATAACATCTCTGATTGCTGTTTCTATGTCATCTGCTGAACTCTCATCTTGAAACCATTTCTATGGTATAACATCTCTGCTTGCTGGATCTATGTCATCTGCTGAACTCTCATCTTGAAACAATTTCTATGGTATAACATCTCTGCTTGCTGGATCTATGTCATCTGCTGAACTCTCATCTTGAAACAATTTCTATGGTATAACATCTCTGCTTGCTGGATCTATGTCATCTGCTGAACTCTCATCTTGAAACCATTTCTATGGTATAACATCTCTGCTTGCTGGATCTATGTTATCTGCTAAACTCTCATCTTGAAACCATTTCTATGGTATAACATCTCTGCTTGCTGGATCTATGTCATCAGCTGAACTCTCATCTTGAAACCATTTCTATGGTATAACATCTCTGCTTGCTGGATCTATGTCATCTGCTGAACTCTCATCTTGAAACCATTTCTATGGTATAGCATCTCTACTTGCTGGATCTATGTTATCTGCTGAACTCTCATCTTGAAACCATTTCTATGGTATAACATCTCTGCTTGCTGGATCTATGTCATCAGCTGAACTCTCATCTTGAAACCATTTCTATGGTATAACATCTCTGCTTGCTGGATCTATGTCATCTGCTGAACTCTCATCTTGAAACCATTTCTATGGTATAACATCTCTGCTTGCTGGATCTATTTCATCTGCTGAACTCTCATCTTGAAACCATTTCTATGGTATAACATCTCTGATTGCTGTATCTATGTCATCAGCTGAACTCTCATCTTGAAACCATTTCTATGGTATAACATCTCTGCTTGCTGTATCTATGTCATCTGCTGAACTCTCATCTTGAAACCATTTCTGTGGTATAACATCTCTGCTTGCTGGATCTATGTCATCAGCTGAACTCTCATCTTGAAACCATTTCTATTGTATAACATCTCTGCTTGCTGGATCTATGTCATCTGCTGAACTCTCATCTTGAAACCATTTCTATGGTATAGCATCTCTGCTTGCTGGATCTGTATCATCTGCTGAACTGTCATCTTGAAACCATTTCTATGGTATAACATCTCTGCTTGCTGGATCTATGTCATCTCCTGAACTCTCCTCTTGAAACGATTTCTATGGTATAACATCTCTGCTTGCTGGATCTATGTCATCTGCTGAACTCTCATCTTGAAACCATTTCTATGGTATAACATCTCTGCTTGCTGGATCTGTGTCATCTGCTGAACTTTCATCTTGAAACCATTTCTATGGTATAACATCTCTGCTTGCTGGATCTATGTCATCTGCTGAACTCTTATCTTGAAACCATTTCTATGGTTTAACATCTCTGCTTGCTGGATCTATGTCATCTGCTGAACTCTCATCTTGAAACCATTTCTATGGTATAACATCTCTGCTTGCAGGATCTATGTCATCTGCTGAACTCTCATCTTGAAAGCATTTCTATGGTATAACATCTCTGCTTGCTCGATCTATGTCTTCTGCTGAACTCTCATCTTGAAACCATTTCTATGGTATAACATCTCTGCTTGCTGTATCTATGTCATCTGCTGAACTCTGATCTTGAAACCATTTCTATGGTATAACATCTCTGCTTCCTGGATCTATGTCATTTGCTGAACTCTCATCTTGATAACATTTCTATGGTTTAACATCTCTGCTTGCTGGATCTATGTCATCTGCTGAACTCTCATCTTGAAACAATTTCTATGGTATAACATCTCTGCTTGCTGGATCTGTGTCATCTGCTGAACTCTCATCTTGAAACCATTTCTATGGTATAACATCTCTGCTTCCTGGATCTATGTCATTTGATGAACTCTCATCTTGAAACCATTTCTATGGTATAACATCTCTGCTTGCTGGATCTATGTCATCTGCTGAACTCTCATCTTGAAACCATTTCTAAGGTATAACATCTCTGCTTCCTAGATCTATGTCATTTGCTGAACTCTCATCTTGAAGCCATTTCTATGGTATAACATCTCTGCTTGCTGGATCTGTGTCATCTGCTGATCTCTCATCATGAAACCATTTCTATGGTATAACATCTCTGCTTGCTGGATCTATGTCATCTGCTGAACTCTCATCTTGAAACCATTTCTATGGTATAAGATCTCTGCTTGTTCGATCTATGTCATCAGTTGAACTATCATCATGAAACCATTTCTATGGTATAACATCTCTGCTTGCTGGATCTATGTCATCTGCTGATCTCTCATCATGAAACCCTTTCTACGGTATAACAACTCTGCTTGCTGGATCTAAGTCATCTGCTGAACTCTCATCTTGAAACCATTTCTATTGTATAACATTTCTGCTTGCTGGATCTATGTGATCTGCTGATCTCTCATCATGAAACCATTTCTGTGGTATAACATCTCTGCTTGCTGGGTCTATGTCATCTGCTGAACTCTCATCTTGAAACCATTTCTATGGTATAGCATCTCTGCTTGCTGGATCTATGTCATCAGCTGAACTCTCCTCTTGAAACCATTTCTATGGTATAACATCTCTGCTTGCTGGATCTATGTCATCTGCTGAACTCTCATCTTGAAACCATTTCTATGGTATAACATCTCTGCTTGCTGGATCTATGTCATCTGCTGAACTCTCATCTTGAAACCATTTCTATGGTATAATATCTCTGCTTGCTGGATCTATGTCATCTGCTGAACTCTCATCTTGAAACCATTTTTATGGTATAACATCTCTGCTTGCAGGATCTATGTCATCTGCTGAACTCTCATCTTGAAACCATTTCTATGGTATAACATCTCTGCTTGCTGGATCTGTGTCATCTGCTGAACTCTCATCTTGTAACCATTTCTATGGTATAACATCTCTGCTTGCTGGATCTGTGTCATCTGCTGAACTCTCATCTTGAAACCATTTCTATGGTATAACATCTCTGCTTGCTGGATCTGTGTCATCTGCTGAACTCTCATCTTGAAACCATTTCTATGGTATAACATCTCTGCTTGCTGGATCTATGTCACCTGCTGAACTCTCATCTTGAAACCATTTCTATGGTATAACATCTCTGTTTGCTGGATCTATGTTATCTCCTGAACACTGATCTTGAAACCATTTCTATGGTATAACATCTCTGCTTGCAGGATCTATGTCATCTGCTGAACTCTCATCTTGAAACCATTTCTATGGTATAACATCTCTGCTTGCTGGATCTATGTCATCTGCTGAACTCTCATCTTGAAACCATTTCTATGGTATAACATCTCTGCTTGCTGGATCTGTGTCATCTGCTGAACTCTCATCTTGAAACCATTTCTATGGTATAACATCTCTGCTTGCTTGATCTATGTCATCTGCTGAACTCTCATCTTGAAACCATTTCTATGGTATAACATCTCTGCTTGCTGGATCTATGTCATCTGCTGAACTCTCATCTTGAAACAATTTCTATGGTATAACATCTCTGCTTGCTGGATCTATGTCATCTGCTGAACTCTCATCTTGAAACCATTTCTATGGTATAGCATCTCTGCTTGCTGGATCTATGTTATCTGCTGAACTCTCATCTTGAAACCATTTCTATGGTATAACATCTCTGCTTGCTGGATCTATGTCATCAGCTGAACTCTCATCTTGAAACCATTTCTATGATATAACATCTCTGCTTGCTGGATCTATGTCATCTGCTGAACTCTCATCTTGAAACCATTTCTATGGTATAACATCTCTGCTTGCTGGATCTATTTCATCAGCTGAACTCTCATCTTGAAACCATTTCTATGGTATAACATCTCTGATTGCTGTTTCTATGTCATCTGCTGAACTCTCATCTTGAAACCATTTCTATGGTATAACATCTCTGCTTCCTGGATCTATGTCATCTGCTGAACTCTCATCTTGAAACAATTTCTATGGTATAACATCTCTGCTTGCTGGATCTATGTCATCTGCTGAACTCTCATCTTGAAACAATTTCTATGGTATAACATCTCTGCTTGCTGGATCTATGTCATCTGCTGAACTCTCATCTTGAAACCATTTCTATGGTATAACATCTCTGCTTGCTGGATCTATGTTATCTGCTAAACTCTCATCTTGAAACCATTTCTATGGTATAACATCTCTGCTTGCTGGATCTATGTCATCAGCTGAACTCTCATCTTGAAACCATTTCTATGGTATAACATCTCTGCTTGCTGGATCTATGTCATCTGCTGAACTCTCATCTTGAAACCATTTCTATGGTATAACATCTCTGCTTGCTGGATCTATGTCATCTGCTGAACTCTCATCTTGAGACCATTTCTATGGTATAACATCTCTGCTTGCTGGATCTATTTCATCTGCTGAACTCTCATCTTGAAACCATTTCTATGGTATAACATCTCTGCTTGCTGGATCTATGTCATATGCTGAACTCTCATCTTGAAACCATTTCTATGGTTTAACGTCTCTGCTTGCTGGATCTATGTCATCTGCTGAACTCTCATCTTGAAACCATTTATATGGTATAACATCTCTGCTTGCTGGATCTATGTCATCAGCTGAACTCTCATCTTGAAACCATTTCTATGGTATAACATCTCTGCTTGCTGGATCTATGTCATCTGCTGAACTCTCATCTTGAAACCATTTCTATGGTTTAACATCTCTGCTTGTTGGATCTATGTCATCTGCTGAACTCTCATCTTGAAACCATTTCTATGGTATAACATCTCTGCTTGCTGGATCTATGTCATCTGCTGAACTCTCATCTTGAAACCATTTCTATGGTATAACATCTCTGCTTGCTCGATCTATGTCATCAGCTGAACTCTCATCATGAAACCATTTCTATGGTATAACATCTCTGCTTGCTGGATCTATGTCATCTGCTGAACTCTCATCTTGAAACCATTTCTATGGTATAACATCTCTGCTTGCTGGGTCCATGTCAGCTGTTGAACTCTCATCTTGATACCATTTCTATGGTATAACATCTCTGCTTGCTGGATCTATGTCATCTGCTGAACTCTCATCTTGAAACCATTTCTATGGTATAGCATCTCTGCTTGCTGTATCTATGTCATCTGCTGAACTCTGATCTTGAAACCATTTCTATGGTATAACATCTCTGCTTCCTGGATCTATGTCATCTGCTGAACTCTCGTCTTGAAACCATTTCTATGGTATAGCATCTCTACTTGCTGGATCTATGTCATCAGCTGAACTCTCATCTTGAAACCATTTCTATGGTATAACATCTCTGCTTGCAGTATCTATGTCTTCTGCTGAACTCTCATATTGAAGCCATTTCTATGGTATAACATCTCTGCTTCCTGGATCTATGTCATCTGCTGAACTCTCCTCTTGAAACGATTTCTATGGTATAACATCTCTGCTTGCTGGATCTATGTCATCTGCTGAACTCTCATCTTGAAACCATTTCTATGGTATAACATCTCTGCTTGCTCGATCTATGTCATCTGCTGAACTCTCATCCTGAAACCATTTCTATGGTATAACATCTCTGCTTGCTCGATCTATGTCATCAGCTGAACTCTCATCATGAAACCATTTCTATGGTATAACATCTCTGCTTGCTCGATCTATGTCATCTGCTGAACTCTCATCTTGAAACCATTTCTATGGTATACCATCTCTGCTTGCTGGATCTATGTCAGCTGCTGAACTCTCATCTTGAAACCATTTCCATGGTATAACATCTCTGCTTGCTGGATCTATGTCAGCTGCTGAACTCTCATCTTGAAACCATTTCTATGGTATAACATCTCTGCCTGCTGTATCTAGGTCATCTGCTGAACTCTGATCTTGAAACCATTTCTATGGTATAACATCTCTGCTTCCTGGATCTATGTCATCTGCTGAACTCTCGTCTTGAAACCATTTCTATGGTATAGCATCTCTGCTTGCTGGATCTATGTCATCAGCTGAACTCTCATCTTGAAACCATTTCTATGGTATAACATCTCTGCCTGCTGTATCTATGTCATCTGCTGAATTCTCATCTTGAAACCATTTCTATGGTATAACATCTCTGCTTGCTGTATCTATGTCATCTGCTGAACTCTCATCTTGAAACCATTTCTATGGTATAACATCTCTGCCTGCTGTATCTATGTCATCTGCTGAATTCTCATCTTGAAACCATTTCTATGGTATAACATCTCTGCTTGCTGCATCTATGTCAGCTGCTGAACTCTCATCTTGAAACCATTTCCATGGTATAACATCTCTGCTTGCTGGATCTATGCCATCAGCTGAACTCTCATCTTGAAACCATTTCTATGGTATAACATCTCTGCTTGCTGGATCTATGTCATCTGCTGAACTCTCATCTTGAAACCATTTCTATGGTATAACATCTCTGCTTGCTGGATCTTTGTAATATGCTGAACTCCCCTCTTGAAACCATTTCTATGGTATAACATCTCTGCTTGCTGGATCTATGTCATCTCTGAACTCTCATCTTGAAACCATTTCTATGGTATAATGTGTCTGCTTGCTGTATCTGTGCTCTGTTATTTGATGCATTGTATTCAATAGTCACTGTCTGTCCTTCCATCATTGTAGACTTTATCTGATGGTGAAAGGTGTTATACTGTGTCAGGCATAGTGTGTTAGGTCTGTGTCTTTGATCAGCTATCCACTCCCTGGTGAGCTGAGCAGCTGCCAATTTAGTCACAAGCAGCTCCCACAATCCCTCTCACCTGATGCTATAGTCCTTTTTATAAATCTAGATGCATCATAAGGGGTACACGCACGTGTCCTCTTCAGCAAAGTGTCCTGTTCAACAAGTGTTTGACAGTCATTTCATTGGCAGTCATTCAGGGCAGGAGTCAGGTAACCGACACTTTATACTCTCTTCTAACTATGTACTTTACTCCTGCATCCATATTCCTGTGTCATTTTTTCAACCACATTGACCGCCCTATCCCCCCTCCGTCACCACTCATCCATCTCTGCCCCTCTCTCCTTCCCTCTCCTATGTACAGCTCCCATGCTCTTTTGAACTTCCTGAAAAATCTCACTCTATCTTATCCAAAGGTATTGCACAGGAAATCATGTCACAAATCCAAAAACTATCTGCTCTTTCTCTTTTAACTGCTACTACTCATTTCAGGGGATATCTCTTCTAGCCCCAGACCACCCTCCACCAACCTCAACCTCTCCCTTACCTCACATCGAAACCCTGCTAACCTTATTAACATCAGCTGTACTCCTTCATCTACCTCCTTCAATTGCGCACTGAGGAATCCACGGTCTATATGCAACAAGCTTCCTTTCCTGCACAATTACTTTCTGACCAACGCTTTCAATCTGCTGGCCCTCACTGAAACCTGGATCCAGGATTCTGACACTGTCTCCCCTGCTGCTATTTCTCATGGCGGCCTGCATTTTTCCCATTCCCCGAGACCTGCAAACAGACTTGGTGGTGGGGTCGGCATACTCCTGTCCCCCCATTGCACCTTCCAGGTCATCCCCCCCAGTACCATCACTCTCATTCCCTTCTTTTGAGGTCCACACAATGAGGCTCTTCCATCCCCTCTCCCTCAGAGTAGCGGTCGTATACCCTTCCCCAGGCTCACCCACCCAGTTCTTTGACCATTTTTCTGCCTGGCTGCCGCACTTCATGTCCTCAGATTTACCAACCCTTATCCTGGGAGACTTCAAAATCCCCATAAACAGCCCCACCTTCTCATCCGCATCCCAGCTTCTATCTTTAACCACTTCTCTTGGCCTCTCACAGCTTTCAACCTCTGAGACACACAAAGATGGAAACACTCTTGATCTGGTCTTTGTCCGGCTTAGTTCAATCCCCCACCTAAATAACTCCCCTCTTCCCCTCTCTGATCATAACATTCTCTCTGTCACACTCACAAATCCTCGCCTGCCCCAGCACACTCCTACCTATCACACATTCAGAATTCTACAAGCCATTAACCTTCATACACTTACAGACTCCCTTCACTCATCACTGTCCCCAATCTCCTCTTTTTCCTGTCCTGATCTGGCTGTAAACCACTACAATGACACCCTCAGAAGCACGCTGGACCAAGTAGCACCCGTCACCCTCAGAACCTCTAAACACAGAGCAAAACAGCCCTGGCTCACACCGCAAAGCCGATTTCTCCAGCATTGCTCTAGAAGTGCCGAACGCCTATGGAGGAAAACTCGCACACTAGAAGACTTTATCCACTACAAATTTATGTTAAAAACATATAACTCTGCCCTTCAAAGCGCAGGCCCCCATCATGGACATTTGTGCCGAGTACTTGGCCTCCTACTTCACAGAGAAAATAGACACCATCCATCAGGAAATCAGCTCCCAGCCACCAAGAGCCGTGACTCCCACCCCTCCCCACATCCCCTCTGCATCACCCTCCACATATGACCCAGTCACAGAAGACAAAGTCTCCAGGCTCCTCTCTTCTTCCCATCCCACTACATGCACCACTGACCCCATCCCCTCACATCTACTCCAGTCTCTTTCTTCAGTAGTCACTACTCACCTAACTAAAATCTTCAACCTCTCCCTCTCTTCTGGTATCTTCCCCTCCTCCTTCAAACATTCCATCATTACTCCATTATTAAAAAAAGCCCTCTCTTGACCTTTCCTGCACAAACAACTACAGACCAGTCTCCAATCTTCCCTTCATCTCTAAACTCTTGGAGCGCCTGGTCTACTCCCGCCTTACCAGTTACCTCTCCACTCACTCTCTTCTAGACCCATCACAGTTCGGCTTCCATCCCCTATATTCTACAGAAACTGCACTCATCAAAGTAACCAATGACCTTCTGACAGCAAAATGTAATGGTGACCCTCATTCTTCTTGACCTCTCTGCAGCCTTTGACACCGTTGACCACCACCTCCTACTCTCTACGCTCCACTCAATCGGCATTAAGGACACTGCTCTCTCCTGGTTCTCCTCCTACCTATCTGACCGCTCTTTCAGTGTATCGTTCGCTGGCTCCACTTCTTCCCCTCTTCCTCTCACTATTGGGGTTCCTCAGGGTTCAGTCCTTGGCCCTCTCCTATTCTCTCTCTACACAGCCCCAGTTGGACAGACCATCAGCAAACTTGGTTTTCAGTACCATCTTTATGCTGATGACACACAACTATACACCTCATTCCCTGACCTTACCCCCGCTGTACTACAGAACACCAGTGACTGTCTGGCCGCAGTTTCTAACATCATGTCCGCTCTCTACCTGAAACTCAACCTTTCCAAAACTAAACTTCTTCTACTCCCGCCGTCTGCTCACCTCTCTAAATCTGACATCTCTCTCTCCGTGTGTGGCACCACAATAATGCCGAGCCAGCAGGCGCGTTGTCTGGGCGTTGTGTTTGACACCAATGTTTCCTTCACCTTCCACATACAATCTCTTGCCCACTCTTGTCGCTTGCACCTGAAGAACATCTCTAGAATCCGCCACTTTCTCACCTTGAAAACAACAAAAACCCTCACTGTTGCCCTGATCCACTCCCGCCTCGACTACTGTAACTCTCTATTAATTGGCCTCCCCCTCACTCGACTTTCCCCCCTCCAGTCCATCTTTAATGCTGCTGCCAGGGTCATCTATTTGGCTAACCGTTACTCAGACTCCTCCGCTCTGTGCCAGTCATTGCACTGGCTGCCCATGAATTATAGGATCCAATTTAAATTGCTTGTTCTCACCCACAAAGCTCTCCACAGTGCGGCACCACCCTACATCTCTTCCCTCATTTCTGTTTATCGGCCTACCCGTTCTCTACGCTCCGCAAGCGACTTTCGACTAACATCCACACAAATCCGTACCTCCCACTCCCTGCTTCAAAACTTCTCCTGAGCTGCACCTATTCTTTGGAATGCTCTACCCCAAGAAATTAGGATGAACCACAATTTACACAGTTTTAGGCGCTCCCTAAAAACACACTTGTTTAGGGCAGCCTATCACCTTCCCTAATCGAAGTCCTTTTATCTTCTTATAGCCCATCCCTTATTTCTCCACACAACTCTCCACCGAACCAAAAAGCACCACAAATACTGGCTGGTGATGAGCTCATGCAGCCTTTATCTATCCCTCATCCCCTCAAGATGGCTGGACCATCCTTGTAAATAAGCCATTGTACTTTGTGTCACCCCCACCTCATTGTAGATTGTAAGCTCTTACGAGCAGGGTTGCCATTCTTTTTGCTATAATTATTGTATTATATTTAGCTATGTTACTTAAGACTGTTGTATATGAAGCTGTGAATTGTTAAAAGCTGCGGAATATGTTGGCGCTATATCAATAAAGATTATTATTATATTATACAGGCTGCTCCTGAGGGCATGCAGAATAATGCACACCCTGTCCTAGGAGCTTACAATCTAATATACAATATACAGACTGCTCCTGAGGGCATGCAGAATAATGTACACCCTGTCCTAGGAGCTTACAATCTAATATACAATATACAGACTGCTCCTGAGGGCATGCAGAATAATGCACACCCTGTCCTAGGAGCTTACAATCTAATATACAATACGCAGACTGCTCCTGAAGGCATGCAGAATAATGCACACCCTGTCCTAGGAGCTTACAATCTAATATACA
The DNA here is from genome assembly GCF_046119375.1 of Phyllobates terribilis. Lineage (NCBI taxonomy): Eukaryota > Metazoa > Chordata > Amphibia > Anura > Dendrobatidae > Phyllobates > Phyllobates terribilis. The sequence continues at coordinate 305,635 of NW_027363130.1, forward strand.
GTATACAGACTGCTCCTGAGGGCATGCAGAATAATGCACACCCTGTCCTAGGAGCTTACAATCTAATATACAGTATACAGGCTGCTCCTGAGGGCATGCAGAATAATGCACACCCTGTCCTAGGAGCTTACAATCTAATATACAGTATACAGGCTGCTCCTGAGGGCATGCAGAATAATGCACACCTTGTCCTAGGAGCTTACAATCTAATATACAATATATAGGCTGCTCCTGAGGGCATGCAGAATAATGTACACCCTGCACTAAGAGCTTACAATCTAATATACAGTATACAGACTGGTCCTGAGGGCATGCAGAATAATGTACACCCTGTCCTAGGAGCTTACAATCTAATATACAATATACAGACTGCTCCTGAGGGCATGCAGAATAATGCACACCCTGTCCTAGGAGCTTACAATCTAATGTACAATATACAGACTGCTCCTGAGGGCATGCAGAATAATGCACACCCTGTCCTAGGAGCTTACAATCTAATATACAGTTTACAGGCTGCTCCTGAGGGCATGCAGAATAATGCACACCCTGTCCTAGGAGCTTACAATCTAATATACAATATATAGGCTGCTCCTGAGGGCATGCAGAATAATGTACACCCTGTCCTAGGAGCTTACAATCTAATATACAGTTTACAGGCTGCTCCTGAGGGCATGCAGAATAATGCACACCCTGTCCTAGGAGCTTACAATCTAATATACAATATATAGGCTGCTCCTGAGGGCATGCAGAATAATGTACACCCTGTCCTAGGAGCTTACAATCTAATATACAATATACAGGCTGCTCCTGAGGGCATGCAGAATAATGTACACCCTGTCCTAGGAGCTTACAATCTAATATACAATATACAGACTGCTCCTGAGGGCATGCAGAATAATGCACATCCTGTCCTAGGAGCTTACAATCTAATATACAATATACAGGCTGCTCCTGAGAGCATGCAGAATAATGCACACCCTGTCCTAGGAGCTTACAATCTAATATACAATATACAGGCTGCGCCTGAGGGCATGCAGAATAATGCACACCCTGTCCTAGGAGCTTACAATCTAATATACAATATATAGGCTGCTCCTGAGGGCATGCAGAATAATGTACACCCTGCATTAGGAGCTTACAATCTAATATACAGTATACAGACTGCTCCTGAGGGCATGCAGAATAATGTACACCCTGTCCTAGGAGCTTACAATCTAATATACAATATACAGGCTGCTCCTGAGGGCATGCAGAATAATGTACACCCTGTCCTAGGAGCTTACAATCTAATATACAATATACAGACTGCTCCTGAGGGCATGCAGAATAATGCACATCCTGTCCTAGGAGCTTACAATCTAATATACAATATACAGGCTGCTCCTGAGAGCATGCAGAATAATGCACACCCTGTCCTAGGAGCTTACAATCTAATATACAATATACAGGCTGCTCCTGAGGGCATGCAGAATAATGTACACCCTGTCCTAGGAGCTTACAATCTAATATACAATATACAGGCTGCTCCTGAGGGCATGCAGAATAATGCACACCCTGTACTAGGAGCTTACAATCTAATATACAATATACAGACTGCTACTGAGAGCATGCAGAATAATGTACACCCTGTCCTAGGAGCTTACAATCTAATATACAATATGCAGACTGCTCCTGAGGGCATGCAGAATAATGTACACCCTGTCCTAGGAGCTTACAATCTAATATACAATATGCAGGCTGCTCCTGAGGGCATGCAGAATAATGCACACCCTGTCCTAGGAGCTTACAATCTAATATACAATATACAGGCTGCGCCTGAGGGCATGCAGAATAATGCACACCCTGTCCTAGGAGCTTACAATCTAATATACAATATACAGGCTGCTCCTGAGGGCATGCAGAATAATGCACACCCTGTCCTAGGAGCTTACAATCTAATATACAATATACAGGCTGCGCCTGAGGGCATGCAGAATAATGCACACCCTGTCCTAGGAGCTTACAATCTAATATACAGTATACAGGCTGCTCCTGAGGGCATGCAGAATAATGCACACCCTGTCCTAGGAGCTTACAATCTAATATACAATATACAGGCTGCTCCTGAGGGCATGCAGAATAATGCACACCCTGTCCTAGGAGCTTACAAACTAATATACAGTACACAGACTGCTCCTGAGGGCATGCAGAATAATGTACACCCTGTCCTAGGAGCTTACAATCTAATATACAATATACAGACTGCTCCTGAGGGCATGCAGAATAATGTACACCCTGTCCTAGGAGCTTACAATCTAATATACAATATACAGACTGCTCTTGAGAGCATGCAGAATAATGCACACCCTGTCCTAGGAGCTTACAATCTATTATACAGTATACAGACTGCTCCTGAGGGCATGCAGAATAATGTACACCCTGTCCTAGGAGCTTACAATCTAATATACAATATACAGACTGCTCCTGAGGGCATGCAGAATAATGTACACCCTGTCCTAGGAGCTTACAATCTAATATACAATATACAGACTGCTCCTGAGGGCATGCAGAATAATGCACACCCTGTCCTAGGAGCTTACAATCTAATATACAGTATACAGACTGCTCCTGAGGGCATGCAGAATAATGTACACCCTGTCCTAGGAGCTTACAATCTAATATACAATATACAGACTGCTCCTGAGGGCATGCAGAATAATGCACACCCTGTCCTGGGAGCTTACAATCGAATATACAATATACAGACTGCTCCTGAGGGCATGCAGAATAATGCACACCCTGTCCTAGGAGCTTACAATCTAATATACAATATACAGACTGCTCCTGAGGGCATGCAGAATAATGTACACCCTGTCCCAGGAGCTTACAATCTAATATACAATATACAGACTGCTCCTGAGGGCATACAGAATAATGTACACCCTGTCCTAGGAGCTTACAATCTAATATACAATATACAGGCGGCTCCTGAGGGCATGCAGAATAATGCACACCCTGTCCTAGGAGCTTACAATCTAATATACAATATACAGGCGGCTCCTGAGGGCATGCAGAATAATGTACACCCTGTCCTAGGAGCTTACAATCTAATATACAATATACAGGCGGCTCCTGAGGGCATGCAGAATAATGCACACCCTGTACTAGGAGCTTACAATCTAATATACAGTATACAGGCTGCTCCTGAGGGCATGCAGAATAATGTACATCCTGTCCTAGGAGCTTACAATCTAACATACAATATACAGACTGCTCCTGAGGGCATGCAGAATAATGCACACCCTGTCCTAGGAGCTTACAATCTAATATACAATATACAGACTGCTCCTGAGGGCATGCAGAATAATGCACACCCTGTCCTAGGAGCTGACAATCTAACATAAAATATACAGACTGCTCCTGAGGGCATGCAGAATAATGCACACCCTGTCCTAGGAGCTTACAATCTAATATACAATATACAGACTGCTCCTGAGGGCATGCAGAATAATGTACACCCTGTCCTAGGAGCTTACAATCTAATATACAATATACAGGCTGCTCCTGAGGGCATGCAGAATAATGTACACCCTGTCCTAGGAGCTTACAATCTAATATACAATATACAGGCTGCTCCTGAGGGCATGCAGAATAATGCACACCCTGTCCTAGGAGCTTACAATCTAATATACAATATACAGACTGCTCCTGAGGGCATGCAGAATAATGTACACCCTGTCCTAGGAGCTTACAATCTAATATACAATATACAGGCTGCTCCTGAGGGCATGCAGAATAATGCACACCCTGTCCTAGGAGCTTACAATCTAATATACAATATACAGACTGCTCCTGAGGGCATGCAGAATAATGCACACCCTGTCCTAGGAGCTCACAATCTAATATACAATATACAGACTGCTCCTGAGGGCATGCAGAATAATGCACACCCTGTCCTAGGAGCTTACAATCTAATATACAATATACAGACTGCTCCTGAGGGCATGCAGAATAATGCACACCCTGTCCTAGGAGCTTACAATCTAATATACAGTATACAGACTGCTCCTGAGGGCATGCAGAATAATGCACACCCTGTCCTAGGAGCTTACAATCTAATATACAATATACAGACTGCTCCTGAGGGCATGCAGAATAATGTACACCCTGTCCTAGGAGCTTACAATCTAATATACAATATACAGACTGCTCCTGAGGGCATGCAGAATAATGCACATCCTGTCCTAGGAGCTTACAATCTAATATACAGTATACAGGCTGCTCTTGAGGGCATGTAGAATAATGCACACCCTGTCCTAGGAGCTTACAATCTAATATACAATATACAGACTGCTCCTGAGGGCATGCAGAATAATGTACACCCTGTCCTAGGAGCTTACAATCTAATATACAATATACAGACTGATCCTGAGGGCATGCAGAATAATGCACACCCTGTCCTAGGAGCTTACAATCTAATATACAATATACAGACTGCTCCTGAGGGCATGCAGAATAATGTACACCCTGTCCTAGGAGCTTACAATCTAATATACAATATACAGACTGCTCCTGAGAGCATGCAGAATAATGTACACCCTGTCCTAGGAGCTTACCATCTAATATACAGTATACAGACTGCTCCTGAGGGCATGCAGAATAATGCACATCCTGTCCTAGGAGCTTACAATCTAATATACAGTATACAGACTGCTCCTGAGGGCATGCAGAATAATGCACACCCTGTCCTAGGAGCTTACAATCTAATATACTGTATACAGGCTGCTCCTGAGGGCATGCAGAATAATGCACACCCTGTCCTAGAAGCTTACAATCTAATATACAATATACAGACTGCTCCTGAGGGCATGCAGAATAATGCACACCCTGTCCTAGGAGCTTACAATCTAATATACAATATACAGACTGCTCCTGAGGGCATGCAGAATAATGCACACCCTGTCCTAGGAGCTTACAATCTAATATACAATATACAGACTGCTCCTGAGGGCATGCAGAATAATGTACACCCTGTCCTAGGAGCTTACAATCTAATATACAATATACAGACTGATCCTGAGGGCATGCAGAATAATGCACACCCTGTCCTAGGAGCTTACAATCTAATATACAATATACAGACTGCTCCTGAGGGCATGCAGAATAATGTACACCCTGTCCTAGGAGCTTACAATCTAATATACAATATACAGACTGCTCCTGAGGGCATGCAGAATAATGCACACCCTGTCCTAGGAGCTTACAATCTAATATACAGTATACAGACTGCTCCTGAGGGCATGCAGAATAATGTACACCCTGTCCTAGGAGCTTACAATCTAATATACAATATACAGACTGCTCCTGAGGGCATGCAGAATAATGCACACCCTGTCCTAGGAGCTTACAATCTAATATACAATATCTGAGTGTATCTTACCGAGGGGTGGTTGTGGTGGAGCGCGGTCACAGGAGGCCGGTGTCGGCGGGCCCTGGGGTCTCATAAGATGTTGGCGCCGGTGAGCAGAGTAGCTTTTCCCATTTATCGCCCTGCAGTGGGCTTTGGGAAAATGGATGCTTGAGGCGGCGCATGCATCTCCCGAGATCTCAATCTGCACATGCGTCACCTCCAGCAGCCATTTTCCCAAAGCCTACTGCAGGGCAATCTATAGGAAAGGGGACTCTGCTCACCGGCGCCGACATCTTATGAGAGCCCAGGGCCTGCAGCATCGCCCCACTCCTGTCGCCGCCGACTGCCTAAAGCAGTGGCCCTGCCTCCTGTTACCCCGCTCCACCACCGCCGCCCCCTGGTAACCTACTGTTAAACGGACTATAAGAGGCACCACCATTTTATTTAAAAAATGATTTTCCACCCCAAAATTTGGGGTGCGTCTTATAGTCTGCAAAATATGGCAATGGCAATGCAAGTCTATGCGCTTGTGGAAAAATTGGACGGCGCTTTGACATCGGAGTGTGGTGCGATTTTCACCGACTTGCAGAAGGGAGAAGGTGAGAAACCTTTTCTTTCTCCTTTCCATGTCCGAGAAAACCTGATACCACTCTGATCAACGTCTGATCAGAGTCTGTCCCTCTATTATACCAGGTGCCGTTGCTTCAGTTCTGCTCTTGACTTCCTGTGGTTCCAGTTCTGGTCTTCCTGCTGCCATCAAGCCACGGCGTTCTCCGTTGTTTCTGCTCGGCCATCCTGCTGCGCCGCCGTCATCTGTCCGTGCTTCATTACTGCTGCTCCTCTGAACTAGATGAGACATAACACCTATCATTACAAAAAAGAGGATTACATGATAGGTCCTATTTAAGGAATCATCCTGATGCACAAGAAAGAACACGTCGCTCAGAGATGTTTCCTGAGAATTTTTTAGGGGTAAATGATGAAGTTCTAAACTTCACCACAAACTCCCCACAGCTACACAATGTGTGAACAGGGCCTTAGTGCTAAGTGAAGAGCTACCTACATAGACTTGTCTTCCTCAAGATGCCGCCTCTGGGACACAAGATGGTTCAGGATTAGAACTTTACACATTCTGTACCAACTGTGATGTCATGTGATATCTATGATGTCATGTGCCCTGTGATGTCATGTCCCCTGTGATGTCATAATAACTGTCACTGCTGTGCTATGTATCGAGTTTCCAACATCAAGGAAGAGTTGAATTAATAAAACGAAATCGCCGGCTGCAAATAACCACCGGCCTCATTATTAATTGAGTCATGACGCAGATAATAACCGAAACATTTCCACTCTTTTATTCTAATCCGCATCATCTACTGCTCTATGACCTAAAGGGAAACACCGGCGCCATCCTGCAACTCCTGATCACCATAAACCGTCAGCTCCCGGTCACTCCTGATCCAGCAGGACCATGAGAGCGGATAATGGAGAACTGGACCCGTCTGCTATTAAATGGATGTTCTGAAAACGCTAGGTTCTGACAACATTAATGGCAAAGCTGCCCAAAAATGGAGCCAAATGGGGGGGTGTCAGCCGGCGCTCCCCTTTCTATATGCTTTTATTACAGCACATGGGTGTCATAGAGGGCAAAGCCAGCCGATTGCTGAGGGTCTTCAAGACCAGTGACACATGATCAGTTGATGGCCAGCAAGTCCTCATTCAGGGAAGGGTTTGTCCAGATTGGTAGCCCCTGTTAGGCCGGGCTCACACTGCTTTACTAAAGCCCCCAAATGATTTTCCATGGAATCTGCTCAATAACATTTTTTTGTAAATCATAGACTCATTCTAACAATCCCAGCACGGGACACATGATCCAGCGCCATCTGCTGAGATTTTTAGGTTAATGATGCAGTTCTGAATCCCACTACTAGCCCCCCATCTATACAATGTATGAGAGAGGTCATAGGTGAAGAGTTCCTGACCTGGACTTGTCACCTTCCAGCAGTCAGCCTGGAATGACACAAGATGGCTCAGGAGTTACACTCTGTACATTCTATACCAATTGTGATGTCATATGATGTCTATGATGTTTATGTGCTTTGTGATGTCATCAGAACTGCCTGTTTAACCCCTTCCAACCCAATGACATACTTTGATTTTGTGAACAGGTTATTTGGATGCAACAGCGCAGACAATGAGGACAATAGTAATCATCCAAAGCTATAACTATAGGGACACATACACACACAGCTGACACCAGAAGTTTACATACACTATATAAAAAGACGCATGTTTTTCTCAATATCTGACATGAAATCAGAATAAACCTTTCCCGTTTTAGGTCCATTAGGATTTTACCATCATTTTTAATATTTGCCAGATGCCAGAATAATGAGAGAGAGGGAATGTTTTAAGGCATTTTTATTACTTACTGATTCCAGTGATTCAGTTCCAGGTGCGATATCACAGTGTTCAGGATCCAGCAGGATGGATCATGGATCAGTGTTCTGGTCAGTATGAGGAGTGAGCCGCTGTCTGCAGCTGGAGAGATTCAGTGACCCGTGCACTGCTCTCCCGGGATGTCTAATGCTGGGAGGAGCAGTCAGCAGCACTCAGTGCACTAGCACATGACATGCTGCAAGCACGGCAGCTCACATGTGTCACTGATTACTATTCACCGCTCCTCCCAACATTAGACATCCCGGCAGAGTACGGGCGTCACTGGATCTGTTCTGCTGCTGACGCACCCCTGGGCCTGTGTCGCGCTGCTTTGCGCACGCGGGAGCTTACCCGGAGCCGGATCTCTTGAGGGTTGTAGTCTCGTGGCGGTGACCCGGTCCGTGCCCAGGGAGTCAAACTGAGCGGCGACGTATCAGTGGTAGATGTTGTACGACTACGCCACCCGTTGAATGCAGCTATGGAGCTGCCGCTGCAGGACAGTCCGCTGAGGCCGGTGGATGGATGGTGCAGCGTAGATGGTATAACCCCCAACGGGAGGGGTATGGCCTCAGGGCAGCAGATGTGGATGATGGGGGTAGCAGGAACCACTCAGAGACGATGCGGTGTAGTTCAGGGTCTTTACTGGTGACAACGATAGACCCTCCCGGAGTACTGGCTAGCGATTGGGGCCTGGTCAGTCCTTGAGCAGATGGGATCTCCCCTGGCCAGGCGGAGTTGTAGGCCTCCCAAACTGACTGTACTCTTCTGGCTACCTTGCTAGAAGCGGGTATAAGTAGCCCACGTCCCTGAGTGTACCGTGTGGTGCTCACCCGTATGGCCGGTGACTCGGGGCCTTCTAGTGGCTTCCGCTCCACGATGGCGGTGCTGGTCCCACGCGTGTGACCGTGCCTTCGGGCTTCTTGGCCAGAGGACCTGAAATCCCCTGCCTGACGGATTCTGCTGCTGGGTAAGAGTTAGTCCCCACAGCCTCGGACTCCGGGTCCGGTAAGAAATCTTCTCAGTCAGGGCGAGCTCTGCAGCTGCCAGCCCCTGACTCGTAGTGGTATTGCTCCACTGAGCTTCTGCTGTTTCCTCCTATGCTGCTTCTCTGTCTCTACTCTCCTTGACTGCCTAACCCTGCTTCAGCCCCGGGTTTATATAGGGGAAGTTCTTCCCCTCCCAAGACTGGGCAGGAGGTGTGGCATGCACAGGATCCCTGACCAAAGGACCTCCCACCTGCTCTCAGACATAACATTACATTACTGTGGAAACCAGACCCCTGGGGTGCCACACTGCAGTGCAGACAGCAGATCACTTCAGGGACTGACTGATCGCTGATCAATAATGCTGAATCTCTGCCTCTGCGATACCGCACCTGGAGCAACCAGGGAGAGCGGTGCTGCTGCTGGTAAGTCTAATAGTGATTGGCAGCATCGCAGCCAATCAGTGTTAGTTTTGTTTGTGGCCTCTTCCCCGTGCTAACAGCAGAGCTGAGGTAATGAGCCATGATGTGCTGAGTAACAGCGCTCCTCCCTAACTGTGTCCCAGGCTGACAGTGAGAAGCACAGGGAGATGGATGGCTGCCTGCTACATCACTCACCAAAGGTCAGATATATGTAGCTGAGCAGGATTATCACATAACTAAGTGACCCCCATCAACACCAACAGTGAGGGGCTTTACTCATTGGTGATAGAGGGTGAGAGGGCTCAGTCACTAAGGGAGGATTTCCCTCAATGTTTTGTTTCACCCCTGACTGACTGAACCTCCCCTGTATTACCCCTGAGTGCCCCTGTACCACCCCTGACTGATATAATGTCCCCATTTTGGTATAATGTCCCCCATCCTGGGCTACATGCTATAACCATGTCTCCCTTCTGGTATAATGTCCGCCATTCTGGTATAAGGTCCGCTATCCTGGTATAAGGTCCGCCATCCTGGTATAAGGTCCGCCATCCTGGTATAATGTCCCCCATCCTGGGCTCCATGCTATAACCATGTCCCCCTTCTGGTATAATGTCCGCCATTCTGGTGTAATGTCACTCATCCTGGTATATTGTCCCCATCTTAATATACTGTAATGGTCCCAGCCTGGTATCTTATCTCCCATCCTGATATAATGTCCTTCATTCTGATATTATTTCCCCATCCTGATATAATGTCTGCCATCCTGATATAGTGTCCGACATCCTGATATAGTGTCCGCCATCCTTATGTAATGTCCGCCATCCCAGTGTAATGTCCGCCATCCTGGTATAAGGTCCGCCATCCTGGTATAAGGTCTGCCATCCTGGTATAAGGTCCGCCATCCTGATATAATGTTCCCCCAGCCGGTAGCTGACTTCTGCGGGCTGCCAACACCTGCTGCTTGCCTCTGATTGGCTGGCAGCACGTCTTGAAGTGCAGGGAGCCGGCGGGTCTCAGCGTCACAATACATTTCAGCAGAATGTGTGTCAGAGAATGCACATCCAGGTGAAATCGGTGTCGTCGGGCCACGCACAAGCATGGGTCTGGTCCCGGTTGTACCCTCTATGACCGCGATCATTACGCCCCTGCTTGTTTTGTATGTTTTAATATAACAGTAACAGTATTGCAGGATATAGTGGAAATAATGATCCCATATGAATCCAGCCTAATGCTGGATATCACAGGAGTATCAAGATGGGTGCGCACAGCTGAATGGTCACCATACAGGCACATGCCCGCTGTATGTTGCGTGTGCACAGCTGAATGGTCACCATACAGGCACATGCCCGCTGTATGTTGCGTGTGCACAGCTGAATGGTCACCATACAGGCACATGCCCGCTGTATGTTGCGTGTGCACAGCTGAATGGTCACCATACAGGCACATGCCCGCTGTATGTTGCGTGTGAAGTGGTCTCCACTCCTGAGCCAACTCCGCACACGTGGACCCTGCTGTGGACGTACTGGTACTGTATGTTCATCTGTGCCAAGGGATTAATATATTTCGAATTGATTTGATGTATGTGCTGGGGACAGGAGCACCCTGGCACCGGCTGTCTTAAGAAAGGCACGGAACAAATGCATTCATATTAAAACCATTTTTACATGCAGAAAAAGTTGCAATTTGTACAAAATTATATTACTATGCAACTTTTGACCCACTGGATGTCAGCTCTTTTTTAGCATTGAGACGTGTGCTACCATGCTTAAAATGTTCTGCTTAAATAATTTGCACCAAATGTATCATTAGTGACGAAATGTGATAAATATGGAATAATGGAGTTGAAGTGAGTACAAAGGATTTTGCTCAAATTCTGTCATTTTTGATAAATGTGAACCATTGTGTTTTTATGTTACACCACAATACTAGCATATTTTATCTCACAATTGGTGGGCTTGTATTATTTCTATGTAGTTACATATTGGGCCCCAGGAATAATTTCCTCTGGTGGGCCCAAGGCTCAGCAGTACGAGGCTGCACCTGAGTAAGGAGCTAGCATTGGAGCGCCCCCCTTTGCTCTGCCATCTTGCACCTCTGTCTGATACACTGTGACTGGCAGCCGCCTACAGGCCTGTGTCTAGTGTCTCTGAGGGGGCAGCAGCCGCCTACAGGCCTGTGTCTAGTGTCTCTGAGGGGGCAGCAGCCGCCTACAGGCCTGTGTCTAGTGTCTCTGAGGGGGCAGCAGCCGCCTACAGGCCTGTGTCTAGTGTCTCTGAGGGGGCAGCAGCCGCCTACAGGCCTGTGTCTGGTGTCTCTGAGGGGGCAGCAGCCGCCTACAGGCCTGTGTCTAGTGTCTCTGAGGGGGCAGCAGCTGCCTACAGGCCTGTGTCTAGTGTCTCTGAGGGGGCAGCAGCTGCCTACAGGCCTGTGTCTAGTGTCTCTGAGGGGGCAGCAGCTGCCTACAGGCCTGTGTCTAGTGTCTCTGAGGGGGCAGCAGCTGCCTACAGGCCTGTGTCTAGTGTCTCTGAGGGGGCAGCAGCCGCCTACAGGCCTGTGTCTAGTGTCTCTGAGGGGGCAGCAGCCGCCTACAGGCCTGTGTCTAGTGTCTCTGAGGGGGCAGCAGCCGCCTACAGGCCTGTGTCTAGTGTCTCTGATGGGGCAGCAGCCGCCTACAGGCCTGTGTCTAGTTTCTCTGAGGGGGCAGCAGCCGCCTACAGGCCTGTGTCTAGTGTCTCTGAGGGGGCAGCTGTCGCCTACAGGCCTGTGTCTCGTGTCTCTGAGGGGGCAGCAGCCGCCTACAGGCCTGTGTCTCGTGTCTCTGAGGGGGCAGCAGCTGCCTACAGGCCTGTGTCTAGTGTCTCTGAGGGGGCAGCAACTGCCTACAGGCCTGTGTCTAGTGTCTCTGAGGGGGCAGCAGCCGCCTACAGGCCTGTGTCTAGTGTCTCTGAGGGGGCAGCAGCTGCCTACAGGCCTGTGTCTAGTGTCTCTGAGGGGGCAGCAGCCGCCTACAGGCCTGTGTCTAGTGTCTCTGAGGGGGCAGCAGCCGCCTACAGGCCTGTGTCTAGTGTCTCTGAGGGGGCAGCAGCAGCATTCTGCCACCCCTTTCACACAGCTCCAACAAGCGCCTGGGGCAAGATGTTCATCTCACCTCATGACAGAAGCAGCCCTGGTTGACATATAGAGAATGAGTAGAAGGAATGATGGTGCAGAGAACCGCTACAGTACAGACCAAAAGTTTGGACACACCTTCTCATTTAAAGTTTTTTCTGTATTTTCATGACTATGAAAATTGTACATTCACACTGAAGGCATCAAAACTGTGAATTAACACATGTGGAATTATATACTTAACAAAAAAGTGTGAAACAACTGAAAATATGTCTTATATTCTAGGTTCTTCAAAGTAGCCACCTTTTGCTTTGATGACTGCTTTGCACACTCTTGGCATTCTCTTGATGAGCTTCAAGAGGTAGTCACCGGAAATGGTCTTCCAACAATCTTGAAGGAGTTCCCAGAGATGCTTAGCACTTGTTGGCCCTTTTGCCTTCACTCTGCGGTCCAGCTCACCCCAAACCATCTCAATTGGGTTCAGGTCTGGTGACTGTGGAGGCCAGGTCATCTGGCGTAGCACCCCATCACTCTCCTTCTTGGTCAAATAGCCCTTACACAGCCTGGAGGTGTGTTTGGGGTCATTGTCCTGTTGAAAAATAAATGATGGTCCAACTAAACGCAAACCGGATGGAATAGCATGTCACTGCAAGATGCTGTGGTAGCCATGCTGGTTCAGTATGCCTTCAATTTTGAATAAATCCCCAACAGTGTCACCACCAAAGCACCCCCACACCATCACACCTCCTCCTCCATGCTTCACGGTGGGAACCAGGCATGTAGAGTCCATCCGTTCACCTTTTCTGCGTCGCACAAAGACACGGTGGTTGGAACCAAAGATCTCAGATTTGGACTCATCAGACCAAAGCACAGATTTCCACTGGTCTAATGTCCATTCATTGTGTTCTTTAGCACAAACAAGTCTCTTCTGCTTGTTGCCTGTCCTTAGCAGTGGTTTCCTAGCAGCTATTTTACCATGAAGGCCTGCTGCACAAAGTCTCCTCTTAACAGTTGTTGAAGAGATGTGTCTGCTGCTAGAACTCTGAGTGGCATTGACCTGGTCTCTAATCTGAGCTGCTGTTAACCTGAGATTTCTGAGGCTGGTGACTCAGATAAACTTATCCTCAGAAGCAGAGGTGACTCTTGGTCTTCCTTTCCTGGGACTGTCCTCATGTGAGCCAGTTTCTTTGTAGCGCTTCATGGTTTTTGCAACTGCACTTGGGGACACTTTCAAAGTTTTCCCAATTTTTCGGACTGACTGACCTTCATTTCTTAAAGTAATGATGGCTACTCATTTTTCTTTACTTAGCTGCTTTTTTCTTGCCATAATACAAATTCTAACAGTCTATTCAGTAGGACTATCAGCTGTGTATCCACCAGACTTCTGCACAACACAACTGATGGTGCCAACCTCATTTATAAGGCAAGAAATCCCACTTATTAAACCTGACAGGGCACACCTGTGAAGTGAAAACCATTTTCGGTGACTACCTCTTGAAGCTCATCAAGAGAATGCCAAGAGTGTGCAAAGCAGTCATCAAAGCAAAAGGTGGCTACTTTGAAGAACCTAGAATATAAGACATATTTTCAGTTGTTTCACACTTTTTTGTTAAGTATATAATTCCACATGTGTTAATTCATAGTTTTGATGCCTTCAGTGTGAATGTACAATTTTCATAGTTATGAAAATACAGAAAAATCTTTAAATGAGAAGGTGTGTCCAAACTTTTGGTCTGTACTGTATATACCGTATTTTTCAAACTATAAGACGCACAGGACCATAAGACACACCTATGTTTTAGAAGAGGAAAATAAAAAAATAAAAATTTAAGCAGAAAAAGGGGTCATGATGCACTTTTAAGGGGTGAGGGGGTCTTCTGCTGACACTGGTATAGGGGTAATGTCCCCCAATTCTGACAATATCCCCCATCCTGGTATATATGCCCCCCTTCCTTTTATACATGGTCCCCATCCCCATCCTGGTATGCCTGGCATCCCTCCATCCTGGTATGCATGGCACCCCTCATCCTTATCCTGGTATGCATGGCTCCCCTCATCCCTATCCTGGTATGCATGGCACCCCTCATCCCTGTCCTGGTATGCATGGCACCCCTCATCCCTATCCTAGAATTCATGGCACACCTCATCCCTATCCTAGTATGCATGGCACCCCTCATCCCCATCCTGGTATGCAAGGCACAGCAATCCCCATCCTGGTATGCATGGCACACCTCATCCCTGTCCTGGTATGCATGGCACCCCTCATCCCTATCCTGGTATGCATGGCACCCCTCATCCCTGTCCTGGTATGCATGGCACCCCTAATCCCTATCCTGGTATGCATAGCACCCCTCATCCCCATCCTGGTATGCATGGCACAGCAATCCCCATCCTGGTATGCATGGCACCCCTCATCCCCGTCCTGGTATGCATGGCACCCCTCATCCCTGTCCTGGTATGCATGGCACCCCTCATCCCTGTCCTGGTATGCATGGCACCCCTAATCCCCATCCTGGTATGCATGGCACCCCTGATCCCTATCCTGGTATGCATAGCACCCCTCATCCTTATCCTGGTATGTATGGCCCCTCATCCTTATCCTGGTATGTATGGCCCCCTCATCTTTATCCTGTTATGTATGCCCCCATCAAGGTTATCCTGGTATGCATGGCACCCCTCATCCTTACCCTTGTATGTATGGCCCCCTCATCCTTATCCTAGTATGCATGGTCCCCCTAATCCCCACTAGGCTACACATAAAAAAATAAACACTCCTACTCACCTTTCTTCTCTTCTCCAGCGCTGCATCCTGTCTGCCCGCACTGATCTCTCCATGTGGGCCGCGCATGACGTCACTGCCATGCGCGGTTCACATGGAGAGATCAGCTGCTGGAAGTCACTGCTCCCCACGCCAGAACTGTGGGCGCAGGGAGCAGTGACTTCATGCTCCTTAATAGCCGGCACGCAGCGTAGCCGCAGCGCGGCTCCTGCTGCTGCCGGGCTATTGCGTATGTCTGCTTATTAAAGTGCATGAATATTCACCCCTCTCCACTCCCATGGGCGTGGAGAGATGTTGAATATTCATGCCCTTTAACAGCGGGCACAGGTGATTCCGGCAACAGCAGGAGCCGCGCTGCGGCTACACTGTGTGCCGCTATTAAGGAGCATGAATATTCACTGCTCCCCACGCCCCATGTGGGAGATTTACTGTAATCAGTGCGAAAGAAATAAGGAGTTGATGCTCATGGCAGCAAATCAGATTAAATATCTAATTTTTCAATTTTACAGAGAATCATTTGCAAAAAAAGTAATTGATAGCTTTGGTGAACCATGACATATTTCCTCTGCACTTCTTTTATATAATCTCCTCCTGTCTTTCCAGTTGTTTGACATAGTTGAAATAGAGCTTTAATGTAATTGGACGGAGTATTGTTACTATCTTCAGATGTTTCTTCATCTAATTCTGCTGGTTTTGCGGAGCCGATGTCGGTGCATCTTACATTCCATTGATAATGACAAACCGGTGCTGATGTATCAGACGGTTAGGCGCGTCCACAGACGTCATCACTGAGAAGAAACCCGCATGGATTCCGGAACAGTGTGTCAGCGCAGCCTGAATGCTCTCAACAAGCTGCAGACTGGCATCTAAACATTTAATGTCTCCACATAATAGACAGATCTCATCTTTACGTGTTATGGGTATAGAAGGAGTTATTACATCTACCCGGGGCGGCGATCGTATGAGACGACACCACAGAAGCCTTCTGGAGTTACAGTTTGGGCTCGTGTGTTCCCCGGTCTGAACCTGCGCAGAGAGGTAATGCTTCACTACTCAATAATCCAGAGAGGTAATGCTTCACTGCTCAATAATCCAGAGAGGTAATGCTTCACTACTCAATAATCCAGAGAGGTAATGCTTCACTACTCAATAATCCAGAGAGGTAATGCTTCACTGCTCAATAATCCAGAGAGGTAATGCTTCACTACTCAATAATCCAGAGAGGTAATCCTTCACTGCTCAATAATCCAGAGAGGTAATGCTTCACTACTCAATAATCCAGAGAGGTAATGCTTCACTACTCAATAATCCAGAGAGGTAATGCTTCACTACTCAATAATCCAGAGAGGTAATGCTTCACTACTCAATAATCCAGAGAGGTAATGCTTCACTACTCAATAATCCAGAGAGGTAATGCTTCACTGCTCAATAATCCAGAGAGGTAATGCTTCACTGCTCAATAATCCAGAGAGGTAATGCTTCACTGCTCAATAATCCAGAGAGGTAATGCTTCACTGCTCAATAATCCAGAGAGGTAATGCTTCACTACTCAATAATCCAGAGAGGTAATGCTTCACTACTCAATAATCCAGAGAGGTAATGCTTCACTACTCAATAATCCAGAGAGGTAATGCTTCACTACTCAATAATCCAGAGAGGTAATGCTTCACTACTCAATAATCCAGAGAGGTAATGCTTCACTACTCAATAATCCAGAGAGGTAATGCTTCACTACTCAATAATCCAGAGAGGTAATGCTTCACTACTCAATAATCCAGAGAGGTAATGCTTCACTGCTCAATAATCCAGAGAGGTAATGCTTCACTACTCAATAATCCAGAGAGGTAATGCTTCACTGCTCAATAATCCAGAGAGGTAATGCTTCACCACTAAATAATCCAGAGAGGTAATGCTTCACTGCTCAATAATCCAGAGAGGTAATGCTTCACTACTCAATAATCCAGAGAGGTAATGCTTCACTACTCAATAATCCAGAGAGATAATGCTTCACTGCTCAATAATCCAGAGAGGTAATGCTTCACTACTCAATAATCCAGAGAGGTAATGCTTCACTGCTCAATAATCCAAAAGAGGTAATGCTTCACTACTCAATAATCCAGAGAGGTAATGCTTCACTACTCAATAATCCAGAGAGGTAATGCTTCACTACTCAATAATCCAGAGAGGTAATGCTTCACTGCTCAATAATCCAGAGAGGTAATGCTTCACTACTCAATAATACAGAGAGGTAATGCTTCACTGCTCAATAATCCAGAGAGGTAATGCTTCACTGCTCAATAATCCAGAGAGGTAATGCTTCACTGCTCAATAATCCAGAGAGGTAATGCTTCACTACTCAATAATCCAGAGAGGTAATGCTTCACTACTCAATAATCCAGAGAGGTAATGCTTCACTGCTCAATAATCCAGAGAGGTAATGCTTCACTGCTCAATAATCCAGAGAGGTAATGCTTCACTACTCAATAATCCAGAGAGGTAATGCTTCACTGCTCAATAATCCAGAGAGGTAATGCTTCACTGCTCAATAATCCAGAGAGGTAATGCTTCACTGCTCAATAATCCAGAGAGGTAATGCTTCACTACTCAATAATCCAGAGAGGTAATGCTTCACTGCTCAATAATCCAGAGAGGTAATGCTTCACTGCTCAATAATCCAGAGAGGTAATGCTTCACTGCTCAATAATCCAGAGAGGTAATGCTTCACTACTCAATAATCCAGAGAGGTAATGCTTCACTACTCAATAATCCAGAGAGGTAATGCTTCACTGCTCAATAATCCAGAGAGGTAATGCTTCACTACTCAATAATCCAGAGAGGTAATGCTTCACTACTCAATAATCCAGAGAGGTAATGCTTCACTGCTCAATAATCCAGAGAGGTAATGCTTCACTGCTCAATAATCCAGAGAGGTAATGCTTCACTACTCAATAATCCAGAGAGGTAATGCTTCACTGCTCAATAATCCAGAGAGGTAATGCTTCACTGCTCAATAATCCAGAGAGGTAATGCTTCACTGCTCAATAATCCAGAGAGGTAATGCTTCACTGCTCAATAATCCAGAGAGGTAATGCTTCACTGCTCAATAATCCAGAGAGGTAATGCTTCACTGCTCAATAATCCGGAGAGGTAATGCTTCACTGCTCAATAATCCAGAGAGGTAATGCTTCACTGCTCAATAATCCAGAGAGGTAATGCTTCACTGCTCAATAATCCAGAGAGGTAATGCTTCACTACTCAATAATCCAGAGAGGTAATGCTTCACTACTCAATAATCCAGAGAGGTAATGCTTCACTGCTCAATAATCCAGAGAGGTAATGCTTCACTGCTCAATAATCCAGAGAGGTAATGCTTCACTGCTCAATAATCCAGAGAGGTAATGCTTCACTGCTCAATAATCCAGAGAGGTAATGCTTCACTGCTCAATAATCCAGAGAGGTAATGCTTCACTGCTCAATAATCCAGAGAGGTAATGCTTCACTGCTCAATAATCCAGAGAGGTAATGCTTCACTGCTCAATAATCCAGAGAGGTAATGCTTCACTGCTCAATAATCCAGAGAGGTAATGCTTCACTACTCAATAATCCAGAGAGGTAATGCTTCACTGCTCAATAATCCAGAGAGGTAATGCTTCACTACTCAATAATCCAGAGAGGTAATGCTTCACTACTCAATAATCCAGAGAGGTAATGCTTCACTGCTCAATAATCCAGAGAGGTAATGCTTCACTGCTCAATAATCCAGAGAGGTAATGCTTCACTGCTCAATAATCCAGAGAGGTAATGCTTCAGTGCTCAATAATCCAGAGAGGTAATGCTTCACTACTCAATAATCCAGAGAGGTAATGCTTCACTGCTCAATAATCCAGAGAGGTAATGCTTCACTACTCAATAATCCAGAGAGGTATGCATCTCTCCTCTGTATGTTTCTCCTTAGATGGGGTTTTGGATGTTTTTTTATACTCATTCCCATTTTTCATTGTATGTTTGTTTTTCACTTTTTGTATTTACACTTATTCTCAGTGGATAGCACTGCACGGTGGCTCAGTGGTTAGCACTGTATGTTGGCTCAGTGGTTAGCACTGCACGGTGGCTCAGTGGTTAGCACTGCACGGTGGCTCAGTGGATAGCACTGCACGGTGGCTCAGTGGTTAGCACTGCACGGTGGCTCAGTGGCTAGCACTGTATGGTGGCTCAGTGGATAGCACTGTATGGTGGCTCAGTGGTTAGCACTGCCCAGTGGCTCAGTGGATAGCACTGTATGGTGGCTCAGTGTTTAGCACTGCAGCCTTACAGCACTGGGGTCCTGGGTTCAAATCCCACCAAGGACAACATCTGCAAGGTGTTTGTATGTTCTCCCTGTGTTTGTGTGGGTTTCCTCCGGGTTCTCTGGTTTCCTCCCACACTCCAAAGACACACTGATAGGGAATTTAGATTGTGAGCCCCAATGGGGACAGTGCCCATAATGTCTGGAAAGCGCTGTGGAATTAGTGGTGCTATATAAGTGAGCAAAATAAATAAAAAATGTGAACTAATTATTTCACCAGTCTGCAATTGTTTTTAGATCCTTCAGGATGCGCTGACACACTGTTCCGGAATCCATGCTGATTTCTTCTCAGTGATGAGGTCTGTGGACATGGCGAACCATCTGATTAAATCACACACTGTTCCAGAAGCTGTGACAAAGAACGCCAGATCGTTAAAAACGCGTAGCACTGTCCACCTACCCCCCATACCGTTTCCTCATGGGTGTAATTTATAACATGGACTAATTAAAAGCATCTTTTTCCTTGGAGCTGGATACCACATCTTCTGTGACATCATTACTGAGGCCGGAGCTCCACTGCTCCTGGATGTACGGCCGCCTTTGTGATTAGTCAGTCTCATTTGTATATGATACTGAAATATTAAAAAGTAATTTTTAATTGCGTGGACACTTTTCTACACTGAGGGCATGATAGGAAGCTTGAGAGAGTGAAATGGCACTGGTGGTACATTAAGGGGGTAAATCCTGATGACAGGTTCCCTTAAGAGCTGTATATTTGCTGTCTAATCTCTGCCACCCCTGACTTGTGCCAATGTCACCAGATTATAAGTGTCATTCACTTTACTTATCATTGTGTTAATGTTATGGCATGTAGTTGTCCTCCTTATTACCGGTACTTTCACTGACGAGGGTCTTCATTGTGAGATCCAGAAAATACATTCAGAAATCTCTTTTGTGTTGAAGAAAAAAATCACATCCAATCTGTCTTTCATCCTAATAGGAAATCCTTCTGAGAATAACGGTTCATCACTAAATTGTAAAAAAGAAGATATCATGAAGCACTCTAATGGAGGAAACCTCATCACCCTTCCTGCATCTCCTGGACTTCACAGCACTTCACCTTCTTATAATCCTCCTAATCATGAGGAATCATCTCCTGAGCAATCTCACATTGTTACCACTATTCCAGGTGACACAGTGGATATAAGATTTCAGTGTGACAAGCAACTTACTAAAAGCTCCGATTCTTTAACACAAAGAAAGCACAAAGGAGAGAAGCCATACTCCTGTTCAGAATGTGGGAAATGCTTTACAAGTAAATCAAAATATGTTATACATGAGAGAATTCACACAGGAGAGAAGCCATTTTCATGTTCAGAATGTGATAAATCCTACACAGATAAAGGGAATCTTATTACACATCAGAGAATTCATACAGGTGAGAAGTCATATTCATGTTCACTATGTGGGAAGTCTTTCACAGATAAAGCGCATCTTACTACACATCAGAGAATTCACACAGGAGAGAAGCCATATTCATGTTCACTATGTGAGAAGTCCTTCACAGGTAAAGGGCATCTTCGTAGACATCAGAGCATTCATACTGGAAAGAAGCCATATTCATGTTCAGAATGTGAGAAATGCTTTAGAGATAAATCAGATCTTGTTAAACATCAGAGAATTCACACAGGAGAGAAGCCGCATTCATGTTCATTTTGTGAGAAATGCTTTACAAAAAAATCAAGTCTTGTGGAACATGAGAGAAGTCACACAGGAGAGAATCTGTATTCATGTTCAGAATGTGGGAATTCTTTTATATATAAATCAAATCTAGCTACATATGAGAGAATTCATACAGGAGAGAAGCCATTTGCATGTTCAGAATGTGGGAAATATTTTTGAAGTAAATCAGTACTTGTTAAACATCAAAGAATTCACACAGGAGAAACCCTTTTTCATGTTTACAATGTGGAAGGTGCTTTCCAGGTAAATCACAACTTGTTACTCATCAGAGAACTCACACAGGAGAGAAGCCGTATTCATGTTCATTCTGTGAAAAATGCTTTACAAAAAAATCAACTCTTGTGCAACATGAGAGAAGTCACACAGGAGAGAATCTGTATTCATGTTCAGAATGTGGGAAATCTTTTATATATAAATCACACCTTGCTGCACATGAGAAAATTCATACAGGAGAAAAATCATTTTCTTGTTCAGAATGTGGGAAATGTTTTATATATAAATCAATTCTTGCAACACATAAGAGAATTCATACAGGAAAGAAGCCATTTTCATGTTCAGAATGTGGAAGGTGCTTTGCCAATAAATCACAGCTTGTTACACATCAGAAAATCCACACAGGAGAGAAGTCGTATTCATGTTCACTATGTGAGAAGTCCTTCGCAGTTAAAAGAAGTCTTAATAGACATCAGAGCATTCATACAGGAGAGAAGCTGTATTCATGTTCAGAATGTGGGAAATGCTTTACATATAAATCAAATCTTGTTGAACATCAAAGAATTCACACAGGAGAGAAACCGTTTTCTTGTTTACAATGTGGGAAAAGCTTTAGAAATAAATCAAAACTTCTTATACATCAGAGAAGTCACACAGGGGAGAAACCGTATTCATGTCCAGAATGTGGGAAATCTTTTATACATAAATCATATCTTTTAAAACATGAGAAAAGTCATACAGGAAAGAAACTGTAATTATGTTCACTGTGTTTCATAAATGTACACTGCTCAAAAAAATAAAGGGAACACTGAAATACCCCATCCTAGATCTGAATGAATGAAATCTTCTCATTGAATACTTTGTTCTGTAGAAAGCTGAATGTGCTGACAACAAAATCACACAAAAATCATCAATGGAAATCACATTTATTAACCAATGGAGGCCAGGATTTGGAGTCACCCCCAAAATTAAAGTGGAAAAACACACTACAGGCTGATCCAACTTTGATGTAATGTCCTTAAAACAAGTCAAAATGCGACTCAGTATTGTGTGTGGCCTCCCTACAATGCCTGGGCATGCTCCTGATGAGGCTGTGTATTGTGTGTGGCCTCCACGTGTCTGTATGACCTCCCTACAACGCCTGGGCATGCTCCTGATGAGTCTCAGTATTGTGTGTGGCCTCCACGTGCCTGTATGACCTCCCTACAACGCCTGGGCATGCTCCTGATGAGGTTGCGGATGGTCTCCTGTGGGATCTCCTCCCAGACCTGGACTAAAGCATCCGCCAACTCCTGGACAGTCTGTGGTGCAACGTGATGTTGGTGGATGGAGCGAGACATGATGTCCCAGATGTGCTCAATAGGATTCAGGTCTGGGGAACGGGCGGCCAGTCCATAGCTTCAATGCCTTCATCTTGCAGGAACTGCTGACACACTCCAGCCACATGAGGTCTGGCATTGTCCTGTATTAGGAGGAACCCAGGGCCAACCGCACCAGCATATGGTCTCACAAGGGGTCTGAGGATCTCATCTTGGTACCTAATGGCTGTCAGGCTACCTCTGGCGAGCACATGGAGGGCTGTGCGGCCCTCCAAAGAAATGCCACCCCACACCATTACTGACCCACTGCCAAACCGGTCATGCTGAAGGATGTTGCAGGCAGCAGATCGCTCTCCACGGCGTCTCCAGACTCTGTCACATCTGTCACATGTGCTCAGTGTGAACCTGCTTTCATCTGTGAAGAGCACAGGGCGCCAGTGGCGACTTTGCCAATCCTGGTGTTCTGTTGCAAGTGCCAAGCATCCTGCACGGTATTGGACTGTCAGCACAGCCCCCATCTGTGGACGTCGGGCCCTCATAACACCCTCATGGAGTTGGTTTCTAACCGTTTGTGCAGACACATGCACATTTGTGGCCTGCTGGAGGTCATTTTGTAGAGCTCTGGCAGTGCTCCTCCTTGCACGAAGGAGGAGTTAACGGTCCTGCTGCTGGGTTGTTGCCCTCCTATGGCCCCCTCCACATCTCCTGGTATCTGCTCCATGCTCTGCACACTGTGCTGACAGACACAGCTACCCTTCTTGTCAAAGCTCGCACTGATGTGCCATCCTGGATGAACTGATGAACTGCACTACCTGAGCAACTTCTGTGGGTTGTACTGTAGACACCGCCTCATGCTACTATACCTCTAGGGGTGAGAGCAATGGCAAAATGAAAAAGTGACCAAAACAACAGCCAAAAAGGATGAGAACAGAGAAATGGTCTGTGGTCCCCACCTGCAGAACCGCTCCTTTATAGGGGGTATCCTGCTAATCGCCGATCATTTCTACCAGTTGTCTGTTCCATTTGCACAACAGATGGAGAAATTGATTCACAATCAGCGTCGCTTCATAACTGGACAGGTAGATTTCACAGAAGTGTTATTGACTTGGAGTTACATTGTGGTGTTTAAGTGTTCCCTTTATTTTTTTGGGCAGTATAATAAACACTGCTCAGCATAAATAAGTACACCCCCTTTGATGAGTAAGATTTTATTTAATATCTCACTGAATAAATTTCTAAAATTTTGCCAACACTGAATTTCATAGAACATTTTTTTGTAATCAAAACATGAAAGTAAGGGAAATAATATAACTCTCATTACAAAATCTTCAGTGTTACTCAAATTAGTTGGTGCAAAAATGAGTGCACCCCACATCAAAAGCTACTACATCTAGTATTTTGTATGCCCTCCATGATTTTTAAGGACGGTACCAAGTTTTCTAGGCCTGGAATGAACAAGTTAGTGACAATACTATATCTATCTTTTATCTCTCTTTCGATAACGAGCTCTTAGAGCCTGGATGCTGGATGGAGCGATGACAACTTGTCTCTTCAGAATCCCCCATAGGTGTTTGGTTGGGTTCAGATCAGGAGACACTTGGCCACTGAATCACCTCCATGCAAAGATGTAGACTTTCTCACCGCTCCGGCCATGGACTTGGTTCCTGGCGCTCTCCTTGTCCTCTGTTCCTGTGACTGCGTGGCAGCTCCCGGCGGCGTCTAGTACACGCGTGTTTCCCTGTTCTAAAAGGGGCAGCGCACGCATTATGATGAATGCCTCAGCTGGTTGCTGAGAGGAATTTAGCATAAGTAGTACACCTGTAAGATGGCTCCCAACCAATAGCTGGGAGGCATGTGGTATAAAAGACTCCCTCTCCCCTTAGTAAGGTGTACTACTAGTGACTTGTGAGGTCCCCTGGTCTTGCTGTGGCCAGGGTCCTGAGTCTGTAAACCCCTGGTCCCGCTGTAGCCAGAGTCCTGTACCCGAATCCCTGGTCCTAGAGTAGCCCGTACCGAAAACCTCGTCCCCTGGTCCTGGAGCGGCCAGTGCCTGAACCCTCAGCCCCTGGTTCTGGAGTGGCCGGTGCCTGTACCATCGTCCCTTGTTCTTGGATAGATCAATGCCTGTACCCACGCCCCCTGGTCCTGGAGTGACCAGTGCCTGAACCCTCATCCTCTGATTCTGGAGTGGCTAGCGCCTGTACTCTTGCCCCCTGGTCCTGTAGAGGCCAGTGCCGGTATCCTCATCTCCTGGTCCTGGAGAGGCCAGTGTCTACCCTCATCCCCTGGTCCTGGGGTGGCCAGAGCCTGTACCCTCGTCCCTTGGTCCCGGAGCAGCCAGTGCCTGAAACCTTGTCAAATGGTCCTGGTTCGGCCAGAGCCCTAAACATTATCCCCTGGTCCTAGTGTGGCCATTCCTGTTCCTGAAGTCCCCTGCTTACAGTTCGTCCAGTGTCTGAACATTCCCCTACCCATTCCTGGTAGGTCCAGAAATCCACTTGCGCCACCAGTGGGCGTAACATAAAGCAGAACATCTATGAATTCATGATACCATCAATGACCTGTAGCTCCCCGACACCAGCAGCGCTCATGCAGCCGCACATGAGGACACGGCCACCACCAGGTTTCTCTGTAGACCCCATGCATTCTCATTGTATTTCTCACCTCTGAGACAGTTTTGAAGCCATCAGTTCCAAACACATTTATCTTGGTCTCATCACTCCAGAGTATAAAGTCCCAGGAGTCTTCATATGTTTCCGCATGTGTCCTGGCAGGTTGTAGGGCAGCTTTTTTGTGCATGGGATTTAGGAGAGGCTTTCTATGTGGACAACACCCATGTCTGCCATTCCTCTATAGAAAACATTGTCTGCTTTCAGCTCATCTCTCAATGCTTGGTGAGATCCGTGGGAAGAGCTCGGAGGGAAAATCACAGTTGGGAAGGAATGGATGGGATTTATTAAGTTACTGATAATCCAGCACTTGTTTTCCAGTGTGAATAAAAACAAAAACTTATATGGAAACATACAAATTAAAATTGTAGAAGCATTAAAAAGCAATGTGCACACTGTGCGTTTTTGATGTGTTTTCGCTGCGTTTTTTCTGCTTGGAAATGCACCAAAAGCGCTAGGTAATCCGTGTGCCAGCTAATGCAATGACAATCCTGAAGTGCTGTGCACATGATCAGGAATTATCTTGACCGGATTGTCATTGCGTTTAAATCTGCAGCATGTCAATTCTTTGTGCGTTTCTGCAGCGTTTTTCACCCATAGACTTGAATTGAGTCAGTCAAATCTGCAACGAAAAATTCAGATATAAATATATTTGCGGATTTGCTGCATATTTGACTGACTCAATTCAAGTCAATGAGTCAAAAACGCCGCAAAACCGCACAAAGAATGGACCGCGTAAGACCACTCCTCCCATTATCCGATGGCCGATCCCGCTGATAACAGCGGAAGCAGGCGCAGCTGAGGGGAGAAGTAGTCTCCTCAGCCGGCGTCTGTGCGCAGTGTAAAAAAAAAAAGTAAAAATAAATCAATGTTAAAATAAAAACACTGTATTCTCACCTGTCCGCCATCCTCCCGATGTCCCACGACGACCCGACAATCGCTCCCGGCAGTGTACATCGCTCCGCTGCTGGAACTGAGTTCCCCCGGAGTTCATCAGTTGAGCAGCTCCGTTGACCTCACTTACAGCATCAGTGCTGCGTGGGAATTTTCCCATGCAACACTGATGCAGTATATGAGGGCACCGGGGCTTATCAGCTGATGAACTTCGGTGAACTCAGCCCCAGCAGCGCAGCGATGTACACTGCCGGGAGCGATTACACTCCTGTCAGTGTATACAGTGCTGTCTTCTACAACAGTCACATCAGTGATTGATGTGGATGCTGTAGAAGTGAACCGGATTGCCGTGGGACACTGGGATTACATGATGGCGGACAGGTGAGGGATATGGTTGCTTTTTATTTTTGGTTTCTTACAGGAGACGAGGGCTTCAGGGACTGGGCGTTAGGTGAGTATACAGTGTTTTTTTTATTTTCAAATAAAAGATTAAAATCGTGTATAATTTTATTTCAATAAGACTTTATTCTGGTCGTGTCTTTATTGAAAAATGTCAAAAACATTACTACTGGGTTAGTAATGGGGGCGTCTATAACCTGGGCTTCATGTCAGCTGCCAATACAATGCTGACATGAACCCAGACCTTATTACCCCACTTGCCACCGCTACATGACAGTGGGAAGAGTGAAGGCTAAGCGCCAGATTTAGCGCATCTTGAGGATGCACCAATTCTGGGGCAGCTGAGAGCTGATATTATTAGCCATGGAGGGGGCCAGGATCCATGGACCCTTCCCTGGCTTTTAATATCAACCCGCAGATGTCGGTATAGCCTTTGCTGGTTAGATTTTATAGGGGACCCTACATCAATTTTTTTCTGTGGTCTCCATGTAATCTAGCCAGTAGAGGCTAAGGAAACAGCTGTGTTCTGTTAATAGCCAGGGAACATTTTTGGCTAATGGCCCCTTCCCCCAGCTACTAATATCACCTCCCAGCAGTTGGCTTTCCCTTTGCTGATTATGAAAATAATGCGGGAGCCCACAACATTTTTTTTTTAATATAAGGCTATGTGCCCACGATCCGAACGTAGCAACGCTTTGAACGCAGCATATGTTTGCTGCGTCCAAAACGCTGCATTGTATTGAACGCAGGTAAGTCCGCATGTGTTCACTGAACCTTGCGGATTTACCGCATTCAATACATTCTAGTGGTCCAATTTATCTTGCGGAGACTAACGACTTCACAAGAGAATTTGACATGCTGCGGTCCTGAAAAACGAACCGCATGTCAATGTCCGCGGGTGATCCGCAGCCTCAGATGCACACATAGTGGACATGGGATTTCTAGAAATCCCATCCACTATGCTGTAACATCTGATCGGTGCGGGTTTGACACTGCATAAATACACAGCTCCAAACCCACAGCGGCTCCTGATCGTGGGCATACCCAAATTCACCTGCAGAAATTCAAATTTCTGCTGCAGATTTTGACCGATTGAAATGTCATTATATGCGGTGGATCCGCTTGTATTGACAACAAAAGTGCGGCATTAGAACACAGCGTTTTAGACGCAGCTAAAATACGCTGCATCCAAAGCGCTGCTGGTTGCTGATCGTGGGGACGTAGTGGCTAAGCAAACAACTCTGAGCTGTTATTAATAATAATGTTATTCCTATTATTAAGGAATTTTCTGCATTGAAATCCTGAACGTGCGCACATAGCCAAAAACAGGATCTCCTGGGGAAAGTCGCAAAAGCTATGCGTTTAGAACTATTATATGTGTTCGGTTCTAAGTCATTGAACAAAAAATAACTGGTAACCGGCTTCTTATACACATCATAGTGTCTAATGCACAGCGGAGACCCTCAGCCCCAAATAGATTGTTGTATGAGATGTTGTGATGTATTACGTGTTGTGGGGCCAAGAACGTCCCTAACGTGTCCCCCAATGCGGTGACGTAAGGGTCTGACCGTGCCCCCCACATATTGCAGCAGACAAGCTTCACATTGTATGGTGTCAATGACGTGTGGAGCTACAACTAATGAGATGTCGGATATTATAGGGTTTATTATGGTTAGTAGATGCAGACATTTTTGCTTTGTGCACAGACTTGCACAAACCACATTTATTTCTCCCACATTCAATGAAACCTTTGGTGTTTGTCCTCCACGTGTCAGTTGTCTTTCTTGTTGCTGGATCCTTGTCGGTGTATAACATAGGTAAATGTTTTCTGGTAATATTCACTATATTATAGGAATCTTCTCTGCAGCCAGTATTGAATGTAACTCTAGACTGATGGATGTTTCCTTCTTTGTGAGTTTTCGGTAATGTATGAAATATTGGACATTGTGGGTGATTTTCCTTTAATCGTTCTATTTGTTTGGCATTAAGTACAGCCGATACCAAACCCTCCTCCAAAAGACAATGTAAGGGGGTATTGTATGAATTAGTAGGATCTCCATCTAGAGTGCGGCATATATTAGTATCGTCATCCATGTTCATAACCTCCGGCTCATATAACCCACTATTAGAGCTGAGCGAATGTTTCAATATTCGGTTCGGATTACATTTGCCGAATCTGCAATATTCACAGATTTATTCGTTGAATATTCTCTGAAAATTAACAAACGCCATAGGATTCAATGGGGGGCAAAAACAACGCATATACAACACCTCCAAAACGGGCCCAAAAGCTGCCAAAACGCATCAAATTAGGGATAGACACCAAGAAAGTGCCATCAATTGACCCAGAGTACAAGTACTATAATTATTATTACAGCAACATTTATTCCGTGGCACTTTACATGTGAAAAGGGGTCACCGACTGGTACAAGAGGATAGAGGACCGTGCCTGGAAGGGTGCACAATCTAAAAGGGATGGGTGGGGATACAGTAGGACGGGGGTACAGCTAGTCGTGCAGCGGAATGGTGGAGCGAGGGTTACCGCAGATTGTACGATTGTCAGAAGTGGTCCTTCAACTTCCTTTTCAAGGTTTCCACGGTAGGCGACATTCTGATTTGTTGGGGTACAGAGTTACACAGTAGGTGAGATGCACGGCACAAATCTGCTGAGACCCTAAATCACGGTAAGCTTCCAGGAGCTCAAAACTGAGCAGATTAACCCCTGCACCGATTAATATGAAGGTGAAAGGCTTCTAATGAGTTCAGGAGTGGGAGGAACCAGACGCTGCGGTCTTCTGGCTCCTCTCTGTCACGGTAAACCCGTGACACCTTGAAAGCTTCAACACAATGTTCACAAGGTAGACAGCCACTACAGCCAAACCAGCAAATGGAGTCCCAACCAATAATGTTCACATTTCAAAAAAATAGGGCCTGACACCACCATTTCTGTGGCCAACAGATTGGTGATGGTGGAGTTCAATCTCTTAGCTTTGTAAATCTTTTACGTGACCACAATTGAGGGACTGCGGGCTGGCTGCCGTGCTGAGAGAGGGTGGAGTACGGTGAACCGGACAAACTGCAGGACCGTGAGTGAGGTGCAGGCGGAGATGTTACAATGGATTGATAAAGTTGTGGTCTACTCGTTCTGTTAGATCGGTCAAAACCAGCAGGCATGTCCACTTCCGTTACCGCTGACGGGCTCTCACTCAGCCTGACTGGGACGGGTAAAGAACCAGAGATTCTGCGGTGGGAGACCTGCGTGACAATACTTTGCACGGTAACAGAAGAGGAGGAAGAAGCAGCAGATGTGGTTAATGGGGTGGCTGATGGTTGTTGAGGCCGGCATTTTATCGCAGTGAGATTGCCAGAGTAACGCATGTTGATTGGGCATGTGAAGGTTCATGCATGTACTAGTAAAATGATTGCACTTTTTCCCTCTACTGAGTTTTTTCTTGCAAAGTTTCCAGATAATGTGAGTTGGCTCATCCCTTGCAGTGTCAAGGCAAGGCTACCATTGCCACCCCTGCGAGTTGCAGACCCGCGAATGGTTCTGGTCACTTCCATAGTTTTGGGTAAGGATGCAGTGCTCATCGCAGTTGCATCACTCCACTGTCTGCGCTGGAGGATGCAACGTAACCTCCTTTTCTTCCTCCTCCACCTCCTCAGATGAGCTACTCAGCTGCGTGCCTCTGGGTTTACACCAAGTGGGATACACAACCTCATCATCATCCAATGTGTTATCCCATTCCTCGCCCCCTGAGAGTCCCCCTCCTCCTCTTTTTCCCCTGACAGCACAGTACAGTCTGCATGACCCTCAGGTATCTGAGTCTCATCAGGATCACCTCCACCCTACACCCCCCCAGGAGTAAAAGTCTGGTGACGGGGATCAGGAAGCTGCTTGGACCCAAGTTTTTTTTTCCCCTGTATGGAGAGCAATATTTGCCCCAAAGAATTTTAAGCTGAGATGTAGCCTGCTTTATATACCAATTTTGAGTTTATCTTGTCTGAGTACCCCTGTGTGGAGAACAACATCTGCAGCCAAAAATTTATTTCACTAGGATATAACTATTGTAATGGAGACCAAAACCTCTTGCACTACAGCCAACCCAGCAGATGGAGACCCAATCAGGATTCTCCACATTTCCAAAAATTATTGGCAGATACTAGCGAAGTGGCATCAATTTCACTAGAGTAAAAATTGTATA
The DNA here is from genome assembly GCF_046119375.1 of Phyllobates terribilis. Lineage (NCBI taxonomy): Eukaryota > Metazoa > Chordata > Amphibia > Anura > Dendrobatidae > Phyllobates > Phyllobates terribilis. Next base: position 336,482 of record NW_027363130.1, read on the forward strand.
ATGGAAACCGAAACCTATTCCATTACAGCCAACCCAATAGATGGAGACCCAATCAGGAGTGTTCACATTTCTCTAAATTAGGGCCTAACACCAAGGAAATGGCATCAATTTCACGAGAGTAGAAGTAGCATAGTGGGGACCGACAACTCTCCCACTACAACCAACCCAGCAGATAGAGACCCAATCAGGATTCTCCACATTTCCAAAAATGTGAACATGCCGTGTTATTGCTTTTATGAATAACACTTATAAGGCTAATAATAAAATATTACATTATCAAAGATATATAGGTAGATTCAATTGTGTAAAATAATAATCAAAGCAAAGTATAAATATTTACCATAACAATTCCTCCCTTTTAATTATTTACAGACAATTTATCCATCAGCTACTTCCCCGTGCTATGGGAGCCTGGAGGGGATGAGTCCCGTTCACCGTCAGATATCTTGTTTGTAAATCTCGTCATATATGTTTTCTGGAGGAGCACTGTGATATTTTGCAGATGTGATAACTGACGGTCTATGATGTCTGATCTTGTGCATCTCTCTGCATAGCATCGTCATAACAAATATACCAGTTCTAGCAGTTACATACACTAGTAATACCAACATTTATGTAACGAAAAGGGTAAATGAATATACTCTTATTCCCTATCCCCATTTTCACTATATGAGGTCTACCATTCGGTCTGGGGTGATTGTCTGCAGCTTATTTATATAGGTAATGTTTGAGGACAGAATTTATATCTAGGTCACCATGCAGAAGTATGAAGGTAGCAGGTGTAAGGCGTGCTAAGGTGCAGGTTCCCTCTGCACCCGGGAGAAGCCATTTATAGGCCTGATGACCACATACTAGATATAAATCATTGGCAATATGCAGGGTATGATGTCAGTGAGTCTCCCAAGACAACGTATACAAGTCAAAAGTCCTTGCATCGGAGGTTTGGCATAATAAAGTTTGGCTGTTTTGGAAACCAACCTCATACGTTTGGCATGCATTCAAGTTGTTGACAAGTCTGTGCAATATCTGTAAACCACATTTCGCTATTGTATCGCTATACTGGTATGTATGGCCCCCCTCATCCCTTTTCCCGGTATGCTTGGAACCATCTGATCCCCAACATGCTGCACACAAAAAAGAAACAATTATACTCACCTCCTCTCTCCTTCAACGCTGCGTCCTGCTCTGTTGCGGACAGGTATCTCACTGTCTGAGGCGCGCATGGCGTAACTGCCAAGCGCCCTCACACTGAGATGCTGTGCCGGAATAGTCACTGCGCCCCACGCCGGGACTGTGCATGGGGAGCAGTGACCATTCACACTCCTTAATAGCGCACACATTGTACCCGCAGCACGGCTCCTGCTGCCGATTTGCGGTCTGTGTGCCGCTATTAAAGACCATACAAATTCATATTCACTACAACCCATGGGAATATTTTTTTTACTGTGCATACAGCTGAATTTCACCCACCAAAAAAATGACAAAGTGGGCTACTATAGCTTGCACTGTCACATTAGCAAATGAAAAAAAAATGGTTTTTGTGCTGAGAATCTCTGCAGAGTCTTCATACAGCTGAATTTCAACCCCACAAAATCAATAGGTGGGCTGCAAGGGCTTGCTAGCTTTATCACATTAGCAAGTGAAAAAATAGATTGAAGAGATACTGGTGCATACAGCACAATACAAGCCGTAAACAACGCTGTTCTGTGGCACGGGCCCTGCTGATTCTGTCTGAATCTCAGTAATTGCACAATAAAAATAAAAATGTGCTGCAAGGTCGATTTCACAGGTACACAGCAGAGGAGTTATCCACACTATCTGACTTCCAAACAAGCGCCCATCTATCTAGCTAATATCTCTCATTTGGAGCAGCGTCTATCACCGGCAGTGTGACATGCATAAAATGGCGCTGAGGGAACATGACCGCTCTTTATATAGAGAGGACATGTGATTTCAGCAGCCAATGGCAGAAGCCCTTGTGTTTAGACAGTGTGGATGCTTTCTGCGCTCTGATTGGCTAGCCGCGGTTTCCTCACTTAAAGTTACAGGGAAAAAAAAAAAATTACAAGCGCACCGCTGATCTGACCTGTTCTGAGCTCTCCCCAGCCCCTCCACTCATCTAACACGTCCCCCTGCTCATCATACACAGGCACTATGCTAGACAAACTGTTAAAAACGCTGTAGCTGCCCCGCAATCAAGTTCCCGAACTTATTCGCCGAACGTTGCCGATTTTCCCGAATTTAAGTAAATATGCTCGCCTTTCCGATCACGAATCCGAATGTGCCACATTTGTGCCAAATTTAACTTTTGAGATCGGATTTCGAACATATTCACTCATCACTTTAAGTGGTCACGCCCCCTTCTGGTAAGTCAGACTAAAAGTGCCCATACCCTTTAGGTCCCCTCCACCGGATACACTTAAACACGTACACCCATTAAAATCTATGGGGTTGAGCACATGTCCGTGTGACCCACCTGTGGACATGTCAGTTTTTTTCCGGCAGCACAGACGTCAATACGTGCTGCACACAGATGACAAAGTGTGACATCCGTGTGCCGTCCGTGTGACACATACCGGAATAGAGTGCAGAATAGAAATGACAGATATTTAGGTGTTAGATGTGCAAAGATCGAGATAGATGAAAGATATCGGTGAGATATATAATTAGTGCCGTGTGTGTAGTTTACTGTACTTATATTTAGCTAAAAAATAAATGAAAAAAGCAACGTGGGGTCCCCCTTATTTTTGATAACCAGCAAAGGTAAAGCAGACAGCTGCTGGCTGATATTATCAGGCTGGGAAGGTCCTCGGTTGTTGAGCCCTTTCCAGCCCGCAGCCACCCCAGAATTTGTGCATCTAATGTGATTAATAAAGACTTCCCCACACTATAGTTCACCAATTTATTGAACAAAAAAAATCCCATGCAGGTCCGCAGGAATCCATCGAATCCGATATAGTCCAGAAATGGAAACCTGAAAAACATAAAACTAGAGAAATAAATATAAGAGACAGTCCCTCGTTCACCAATTTATTACCAAACATTTTCCCACAGAGCTCGGATGTCGTCCACGCTCCCTGAAACTGGCTCTGGCGTATGTGAAAAGACATAAAGTGACCGCTATCCACAGGCACCAGGTACAGACTACAACTCCCATCAGAGCCGGTGGGTCTCACTGAGCGCAGTGTGAGCCAGTGACTCTTTAAGGTGCTTCTACACCGGCCAATAATCGGATACTGATCAGCCTATCTTAACAGACTGACAGTCACCCGATGTACGAGCAAAACATTAGTTCGTCAGGTGAAATCATTAAGCTTAAATATCACTGCTCTAGGCAGCAGATCATCCTGTGTAAACGTGCTGCCGAGAACAATGCTATTCTCTACGCACAGAACCATCATATTAAGGTTCACAGGTGATTAAACGACTGCCGATCGGCTCCATATAACCAGTCGGGAGGCATTTTGGCTGCGTTTGTCCAGTGTAAATGCAGCCTTAGGTCCCGGTACCTTATAGGAGATGTCTTCTCTGGTTGCTCACATCCTTTTTCCCCTTCACGCATGACGGCACACCCGCTTCAGTTGGTTTCCTGTCCTTGATGGGAGACCTCATGAAGTATCAGGCGGCTCACCAGGATAAAGATCCACGTACCCAGGCCTGTCCCGGTGCTGAAACAGCAGGGCTGGTGTTCCGTGGCGCTGGCCTTCAGGTCCTGGTAGTGTTGTCCACAGGTTCCCTGGGGACCTGCTGCATGTTGGGGCAGAGGTCCTGGGCTTCTGTGCACCGCGGCGCCACCCTCCCCCTGCCGCGCACGTGACCAGGAGTGAATGGTCACGTGCCCCTGACGTCGCGGGACACACTGGGTAGGGCGTGCCCCGATGACGTTGGTGGTGGCGCCAGCCGTAAAGCCCAATGGCTGAAATTGGCAGCGGCATGGGGGGGGGGGTTAACCGGAGGAGACCGCAGGGATTTGGTGGCTGACTCCGCCCACCTCTCTATATAAAGGTGCACCTACAGTCAGAACACTGCTCAAGGAGTCTGCCATAATGTCAGACATGGAGCAGCAGCAGCTGTCGCCACAGCCACAGTCGCTACCAACCTCATCACCACCTCCATCTGCTCGCCGGTCTAGAGGGTCCAGCGGTAAAAGCGGCAGCTGTCCCAGTCAGAGAAGTAAAGCTTCTCAGGACTCCACGGTCTCCAGGAAGGATGCGTCGCGTATCCTGAAACAGTCTTCAATTCCGGTATCCGCAATGGCGGGGTGAGTGATCTTCGTGAATGTCACTATATATATTTGCTAATGGGCCTCCTGTTGTGTGTTTAATCACCAGGAGGAGCCCAGGAAAGTTACCGACGAGAAGCGGAACAAGGAATGTGCAATATGCAAATGACTGGCAGAAGGAGCTCTGCTCGGACTGCATTCAGAGAACCATTTGTGAGGGTACACCGGATTTTGCTGCTAGTCTCAGGTCTGTCATCAGATCAGAGGTAGAGGGTTCCCTTAAAACAATTTTAAGGAAAAGAAGGAAGGTCATATCCGATTCTTCTTCTGGTTCTGATTCTTCGGTGTTGTCAGGGGGACAGTATTGTAGTGAAGCTTCATCCTCATCCTCCTCAGACAGTGACGGGGGAGGGGGGAGACCATGCTTTCCTATAGAAGACACCGATAAATTGATAAAAGTCATCAGAACCACTGTGGGGTTAAAGGAGGATAAATCTGTAAAATCCATAGAAGATATTATGTTTCGAGTGTTAGAAGAGAAGAAAAACGCACCTTTCCGGTAAATGCCAAGGTCCAGGCACTTATTAATAGAGAATGGAGGAAGCCGGAGAAAGTAGGGGCCTTGCCTTCATCCTCAAAAAGGAAATATCCCTTTGAGTTTAAGGACTCTGAAAATTGCGACAAGGTGCCAAAAATTGACGGTTGTATCTTGGTCATCTAAGAGATCAGCACTCCCCTTTGAGGACTCAGTGGTGCTTAGAGATCCCTTGGATAAGTAGGCATATACTTTCCTAAAACATACTTGGGAATCAGCAGCAGGTGGCCTAAAACCAGCTATTGCAGGAACATGTACTGCCTGTTCCCTAATAGTCTGGTTGCAGCAGTTGGAAAATCAACTAAAAGACAAAAAAAACCCTCAAGAGACAAAATTCTAGCCAACCTGCCCATTACATGGTGCGACAGCCTTGCTGGCAGATATTTCTGCAGATTCTGTTAAATCTCGCAGCTAGGTCAGCTGGTCTGTCAAACGCGGCGAGACGAGCTCTGTTGCCCAAGGGATGTCCTGGAGACTTACAATCAAAGTCTAGGCTGTCTTCCATACCTTGTGGTGGTCAATTTCTCTTTGGGAAGAAGTTGGAAGACGTCCTTGAGAAGGCGAGCGACAAAAAAGGAAGATTCCCTGGGTTTTCAGCAGACACCAGGAGAACCTATTTCCAGAGGGGGAAATTTAATAGAGGTTGCCCCTCGGGGGAGAAAAGGAAATGGGATTTCAAGAACAGAAAAGAGTCCGAATATATGTTCGGTGGTACCTCCTCCACCTCCAAAAAGCCTCCACAATGACGCCAGGCCACATTTTGTTCAGGCCTGGAAAAACATCTCCTCCAGTTCCTGGGTCCTCAACATATTAAGGGATGGACTGGAGAATCAATTCCTTCAACAACCACAGCAAATATTTGCGGTGACCCCGGTAAGGAAGTTCCCGGACGACCAGCTAGCTCTGGAATCAGAGATCCTTACTCTTTTAGAGAAGCAAGTGGTATGCGAAGCTCCAGTCATTCAGAAAGGAAGGGGATTTTATTCCCCTCTCTTTCTAATAAAAAAAGGATGGTTCTTTCAGGACTATTATAAATTCAAAAGGCCTAAACCGTTTCATAAACAACCATACATTCGGTAAATTCAGCAATAAAGCTTCTGTTTCAAAATTGTTTTATAGCAGAGATAGATCTGAAAGACGTGTATAATCACGTCCCCATTCACCCAAATGACCAACAGTATCTAAGGTTGAGCTTTACATCCAAGAAAGGTGCAGGCACTTCCAGTTCCGAGCTCTCCTCTTTGGGTTGTCGATTGCTCCAAGGGTGTTCACCAAACTAATAGCCGAAGTAACGGCCTTTCTTCGCATTTAAAACACGGTGATAATACCATATCTGGACGACTTCCTTATAGTAGGGAATTCAGAGAGCCATTGTGTTTCTCAGCTGAAAGAAGTCATGATGACCTTGCAGAACCTGGTCTGGAAGGTGAACACCCAAAAATCAAGACTAGAACCCACTGGACCCCTAAAGTTAAATTTGACCTGTCCATCCACCACAAGAGGGAGTTTCTGGTATGTAAGGAGAGATGTAACTTTCCTTCTAAATACCCTTTTAAAATTTTTATGCTGACAAGATTTCCCACTTAAGGGCTCGTGTGTGAAATTGAGCCCACTTGACTGCCGGAATGCACAACGTTAGAGTACCTAGCAGGGACAGTGCTTTCCTCAAGGACATATCTGGGGTCGGTATAGCTGCTGAGACCAACTTTGTCTATCTTGCTGTCGGGTAGAAGACAAGTCTGACACTTGGAGTCTAAAGAAAACCCTAGAAAGGTCTGGACCCTTGTTGGACACAACAGTGCAAAACATCATCACGACCGATGCGAGCAACTCAGGGTGGGGGGCACACCTGGGAAACCACATAATTCAGGGCTCTTGGTCAGTCCTAGAGGAAAAAGGGTCGTCAAACTTAAAAGAGCTATGGGCAGTGAGGAACGCTTTGAGGGCTTCCTCCCTTTACTCTGGGGCAGTCATGTTCGGGTTATGTTGGACAACAGAACCACCGTGGCTTACATAAACCACCAGGGGAGAACAAGATCTCATTCCCTTCTGGAAGCAGCAAGCAGACCTTTTCAAGTAGCGGAGCAAAATCTCCTATCACTTTCAGCACTACACATACGTGGCATAGAAAATACAAGGGCAGACTTCCTAAGCCACAACAATTTAAGACAGGGAGAATGGGCCCTGAACCCCAGAGTATTCCGGCAGATAGTACAGCTATGGGGTCTGCCACAAATAGATTTGTTCGCCGACAAAAACAACAGAAAGGTGGAGAAATTCTGCTCACTATATCCAAGGGGAAACCCATTGGTGATAGACGCCCTCCAAATCCCCTGGGGTTTCAAGTTGGCCTACGCCTGCCATCCAATAGCTAAGATACCTCTTGTAGTGAGGAAGATCAGGAAGGATCGAGCAAGAGTGATTCTCATTGCCCCCTTTTGGCCGAAGAGACCATGGTTCTCCCTCGTGAGAATGATGTCCCTATCAGACCCATGGATCCTTCCGGAAATCCCGGACCTTCTGGAACAGGGACCAATATTCCACTTTCAAGTAAAGGGTTTCCACCTTGCAGTGTGGAATTTGAGAGGGCAATATTGAAGGGTAGAGGTTTTTTGTCAGTATTAGTTTCTACTCTGTTGAGGAGTAGGAAGCCCATAATCACCAAAATCTATGGTAGAACGTGGAGGAAATTTTTAGATTTCCTAGGGAAGCCGTTAAGCCAAAAACCTCCAATTAATTCCATCCTGGAGTTCTTACAAAAGGGGTTTGAGTTGGGTCTAGCTACCAGTATGCTCAAAGTCCAGGTTTCAGCCCTAGGAGCGTTATATAACTGCAAACTCGCAGCCAATAAATGGATTGCAAGGTTCATTAAATCTTGTGATAGATCTAGGCCGGTCTCAATACCCAAAGTTCCCCCATGGAACCTGAATTTGGTGCTTGAGGCTCTAACTGAGGAACCTTTTGAACCAATCCAGGAGTTGTCTGCAAAATACATTACTCTCAAAACAATTCTTTTGGTGGCTTTGACATCTGCCCATAGAGTAAGCGATTTACAAGCCCGATCCATAAATTCTCCATATACACAAATATTTGACGAAAGAGTAGTATAGAGGCCTGACCCAGCTTACCTCCCTAAGGTAGTGCTCAAATTTCATAGATCTCAGGAAATTGTTCTGCCCTCCTTTTGTGATAACCCAAAGACCCTAGGGGAACAAAAGTTTAATAACCTTGATGTTAGAAGGGCCCTATTACTATATATACATGTAACTAGCCAGTGGAGGCGAGGCCAATCCATTTTTGTAGATTTCCAGGGGAGTAGGAAGGGTTACGGGGTGACCAAACGGACTATAGGCAGATGGATTAGGGAGGCAATTTCCTTAGCCTATTCGGCCAGTGACACCCCGATTGCTGACAGCATCAAGGCTCTCTCCACCAGAGCTACCGCTACCCCTTGGGAGGAGAAGGCAGAGGTAGCAATCAAATCTGTAAGGCCGCTACCTGGTCGTCACCATCTACCTTCTTCAAACACTATCGGTTGGATCTATCCTACCTTACTGACTTAACCTTTGGTAGAAGAGTGCTGCAAGCGGTGGTCCCTCCCTAATAATAAAATAATAATTTTTATAGCGCCAACATATTCCGCAGCAGTTTACAATTTTAGGGGGAGGGGGGGTTGAACAGACAAAAAGACATTACCAAATAAGTGTAACTCAGATATTAAAAGGAGTGATGGACCTGCTTGCAAGCTTACAGTCTATGAGGAAATAGTGTGTGTGGGGGGGGGGGGGCGACACAAAATGTAAAACGTACAAATGTATAATACAGCCATAATATGCTAAATAGGGTAAGTACAAAGCACTACATGAACTGGTCACCAGCCAGTATGTGTACACTACAGACAGAGGCTATTCAGTGCATGGATGGTATGAACATGATTTTGAAGAGAATTTTGATATGGGCCAAACGGGGACAGTTAGACAAGTGTGTTAAAGCGATAGGCCAGCCTAAAGAAATGGGTTTTTAGGGCACGCTTAACCCCTTTACAACCCAAGGTGGTTTGCACGTTAATGACAAGGCCAATTTTTACAATTCTGACCACTGTCACTTTATGAGGTAATTACTCTGGAACGCTTCAACTGATCCCCCTGATTCTGAGATTGTTTTTTCGTGACATATTGTACTTCATGATAGTGGTAAAATTTCTTCGATATCACTTGCGTTTATTTGTGAAAAAAATGGAAATTTGGCGAAAATTTTGCAATTTTCAAAATTTGAATTTTTATGCCCTTAAATCAGAGAGATATGTCACACAAAAGAGTTAATAAATAACATTTCCCACATGTCTACTTTACATCAGCACAATTTTGGAACCAAAATTTTTTTTTGTTAGGGAGCTATAAGGGTTAAAAGTTGACCAGTGATTTCTCATTTTTCCAACAAAATTTACAAAACCATTTTTTTAGGGACCACATCACATTTGAAGTGACTTTGAGGGGCCTTTATGACAGAAAATACCCAAAAGTGACACCATTCTAAAAACTGCACCCCTCAAGGTGCTCAAAACCACATTCAAGAACTTTATTAACCCTTCAGGTGCTTCACAGGAATTTTTGGAATGTGGAAGAAAAAAATGAACATTTAACTTTTTTCACAAAAATGTTACTTTAGACCCAATATTTTTTATTTTCGCAGGGGTAACAGGAAAAAATGGACCCCAAAATTTGTTGTGCAATTTCCCCTGGGCACGCAGATACCCCATATGTGGGGGAAAATCACTGTTTGGGCGCACGGCAGGGTACGGAAAGGAAGGAGCACCATTTGACTTTTTGATTGTAAAATTTGCTTGAATTAGTGGACGCCATGTTGCGTTTGGAGAGCCCCTGATGTGCCTAAACAGTGGAGCTCCCCCACAAGTGACCCCATTTTGGAAACTAGACCCCCCAAGTCACCTATCTAGATGCATAGTGAGCACTTGGAACCCTCAGGTGCTTCACAAATTGATTCGTAAAAATGAAAAAGTGGGAAAAAAAATACTTTTTCATTTTTACGAATCAATTTGTGAAGCACCTAGGGGTTCCAAGTTCTCACTATGCATCTAGATAGGTGCCTTGGGGGGTCTAGTTTCCAAAATGGGATCACTTGTGGGGGAGCTCCACTGTTTAGGCACATCAGGGGCTCTCCAAATGCAACATGGTGTCCGCTAACAAATTGAATGGAAAATCGGCTCAAATTGTTAGCGGACACCATGTTGCGTTTGGAGAGTCCCTGATGTGCCTAAACAGTGGAGCTCCCCCACAAGTGACCCCATTTTGGAAACTAGACCCCCCAAGGCACCTATCTAGATGCATAGTGAACACTTGGAACCCTCAGGTGCTTCACAAATTGATTCGTAAAAATGAAAAAGTGGAAAAAAAAATACTTTTTCATTTTTACGAATCAATTTGTGAAGCACCTAGGGGTTCCAAGTTCTCACTATGCATCTAGATAGGTGCCTTGGGGGGTCTAGTTTCCAAAATGTGGTCACTTGTGGGGGAGCTCCACTGTTTAGGCACATCAGGGGCTCTCCAAACGCAACATGCTGTCCGCTAACAATTTGAGCCGATTTCCATTCAATTTGTTAGCGGACACCATGTCGCGTTTGGAGAGCCCCTGATGTGCCTAAACAGTGGAGCTCCCCCCACAAGTGACCCCATTTTGGAAACTATACCCCTCAAGGATTTTATTAAGGGGTATAGCGAACATTTTGAACCCAGAGGTACGACACAGAATTTGATAACATTAGGTTATCATATTGAATAAGTTGTCATTACTCTTGAGCGCAAGTGCTCGCTACTTGAGTTTGCATCGGGTACTCAGGTATGCACCATGTATCACGGGTGCTCAAGTGAAATGCTCGAGTCCCCGCCCGCATGTTTCACGGTTATTAGACACCCACAAAAAAACATGCGGGGATCGCTCGTGCATGGCAGGCAATCCCCGCGTTTTTTTTGGCCGCGAAGCATATGGGGCGGAGACTCGAGCACCCGCAATACTCAGTGCATACCCGAGCACCCGATGCAAACAAGTAGCGAGCACTTGCATTCAACACTAGTCGCCATATCGTCATGTATTTTTTTTTTTTTTTACATTGAAAAAAACAACAACCTCAACCCTAACATTAGCACAACCCCAACCCCAGCCCTAGCGTTTATTTTTTACACCGTTCCTCATGCGGTATAAGTGATGAGATTACTTTATTCTTCGGGTCGGTGCGATTACAGTGATACCAGAATCATATCGGGTTTTTATGATTGACAGCTGTCACACACTAAAAGACACATATTTTGTAAAATCTAGTTTTTGCATCGCCATATTTTGGCCGACAGAGTCATGTGACGGCTTGTTTTTTGCGGGATGAGTTGACGTTGTTATTGGTGCCATTTTCAGGCACGTGACATTTTTTGATCGCTTTCTATTCCTATTTTTGGGAGGCAGAATAAACAAGAACCAACAATTCAGGAATTGTGTTTTTTTACATTTTTTTATTCTGCTCCGGGTGTGGTAAAATTGATAAGGCAGCTTTATTCTTCGGGTCAGTACGTTTACAGCGGTACCACATTTATATAGTTTTTCTATGTTTTGGCGCTTTTACACAGTAAAAGCTATTTTATAGAAAAAAATATTTTTTGCATCGTTTTATTCTGAGAGCTATAGCTTTTTGATTTTTCGGATGATGGAGCTGTATGGTGGCTTGTTTTTTGCGGGATGAGATGACGTTTTCAGCGGTACCATTTTTATTTATATTTGTCTTTTTGATTGCATGTTATTACATTTTTTTGTTTGGCGGTATCATGATAAAGCATTGTTTTTTGCTTAGTTTATTATTATTATTTTTTTTACCGTGTTCACTGAAGGGGTTAACTAGTGGAACAGTTAACTAGGTCAGGTCGTTACGGACGCGGCGATACCAAATATGTGTACTTTTGTTTGTTTGTTTTTTTTTCATAATATTTATTGATGGGTACATTATATTTTTATTTTTAGTGGATTATTTTTACAATTTTTTTTTTCACTTTCTGATAGTTTTTATACTTTATTACTTTGTCCCACTATGGGACTTTCACTTTTTTTTCTCTGATCGCCTGCATGGCACAGGAATGCAGCACCATCCCTGTGCCATGCAGGCTGTCAGCGCTGGACAGGGAGAAGATAGCTTGGAGATGCACTGCGCATGTCCAAACAATCTTCCTGCTGTCTGGTGACCCGGATGTTGTCATGACGACATCAGGTCATCATGGCAACACCCGGGAAGCCGCGGCAGACAGCGCCTCCCCTTGCCTCCGCAATGCTGCGATCGACTTTGATCGCAGCATCGCGGGGTTTCATGTGCTGGGAGCGGTGCAGGACCGCTCCCTGCACATAGTATCGGGTGTCAGCTGTGACAATCAGCTGACACCGGGCGGCGATCGCGCCCGCACAGCCTGTGTGCGCGCGCGATCGACATGACGTACTAATACGGGTCAGGCTCTTAAAGCCCAGGGCACAGACGCGTATTAGTACGTCATGGGCTTTAAAGGGGTTAAAGCTGTGGGTATTGGGAATTAATCGAATTGTCCTGGGTAGTGCATTCCAAAGAATTGGCGCAGCATGTGAGAAATCTTGGAGACGGGAGATGGAGGTTCGGATTAAGGAGGATTTTAGTTTGAAGTCATTAGCAGAACGGAGGGCACGTGTAGGGTGGTAGACTGAGATGAGGGAGGAGATGTAGAGTGGTGCTGAATCGTGGAGGTTTGTGGGTAAGAGTGATAAGTTTATATTGAACTCTGTATTGGTGGGGCAACCAGTGCAATGATTGGCACAGGGAAGAGGCATCAGTGTAGCGGTTGGTGAGGAATATGATCCTGGCTGCTGCATTCAGGATGGATTGGAAAGAGGGAGACCGATTAGTAGAGTTGCAATAGTTCAGACGAGAATGAATAAGAGCGACAGTAAGAGTTTTTTCTGAGTCAAAGGGAAGAAAAGTTCTGATTCTAGAGATGTGTTTGAGGTGTAGATGACACGAGAGAGCAAGTGATTTTATGTGAGGAGTGAAGGAAAGATCTAAATAGAGTATGACCCCAAGACAGCGGGCTTGTTGCTGGGGAGTAATGGTGGAGCCACAAACGGGAATAGCGTTTTTTTCACCAAAAGTCTCTCAGGTGTGCCATCATGGGTGAAGGGAAAACACCAAGGTTACTTACCAGTAGCCGGTTTTTCCAGAACCCATGACGGCACCCGTATATTCCCCTCCTTCTTTCTTTCTCACCATATGGGTGTGCACGTTTGTTGGGTGTTATATAATGTGGTGTTGGATTTTCTGTATAACTCTTTCTATGAAGGTCCTCTCAATGCTCTGTAACCAACTGATTCGGGGGAGAGGAGCCGCCCCTTTTATTTCAGATGGTTTCCTGTCCTTGGTGGGTGGATCCTCTCTCTCAGGTGTGCCGACATGGGTTCTGGAAAAACTGACTACCGGTAAGTAACCTTGGTGTTTCTTCTTCAGCTGCCCCTGATTTCAGGGTAAGTTTTCACATCCGCAGCTCGTCTACACACACGTCCCTTTTCTTCGGTCTTCTGCAGCACATGCCGACACTGCCCGTAAAAATAAGGGTCATTATAATGCCGCCTGAATAAAAATAGCTGCCCTGCTGTGCCCTAAATAATCCTGTGCTGTGCCACTGAATAAATAATGAATCCATACACAAAAGATAATATCCACGCTGTCCCTCTTATGATACATGACCTCCTCTTCTATAAAATATTGCCTCCACACCGTCCTCCCTTATATACTATATCCACCACACCGTCCCTCCCCCATAAACTATGGCCACCACACTGTCCTTGCTCATGAATAATAACTGTCAAACCATCGCCCCTTAACAACTATGACCTATACACTGTCCATCCTACACACTACACCTACGTTATGTCCTATAGCCTCCACACTGTCCCCATCTGCAGTGTCCCTCCCCACAATGCCCCCTCTCCATACTGTGCCCCCTCTCCACACTGTGCCTACACAATCTCCCTCCGTATACACTGCCTCCCATACTGTGCCCCATCTCCACACTGTACTCCCTCCATACTGTGCCTACACAATGTCCCTCCATATACACTGCCTCCCATACTGTGCCTACACAATGTCCCTCCGTATACACTGCCTCCCATACTGTGCCCCCTCTCCACACTGTACTACCTCCATACTGTGCCTACACAATGTCCCTCCGTATACACTGCCTCTCATACTGTGCCCCATCTCCACACTGTACTCCCTCCATACTGTGCCTACACAATGTCCCTCCGTATACACTGCCTCCCATACTGTGCCCCCTCTCCACACTGTACTCCCTCCATACTGTGCCTACACAATGTCCCTCCGTATACACTGCCTCCCATACTGTGCCCCATCTCCACACTCTACTCCCTCCATACTGTGCCTACACAATGTCCATCCGTATACACTGCCTCCCATACTGTGCCCCATCTCCACACTCTACTCCCACCATACTGTGCCTACACAATGTCCCTCCGTATACACTGCCTCCCATACTGTGCCCCATCTCCACACTGTACTCCCTCCATACTGTGCCTACACAATGTCCCTCCGTATACACTGCCTCCCATACTGTGCCCCATCTCCACACTGTACTCCCTCCATACTGTGCCTACAAAATGTCCCTCCGTATACACTGTCTCCCATACTGTGCCCCATCTTCACACTGTACTCCCTCCATACCGTGCCTACACAATGTCCCTCCGTATACACTGCCACCCATACTGTGCCCCATCTCCACACTGTACCCCCTCCACACTGTGCCTACACAATGTCCCACGGTATACACTGCCTCCCATACTGTGCCCCCTCTCCACACTGTACTCCCTCCATACTGTGCCTACACAATGTCCCATGGTATACACTGCCTCCCATACTGTGCCCTCTCCACACTGTACTCTCTCCATACTGTGCCTATACAATGTCCCTCCGTATATACAACCTCCCATATTGTGCCCCATCTCCACACTGTACTCCCTCCATACTGTGCCTATACAATGTCCCTCCGTATACACTACCTCCCATACTGTGCCCCATCTCCACACTGTACTCCCTCCATACTGTGCCTACACAATGTCCCTCCCTATACACTGCCTCCCATACTGTGCCCCATCTCCACACTGTACTCCCTCCATACTGTGCCTACACAGTGTCCCTCCGTATACACTGCCTCCCATACTGTGCCCCATCTCCACACTGTACTCCCTCCATACCGTGCCTACACAGTGTCCCTCCGTATACACTGACTCCCATACTGTGCCCCATCTCCACACTGTGCCTACACAATGTCCCTCCGTATACACTGCCTCCCATACTGTGCCCCATCTCCACACCGTACTCCCTCCATACTGTGCCTACACAATGTCCCTCCGTATACACTGCCTCCCATACTGTGCCCCATCTCCACACTGTACTCCCTCCATACTGTGCCTACACAATGTTCCTCCGTATACACTGCCTCCCATACTGTGCCCCATCTCCACACTGTACTCCCTCCATACTGTGCCTACAGTGTCCCTCCGTATACACTGCCTCCCATACTGTGCCCCATCTCCACACTGTACTCCCTCCATACTGTGCCTACACAATGTTCCTCCATATACACTGCCTCCCATACTGTGCCCCATCTCCACACTGTACTCCCTCCATACCGTGCCTACAGTGTCCCTCCGTATACACTGCCTCCCATACTGTGTCCCATCTCCACACTGTACTCCCTCCATACCGTGCCTACACAGTGTCCCTCCGTATACACTGACTCCCATACTGTGCCCCATCTCCACACTGTACTCCCTCCATACCGTGCCTACACAATGTCCCTCCGTATACACTGCCTCCCATACTGTGCCCCATCTCCACACCGTACTCCCTCCATACCGTGCCTACACAATGTTCCACCGTATACACTGCCTCCCATACTGTGCCCCCTCTCCACACTGTACTCCCTCCATACCGTGCCTACACAATGTCCCTCCGTATACACTGCCTCCCATACTGTGCCCCATCTCCACACCGTACTCCCTCCATACTGTGCCTACACAATGTCCCTCCGTATACACTGCCTCCCATACTGTGACCCTCTCCACACCGTACTCCCTCCATACTGTGTCTACACAATGTCCCTCCGTATACACTGCCTCCCATACTGTGCCCCATCTCCACACTGTACTCCCTCCATACTGTGCCTACACAATGTCCCTCCGTATACACTGCCTCCCATACTGTGCCCCCTCTCCACACTGTACTCCCTCCATACTGTGCCTACACAATGTCCCTCCGTATACACTGCCTCCCATACTGTGCCCCCACTCCACACTGTACCTACACAATGTCCCTCCGTATACACTGCCTCCCATACTGTGCCCCATCTCCACACTGTACTCCCTCCATACTGTGCCTACACAATGTCCCTCCATATACACTGCCTCCCATACTGTGCCCCCTCTCAACACTGTACTCCCTCCATACTGTGCCTACACAATGTCCCTCCGTATACACTGCCTCCCATACTGTGCCCCATCTCCAAACTGTACTCCCTCCATACTGTGCCTACACAATGTCCCTCCGTATACACTGCCTCCCATACTGTGCCCCATCTCCACACTGTACTCCCTCCATACTGTGCCTACACAATGTCCCTCCGTATACACTGCCTCCCATACTGTGCCCCCTCTCCACACTGTACTCCCTCCATACAGTGCCTACACAATGTCCCTCCATATACACTGCCCCCCATACTGTGCCCCCTCTCCACACTGTACTCCCTCCATAATGTGCCTACACAATGTCCCTCCGTATACACTGCCTCCCATATTGTGCCCCCTCTCCACACTGTACTCCCTCCATACTGTGCCTACACAATGTCCCTCCATATACACTACCTCCCATACTGTACCCCCTGTCCAGACTGTACTCCCTCCATACTGTGCCTACACAATGTCCCTCCGTATACACTGCCTCCCATACTGTGCCCCATCTCCACACTGTGCTCCCTCCATACTGTGCCTATACAATGTCCCTCCGTATACACTGCCTCCCATACTGTGCCCCATCTCCACACTGTGCTCCCTCCATACTGTGCCTACACAATGTCCCTCCGTATACACTGCCTCCCATACTGTGCCCCATCTCCACACTGTACTTCCTCCATACTGTGCCTACACAATGTCCCTCCGTATACACTGCCTCCCATACTGTGCCCCATCTCCACACTGTACTCCCTCCATACTGTGCCTACACAATGTCCCTCCGTATACACTGCCTCCCATACTGTGCCCCATCTCCACACTGTACTCCCTCCATACTGTGCCTACACAATGTCCCTCCGTATACACTGCCTCCCATACTGTGCCCCATCTCCACACTGTACTCCCTCCATACTCTGCCTACACAATGTCTCTCGGTATACACTGCCTCCCATACTGTGCCCCTCTCCACACTGTACTCCCTCCATACTGTGCCTACACAATGTTCCTCCGTATACACTGACTCCCATACTGTGCCCCATCTCCACACTGTACTCCCTCCATACTGTGCCTACACAATGTCCCTCCGTATACACTGCCTCCCATACTGTGCCCCCTCTCCACACTGTACTCCCTCCATACTGTGCCTACACAATGTCCCTCCGTATACACTGCCTCCCATACTGTGCCCCATCTCCACACTGTTCTCCCTCCATACTGTGCCTACACAATGTCCCTCCGTATACACTGCCTCCCATACTGTGCCCCATCTCCACACTGTACTCCCTCCATACAGTGCCTACACAATGTCCCTCCGTATACACTGCCTCCCATACTGTGCCCCATCTCCACACTGTACTCCCTCCATACAGTGCCTACACAATGTCCCTCCGTATACACTGCCTCCCATACTGTGCCCCCTCTCCACACTGTACTCCCTCCATACTGTGCCTACACAATGTCCCTCCGTATACACTGCCTCCCATACTGTGCCCCATCTCCACACTGTTCTCCCTCCATACTGTGCCTACACAATGTCCCTCCGTATACACTGCCTCCCATACTGTGCCCCATCTCCACACTGTACTCCCTCCATACAGTGCCTACACAATGTCCCTCCGTATACACTGCCTCCCATACTGTGCCCCATCTCCACACTGTACTCCCTCCATACAGTGCCTACACAATGTCCCTCCGTATACACTGCCTCCCATACTGTGCCCCATCTCCACACTGTACTCCCTTCATACTGTGCCTACACAATGTCCCTCCGTATACACTGCCTCCCATACTGTGCCCCATCTCCACACTGTACTCCCTCCATACTGTGCCTACACAATGTCCCTCCGTATACACTGCCTCCCATACTGTGCCCCCTCTCCACACCGTACTCCCTCCATACTGTGCCTACACAATGTCCCTTTGTATACACTGCCTCCCATACTGTGCCCCATCTCCACACCGTACTCCCTCCATACTGTGCCTACACAATGTCCCTCCGTATACACTGCCTCCCATACTGTGCCCCCTCTCCACACTGTACTCCCTCCATACTGTGCCTACACAATGTCCCTCCGTATACACTGCCTCCCATACTGTGCCCCCTCTCCACACTGTACTCCCTTCATACTGTGCCTACACAATGTCCCTCCGTATACACTGCCTCCCATACTGTGCCCCATCTCCACACTGTACTCCCTCCATACAGAGCCTACACAATGTCCCTCCGTATACACTGCCTCCCATAATGTGCCCCATCTCCACACTGTACCTACACAATGTCCCTCCGTATACACTGCCTCCCATACTGTGCCCCATCTCCACACCGTACTCCCTCCATAATGTGCCTACACAATGTCCCTCTGTATACACTGTCTCCCATACTGTGCCCCATCTCCACACTGTACTCCCTCCATACTGTGCCTACACAATGTCCCTCCGTATACACTGCCTCCCATACTGTGCCCCCTCTCCACACTGTACTCCCTCCATACTGTGCCTACACAATGTCCCTCCGTATACACTGCCTCCCATACTGTGCCCCCTCCCACACTGTACTCCCTCCATACTGTGCCTACACAATGTCCCTCTGTATACACTGCCTCCCATACTGTGCCCCATCTCCACACTGTACTCCCTCCATACTGTGCCTACACAATGTCCCTCCGTATACACTGCCTCCCATACTGTGCCCCATCTCCACACTGTACTCCCTCCATACTGTGCCTACACAATGTCCCTCCGTATACACTGCCTCCCATACTGTTACCCATCTCCACACTGTACTCCCTCCATACTGTGCCTACACATTGTCCCTCCGTATACACTGCCTCCCATACTGTGCCCCATCTCCACACTGTACTCCCTCCATACTGTGCCTACACAATGTCCCTCCGTATACACTGCCTCCCATACTGTGCCCCATCTCCACAGTGTGCTCCCTCCATACTGTGCCTACACAATGTCCCTCCGTATACACTGCCTCCCATACTGTGCCCCCTCTCCACACTGTACTCCCTCTCCATACTGTGCCTACACAATGTCCCTCCGTATTCACTGCCTCCCATACTGTGCCCCATCTCCACACTGTACTCCCTCCATACTGTGCCTACACAATGTCCCTCCGTATACACTGCCTCCCATACTGTGCCTTTACTGAACCTTCAGCTCCACTAAGGAGCACTTACTTTCCCTTACTTTGTGGCGCTCTATCACACAGCCAGCACCCCATGTACCTCCGTAATACAGCCAGCACCCCATGTACCTCCTATGCAGCCAGCACCCCATGTACCTCCCAAATACAGCCAGCACCCCATGTACCTCCCAAATGCAGCCAGCACCCCATGTACCTCCTATGCAGCCAGCACCCCATGTACCTCCCATATACAGCCAGCACCCCATGTACCTCCCATATACAGCCAGCACCCCATGTACCTCCCATATACAGCCAGCACCCCATGTACCTCCCATATACAGCCAGCACCCCATGTACCCATCCTAATGCACCCCGCATACAGCCAGCACCCCATGTACCTCCCAAATACAGCCAGCACCCCATGTACCTCCCATATACAGCCAGCACCCCATGTACCTCCCAAATACAGCCAGCACCCCATGTACTCATCCTAATGCACCCCGCATACAGCCAACACCCCATGTACCTCCCAAATACAGCCAGCACCCCATGTACCTCCCAAATACAGCCAGCACCCCATGTACCTCCAAATACAGCCAGCACCCCATGTACCTCCAAATACAGCCAGCACCCCATGTACCTCCCAAATACAGCAGGCACCCCGTGTACCTCCCAAATACAGCCAACACCCCGTGTACCTCCCAAATACAGCCAACACCCCGTGTACCTCCCATATACAGCCAGCACCCCATGTACCTCCCATATACAGCCAGCACCCCATGTACCTCCCATATACAGCCAGCACCCCATGTACCTCCCATATACAGCCAGCACCCCATGTACCTCCCATATACAGCCAGCACCCCATGTACCTCCCAAATACAGCCAGCACCCCATGTACCTCCCAAATACAGCCAGCACCCCATGTACCCATCCTAATGCACCCCGCATACAGCGAGGCACCCCATGTACCCCCCATATACAGCCAGCACCCCGTGTACGTCCCAAATACAGCCAGCACCCCGTGTACCTCCAAATACAGCCAGCACCCCGTGTACCTCCCAAATACAGCCAGCACCCCGTGTACCTCCCAAATACAGCCAGCACCCCGTGTACCTCCCATATACAGCCAGCACCCCATGTACCTAACATATACAGCCAGCAACCCATGTACCTCCCAAATACAGCCAGCACCCCGTGTACCTCCCAAATACAGCCAGCACCCCGTGTACCTCCCAAATACAGCCAGCACCCCATGTACCTCCCAAATACAGCCAGCACCCCGTGTACCTCCAAATACAGCCAGCACCCCGTGTACCTCCAAATACAGCCAGCACCCCATGTACCTCCCATATACAGCCAGCACCCCGTGTACCTCCCAAATACAGCCAGCACGCCATGTACCTCCCAAATACAGCCAGCACCCCGTGTACCTCCCAAATACAGCCAGCACCCCGTGTACCTCCCAAATACAGCCAGCACCCCATGTACCTCCCAAATACAGCCAGCACCCCATGTACCTCCCAAATACAGCCAGCACCCCATGTACCTCCCAAATACAGCCAGCACCCCATGTACCTCCCAAATACAGCCAGCACCCCATGTACCTCCAAATACAGCCAGCACCCCATGTACCTCCCAAATACAGCCAGCACCCCATGTACCTCCCAAATACAGCCAGCACCCCATGTACCTCCCAAATACAGCCAGCACCCCATGTACCTCCCATATACAGCCAGCAACCCATGTACCTCCCAAATACAGCCAGCATCCCATGTACCTCCCATATACAGCCAACACCCCATGTACCTCCAAATACAGCCAGCACCCCATGTACCTCCCAAATACAGCCAGCACCCCATGTACCTCCCATATACAGCCAGCACCCCATGTACCTCCCATATACAACCAGCACCCCATGTACCCACCACTCAGCCAACACCCTGTGACCCCCTATGCAGCCAGCACCACGTGTACCCCCTATGCAGCCAGCACCCCGTGTACCTCCCAAATACAGCCAGCACCCCATGTACCTCCCAAATACAGCCAGCACCCCATGTACGTCCCAAATACAGCCAGCACCCCATGTACCTCCCAAATACAGCCAGCACCCCATGTACCTCCCAAATACAGCCAGCACCCCATGTACCTCCCAAATACAGCCAGCACCCCATGTACCTCCAAATACAGCCAGCACCCCGTGTACCTCCAAATACAGCCAGCACCCCATGTACCTCCCATATACAGCCAGCACCCCGTGTACCTCCCAAATACAGCCAGCACCCCGTGTACCTCCCAAATACAGCCAGCACCCCGTGTACCTCCCAAATACAGCCAGCACCCCGTGTACCTCCCAAATACAGCCAGCACCCCATGTACCTCCCAAATACAGCCAGCACCCCATGTACCTCCAAATACAGCCAGCACCCCATGTACCTCCCAAATACAGCCAGCACCCCGTGTACCTCCCAAATACAGCCAGCACCCCGTGTACCTCCAAATACAGCCAGCACCCCATGTACCTCCCAAATACAGCCAGCACCCCATGTACCTCCCAAATACAGCCAGCAACCCATGTACCTCCCATATACAGCCAGCAACCCATGTACCTCCCATATACAGCCAGCAACCCATGTACCTCCCAAATACAGCCAGCACCCCGTGTACCTCCCAAATACAGCCAGCACCCCATGTACCTCCCAAATACAGCCAGCACCCCATGTACCTCCCAAATACAGCCAGCACCCCGTGTACCTCCAAATACAGCCAGCACCCCGTGTACCTCCAAATACAGCCAGCACCCCATGTACCTCCCATATACAGCCAGCACCCCGTGTACCTCCCAAATACAGCCAGCACCCCATGTACCTCCCAAATACAGCCAGCACCCCGTGTACCTCCCAAATACAGCCAGCACCCCATGTACCTCCCATATACAGCCAGCACCCCATGTACCTCCCAAATACAGCCAGCACCCCGTGTACCTCCAAATACAGCCAGCACCCCGTGTACCTCCAAATACAGCCAGCACCCCATGTACCTCCCATATACAGCCAGCACCCCGTGTACCTCCCATATACAGCCAGCACCCCATGTACCTCCCATATACAGCCAGCACCCCATGTACCTCCCATATACAGCCAGCACCCCATGTACCTCCCATATACAGCCAGCAACCCATGTACCTCCCAAATACAGCCAGCAACCCATGTACCTCCCATATACAGCCAACACCCCATGTACCTCCAAATACAGCCAGCACCCCATGTACCTCCCATATACAGCCAGCACCCCATGTACCCACCACTCAGCCAACACCCTGTGACCCCCTATGCAGCCAGCACCACGTGTACCCCCTATGCAGCCAGCACCCCGTGTACCTCCCAAATACAGCCAGCACCCCATGTACCTCCCAAATACAGCCAGCACCCCATGTACCTCCCAAATACAGCCAGCACCCCATGTACCTCCCAAATACAGCCAGCACCCCATGTACGTCCCAAATACAGCCAGCACCCCATGTACCTCCCAAATACAGCCAGCACCCCATGTACCTCCCAAATACAGCCAGCACCCCGTGTACCTCCCAAATACAGCCAGCACCCCGTGTACCTCCAAATACAGCCAGCACCCCATGTACCTCCCAAATACAGCCAGCACCCCATGTACCTCCCATATACAGCCAGCAACCCATGTACCTCCCAAATACAGCCAGCACCCCATGTACCTCCCATATACAGCCAGCACACCATGTACCTCCAAATACAGCCAGCACCCCATGTACCTCCCAAATACAGCCAGCACCCCATGTACCTCCCATATACAGCCAGCACCCCATGTACCTCCCATATACAGCCAGCACCCCATGTACCTCCCATATACAGCCAGCACCCCATGTACCTCCCATATACAGCCAGCAACCCATGTACCTCCCAAATACAGCCAGCACCCCATGTACCTCCCATATACAGCCAACACCCCATGTACCTCCAAATACAGCCAGCACCCCATGTACCTCCCAAATACAGCCAGCACCCCATGTACAGCCAGCACCCCATGTACCTCCCATGTACAGCCAGCACCCCATGTACCTCCCAAATACAGCCAGCACCCCATGTACCTCCCATATACAGCCAGCACCCCATGTACCTCCCAAATACAGCCAGCACCCCATGTACCTCCCAAATACAGCCAGCACCCCATGTACCTCCCAAATACAGCCAGCACCCCATGTACCTCCCAAATACAGCCAGCACCCCATGTACCTCCCATATACAGCCAGCACCCCATGTACCCACCACTCAGCCAACACCCTGTGACCCCCTATGCAGCCAGCACCACGTGTACCCCCTATGCAGCCAGCACCCCGTGTACCTCCCAAATACAGCCAGCACCCCATGTACCTCCCAAATACAGCCAGCACCCCATGTACGTCCCAAATACAGCCAGCACCCCATGTACGTCCCAAATACAGCCAGCACCCCATGTACCTCCCAAATACAGCCAGCACCCCATGTACCTCCCAAATACAGCCAGCACCCCATGTACCTCCCAAATACAGCCAGCACCCCATGTACCTCCCAAATACAGCCAGCACCCCATGTACCTCCAAATACAGCCAGCACCCCGTGTACCTCCAAATACAGCCAGCACCCCATGTACCTCCCAAATACAGCCAGCACCCCGTGTACCTCCCAAATACAGCCAGCACCCCATGTACCTCCCAAATACAGCCAGCACCCCATGTACCTCCCAAATACAGCCAGCACCCCATGTACCTCCCATATACAGCCAGCACTCCATGTACCTCCAAATACAGCCAGCACCCCATGTACCTCCCAAATACAGCCAGCACCCCATGTACCTCCCAAATACAGCCAGCACTCCATGTACCTCCAAATACAGCCTGCACCCCATGTACCTCCCATATACAGCCAGCACCCCATGTACCTCCCAAATACAGCCAGCACCCCATGTACCTCCCAAATACAGCCAGCACTCCATGTACCTCCAAATACAGCCAGCACCTCATGTACCTCCCATATACAGCCAGCACTCCATGTACCTCCAAATACAGCCAGCACCCCATGTACCTCCCAAATACAGCCAGCACCCCATGTACCCCCAAATACAGCCAGCACCCCATGTACCTCCCAAATACAGCCAGCACTCCAAGTACCTCCCAAATACAGCCAGCACCCCATGTACCCCCAAATACAGCCAGCACCCCATGTACCCGCAAATACAGCCAGCACCCCATGTACCTCCCAAATACAGTCAGCACCCCATGTACCTCCAAATACAGCCTGCACCCCATGTACCTCCCATATACAGCCAGCACCCCATGTACCTCCCAAATACAGCCAACACCCCATGTACCTCCCAAATACAGCCAGCACTCCATGTACCTCCAAATACAGCCAGCACCCCATGTACCTCCCAAATACAGCCAGCACCCCATGTACCTCCCAAATACAGCCAGCACCCCATGTACCTCCCAAATACAGCCAGCACCCCATGTACCTCCCAAATACAGCCAGCACCTCATGTACCTCCCATATACAGCCAGCACCCCATGTACCTCCCAAATACAGCCAGCACCCCATGTACCTCCAAATACAGCCAGCACCCCATGTACCTCCAAATACAGCCAGCACCTCATGTACCTCCCAAATACAGCCAGCACCCCATGTACCTCCCAAATACAGCCAGCACCCCATGTACCTCCAAATACAGCCAGCACCCCATGTACCTCCAAATACAGCCTGCACCCCATGTACCTCCCATATACAGCCAGCACCCCATGTACCTCCCAAATACAGCCAGCACCCCATGTACCTCCAAATACAGCCTGCACCCCATGTACCTCCCATATACAGCCAGCACCCCATGTACCTCCCAAATACAGCCAGCACCCCATGTACCTCCCAAATACAGCCAGCACTCCATGTACCTCCAAATACAGCCAGCACCTCATGTACCTCCCATATACAGCCAGCACTCCATGTACCTCCAAATACAGCCAGCACCCCATGTACCTCCCAAATACAGCCAGCACCCCATGTACCCCCAAATACAGCCAGCACCCCATGTACCTCCCAAATACAGCCAGCACTCCAAGTACCTCCCAAATACAGCCAGCACCCCATGTACCCCCAAATACAGCCAGCACCCCATGTACCCGCAAATACAGCCAGCACCCCATGTACCTCCCAAATACAGTCAGCACCCCATGTACCTCCAAATACAGCCTGCACCCCATGTACCTCCCATATACAGCCAGCACCCCATGTACCTCCCAAATACAGCCAACACCCCATGTACCTCCCAAATACAGCCAGCACTCCATGTACCTCCAAATACAGCCAGCACCCCATGTACCTCCCACATACAGCCAGCACCCCATGTACCTCCCACATACAGCCAGCACCCCATGTACCTCCCAAATACAGCCAGCACCCCATGTACCTCCCAAATACAGCCAGCACCCCATGTACCTCCCAAATACAGCCAGCACCCCATGTACCTCCCAAATACAGCCAGCACCTCATGTACCTCCCATATACAGCCAGCACCCCATGTACCTCCCAAATACAGCCAGCACCCCATGTACCTCCAAATACAGCCAGCACCTCATGTACCTCCCAAATACAGCCAGCACCCCATGTACCTCCCAAATACAGCCAGCACCCCATGTACCTCCAAATACAGCCAGCACCCCATGTACCTCCAAATACAGCCAGCACCTCATGTACCTCCCAAATACAGCCAGCACCCCATGTACCTCCCAAATACAGCCAGCACCCCATGTACCTCCCAAATACAGCCAACACCCCATGTACCTCCCAAATACAGCCAGCACCCCATGTACCTCCCAAATACAGCCAACACCCCATGTACCCCCCATATACAGCCAGCACCCCATGTACCTCCAAATACAGCCAGCACCCCATGTACCTCCCAAATACAGCCAGCACCCCATGTACCTCCCAAATACAGCCAGCACCCCATGTACCTCCAAATACAGCCAGCACCCCATGTACCTCCCAAATACAGCCAGCACCCCATGTACCCCGTATACAGCCTGCACCCCCATATCCCTCCCGCATTCCGCCATTACTGCCCGTGTGCACAGCCCCTTATACAGCCGCACAGTATGTCCTCCAGAGAGATAGATAGAGTGAGCAATCGCCTTAGAAGCCCCCTGATTAGTGACGCCCCCTCAGTATAACCAGTATGGAGCGGCTGTAGGACTCGTCCTTATAGACCGCGCTGTGTGCACAGGAGCCTCAGTGCAGGAACTCCATCTCCTCACCTCTGCAGTGACACCGAGGAGGGGGCGGAGCTCTGAGGAGGGGGCGGAGCTCTGAGGAGGGGCGTGGGCGGAGCTCTGAGGAGGAGGCGTGGGCGGAGCTCCAAGGAGGGGGCGCGGCTCCTCTCTGAGCGGCGGCGTCTTATTCGTGGCCCGGGGCCCCACATGCTGAGGGCTCAGTGCTGGAGTCCCCGCCCTGTACACAGACAGCAGCCTCCGCTGTGACTCCATCCATCACCACTGGGGCTGACACCAGAGAGCAACAGAGCGCAACACAGACCTACACCGAGCGGAAGGAGCTGCGGTGACGTCATCAGATCACATGGCCTTCACTTCTCTCCGGAGCTCCGCCCCCTGATCACATGACGGTGACGTCACCACAGGTCCTCCCGCTCTCAGTGCAGCAGCTCTTGCTCTCTGGTATCAGCCAGCAGCAGGTTTCCGCTTCCCGCCATTCCGGTGAGATTACAGGGAGGGTTTGTGGTGAATCTGTGAGAGGAGAGTGTGGGGTGAGATCAGAGCTGTTCCTGTGGAGGCTCCTGCTCCATGTGACTGCGGCTCCTCAGTGTTGTATGGGGGATGTGCAGCGGCTCCTCCTCACCTCACCGCCCCCGCTGGAGGTGGAGTTACCACGGTGACCGTCCCCCGCTGGCGGTGGAGTTACCACGGTGACCGTCCCCCGCTGGAGGTGTAGTTACCACGGTGACCGTCCCCCGCTGGAGGTGTAGTTACCACGGTGACCGTCCCCCGCTGGCGGTATAGTTGCCACGGTGACCATCCTCCTACGAGGCTGATAATGAGCGGTCAGATCGGTGGAGGAGGCCGCGGTGGAGTTTGTGGCTTTTCCTCCAGATTCTTCCTGATAAATGTCGGATATTTGGGGCAGAATTCAGTGATTGTCGTTATATCGTCCCCTGTGATCTCCATCTTCTCCTTCATCATGAAGACGCCGGCAGGACGAGATCCCTCCAACTGATCCAGTGCTCATCCCTCCTTCTCCTGAATGACCCCGAGGATGGACGAGGGCGAGACCACCAGAAGATTATTACACTTCACCCTGGAGATCATCTCCCTGCTGAGCGGAGAGGTAACTCCTCTACATTTCTATCAGCTTTATTGTGTTATGTAACAAGTCCGACATCGGGAAGAGGAAATCCAGAAGAGGAAGAGAAGGATTCTTTACTGTAAGAGCAGTGATTGTGTGCAGCTCTCTGCCAGGAGGAGTTGTCATGGGGATTCCCTATAAGAGCTGTAGAGGGGCCTGGATGTCTGTCCTGAGTGTAATAATATTCCAGGTTATGGCCCCAGATTACTGGAGACGGTTATTGATCCCGGGATTTCTACTGATTGTCAGATCTGGAGTCGGGAAGGAATTCTTCTACCTAAGTGTCTCTCTCCATACACAGGATTACACAATAGTGAGGAAGACACCGGGGGAGGGTGTGACTCCCATCATCCATCTCCAAGAGTCAGGAGGGCGGAGCCTGGACCCCATCACAGAGCCTCCCCCGCACCCCCCGATACATGAGAGGAAGAAGAAGAAGATCCTAGATCTCAGTGTAACGGGTCCGGGAGGCGGAACCTCTGAGCTACTATACAAGGGGGCGGCCCTTGTAAGGGAGCAGGTGACAGTCTCTGGGTGAACGGACAGGGAGTAACGGCAAGTGATCAGGGCAGTCTCTGGGTAAGGGGTAGGTACGACCTGTGATGGCAGAGCCTCCGGGTAGGCTAGCAGGCAGATGGTAGATGTGTGCTCCCAGGTGAGCAAGCGAGAGTCTCTGGAATAGCAGGTGGTCAGGGCACGTGACGGCGGAACCTCCGGGCTGGCAGGCAGGTAGGTAACGGAGAAGCGCTCCCAGGTGAGCGGGCAAGAGTCTCTGGAATAGCTGGTGGTCACCGCACGTGACAACGGGACCTCCGGGCTGGCAAGCAGGCAGGTAACGGAGATGCGCTCCCAGGTGAGCGGGCAAGAGTCTCTGAGATAGCTGGTGGTCACAGCACGTGACAACGGAGCCTCCGGGCTGGCAAGCAGGCAGATAACGGAGAAGCGCTCCCAGGTGAGCGGGCAGTAGTAAGGCAGACCGTCGGACCTCAGACTGGCAGACAGGTAACAAGTATTCAGGCAGGAATCAGGCAGGTAACTAGCAGGAAACTGGCAGGAAACTGGCAGATAACTGGCAGGTAACTGGCAACGGGACCTGAGGGCTGAAGCACAGGTGAGACACAGGTGCAAACAACATTGCTCGGGCACCTCCATTTTGGAGGAGGTGCCTTATATATGATGAAGTCCTCCGGCCATTGGCCGGGGACTCCTTAGGACGGCGCGCGCGGCCCCTTTAAGAGGAGGGGAGCGCGCGCGCGCCCTAAGCACAGGGGCCGGGAAGGAGCGCGCGCTGAGAGCAGAGCGGGAGGAGGACGCCGGGAAGGAGCGCGCGCTGACAGCAGAGCGGGGAGAGGACGCCGGGCACGGAGCAGAGCGGTGAGGGGAGCAGCGTCCCTGCCTAGCAGAGGGCAGGGACGCCAGCGCTACACTCAGCAACAAGATGATTGAGCTGCTGAGCGGAGAGGTGACTGCTGGGACATTATACAGGACAGCACTGGAGGATTCTGGGTGACGACCGGAGAGGTGACTGCTGGGATATTATACAGGACACCACTGGAGGATTCTGGGTGATGACCAGAGAGGTGACTGCTGGGACATTATACAGGACAGCACTGGAGGATTCTGGGTGATGACCGGAGAGGTGACTGCTGGGACATTATACAGGACGGCACTGGAGGATTCTGGGTGATGACCGGAGAGGTGACTGCTGAAACGTTATACAGGACAGCACTGGAGGATTCTGGGTGATGAGCGGAGAGGTGACTGCTGGGATATTATACAGGACACCACTGGAGGATTCTGGGTGATGACCGGAGAGGTGACTGCTGGGACATTATACAGGACAGCACTGGAGGATTCTGGGTAATGACCGGAGAGGTGACTGCTGGGATATTATACAGGACACCACTGGAGGATTCTGGGTGATGAGCGGAGAGGTGACTGCTGGGTCATTATACAGGACAGCACTGGAGGATTCTGGGTAATGACCGGAGAGGTGACTGCTGGGATATTATACAGGACACCACTGGAGGATTCTGGGTGATGACCGGAGAGGTGACTGCTGGGACATTATACAGGACAGCACTGGAGGATTCTGGGTGATGACCGGAGAGGTGACTGCTGGGACATTATACAGGACAGCACTGGAGGATTCTGGGTGATGACCGGAGAGGTGACTGCTGGGACATTATACAGGACAGCACTGGAGGATTCTGGATGATGACCGGAGAGGTGACTGCTGGGATATTATACAGCAGGGCTCGACAAACCCAGGCGCCTGGTCGCCAGTGGCGCCTAGAAAATGTTGCCTGGTGCTTGAGGAGTTGAGAAGAAAAAAAAATACTCTTAATCCAATCCCACCTCCTGCACAGAGTCATCCAATCGGAGGAAGCAGGGACAGTATCACTCAGGCCGCCTTCTCCACTTTGCTCCGTCCCCCTTATGCTCCGGGACTGGACAGGGAGAGTTGGGTTACGGGGAAGCAGGGCCGGCGTCAGCACCCGGCGTACCCGGGCAAGTGCCGGGGCCCTGGAAAATCAGAGGGGCCCAGCCGCCCACTCAATGTCGGGGCCCGGGCCCACACACCCACCCGCCCACTCACTGTCGGGGCCAGGCCCACACACTGTCGGGGCCGGGCCCACCCGCCCACTCACTGTCGGGGCCGGGCTCACCCGCCCACTCACTGTCGGGGCCCTGGCCGCTTCCTCGGCACCTGTTCAGGGACGCAGGCGCTGCTTGATTGCCGGCACTTCCCCCAGACATGGCCGCGCGCTGTCTGGCTGTGTCTGCTAGTAATGACACGGCAGGGTCGACGGCACTGCACCTTTAATTGTGCTTGTGTGTCGCTCCTGCCGCGTCATTACTAGCAGACACAGCCGCACAGCGCGCGGCCATGTCTGGGGGACTGCCGGCAATCAAACACCGTCGGAGCGGAGGTCCTGCACAGATGGGCGGGAGGGGCCCGGACCCGACCGCAAGTGGGCCCCTCTGATGTTCCAGGGCCATGAAGTCTGTGACACGCCGGGGGCCCTGCACTGCCCCATACCCGAGGAGCTGCTGGACAGGACACTGGACCGGGGACAGGTGAGTGAGGCTTCCCCAATCCCCATATTAAAAATATTAGTAATGGGTCTGTGTGAGTGCATGTATGTGAATGTCAGTGTATATGACTGTGTATATATATTTGTCTGTTTTATCTATGTGTATGTCTGTATGTGTACATATGTCTGCGTACCGTGTGTGCGCGCGCATATGTCTGCGTATGTGAAGGATGAGGGGGCAGGCTGGGCCATGTGTAATAAATAAATAAATATATATATATATATATATTTATTTCTCCGCCGTATCTGTGCATCATGAATCGTGTATGTGTTAAAAGGGCCCACTGAGACTCTTTCGCCCGGGGCCCAGAAAAACCTGGAGCCGGCCCTGGGGGGAAGGATCGCTGTGGCCGGGGGCCCGTTCTCATCTCCCGCTACCTGTGTAAGTACATACAAAGGCCGTGCTCCCCGGGGAGACGCCGTGTGTGAGGGGGTCTATATGTACAGTTTGTCAACAAAAAAAATTCTGGCTCCTAAATTTTTTGGCTGGCTCCTAGATTCTGAACAACTTTGTCGACCCCTGTTATACAGGACACCACTGGAGGATTCTGGGTGATGACCGGAGAGGTGACTGCTGGGATATTATACAGGACACCACTGGAGGATTCTGGGTGATGACCGGAGAGGTGACTGCTGGGACATTTTACAGGACAGCACTGGAGGATTCTGGGTGATGACCGGAGAGGTGACTGCTCGGTCATTATACAGGACAGCACTGGAGGATTCTGGGTGATGACCGGAGAGGTGACTGCTGGGATATTATACAGGACACCACTGGAGGATTCTGGGTGATGACCGGAGAGGTGACTGCTGGGACATTATACAGGACAGCACTGGAGGATTCTGGGTGATGACCGGAGAGGTGACTGCTGGGACATTATACAGGACACCACTGGAGGATTCTGGGTGATGACCGGAGAGGTGACTGCTGGGATATTATACAGGACAGCACTGGAGGATTCTGGGTGATGACCGGAGAGGTGACTGCTGGGATATTATACAGGACAGCACTGGAGGATTCTGGGTGATGACCGGAGAGGTGACTGCTGGGACATTATACAGGACAGCACTGGAGGATTCTGGGTGATGACCGGAGAGGTGACTGCTGGGATATTATACAGGACACCGCTGGAGGATTCTGGGTGATGAGCGGAGAGGTGACTGCTGGGACATTATACAGGACGGCACTGGAGGATTCTGGGTGATGAGCGGAGAGGTGACTGCTGGGTCATTATACAGGACAGCACTGGAGGATTCTGGGTGATGACCGGAGAGGTGACTGCTGGGATATTATACAGGACAGCACTGGAGGATTCTGGGTGATGAGCGGAGAAGTGACTGCTGGGACATTATACAGGACAGCACTGGAGGATTCTGGGTGATGACCGGAGAGGTGACTGCTGGGATATTATACAGGACAGCACTGGAGGATTCTGGGTGATGACCGGAGAGGTGACTGCTGGGTCATTATACAGGACAGCACTGGAGGATTCTGGGTGATGACCGGAGAGGTGACTGCTGGGTCATTATACAGGACAGCACTGGAGGATTCTGGGTGATGACCGGAGAGGTGACTGCTGGGATATTATACAGGACACCACTGGAGGATTCTGGGTGATGACCGGAGAGGTGACTGCTGGGACATTATACAGGACAGCACTGGAGGATTCTGGGTGATGACCGGAGAGGTGACTGCTGGGACATTATACAGGACACCACTGGAGGATTCTGGGTGATGACCGGAGAGGTGACTGCTGGGATATTATACAGGACAGCACTGGAGGATTCTGGGTGATGACCGGAGAGGTGACTGCTGGGATATTATACAGGACAGCACTGGAGGATTCTGGGTGATGAGCGGAGAGGTGACTGCTGGGTCATTATACAGGACGGCACTGGAGGATTCTGGGTGATGACCGGAGAGGTGACTGCTGGGATATTATACAGGACACTACTGGAGGATTCTGGGTGATGACCGGAGAGGTGACTGCTGGGATATTATACAGGACACCACTGGAGGATTCTGGGTGATGACCGGAGAGGTGACTGCTGGGATATTATACAGGACACCACTGGAGGATTCTGGGTGATGACCGGAGAGGTGACTGCTGGGATATTATACAGGACACCACTGGAGGATTCTGGGTGATGACCGGAGAGGTGACTGCTGGGATATTATACAGGACACCACTGGAGGATTCTGGGTGATGACCGGAGAGGTGACTGCTGGGACATTATACAGGACAGCACTGGAGGATTCTGGGTGATGACCGGAGAGGTGACTGCTGGGACATTATACAGGACAGCACTGGAGGATTCTGGGTGATGAGCGGAGACGTGGCTGCTGGGACATTATACAGGACAGCACTGGAGGATTCTGGGTGATGAGCGGAGAGGTGGCTGCTGGGACATTATACAGGACGGCACTGGAGGATTCTGGGTGATGAGCGGAGAGGTGACTGCTGGGATATTATACAGGACGGCACTGGAGGATTCTGGGTGATGACCGGAGAGGTGACTGCTGGGACATTATACAGGACAGCACTGGAGGATTCTGGGTGATGAGCGGAGAAGTGACTGCTGGGACATTATACAGGACGGCACTGGAGGATTCTGGGTGATGACCGGAGAGGTGACTGCTGGGACATTATACAGGACGGCACTGGAGGATTCTGGGTGATGACCGGAGAGGTGACTGCTGGGACATTATACAGGACAGCACTGGAGGATTCTGGGTGATGAACGGAGAGGTGGCTGCTGGGACATTATACAGGACGGCACTGGAGGATTCTGGGTGATGAGCGGAGAGGTGACTGCTGGGACATTATACAGGACGGCACTGGAGGATTATGGGTGATGGCCGGAGAGGTGACTGCTGGGACATTATACAGGACAGCACTGGAGGATTCTGGGTGATGAGCTTAGAGGTGACTGCTGGGACATTATACAGGACAGCACTGGAGGATTCTGGGTGATGACCGGAGAGGTGACTGCTGGGACATTATACAGGACAGCACTGGAGGATTCTGGGTGATGAGCTTAGAGGTGACTGCTGGGACATTATACAGGACAGCACTGGAGGATTCTGGGTGATGACCGGAGAGGTGACTGCTGGGACATTATACAGGACAGCACTGGAGGATTCTGGGTGATGAGCTTAGAGGTGACTGCTGGGACATTATACAGGACAGCACTGGAGGATTCTGGGTGATGACCGGAGAGGTGACTGCTGGGACATTATACAGGACAGCACTGGAGGATTCTGGGTGATGACGGTGTCGTTGTTGTCAGGTTCCTATAAGGTGTCAGGACGTTGCTGTCTATCTCTCCATGGAGGAGTGGGAGTATCTAGAAGGACACTAGGATCGGTACCAGGAGGTGATGATGGAGGAGCTCCGGCCTCTGACATCACCAGGTGAGAGGAGACTCTTGTTGGCTCCGGTGGATGTGATGACGTCTCTCGGCCTCCTCCTATAATAGATGATTTTTCTCCAGACTTGCTCTGGTTTTCTCTACATTTTCTCACAGCTTTCATTCCCTGATTCTTCTCTTCTGATCTGTGAGTCGCGGTTTCTCCGCTGTCGTCTTCATCAGTCTTGAGTCTTCGTCCTCGGCGGCTTCTCTCAGAATCTTTCCCCTTCCTTAGAGCATCGGTCACATTTTGTCTGCAGATGTCCCAGCGCTTCTGTCCGTTCTCTCCTGTGAGATCTTTCGGTACCTGAGTCTGTCGTGGATTGTTACTCAGCAGAGTCGGGGTTAATTTACTGATGATTTTCCCCGTAATCCGCTGTCGCTCGTCCGTCCCTCAGAATCGGTGCCGGCTCAATGTCGTCATCAGTCGTGGTCGGGCGTCCGGCTCCTCCCTCTTGGCTGACACTTGTGTGACCTTCCTTGGTCTCCTCCGTTCATTCTTCTTCTTTGTGACAAATCACTTTCTCCGTACTGAGCACAAAGTCCTGGATAAATATCGGCACCGGACCGTCCCTCAGACCCCGAAACACGAGTCCTGACATGAAGATGGAGCGTGGTGGAGTCGATCACCCACCAGAGCCGGACATGGAGGCTCCAGCAGTTCTCGGCCCCCGCGTCTATTCACCACTCGCTCTGCAGGCGGAAAAGCACAGAACTTTCCGCACTGGAGGAGAAGATCGGATCACCGCGCACTCCTCTCTATAGGGGGAATGTGTCTCCTGCAGGAGAGCGACGATTCTGAGTACGGAGAGTTATAGGCCATGCAATGCCCCATGGGAAATAACATATGCAAATTTCCTTTTGCTAGATGCAGAAAACAGGGTCTCTAGCGCCATCTACAGGATTCAGAAATCTAGGAGTCAATGTCAAAGTTTCAAACCCATCCTGATAGGGCAAATTTCCATTTTTTCATTTTTCCCCTCCCCTTCTTCTATAGGCCATAATATTTATATTTTTCCATCCACAGATGTTTGAGCTCTTCTGTTTTTTACATGACAAATTGTGCATTTTACCATATAATGTGCCGAAAAACAGGAAAAATTCCAGATGAGGCCAAACAGTTAATAAAAAAAACAAACGCTATTCCACATTTGGGTTTTGTAACCTCGCTGTGAATTTCCAGGTCATTACAGTTACGGAGATTCCAAACTTCCATTTTTTTTTTTTAGACTATATTTTATGGGTTAAATATTCAGAACTGTTCCTGACACCCATCACTTTATCTTCCGTTATCGGAGCTGTGTGAGGGCTTCTCTTCTTGAATGGCCGCTGACCTTTTTGTTGGTGACTTTTTGATCTTTGTATTTTTATTGCAGTTTTGGGGAGGTGATTTTGATGTTTTGATGTTTTTTTCCTTATGGCGTTTACTGTGTGGGATAAATAATGAAGTGAAAATGCCAAATATGTTTTTTTTTTTTTTTTTTTTTTTTTTAAAAATAAAATTCTTCTCATTTTGGGAGACAAAGCAAAAATAATGGCGACTTCAACCTAAGATCCTTGTTACGGATCCGGGTGGTGAAACCTTTGTGCTGCGGTGCAAGGAGGGACCAGAGGGGCGTGACTAAGGTCGCACGGTGGCTCAGTCGACTCCGTGAACCAGGGAGGGACCAGGTGCCACTCTGGGACCTACCTTGTATGAGAGCAGGTGACTCCCACGGGTCAGATGGCAGTAACTGACCGGTACAGCGGATGAGCACGGCAGGCAGGTGGTCCGGGTAGACAAGCAGGCTGATAGCCAGACGGGTGCTCCGGGTATGCAAGCTGGCGGGCACAACAGGTAACTGGCAGGTGCTTCCAGGTAAGCAGGCTGGCGGTCACGGCAGGTACAGGCAGGAGCTTCCAGGTAAGCAGGCTGGCGGGCACGGCAGGTAACAGGCAGGTGCTTCCAGGTAAGCAGGCTGGCGGGCACGGCAGGTACAGGCAGGAGCTTCCAGGTAAGCAGGCTGGCGAGCACGGCAGGTAACATAGTAACATACATAGTAACATAGTTTGTAAAGCCGAATAAAGACTTGCGTCCATCAAGTTCGACCTGTAAGTTCTGTAATTGCTAAAGTTGATCCAGAGGAGGGCAAAAACCCCAAATGATTTAGCCAATCTTCACCTGAGGAAAAATTCCCTCCCGACTCTGAAACCAGCAGTCAGAATAAATCCCTGTATCAACCTACTATTTTATTTTATTTTTAAGTATACGCTGAAATCTGCCTGGTATCTAGAAATGCATCCAGTCCCCGCTTGAACTGGTGTAGTGAATCTGACATTACCGTCTCCTCACTCAGTGAATTCCATATTCTCACTGCTCTTACCGTAAAGAACCCCTTCCTGTGCTGGTGCTGAAACCTTTTCTCTTCCAGTCTTAGTGAATGCCCTCTTGTTACCGTAATATCCCGCCTTTTGAACAAATCCCGGGCAAGATCTCTATACTGTCCCCTAACATATTTGTACACATTTATTATGTCCCCCCTCAACCTTCTCTTTTCCAGGCTGAATAGTCCTAGTTTTGCCAACCTCTCTGGGTATTGCAGTCCCTCCATTCCCTTTATTAATTTTGTTGCCCTCCTTTGTACCTTTTCAAGCTCATTTATATCCTTTCTATATATTGGGGCCCATAACTGAACACAGTATTCCAAGTGTGGTCTGACCAGTGCTTTGTACAGTGGAAGAACAATGTTCTCATCCTTTGCAGCTATACCTCTTCTGATACATCCCATTACCCTGTTTGCCCTTACAGCAGCCGCCTGACTTTGTGCACTCCAATTTAGTTTGCTATCAATCAAGATGCCCAAGTCCTTCTACATCTCTGAATTCCCCAATGATTTCCCATTCAGTGAGTACTGGTGACTTCCATTTTTCCTTCCCATATGTATGACCTTACATTTCTCCTCGTTAAACCTCATTTGCCATTTAATGCTCCACCTACCCAGCTTATCCAAATCCCTCTGTAGGTCTGCACTATCCTCTTTTGTATTAATTGTTTTACATAACTTTGTGTCATCTGCAAATATTGATATTTTACTATTTATCCCGTTGACTATGTCGTTAATAAAGATATTAAATAACATTGGGCCTAGTACAGACCCCTGTGGTACCCCACTAGTGACGCTTACCCAATCTGAGTATATTCCATTTATAACCACCCTCTGCCTTCTATCCTTTAGCCAGTTAGCTACCCACTTGCAGACATTTTCCCCCAGCCCCATCATTCTCATTTTGTACACCAACCTATTATGTGGCACGCTATCGAACGCTTTTGAGAAGTCGAGATACACGACATCCACTGGTTCCCCCTGATCTACTCGAGAGCTAACCTCCTCGTAGAAGTCAATCAGGTTAGTTTGGCAGGAGCGATTCCTCATGAATCCATGTTGGTTCGGGGTTAATAGATTATCAGCATCAAGATGCTCCATAATTGCCTCATTAATAAAGCCTTCAAAAATTTTGCCCACAACGGACGTCAGACTCACCGGCCGATAGTTTCCGGCGTTACTTTTTGCTCCCTTTTTGAATATTGGCACTACATTCGCCTGTCGCCAATCAAGTAGCACAGACCCAGTCTCAACAGAGTCCTTAAATATAAGATATAACGGTCTGTCTATCACATTACTTAGTACCCGTGGGTGTATGCCATCA
The DNA here is from genome assembly GCF_046119375.1 of Phyllobates terribilis. Lineage (NCBI taxonomy): Eukaryota > Metazoa > Chordata > Amphibia > Anura > Dendrobatidae > Phyllobates > Phyllobates terribilis. The sequence continues at coordinate 374,583 of NW_027363130.1, forward strand.
GGTCCTGGTGATTTGTTTATTTTAATGTTACTGAGGCGTTTCTGTACCTCAACTTGGGCCGGGGACTTTTTAGGACGGCGCTCACGACCCCTTTAAGAGGGAGGGGGCGCGCGTGCCCTAAGCACAGTGCCAGAGAAGCTGCGTGCACAAGCAGCAGCAGAGAGGCCAGAAGATGCCGGAGCAGGACTGCGACGGTAAGGGGGACGGCGTCTCTGCCTGGAAGGGGGCAGAGACGCCGATGCTACAGTACCCCCCCTTTACGCCCCCTCATTTTTAGGCCAGGAAGAAATTCTTTAAGAAGAAGAGGGGCATGGATGTTCTCCCTGGGTCCCCAAGACCTCTCCTCCAGGCCAAACCCCTTCCAATCCACCAGTAAAAAGTTTTTTCCTCTTACCCTTTTGGTGGCCAAACTGTTCTCTACCTCATAGACGTCTTTATCGGAGACTGGAGCTGGATTGGTACCTGGATCGTCAGAAAAAGAATTAAGAACAACTGGTTTGAGGAGAGATACATGGAAGGAGTTGGGAATCCTTAAGGTGGCTGGGAGTTTTAGCTTGATTTGCTTGAGAACCTCAAACGGACCGATGAACCACGGACCCAACTTATACAATGGTATTTTGAGCCGAACATGTTTGGAGGAGAGCCAGACCCTGTCTCCTGGACGGAATTGAGGCGGATGCAGACGCTATCATCGGCATGTTTCTTCATCTGCTCAGAGGGCTGAAGTAGTGCGGATCTAGTGTCCTCCCAAATAGAAAATTCTCTGACCAGAGACCCTGAGGCAGGATTGTCCACAGAAGCGGAGACGGGAAACGGAATCCGGGGGTGTTGACCGTAGACCACAAACAACGGGGATTTGGAAGAAGACTCACACATGGTTGTTATAGGAGAACTCAGCCCATGGTAGGAGCTCAACCCAATCGTTATGGTGAGCATTGATAAAATGCCGGAGAAAGCTGGTCAGGACCTGGTTGATACATTCCACTTGACCATTGGACTGAGGATGATAAGCAGAGGAGAAATCCAGGGTGACATCCAGCACTTACACGTAGCTCTCCAGAAGTGCGAACTGAACTGGACCCCGCGATCAGACACAATGTGGGGGGGTAGGCCGTGGAGACGAAAGATGTGGTGGATGAAGTCCTTAGCCAGCACAGATGCGGACGGGAGACCAGGCAGAGGGATGAAGTGGGCCATTTTAGAAAAGCGGTCAGCGACCACCCAAATGACAGTACAACTGGCAGAAACAGGGAGATCCGTAATAAAGTCCACAGCGATGTGTTGCCACGGAGAGGAAGGTACGGGTAGAGGCAGGAGACGGCCGGCGGGAAGATGCCTGGGAACTTTGTTATGGGCACAGGAGGAACAAGCCTTGACGAAATCCGCAACATCCTTGCATAGAGAAGGCCACCAGTAAGGCTGGGCGATGAGCAGGAAAGTCTTCCTCTGGCCTGCATGGCCTGCTAGTTTGGACGAATGACCCCAGAGAAGAACCTTCTTACGATCCGGAAGAGCTACAAAAGTCTTACCGGGTGGAAGACGAGACAGGTCAAACGGGGCTACAGTCATTACTCTGGAGGGGTTGATGATATGCAGAGGCTCCTCCTCTTGGTCGTAGGACAGTAATGAGCGGGATAGAGCATCGGCTTTAATGTTCTTGTCCGCAGGGCGGTAATGTAGAGTAAAGCAGAATCGGGAAAAGAATAGAGACTCCCGGGCCTGACGCGTATTGAGTCTCTGGGCGTTTTGTAAATAGGCCAGGTTTTTGTGGTCTGTGTAGATGATCACCGGGTGCAGAACCCCTTCCAACAGAAGACCAGTCTCGGAGATAATATATCCCAAGAATGGAAGGGAAGTCTGCTCGAAGAGACATTTCTCAAATTTTGCATAGAGACGATTTTGCCGGAGCCTAAGCAGAACCTGACGAACATCCCTCCGGTGTGTGGGCAGATCCGGAGAGAAGACTAAGATATCGTTCAGGTACACCACTATGCAAGAATACAAGAGATCACGGAAGATGTCGTTAACCGGCTCCTGAAAGATGGCTGGGGCATTGCAGAGACTAAAGGGCATAACGTGGTATTCATAGTGACCGTCTCGGGTATTGATTGCCATCTTCCACTCATCTCCCTGGCGGATCTGGACCAAATTGTACGCCCTACGAAGATCAAGCTTAGTGAAGATCTTCGTGCCTTTAAGGTGGTCGAACAGCTCCAAGATGAGAGGAGAGGCAGGGGGTACTTATTCTTGATGGTAATCTGGTTAAGACCCCTGTAGTCGATACATGGCCGTAGCAAGCCGTCTTTCTTTTTAACGAAGAAGAATCCTGCTCCAGCCGGGGAAGTAGATTTCTGAATGAATCCCCTAGCAAGATTCTCCTCAATGTACTCAGACATGGCCCGGGTCTCAGCCAGCGACAAGGGGTAGATACGCCCACTGGGAGGAGAAGCACCGGGTACCAGATCGATTGGGCAATCATACGGCCTATGAGGTGGTAGTGTCTCAGGTTCCTTCTTGTCGAAGACGTCCGCATAGGACCAGTAGGGTGCCGGCAGACCAGGTAGATTAGCCGGAGTAGACGGAGGTCAAGCCGGATGAACCGGAGCCAGGCAGGTCTCATGGCAATCCTGCCCCCAACGGAGCACCTCACCAGATCGCCAACTCAGGACGGGTTCATGTCTTTGTAGCCAGTGTAAACCTAGCAAAAGGGAGTGAGAGAGTCCGGATAGCACATGAAAGGAGATCCTCTCCAAGTGCAGCATTCCCACCTGAAGGGTTACAGGCTCTGTGACGAGGAAGATGGTCTCCGGAAGGAGTCTACCATCCACGGAAGCGACTGCCAATGGTTCGGCCAGACGTTTGGTAGGAATCTGATACCGCTCCACAAGAGCCTGAGAAATGAGATTCCCAGCGGCTCCGGAATCCAGGTGGGCGGTCTCAAAGAAGCGGGTCTCACCACTGGAAATAGAAACGGATAGCGTCAAGGACGGAGAGGATTTACTCTTGCCTAGGACGACCTCTCCGTACAGTCCTAGACACTGGAGTTTCCCGGCTTCACCTGACAGGAGCGGATCAGATGTTCCTTACTGTCACAGTAGAAGCTGCTCCCCTCGGCTCGGCGCGTCTCTTGGCGAGACTTGGCCATCTTGGTCTGGTCAATTTGCATGGGTTTGGGCGAGCATGCCCGGGGAATTGTGGGTTGGGAGACAGGTTTCTGGAATACAGGAGCGAGACGAGGAAATCTTCTCTCCCGGTTAGTCTCCTTAACTCGTTCCAAGAAACGGATGTCAATCCGGGTAGCTAATGACACCAGGTCGTCCAGGGTGGAAGGAATGTCCCGACTGGCTAGCTCGTCCTTGATCCGTCCGGAAAGACCCTCCCAGAAGGTGGACACCAGCGCCTCGTTGTTCCAGGCAAGCTCAGATGCGAGAGTGCGGAAATGTATGGCATACTGGCCCACGGTGAGACTCCCTTGGTGGAGACGGAGAAGAGAAGAGGCAGTAGAAGTCTTTCGTCCGGGCTCATCGAAGACCTTCCGAAAAGCAGCGAGGAAAGCCGGAAGATCGGACACCAGGGGATCCCCTCTCTCACATAGAGGGTTTAGCCATGCCAATGTTTCCCCGGTGAGGTGAGACATGATGAACGCCACTTTGGCCCGGTCGGAGGGAAACTGATGTGCCAGGAGTTCAAAGTGCAGCGTGAACTGGTTTAGAAAACCCCAACGGGGTCACCACCAAAACGTGGAGGTGCAGAGAGCCGGGGACCAGGGCCGGATGCCATGGCACTAGTAGGCAGAGGCGCCGTTGGAGCGGGTGCCGCTCGGCTCGAGACGGATACGGGTGGGATGGACAGCGTGTCCAGGCGGGAGTTGACAGACTGCAGGTAGGTCAGGATAGTTTCCTGTTGGGATCTCTGACGACAAACCTCCTGGTACAGGTCAAAAAGCGAAGGAGCCTGGGGGCCACCGGGTTCCATGGCCCGTGCAAACTGTTACGAATCCGGGTGGTGGAACCTCTGTGCTGCGGTGCAAGGAGGGACCAGAGGGGCGTGACTAAGTATCTACTCGGCCTGACCAAGGTCGCACAGCGGATCAGTCGACTCCATGAACCAGGGAGGGACCGACCTTTGTATGAGAGCAGGTGACTCCCACGGGTCAGATGGCAGGAACTGACCGATACAGCGGATGAGCACGGCAGGCAAGCTGACGGGTGGTCCGGGTAGACAAGCAGGCTGATTCGGCTGATAGCCAGACGGGTGCTCTGGGTATGCAAGCTGGCGGGCACAACAGGTAACTGGTAGAGACGCCGATGCTACAATCCTATTCATACCGGGCTTCATAGGAAAACCATGGAGGCAGAGACGGGGGTCTTCTGCAGGCCGCTGGTAGTCATGGCAAACCGTTGTTGGGATCCTCCGATTAATTGACTGATTGGCAGGAGAATGGGACACCCAACCACATAAAGGGAACCTGTCATGTAAAATAACACTATTAACCTGCAGATGTTCCCTAGCAGTGTTCGGTTTCCAGTCATAGAGTTTCGGCCGGCGCAGCAACAGTCCCTGTTGAGTGTATAGAGAGCAGCTTATGTTACCGCGCCCCCCGGCACTGACTGACAGCCGGGTCAACATTTGAGCTGGCTATCAGTCAGTACCTGGGGGCGCAGCTTCAGTCTCTCCTCAGTATACAGTGAGCAGCGGCTGAATCCGCACCCCCGGCACTGACTGACTTCCAGCTCTAATGCTGAGCTGGCTGTCAGTCAGTGCCGGGGTGCGTTAAGTGCTGCCGCTCTCTTTACACTGAGCAGTGACTGTATCTGCTCCGGCCCAAACTCTATGACCGAAGCCAAACACTGTGGAGTTGAATAAGGTTCATCTCCTACCGGCAGCGTGGCTGTAAATGTGGGCGCCAAGCAGGTTCAAAATGCTATTAACCTGTAGATTAGCCCGATGTCTGCAGGTTAATAGCATTGTTTTACATAACAGGTTCCCTTTAAATGGCACTGTTAGGCTGTCAGCAGCAGTGAAGTGGTTAAATGGCAGCAATTGGAGCTCGCTCCACATACGTGCACCTGGCATGCTCCATGCATGAACACCAGATATCAGCAAGGGGTTAAAGAGCGTTATCACATGATATCAGAATGCGCGGGACGGGGTGTTCTCGCCTCAAGGGCTCAACGATGGCAAAATGTCAGGTGGTGCGCTCCTCCTCTTCATGGGGTCTGATCAGAACGATATAAGTGGGATGATGACGCAGGTGTTGGCCCTGCAGGAACATCGGGCAGCACAAGGGTGGTAATAATAAGTGTAAGTCTCCCTTACAGTGATGTTTGTTCAGAAGAATATGTATTATGGAGCTTTTCTGTGGAGTCTGACCAGACAATCTCTCCTTGGCTCCCCGTGTGCATCAGTAAGCGCCCATGACCCCGGTGCCTGCTCTCTAGTTGTCCTTTCTACACATTGATAGGTACTAACCGCTGCGTACCGGGTGCTCCCTACAACACCGTCCTTCCGGGCGCTGTGACTTCATCCGTCAGCCGTACATGTGCCTTTTTTCCTCCTTTAGAGACAAACGCAGAACTTGCTGCCTATTTTAGTGTTTATATCGAGGCGGATATTGAGATTTCTCTCTATTTAAAAAATAATAAAAACGCAGTAACTCGTCTTTTAATAGGAGGATGTCAGGTTCTCTCCTCTGAGTGATCCCAGAGGATCCTGTCCAGGAGGGAGGCCACATCCACATGGTGACATTGTTTTTTGAGAGCTCACAATCACTGGTAAATGGTAACCATCCGTCCCCCAATCTCCATAATGGCGAATTAGGAAAGGAACCGATGGATGGAAATGTGGAGCTTTCTCCAGCTCCTCTGTGGTTCCATCCCTGGTGGAGATGAATCTTGGAGAAGTTGTGTTTCTTAGTACGGCTCCTTCATCTGACTGACGAGGGTCTTCTCCAGGGCTGTGGAGTCGGTAAGCCAAACCTCCGACTCCTCAATTTCCATGACACCGACTCCAACTCCCTCATACACAGCTCATGTTTAAGTGATAAATTTACTGTAGCACAGATTAATCTCAGCTAAAAGTCTAGACCCTTAGATCAGGAATAGGACGGACATTTATAGGACATTTCATAACTTTCCCAAATTCTTATGAAAAAATATTTCCCACAAACTGCATTGAATTTCTATACCCAATTTATTATATATTTTAGGAGTCAGTCAGTCCATTTTATATCGACTCCAGCAAAATGGGCTCCGACTCTACAGCCCTGATCTTCTCTGTCCCTCTCCTCGGGGTTTTCATCCTCCGAGTGCAGAGCAGAGAGCATTAGGCTTTGGTCTCGCTGATTATCACTTCATACTTGAGGCCACAATGTGCTGGGACCTCGGTACTGGTGGTGAGGACCACAACAATGTAATTTAGTCCCTGATGCATAAACATAGAATTACTGGTTCTGAGAGACGTGTTTCATATATAGACCGATACACGGCAGGTCATGTATTCAGTCTCTGTCTCCACAGATGGATCCAGGAGGAGAAATCCACCAGAGAGATGTCCCCGTCCTCTGTATCCCCAGGACTGTCCAGAGGAGAATCACAACATCCCGGAGGATCATCAGGTAGATGACACTGAAGTCCCCACAACATCTGACCATGAAGTGATGGGACCTGAGCTCATCTTACATTTTTCTTTTTAGGGTGAAGATCTGATTGATATTAAGGTTGAGGTTATACATGGAGCACAAGAGGCGACCGCAATATGGGCCGATCAGCAGGGTGAGGAGGGAGACTGTCATGTCTGTTCTGTGGTCACCTACTACTACTCCCATCATCACATGACACAATCTGCAGTGTCATGTAAAAGTTCGGTCACCCTTGGTCAAAATGACTTATTGTGAACAGTTAAGCAAGTTGAAGATGAAATGATCTAAAAGACCTAAAGTTAAAGATGACACATTTCCTTTGTATTTTAGGAAAAAAATAAGAAATATTGACATTTTTTACATTTTAAAAACTACTAAAAGGAAAATGGGCTGATGTAAAAGTTTGGGCGCCCTTGGAGATTTGTGTGCTCAGATGACTTCAACCAAGGTCGCAGACCTTACTTAGCCTGTTAGGGTTATGGTTGTTCACTATCATCGATAGTAAAGACCAGGTGATGCAAATTTCTTAGCTTTATAAAAACTCAGCTCCCTCTAACATTGTGCCAAATACAGCAGCCATGGGTTCTTCTAAGCAGCTGCCGAGCACTCTGAAAATGGTGGAGGCCACAAAGCAGGAGAAGGCTATAAGAAGATAGCAAAGCGTTTTCAAGTTGCCCTTTTCTCAGAAATGTAATTTAGAAATGGCAGTTACCAGGCACAGTGGAGGTCAATATAAGGTCTGGAAGACCAAGCAAAATTTCAGTGCTAGCTGCTCGTAGGATTGCTAGAGAGGCAAATCAGAACACCCAGCTGACTGCAAAAGACTTTCACAAAGATTTAGCAGACTCTGGAGTTGAGGTACATTGTTCTACTGTTCAGAGACACCTGCACAAATATGGCCTTCATGGAAGAGTCATCAGAAGAAAACCTCTCCTGCATTCTCATCATAAAATTCAGCGTCAGAAGTACAAAAGAACATAAAGACAAGCCTGATGAATTTTGGAAACAAGTTCTGTGGACCGATGAGGTTAAAATAGAAAATGATCAGAGGTATGTGTGGAGAAAAAAGGGCACAGAATTTCAGGAAAAGAACATCTCGCCAACTATTAAGCATGGGGGCGGATCAATCATGCTTTGGGGTTCTGTTGCAGTCAGTGGCACTGGCAACATTTCACGGGTAGAGCGAAGAATGGATTCAATGAAATTTCAACAAATTCTTGATGCAAACATAACACCATCTGTAAAAAAGCTGAAGGTGAAAAGAGGATTCTACAAATGGATAATGATCCTAAAAACATGTCGAAATCCACAATAGAAGACCTGAAAAGACGCAAGCTGAAGGTTTTACAATGGCCCTCATAGTCCCCTGATCTGAACATCTTGAAAATCTGTGGCTAGACTGCAAAAGAGCCGAGGAGGCAAGACGACCCAGGAATCTCACAGAACTGGAAGAATTCTCAAAGGAAGAAAGGATGAAAATCCCTCAAACAAGAATTTGGCCAGAAAAAGGTTTACAAGCTGTGATACTTGCAAAAGGGGGCGCTACTAGGTACTAACCATGCAGGGTGCCTAAACTTTTGCATTATTTATTTATTTATTTTTTGCCTAAAATACAAAGGAAATGTGTCACCTGTAACTTTAGGCCTTTTAGAGATCATTTCATCTTCAGCTTGCTTCACTGTTCACAATAACAGTAATTTTGACCATTGGTGCCCAAACTTTTACATGTCACTGTATTGCGTCACTTTGTGTTTCCTACAGATGGACTCATGGAAAGAAATCCACCAGAGAGATGTCCCCGTCCTCTGTATCCCCAGGACTGTCCAGAGGAGAATCACAACATCCCGGAGGATCATCAGGTAGACGGTGCTGAGCCCTGTACCGGATCTGTATATGGGGGACATTTCTGATCGAGGTCATAGATGTCACAGATTTTGGTGGTTTCTTGTATTGCGCTGATTGTTACATCTGATATATCAGGAGGAAGATCCGACTAAGAATAAAGAGGAGGATGAGACAGAAGAAGAAGCGATGACGAGGAGGGATCAGCCGTGTGTGAGTGACGGGAAGGAGGAGATTCCGGTAGATGTTTCCACAGGTGTGTAATAATGACCAGTGTATAATAATTACTGGCTTTAATATTACTTCCATATTATTCTTACACAAGTCTCATGCTGCCTTATAAATGATTGAGCTTGTGATTCAGACAGAACCCCGGGGGAAGATTCCCTATAATGAGACAGATGGAGACACTGTGAACGCCGTCTGACCTGTGATCCGTCGGTGTCCTTTTTTTTAAGCGTACACAAAAGCGCGGTCCGCCACAGCGTTGTGCACTTTTGAAAAGAAGAACACCGCTGATCAGAGCCAACACAGACTCCAGTGTAACTCTGCTGCCTCATTATAATGAATGGATTCCTCTCGGGTGTCATCTGAAACACGTATTTTATAGATTTAGATTGAAACCTCGATGTAAGTGTTCAGTGTAGAGCACAGGATAAATGTGATCCAAAATGTTCTGTACCCCAAAATTCCACCAATAAAAGCTTCTACTCAACCCACAAAAAAACAAGTCCCCACTCAGGTTCATCATCTGTAAACAGAAGTATAGGTTGTGTTCACATTACTGGTAGAACAAAGGCTCTGGAAAAGTCACGTGGCTCCCACTAAAAGAAATCCAGCAAAATCTGCGCTCCCAAATCCAAATACCCCCTTACTCCTGGGCCCCACAGTGTGCCAAAACCGCAGTTAGCCTCCACATGTTTGTCATTAATGTAGATAGAAGAGCCAACATAATTTACAGGGTGCGTGACTCCAGAAGCACGAGCCGGGCATAATGTACTGGGCGCTACAAAGTACTGGGCGCTACAAAGTACTGGGCACTACAATGTACCAGGCACTACAATGTACCAGGCACTACAATGTACCAGTCACTACAATGTACCGGGCACTATAATGACATATTTCCATTTTCACTTGGCAACATTCATTGCTGCTTGTTTCTGGTCACTTGGGTCACTTGAGGGGGAATTTTGCTCTTCTGACACTTAGGGGCTCTGTATATGGAGTCTGCAAATTATTCTATGAAAATTTGTTCTCCAAGAGTCAAATATTGCTCCTTCCCTCCCGAGTCTCGCCATGTGGCTAAGCAGTACAGTACAGCCACATATGGAGTATCGCCACGTTCAGCAGAAATTGTGTAACAAATTATGTGGTCATCTTTGGCCATTTCCGCTTGTGAAAATGTAAAATCTGGGGCTAAAACAACATTTTAGTGGTAAATATGTCATTTTTGTTCTTCACCGTTCAATGGTATAACATTTTGTGAAACACATATGGAGTCAATATGATCACTGCACCCCTGGATGATTTCTTTGTGAAAATGAAAAATTTGTGGCTAAAACAACATTTTTGGAGAAAAAACATAATTTTTAATTTTCACAGTCCAATTTCTTAAAATTTTGTGAAGCACCTGTGGTTTCAAAATGTTCACCATACCTTTAGATAAATTCCTTGAGCGTTCTAGTTTCTAAAATGGGGTCAGTTGTGGGGGGTTTCCACTGTTTAGGCACATCAGGGGCTCTGCAAATGTGACATGGCGTCCGCTATCTATTTAGACGATTTTGTACTCCAAAAGTCAAATGGCGCGCCTACCCTCTTGAGCCCTGCCATGCACCCAAACAGTAGGTTTTCCCCCACATATGGGGTATCGGCGTACTCAGGAGAAAGTGCACATCAAATTGTATGATGCATTTTCTCCTTTCATCCTTTTAAAAATGCAAAATTTGGGGCTAAAGCAACATTTTTGTGGGAAAAAAATAATTTTTCATTTTTTTCTTCCACATTGCTTTCATCCCTGTAAAGCACCTAAAGGGTTAATAAACTTCTTGAATGTGGTTTTGAGCAATTTTGATTGGTGCAGTTTCTCAAATCGTGTCACTTTTGGGTATTTTCTGTCACATAGGCCCCTCAAAGTCAAACATGATGTGGTCCCTAAAAAATAGGTTTTGTAAATATTCTTGTAAAAATGAGAAACTTCTGATAAATTTCTAACCCTCTAATTTCATAACAAAAAAAAATATGATTTAAAAATGACTCTGATGTAAAGTAGACATGTAGTAAATGTTAGTTTTACCACCAAAAATAGTTAATAAATATCTGGTTTAAGGGCATAAAAATCATTGGGATGTGCGGAAGCTCCACAGTTATTACCACATAAAGGGACGCCGGTCAGAATTGTAAAATGAGGCCGGGTCATTAACATACAAAGTGGCTCGGTCCTTAAGTGGTTAATGTGTCTTCAGTGCTATTGCCGTCTTCTAAGGTTTTCTATCATGCTCGTAGACATACTGTGGACATGATTACTGATAAGAGATAAAGTAAATCCAGCTCACCTGTGTGGTTCATGATTGGAGCACGGGAGAAGGTTCTGATCAAAACGTGATGAATAGCCAAAGAAGATGCGGTATCCAGCTCCAAGTAAAAACATGCGTTTAATTAGTCCATGTGTAAAAATTACACCCATGGGGCGTAGCGTGGCCGGACATGTGAGTGGAAGTGTGCTAGGAGAGCCCCTGGGATAACTAGCCTGCCGGAGGATCCATTGGTCCCCTAACTTAATAAAAAGCGGTATTACCCCTTTTATACATGTCATAGCACTTACCGGTGTGCATAGGAGGAGCCATCATGGCCAGAGGAGCAGCAGCGAGACGACGGGGAGCAGGAGGGAATGGAGGCGCCCAAGATGGCGCAGGCTCCTCTGCAGCAGGTAACAGAACAGGGAAGTCAGTGGCTGCAGGCACAGCACTGAGGCTGGCTGGATGTGTTAGAGCTTCAGACACAGGAGCCTGCACTGACAATGAGGCACAGACACAAATCATTGAGGTGTCTAATCCTTTCTCTGTGCTCTCAGAGGAATTCAATAACACTGCTGATAAGCTCCTGCAAGTTCCCGTGCCCGCAGCCTCAGCCAGAAATCACTGCTTCCCACCATAATACTGATCAGAACATTAATGAGCCCATGATAAAGGATGTGTTTGTGGCTGTAACACAGTATGAAGCTGCTTTAGCCTCACTTAACAGTCAGATGGGAGAGATTAAAGAGGAACTTTGTTTTATGAGGCAAGGGCTACAAAAGGTTAACGACCGCACTACAGCAGCAGAGGGCAGAACCAGTGATCTGGAGGATAAACAGTCTCAGATATCACAGGACAGCCACAGACATGGACAGCCGATCATGACCCTATTACCTAAAACAGATGATTTGGAGAACAGTCTCCGACGAAATAATATAAGAGTGATGGGTGTCCCTGAAAAAATTGTGAGCAATAATCCGAATGAGTACTTTGAGACATGTTTATGTTCTTTGTTTGGGGCTGATTGCCTGTCTGCCTTCTTTGCTGTGGAAAGGGCGCACAGGGTGCCAACCCGGCCACTGTCACCAGGGTCCCCTCCACGTCCAGTATTAATAAAGCTGCTGCACTACAAAGACAGAGATGCCACCCTTAAGGCCGCCCGTGATAAAGGGGACATCTCTATTAACGGCCAAAGAATTTCCTTTTTTCCGGATTACTCCATTGAAATTTCAAATCGCAGGGCGCAGTTTCTTGATGTAAACTGAAGGCTGCGTAGTCTGCAAACCTCATACTCCATGATTTACCCTGCGAAACTTAGAGCGGCGGCTCTGGGAGAGACTTTCTTTTTTGAACATCTGAAAGACGCACTCCGCTGGATTGATCTGAATGAGCAGAGGATCCATCAAAATCAGTAAATTTGAATCTGGATAATTAAAGATATATACGATCGGAGTTTCCCGATTGACTGTTGGGGTCATATCCTTTACTGCCTAGCCCACCACCCAGTGGACACAACTATCCTGAGCTATATCTGAATATTGCAGGCCCCCAGGAAGTGTTTAACCCTTTTTCGTTTTAGGTTGATTGTTCACTTGCCTTGTATACAGCTACAGGATGGACTGGTGCCTTTCTTCATTCGCTTGCCTTGTATACAGCTACAGGATGGACTGGTGGCTTTCTTCATTCGCTTGCCTTGTATACGGCTACAGGATGGACTGTTGACTTTCTTCATTCGCTTGCCTTGTATACGGCTACAGGATGGACTGGTGGCTTTCTTCATTTGCTTGCCTTGTATACGGCTACAGGATGGACTGGTGCCTTTCTTCATTCGCTTGCCTTGTATATGGCTACAGGATGGACTGGTGGCTTTCTTCATTCGCTTGCCTTGTATACGGCTACAGGATGGACTGGTGCCTTTCTTCATTCGCTTGCCTTGTATACGGCTACAGGATGGACTGGTGGCTTTCTTCATTCGCTTGCCTTGTATACGGCTACAGGATGGACTGGTGGCTTTCTTCATTCTCTTGCCTTGTATATGGCTACAGGATGGACTGGTGCCTTTCTTCATTCGCTTGCCTTGTATACGGCTACAGGATGGACTGGTGCCTTTCTTCATTCGCTTGCCTTGTATACGGCTACAGGATGGACTGGTGCCTTTCTTCATTCGCTTGCCTTGTATACGGCTACAGGATGGACTGGTGCCTTTCTTCATTCGCTTCCCTTGTATACGGCTACAGGATGGACTGGTGCCTTTCTTCATTCGCTTGCCTTGTATACGGCTACAGGATGGACTGGTGCCTTTCTTCATTCGCTTGCCTTGTATACGGCTACAGGATGGACTGGTGGCTTTCTTCATTCTCTTGCCTTGTATATGGCTACAGGATGGACTGGTGACTTTCTTCATTCGCTTGCCTTGTATACGGCTACAGGATGGACTGGTGACTTTCTTCATTCGCTTGCCTTGTATACGGCTACAGGATGGACTGGTGCCTTTCTTCATTCGCTTGCCTTGTATACGGCTACAGGATGGACTGGTGCCTTTCTTCATTCGCTTGCCTTGTATACGGCTACAGGATGGACTGGTGCCTTTCTTCATTCGCTTGCCTTGTATACGGCTACAGGGTGGACTGGTGCCTGTCTTCATTCGCTTGCCTTGTATACGGCTACAGGATGGACTGGTGGCTTTCTTCATTCGCTTGCCTTGTATACGGCTACAGGATGGACTGGTGACTTTCTTCATTCGCTTGTCTTGTATACGGCTACAGGATGGACCGGTGGCTTTCTTCATTCGCTTGCCTTGTATACGGCTACAGGATGGACTGGTGCCTTTCTTCATTCGCTTGCCTTGTATACGGCTACAGGATGGACTGGTGGCTTTCTTCATACGCTTGCCTTGTATACGGCTACAGGATGGACTGGTGCCTTTCTTCATTCGCTTGCCTTGTATACGGCTACAGGATGGACTGGTGCCTTTCTTCATTCGCTTGCCTTGTATACGGCTACAGGATGGACTGGTGGCTTTCTTCATTTGCTTGCCTTTTATACGGCTACAGGATGGACTGGTGCCTTTCTTCATTCGCTTGCCTTGAATACGGCTACAGGATGGACTGGTGCATTTCTTCATTCGCTTGCCTTGTATACGGCTACAGGATGGACTGGTGGCTTTCTTCATTCGCTTGCCTTGTATACAGCTACAGGATGGACTGGTGGCTTTCTTCATTTGCTTACCTTTTATACGGCTACAGGATGGACTGGTGCCTTTCTTCATTCGCTTGCCTTGTATACGGCTACAGGATGGACTGGTGCCTTTCTTCATTCGCTTGCCTTGTATATGGCTACAGGATGGACTGGTGGCTTTCTTCATTCGCTTGCCTTGTATACAGCTACAGGATGGACTGGTGGCTTTCTTCATTTGCTTGCCTTTAATACGGCTACAGGATGGACTGGTGCCTTTCTTCATTCGCTTGCCTTGTATACGGCTACAGGATGGACTGGTGCCTTTCTTCATTCGCTTGCCTTGTATACGGCTACAGGATGGACTGGTGCCTTTCTTCATTCGCTTGCCTTGTATATGGCTACAGGATGGACTGGTGCCTTTCTTCATTCGCTTGCCTTGTATACAGCTACAGGATGGACTGGTGGCTTTCTTCATTTGCTTGCCTTGTATACGACTACAGGATGGACTGGTGGCTTTCTTCATTCGCTTGCCTTGTATACGGCTACAGGATGGACTGGTGACTTTCTTCATTTGCTTGCCTTTTATACGGCTACAGGATGGACTGGTGCCTTTCTTCATTCGCTTGCCTTGTATACGGCTACAGGATGGACTGGTGCCTTTCTTCATTCGCTTGCCTTGTATACGGCTACAGGATGGACTGGTGCCTTTCTTCATTAGCTTGCCATGTATACGGCTACAGGATGGACTGGTGCCTTTCTTCATTAGCTTGCCATGTATACGGCTACAGGATGGACTGGTGACTTTCTTCATTAGCTTGCCTTGTATACGGCTACAGGATGGACTGGTGGCTTTCTTCATTCGCTTGCCTTGTATACGGCTACAGGATGGACTGGTGACTTTCTTCATTCGCTTGCCTTGTATACGGCTACAGGATGGACTGGTGCCTTTCTTCATTCGCTTGCCTTGTATACGGCTACAGGATGGACTGGTGACTTTCTTCATTAGCTTGCCTTGTATATGGCTACAGGATGGACTGGTGGCTTTCTTCATTCGCTTGCCTTGTATACGGCTACAGGATGGACTGGTGACTTTCTTCATTCGCTTGCCTTGTATACGGCTACAGGATGGACTGGTGCCTTTCTTCATTCGCTTGCCTTGTATACGGCTACAGGATGGACTGGTGGCTTTCTTCATTCGCTTGCCTTGTATACGGCTACAGGATGGACTGGTGCCTTTCTTCATTCGCTTGCCTTGTATACGGCTACAGGATGGACTGGTGCCTTTCTTCATTCGCTTGCCTTGTATACGGCTACAGGATGGACTGGTGGCTTTCTTCATTCGCTTGCCTTGTATACGGCTACAGGATGGACTGGTGCCTTTCTTCATTCGCTTGCCTTGTATACGGCTACAGGATGGACTGGTGCCTTTCTTCATTCGCTTGCCTTGTATACGGCTACAGGATGGACTGGTGCCTTTCTTCATTCGCTTGCCTTGTATACGGCTACAGGATGGACTGGTGACTTTCTTCATCCAGATTGAACGGATGGATTAATATTTACTTGTTTAAATGTGTTTGGGGGGTTTTTGTTTCTATAACTTGTTGTTTGCTTCTGCAAATACTAGCGGTCAAGCCGACTAAGTGGAAATACTGTAAAGAGGGTTATAAAAGGGAAGAGAAAGGCGAGATACCTTACAAGTCACCTGTATTTTTCAATCCCTTATAGCTATATATAATGGCTGATAAAGTAAATTTCCTTACATGGAATGTCAGAGGTCTGGGGGACTCCTTAAAGAGAGCGGCGGTCATGGAGTATATCCGGGATCACCTGCCTGCAGTGGTGCCATCCTTAAGGCTGCTCGGGTCAGAGGTCTGGGGGAATCCTTAAAGAGAGCAGCGGTCATGGAGTATATCCGGGATCACCTGCCTGCGGTGCCATCCTTAAGGCTGCCCGGGTCAGAGGTCTGGGGGAATCCTTAAAGAGAGCGGCGGTCATGGAGCATATCCGGGATCACCTGCCTGCAGTGGTGCCATCCTTAAGGCTGCCTGGGTCAGAGGTCTGGGGGAATCCTTAAAGAGAGCGGCGGTCATGGAGCATATCCGGGATCACCTGCCTGCAGTGGTGCCATCCTTAAGGCTGCCCGGGTCAGAGGTCTGGGGGAATCCTTAAAGAGAGCGGCGGTCATGTAGCATATCCGGGATCACCTGCCTGCAGTGGTGCCATCCTTAAGGCTGCCTGGGTCAGAGGTCTGGGGGACTCCTTAAAGAGAGTGGCGGTCATGGAGCATATCCGGGATCACCTGTCTGCAGTGGTGCCATCCTTAAGGCTGCCTGGGTCAGAGGTCTGGGGGACTCCTTGAAGAGAGCGGCGGTCATGGAGCATATTCGGGATCACCTGTCTGCAGTGGTGCCATCCTTAAGGCTGCCCGGGTCAGAGGTCTGGGGGACTCCTTAAAGAGAGCGGCGGTCATGGAGCATATCCGGGATCACCCGCCTGCAGTGGTGCCATCCTTATGGCTGCCCGGGTCAGAGGTCTGGGGGACTCCTTAAAGAGAGCGGTGGTCATGGCGCATATCCGGGATCATCTGCCTGCAGTGGTGTCATCCTTAAGGCTGCCTGGGTTGGAGGTCTGGGGGACTCCTTAAAGACAGCGGCGGTCATGGAGCATATCCGGGATCATCTGCCTGCAGTGGTGTCATCCTTAAGGCTGCCCGGGTCAGAGGTCTGGGGGACTCCTTAAAGAGAGCAGCAGTCATGGAGCATATCCGGGATCACCTGCCTGCAGTGGTGCCATCCTTAAGGCTGCCCGGGTCAGAGGTCTGGGGGACTCCTTAAAGAGAGCGGCAGTCATGGAGCATATCTGGGATCACCTGCCTGCAGTGGTGCCATCCTTAAGGCTGCCCGCGTCAGAGGTCTGGGGGACTCCTTTAAAGAGAGCGGCGGTCATGGAGCATATCCGGGATCACCTGCCTGCAGTGGTGCCATCCTTAAGGCTGCACAGGTCAGAGGTCTGGGGGACTCCTTAAAGAGAGCGGCAGTCATGGAGCATATCTGGGATCACCTGCCTGCAGTGGTGCCATCCTTAAGGCTGCTCGGGTCAGAGATCTGGGGGACTCCTTAAAGAGAGCGGCGGTCATGGAGCATATCCGGGATCACCTGCCTGCAGTGGTGCCATCCTTAAGGCTGCCCGGGTCAGAGGTCTGGGGGACTCCTTAAAGAGAGCGGTGGTCATGGAGCATATCCGGGATCATGTGCCTGCAGTGGTGTTTGCAGCAAACGCACTTTGGGAAAAACAGTGTTGTGGGCATGAAATACTCATGGATCGGCCACAGCTTCCACTCTACCTTCTCCACATACTCTAGGGGGGTCAGCATCCTAGTACATAGGACTATCCCTTTTGAATTCATTGATTCCAAGATAGATGGAGAAGGCAGATTTGTGGGGATCCACTGTAAAAATATTTACAAAAGAAATTCTTCTTGTGGCCGTCTATGTTCCTCCTCCATATAACAACATTAGTGTGAAAAATATGGCTTCACTAATGAATAAGAGACCGGGAGTTCCAGTCCTTTGTATGGGAGATTTCAATAATGGTGTTCATCCATATTGGGATAGAGATAAATCAGACACTGCTACAAAAACTGCCCCATAACTAAGTTAGGAGAAATAATATCAGAACTATCATTAGTGGACAAATGGCGTCTCACATATCCTAACACTAGACAGTTTTCTTGCTATTCTAAGACACATAAAACATTATGGCGTATTGATCTGGTATTGAGCACAGAACATATTTCCCCCTTGGTGAGAACAGTGGACTATCTGCCCAGACGCTATCAGGTCATTCACCCTCGCTGACTACTCTCTGTTTGTTACCCAGGCCGCTGGATTCTCTGACTATATCGGCCATGAATCCCTTCTGGCTTCAAATTATAGATATTACACGGATCACATCGACCTTAGAACATTATTATAAGGAAAACGACAAACGAGTGTCGCAAACACATTATGGGATGCCATGAAAGCGGCTTACGAGTAGTCTTAATACAGGCCAATAACAGATCCAAAACTAAGACAAAACAGTTTGGGGAGTTTTTACGGGATACAGTTAATAGAGATGAGCGTTGTTCTACTCGAACTGTTCGCCAATCTCAAATTCGAGCTGTTTTGGGCGGTGTTCGAGCCATTCGGCGAACACGAACAATTTGAGAAAAATTCGGCTGTTCGAGGTTATGTTCGATAACTGTTCGTGCACCAAAATCATAACTGGATTTTTTCTCAGTAATGATGAAAATTAATGTTAATACGCAGTTTGAGTGTACAGCGGGGTGGGGGAGGGGCAGGGGATGGATCTCTGCAGGAACAATGAAGATCTCCATTTTTTTTTTCTCTTTCCCGCATTTGCAGTGGGGAGGTGCAGTCTGTCAGCCTATCAGCAGCGCACACACGGAGCGAAGTGCTTTTTTTCACACAAGCAAGGGCATGTGTCATTGGCAGTGTATGTCACATGTCCTTGCCCTATAAGACCAAGCCATTTTCCCCGTCGCCACCATTTTCTCACTGCTGCAGCTGCGTGTTGGACGGCACCGCTGTTGCTGTGTGCGCTATACCTTGTTAATTTCAAGCCAATTTTCGCACAAATCTACAGATAGCTTGGGAGTAGGGAATAGTTGTGATTGCAGTCCTTTTAAGGACTAGGTTACTGCATTTCCTACGACTTTTATCAGGCAGGTCTGTGCTCTTAAATAGATAGGTTGTGGGAGTAAAGACTAATTGTAATTGGAGTCCTTTTCAGGACTAGGTTACATCAGTTCCTATCAGTTTTTGCCAGGCAGGTCTGTGCCAGTGCTGTGCAAGTTTTTTTCACAGCATTTGGCTGAATCTAGCAAAGCTAATCCTTTTTGGCCTATTGCAGAGTGTGTTAGTCAGTGGAGTAGCCTATCTGTGTTGCAAGATATACCACCTGTGTATAGAATACCAATTTTTTTACTGCACCTAGTGAAATAAAATCTTTTGGGCATAGCATCATTCTATTAGTCCATCTATACTGACCTCCATCAGGTTGCAAATTAAAACAAATTTTTATCTGCATCTACAGTACCTCTGAAAAAATATTTGGGCTTCTAGCTGTGTGTGGGACTTGTTGTATTAGTCCATCTATACTGACCTCCATCAGGTTGCAAACTGAATATATTTTTTTCCTGCATCTACCTCTGAAAAAATATTGGGCTTCTAGCTGTGTGTGGGACTTGTTCTATTAATCCATCTATACTGACCTCCATCAGGTTGCAAACTGAATATAATTTTTTTCTGCATCTAGCTCTGAAAAAATATTGGGCTTCTAGCTGTGTGTGGGACTTGTTGTATTAGTCCATCTATACTGACCTCCATCAGGTTGCAAACTGAATATAATTTTTTTCTGCATCTAGCTCTGAAAAAATATTTGGCCTTCTAGCAGTGTGTGGGACTTGTTCTATTAGTCCATCTATACTGACCTCCATCAGGTTGCAAACTGAATATAATTTTTTTCTGCATCTAGCTCTGAAAAAATATTGGGCTTCTAGCTGTGTGTGGGTCTTGTTCTATTAATCCATCTATACTGACCTCCATCAGGTTGCAAACTGAATATAATTTTTTTCTGCATCTAGCTCTGAAAAAATATTGGGCTTCTAGCTGTGTGTGGGTCTTGTTCTATTAATCCATCTATACTGACCTCCATCAGGTTGCAAACTGAATATAATTTTTTTTTGCATCTAGCTCTGAAAAAATATTGGGCTTCTAGGTGTGTGTGGGTCTTGTTCTATTAATCCATCTATACTGACCTCCATCAGGTTGCAAACTGAATATTATTTTTTTCTGCATCTAGCTCTGAAAAAATATTGGGCTTCTAGCTGTGTGTGGGTCTTGTTCTATTAATCCATCTATACTGACCTCCATCAGGCTGCAAATTGAATATAATTTTTTTCTGCATCTAACCCAGCCAATAGTTTTGGCCTAATACCACAGTTTGGCCACTCAGCTCTGCTCGGTTACCATCCATTGTTTTTTTGTGCAAACAACTCCAGAGTTGTGAATTAGTTAACCACCAAAATGAGTGGAAAAAGGCCTGCTGCTGGTGGAAAGGGGAATAGGCGTGTTGGGAAGGGGAAAAAAGTTTGTGTCCGTGGGGTAGGTGTTAAAGCAACAGTAACATCTGCAGAAGAAAGACCATCTTCCAGCCAAACTAAAATGTCTACTTCTTTTAGCGGACAATGTGATAAGATCCCTTTCTTACGGCCATGCCAATCGCTACAAATTCCAGATGAGGCACAAAAACAGCAGGTGCTTCAACGGATATCAAGTGCTCCTTTAAGTGGGCTCTCCTCCACATCAACTTCAACATCACAAATACTCCAGTCCTCAAAGGTGTCACCCAAATCGCACTTGCTTCCTCACAGCTCCCAAATCTCCAGCTGCCCGTCTGAGTATGAGGTAGAACAGATGGTTGAGTCTGCAGAGCTGTTTACTCATACTATAGCCTGGGAATCAGAGGTCGACTCCAGCGCTTCTGTGAATCCAGACGAGGAAATGATCTGCACTGATGCCCAGAATCTTTATGAGTCGGATCCAGGACCAGACGCAGAAGGTTCTGACCATAATGTAGACCCTCATTCCCAAACCGTAACTCCTGTTGGTGGAGACAATGAGGAAGACGATGATAAGACTCAAATACCTGATTGGAGCTACAACTTTAGTTTTTTGTCAGGGCAGGAACAGGTTGGCTCTGAGGACGACGGGTGTGATAACACACAGGGTGATGATGATGAGGTTGGAGATCCCACTTACTGTCAACCCACAGTCAGCCAAGAGATGAGGTCAGCAGAGGAGGTGGAGGAAGATGCTAGTGACGACGAGGTCAGGTTGCGCCTTCCTGGACAGAGACGTAGTACTGGAAGCACGTCAACAACTGCATCCTCAAACACAACTCTGCCTCTTACCACAAGTCGTGGTGGCTCTTCAGGTCGCATGGGTGCTAAGCCTTGCATAGCCTGGGCATTTTTTCAGATCGATAAAGATGACCCAACTCGTGTTATCTGTAACATTTGTCAGCAAAAGCTAAGTAGAGGCCAAAAAATACATAGTTTGAGTACTTCATGCATGAACCGGCACATGGACATGAAGCATAAGTTGCAGTGGGAAGCTGTGTGCTACAATGCGGCCTAGCCGGCCGGGCCAACCACCGTCTGCCATATCTTGTGCATCCGCGGCCTCTTCATCCTCTGTGACTGGGGGGACAGCAGTCACACCTGTTTTGGGGCGCAGACCTGCCACCTCTTTACCCGCAACAGCCAGCGTGATTGGCAGGTCATCATTTTCTTTGGAGGTGGTAACACCAGCTGGTGTTGAGCGCTGTCCGACATCGATAGCACCACCTTTGGATCAAGGCAACCTAACATGTCCGCCTGCATCTTCCTCACAGACCGGCAGTTTGCCGGGGACACCCTTATCAACCCCGTCTAAGCACAATAGCCAGCCCTCGGTCCCTCAGATGTGGACAAGTAAAAGACCATTTCCTCCTAGCCATGAGAAAGCTAAGAGGTTGAATTTCACCATCTGCAAGCTCTTGGCTACAGAAATGCTGCCTTTCCGCCTGGTGGACACAGAGGATTTTCGAGACCTTATGTCCGTCGCAGTGCCCCAGTACCAGATGCCCAGTCGGCACTACTTCTCAAAGAAAGGTGTGCCTGCGCTCCACCAGCATGTCGCACACAACATCACCGCTTCTTTGAGAAACTCTGTGTGTGACAGGGTGCATTTCACCACAGACACTTGGACGAGTAGGCATGGACAGGGGCGTTACATGTCGCTGACTGGGCACTGGGTAACTATGGTGACAGCAGGACAAGGGGCTGCTGTCCAAGTCTTGCCGTCCCCACGAGTTGTGCGTCAATCCTCTTTATGTCAAAGTTCCTCCACTGCTTCTGCCTCCTCAACCTCCTCTCGGTCTTCCACCTGCACCCAAAGCCTGTCTGGTCATGCCACAAGCTTTCTAACTGCGCAGAAGGGATCCTGCACACCTCCTTACTATGCTGGCAGTAGGGCTCAACGTCATCAGACGGTTTTTACATTGAAATGTCTGGGAAATGTGAGTCACACAGCTGAGGAGTTGTGGTCAGCTCTGGAGAACCAATTTCATGAATGGTTGTCTCCACTGGACCTGAAACCAGGGAAAGCCGTGTGCGACAATGCTGCAAACCTGGGTGCGGCCCTTCGCCGGGGCAATGTCACACACGTGCCTTGTATGGCTCACGTGTTGAACCTGGTTGTCCAGCAATTTTTAGCCCACTATCCCAGACTAGATGGCCTTCTGCAGAGGGCACGGTCACTGTGTGCTCACTTCCGCCGTTCGCATCCCGCAGATCAGCGACTTACATCTCTACAGAAGTCGTTGGGCCTGCCACTTCACCGGCTAAAATGCGATGTGCCTACCCGGTGGAATTCAACTCTGCACATGTTGCAGCGACTGTGGCAGCACCGACAAGCCCTGGTGCAATACGTTCTGACGTATAGCCTGGGCCAACGAGATTCAGAGGTGGGGCAAATCACGCTGGAGGAGTGGTCTCAGATCAGGGACCTATGCACCCTTCTGCACAGTTTTGAAATGGCGACGAAGATGTTTAGTGCTGACGATGCCATTATCAGCATGACTATTCCGGTGATTTACATGCTGGAGCACATGTTAAACAGAATTCGGAGTCAGGTGGTGGCACAAGAGGAGGTGGAGGAAGTAGAGGAGGAGGAGTTGTATGCGGAAGGGCTAACATCTGCAAGGTCCAGACGGTCGGCAGCACCAAGGCGGCAGGCATGTGAGGGTGGGGGAGATGGTTTTACCAGGGCGCATGGTAGCAGCCAAACTAGTGAAGAAGGTGCAGGAGCCCAGGAAGAAGTGGAGGACGAACTGATGGAAGACTCATCAGATGAGGGAGACCTTGATCACATTTCTGTTGTGCGAGGTTGGGGGGAGAGGACAGAGGAAGGAAGCATGATTGTTACCTCGCCACCAACACAACAGGGACTTGGTGCTCCTGGATGCGCAACACACATGAGTGCCTTCTTGCTGCACTACCTGCAACATGACCCTCGAATTGTGAGAATTAGAAATAATCCTGACTACTGGGTTGCCACACTGTTAGATCCCCGGTACAAAAGTAAATTTGCAGAAATTATTCCTGCCATAGAAAGGGATGCACGCATGCAGGAGTATCAGCAGAGACTGTTGCAGAATCTTACATGTGCTTTTCCACAAAATACCAGTGGTGCACGTAGTGAATCTCACAGTTCTAACTTGCCAACCGTGGGACCGTCAAGTGTTCAGCACTCAAACCGTAACAGAACCACAGTATCTGCTGGTAACATCAATTTTGCGGAATCATTTCACCACTTTTTTAGCCCATCCTTTGCAAGGCCACAGGAGACAAGAAGTCTGACACATAGTCAACGCCTAGAGACGATGGTACAGGAGTATCTCCAAGTAAACATTGAAGCCACGACTGTGTCACTGGACCCTTGCTCTTTTTGGGCTTCCAATCTGGATAAATGGCCGGAGCTAGCCACTTACGCCTTGGAGATCTTGTCATGCCCCGCAGCCAGCGTTCTGTCTGAACGTGTGTTCAGCGCTGCTGGTGGTGTGCTGACAGATAAGCGCACGCGGCTTTCCACTGATAATGTAGACAGACTCACGTTCATAAAGATGAACAAATCATGGATCCGAAACGACTTTTCTACCCCTGTGTCATCCTGGGGAGAGTAAAAGCTTGATGATTGGTTAAAATCACCCTACCAACCGTTTTAAGCTTTCAAATTACTAATCATGTTTATCTGTATCTTGACTGGAAAATAATTTGGGCTTTGTAGCAGTGTGCAGCACTGATCCTATTAGGCCATCTATACTAAAGCTTCACCAGATTTAAAATTTAAAATAATTTTTAGCTGCATCTAGCCCGGAAAATAATTTTGGGGCTCCGAGATGCGCAAGACACATAAGTGCCTTCTTGCTGCACTACCTGCAGCATGACCCTCATATTGTCAGAATTCGAAGTAATCATGACTACTGGGTTGCCACACTCTTAGATCCCCCAAACTTTTCGATCAACCTTTTCATTTTAATAAAGACCAAAAAAATGGTCATTTTTGAAATTATAAGCATTAGCCGGTTGTTAGAAACTGAAATCAAACAGTTTTCAACTCAAAACTTTATTCTAGGTGATGTTACATTTTCACATAGGACCCCTTGTTCGAAAGGAGCTTCTGAACTCTCTCGTCCATTGAATTTGTCAGGTTTTGGATGGTTTCTGCTTCAATTGTTTTGCATGAGGACAGAATACCCTCCCAGAGCTGTTGCTTAGATGTGAACTGCCTCCCGCCATCATAGACACTCCTTTTAATGATGCTCCAAAGGTTCTGAATAGGGTAGAGGTCAGGGGAGCATGGGGGTCACACCATAAGTTTGTCCCCTTTTATGCCCATATCAGCCAGAGATGCAGATGTTTTATGTGCAGCATGAGATGGTGCATTATCATGCAGAAAAATGATCTTGCTGTGAAATACACGGTTCTTCTTCTTGAACCATGGCAGGAAGTGCTGTTTGAGAAAATCCACATACATTATGGAGTTCATCTTTAGCGCCTTCAGGGATCCTAAAGGGGCCGACAATCTCTCTCCCCATGATTCCAGCCCAAAACATTACTCCACCTCCTCCTTGTTGGCGCTGTAGCCGTGTTTGCGTGGGGTGTCCATCAACCAGCCATCCTCCACTCCATCCATCTGGACCATCGAGCGCTGCACGGCACTCATCCGTGAACAAAACTGTTTTGAAATCAGTCTTCATGTAATGTTTGGCCCACTGGAGCCGTTTCTGCTTGTGTGAAGTGGATAGAGGAGGTCCACAGGATGGCGTATGCACAGCTGCAAACCTCTGAAGGACCCTGCATCTTGTTGTTCGGGGGACGTTGGAGGCACAAGCAGCTTCAAAAACTTGTCTGCTGCTATGACAAGGCTTTTTGGCCGCTGCTCTTTCAACCTGACGTAATTGCCTGTAGGAAAGAGTCCTCAATTTGCCCTTATCAGCACGCACACGTGTGTACTGTGAATCAGCTACATACTTCTTGATTGCCAAGACACTTCATCCTGATCATCGCACAATGTTGATTGTAGTCATGCCTTGACCTAAACACTCCACAATTTGTTGCTTCTCAGCAGCCGACACATCCTTTTTCTTTCCCATTTTGGCAGAAAATGTAGGCTGCTTAATAATGTGAGACAGCCTTCTTAAGTAGTCTTGCCTTTCATTGGACACACCTGCCAAACTAATTAGCACAGGTGTCTGCAATTGCTTACAGTGATATAAAGAGCCCTGACACACATCACCATCAATGAGTTTAACTGACAAACAAACAAATTCTTCCCTTATCACTCCTAAACACTTTTTGCATAATAATTTGGAACGCAGTGTACATGTGCTTTTCCACAAAACACCAGCGGTTCACGTAGTGAATCTTACAGTTCTAACTTGCCAACCGTGGTCTGTATGGAGTTGTTCAATAAAGGGCCCAAAATTAAGATAACATAGATGGGAGAGGTCTCTATGAATAGGAATTCCTAAGTATTTGATACCCTGTGAGGGCCAGGCAAAGGGAAAGTTGGACTGGATGGAATCCTATATGGATTTGGGGAGGGAGACATCGAGGGCCTCAGACTTCGCTGCATTGATTTTAAAATTTGACCATGTAACAAAGTGATCTATTTCAGCCATAACAGCAGGGATGGATATATGTGATTGAGTGATATATACTAGGACATCATCAGCAAATAGAGAGCACTTGTACTCGGTGCCTCCCACCTCAATCCACCTAATATTGGGGTTATGGCGAATTGATGAGAGCAGGTGCTCCGTCACTAGGATGTATAAGAGAGGGGACAGAGGACATCACTGCCTTGTCCCATTGGTGATTGTGAAAGGTGATGAAAATGTTCTGACGCGCCCCCTGGGCCTTGGGACACCCGGAGCCGGACCCTTTTTGGTGGATGCTGGTGGTTGTAGTCTCCGTGGCGGCAACCCGGTTCCGTGGCTCAGGGCGGTCAAACCAGTGGCGGAACTATTTATGTGGTTTTGATGTTTAAATGTCCGACTACGCCACCCGTGGATTGCGGTCAGAGTGAACCGCCGCTACAGGGCAGACCGCTAAGGCTGGTGTTGTGGGTGCAGCAGAGCGTAGCATAACTCCCCACGGGAGGAGTATAGCCTCAGGGCAGTGTATGCGGAGGATGGGGGTGATGGTGCAGGGCAGCAGCAGTAACGACACGGAGTCAGTGATGCAGTCCAGGGCCTTTACTCACAGTTCTTATTATCCAGACCACGTCTGCAGGTAACGGCTGCCCACGTCGTACTGTGCTCACCAGGTGAGGGGCTCAGACAACTCCCAGATAACTTTGGAGCGCTTCACAGGACCCCCTTTGTGTGTCCTTTGTCTGGCCTTTCTTACCAACACTTCTGTCCGGCTGCCTCGGGCCTCCTCTTGGTAAACTTGGCGCCAGTTTCCCTGACCCTATGTGGTGCCTTCCTAGCGGGTGTAGCGAGGGGCTGCGCCACATAAAATGTCAGAGCCTCCGGTTTCTAGCTGAGGGTCGTTTCCTGCCTCCACTAGTTCGGGGACCGGTCTCCCCCTTTGGCCTGACCCCTCCACGCAGGTGGATTCGGGCGTGCGGTGGCGACTCGCCCGTCCGCACCCCTGGGATCCCTTCATTCCTCGTTCCTGGAGCCTTCTCCGCTCCTCTTCCTTCCTTCTCCCTCTTCCAGGCCTGGGCCTCTGTTACTAGGCCCGCCTCCGGAGCAGAGCTCATGCAGAGCCCCTGCTCCCTGCCACTTCTGCTCAGACTTCTCTGCACTGAACTAAGATGGTGCCCACCTTTTATACTCCCTTCTCAATGCACCCAGGAACTGCTTCCTCCCTGCTCCTGCACTACAGGGTTCCCCTTCCTCAGTGTTCCCTCCCCCCACTCCAGCCAGGGACAGGGACTGTCGTGCCCATCTCAGGGGCATATTGGTCGCCCTGCCCCACGGCAATGTGGTGTAATGCATGCAGGTGTCGGGTCCTGATCCACACTCCATCCTTACCTGAGAGTGAGATATCACACCTCTGGGTGAGGTGCA
The DNA here is from genome assembly GCF_046119375.1 of Phyllobates terribilis. NCBI lineage: Eukaryota > Metazoa > Chordata > Amphibia > Anura > Dendrobatidae > Phyllobates > Phyllobates terribilis. Next base: position 401,943 of record NW_027363130.1, read on the forward strand.
ATACGTCTGTAGCAACCGAGCCCTCAGGGTGCTACAGTTCCATTTATCTTCAGCCTAGGTGACGTATTGCGATACAGGGCCGTGATTTTGGCTATAAAAGGGTCCCCTAGACCCCTACCCCAAGCTTTTTAAGAGAATCATATATGGCGTACCAGGAGACTCTATGGAATGCTTTCTCAGCATCCAACGAGAGTATCTAATTACAAATTTTTAACTGCATCTAGCCCAGGAAATACTTTGTGCCTAGTAGCAGTGTCTGCTAGTCAGCGGATTATCCCGGCTGTTAAGCAAGCTACACCACCTGTAGTTTAGACACTTAATTTTTTCAAAGGAAATGCTTCGGGACCACGGGATACTTAGTGAAGAGCATCAGGAGGCACCCCAAGGCATAGGGGCTGGGACTGGCATTAGGATGCCTTGCGGTGGACAGCCGAGCTCGATCCTTATAAAAGCTTTTTAACTTCAGCAGCTTTAGTGGACGCTACTGGAGCTGGAATTACGCGGCTGCTGGCATGAGACTTGCCCTCCAATAGATCCTTGTAAATGGATTTAAAGTGTATTCATTCAAATTAGAGAGACAATTTAAATTAAAAAGCTTAGAGCTGCCTCCACCACAGGGGGGCTCGCTCGACCCACCAGCGGACAGGCACCAGTATTGGGAGAGGGGGGCTGGCCGTCAGGGTTCACCGCGGCTCTGGCACAAACCCGGCGACACGGAGGTGGCACGGGCAGGAGCGGACTGGCCGTGTCGGCTTCTCACTTTTTGGATTTTAGAAGGGCATGACATGCCTATATCTGTGTCTCCCCCTCCTTTTACTCCTCCACCTCTTTTCTTTTCGCATGACTATATGTACTTGTCACTTTTCCATGTGTTAGTTGTGTCTTCTGAGCAGTTTGTCAGCTTTTGGACACCTTTGAAGGTGTTTTCTATGTGTTTCTATGTGTTTTTGTTTGCCTGCCATTGGTTTTAACGGTGTTCGAAGGTGTTCGACGAACAGTTCGGCGAACACACGGGTGTTCGACGAACCAAACCGAACTCGAACACTACGGGGGTGGCTCAACACTAACAGTTAGATCTACAGAAGAGAAATTTGTACTAACCGTGTAAAAGAGGACCTGATGGAGTGGGGAGAGGCACAAGAAGCATATACCACACATATTAGGAAAAAAGCTAAAAACAAACGCATGTTTCACCCAGACACACTTCATCGAGGAGGGGGAGAAGACAGGAGACTTATTGGCCGTGATGGCAAGAGCCCAGACGGGGAGGGCTTTTATTGGTGCTGAAGGACTGGGAAGGAGCGGTAGTAAACCAGACTGACCAGATCTCAAACACTCTGCTAGAATTTTATAAAGATCTATATACACCCAAACTGCAATTTAATAGAGAACAAATCTTATCTTACTTGAGGGAAATCAAACTACCGACATTCAGCGGTAAAGATGAAGAATTATTAAACAGACCACTACAGCTGGAGGAGGTACAAATGGCAGTAGCCTCTATGGCTAATAACAAATCGCCAGGACTAGACGGGCTTCCCACAGAAATATGTAAGAAATTTGGAGATATTCTACTTCCCCACTTACTGGCTACCTGCGGAGACGGTGAGGGGGTAAAACCCTACCCCATTCAATGCTAGAGGCGGTGATAGTAGTCATACCTAAGCCAGGTAAAGACCCTTTAATCCCTGACTCATACAGACCCATATCTTTATTATCAACTGACGTTAAAATCATTGCGAAGGTTCTGGCGTCTAGATTGAATACAATAATTTCTACAGTAATTCATACCGACCAGTCAGGCTTCATGCCGGCTAGATCCACAGCTTTTAATATCTGGAGATTGTTTCTTAATCTTCAGTTGCTGGTGGATGGTGATGGGGACAGAGCTGTATGTTCTCTGGACGCCGCTAAGGTGTTCGATTCTGTTGAGTGGGAATATTTATGGGCGATGTTGGAGAAGTTTGGTATAGCACATAGTTTTATTTCATGGGTTAAATTGCTGTATGGTAAGCCGGTGGCTAGAATACGGGTAATTGGACACCTCTCCCCGGCTTTTGGACTGAGTAGAGGTATGAGGCCGGGGTGCCCATTGTCCCCCCTGCTCTTTGCACTGGGCATTGAACCCCTGGCATCGGTTATCAGGGAACATCCAGGAATAGTTGGGTTTCTTAGAGGGATCAGTGAAGAGAAGGTCGCTTTATTATACGCTGATGACACTTTATTATTTCTGGCTAAAACTTCTGAGTCCCTTCCTATAGCAATGGAAACAATAGAAACATTTGGAAAATACTCTGGTCTGAAGATAACCTGGAGCAAATCAGTCATACTTCCATTGGACAATACAGATGAGAATGCTTCCCACTACATTAACTCGGGTTCACAATTGGTATCGGAGTTTAAATATTTAGGCATCAATATATCGGCAAAAATAAATGATTATGAGAAGTTGAACCTTGACCCCGTCTTGATTAAATTTAGAGGTAAACGAGGCGCCTGGTCTAAGTTACCGTTGTCGGTGGTGGGCCGTGCTAACCTGGTCACACTGATCCGGATGCCACAACTGCTGTATGTTCTACACAACCCCCCAATATGGATAAATCAGAGGCTTTTCTTTAAAGTCAGTCAGGAGCTTAGAAAATTAATATGGGGCAAACAGACTCCGAGAATTACACTGGAAACATTGCAAAGAAACTAAACAATGGGAGGGCTTGCAGTTCCTAACCCATGGGTGTATTATCCGGCATCTCAGCTTCAACCTATCCGGGGATGGGACGACCCTGGGGGAGGGGGAGCTCAGCGTATGTGGGGATGGGACGACCCTGGGGGAGGGGAGCTCAGCGTATGTGGAGATGGGACGACCCTGGGGGAGGGGGGGCTCAGTGTATGTGGGGATGGGACGACCCTGGGGGAGGGGGGGGCTCAGCGTATGTGGGGATGGGATGACCCTGGGGGAGGGGGGGCTCAGCGTATCTGGGGATGGGACGACCCTGGGGGAGGGGGGGCTCAGCGTATGTGGGGATGGGACGACCCTGGGGGAGGGGAGCTCAGCGTATGTGGGGATGGGACGACCCTGGGGGAGGGGGGGCTCAGTGTATGTGGGGATGGGACGACCCTGGGGGAGGGGGGGGCTCAGCGTATGTGGAGATGGGACGACCCTGGGGGAGGGGGTTCAGCGTATGTTGCTACAGCGTTATTTCCAATCAGATAAACTCTATGAGGTATTGGAGGCGCATAAGTTTGGGACACTTGGAGGCAAAATACCGACTATGCTGTTATGTCACAAACTTTGGGGGACGGTGAAAGAATTACAAGGAATAGAAGGTGTTTCACAATTTTCTTCATTATGGAACACTCCATGGCTTCCAAATCTACAGCAACTGGTGGGATTTAACTCCTGGAGCTCCGAGGGTTTAAACAGACTTAATCAAGTGCTGATAGGTGATGTGATTAAGGAATTCTCACAGCTACAAAACGAATATGAGTTACCTCCTCTGAATTCTATAGATACTTACAATTTAGGCGCGCGTATCGGGGGGAAGGCATTGTTCTGGAAGGAGGGGTACCCCGAAACTCAATAATACAGAGAATAGCTAATCTACACAGTTCTCGTGGACTGATCTCATTACTTTATAACATTATATTGACAAACCAGCCGACGCGATGAAAAGAGAAATGGGAGAGTGTAATGGGACCATAGAGGAAAATCACTGGTCAGATCTACTGGAAAGAGTTCCACAATTGTCTGTAAGTGAATCCCATAGACTGTCCCATATATATGTGATACACCGGGTATACAGGACACCTCAATTCTTATTTAACATCGGATTTCGTTCAAGTCCCCACTGTCCTAGATGCAAAACTACCATAGCAGACCTGCTTCATATGATGTGGAACGGTCCTAACCTGGTGTCCTTCTGGAAGAGTGTTGTAGCAATGGTTAACAGGGTTTATTCAGTTGACGTAGAGCTTTCCCCATTACTATGTATACTGGGATATGTTGAAGATCTGACTATTGAGGAGTTCGGCAAAATTGCCGCGACATGTATGTTATATATGGCAAGAAAATAGATAGCAGATGAGGAGCCCATGATATCAGAATGATAAAGGTAACTGGCTAGTAAACTTATACTAAAGGCATATACCTAAAAGGAGATGCTGTCTGTAAATGTGACAAGATCTGGGGTCTATGGAGTGACGGCTCTGGTCTGACATCTAGAGACCTGAGGGGCTTTCGCTTGCTTTGAGTTACGTTTATACGATGCCTCAAATGAAACTTCTTTGAAAATTAATATAAATGTTATTATCACTTCCACCGGTTATATGTAATTGGACGGAGTATTGTTACTATCTTCAGATGTCTCTTCATCTAATTCTGCTGGTTTTGCGGAGCCGATGTCGGTGCATCTTACATTCCATTGATAATGACAAACCGGTGCTGATGTATCAGACGGTTAGGCGCGTCCACAGACGTCATCACCGAGAAGAAACCCGCATGGATTCCGGAACAGTGTGTCAGCGCAGCCTGAATGCTCTCAACAAGCTGCAGACTGGCATCTAAACATTTAATGTCTCCACATAATAGACAGATTTCATCTTTACGTGTTATGGGTATAGAAGGAGTTATTACATCTACCCGGGGCGGCGATCGTATGAGACGACTGTGCACCAGAGAAGCCTTCTGGAGTTACAGTTTGGGCTCGTGTGTTCCACGGTCTGAACCTGCGCAGAGAGGTAATGCTTCACTACTCAATAATCCAGAGAGGTAATGCTTCACTACTCAATAATCCAGAGAGGTAATGCTTCACCACTAAATAATCCAGAGAGGTAATGCTTCACTGCTCAATAATCCAGAGAGGTAATGCTTCACCACTAAATAATCCAGAGAGGTAATGCTTCACTACTCAATAATCCAGAGAGGTAATGCTTCACTACTCAATAATCCAGAGAGGTAATGCTTCACTGCTCAATAATCCAGAGAGGTAATGCTTCACTACTCAATAATCCAGAGAGGTAATGCTTCACTACTCAATAATGCAGAGAGGTAATGCTTCACTGCTCAATAATCCAGAGAGGTAATGCTTCACTGCTCAATAATCCAGAGAGGTAATGCTTCACTGCTCAATAATCCAGAGAGGTAATGCTTCACTGCTCAATAATCCAGAGAGGTAATGCTTCACTGCTCATTAATCCAGAGAGGTAATGCTTCACTACTCAATAATCCAGAGAGGTAATGCTTCACTGCTCAATAATCCAGAGAGGTAATGCTTCACTGCTCAATAACCCAGAGAGGTAATGCTTCACTGCTCATTAATCCAGAGAGGTAATGCTTCACTGCTCAATAATCCAGAGAGGTAATGCTTCACTGCTCAATAACCCAGAGAGGTAATGCTTCACTGCTCAATAACCCAGAGAGGTAATGCTTCACTACTCAATAATCCAGAGAGGTAATGCTTCACTGCTCAATAATCCAGAGAGGTAATGCTTCACTGCTCAATAATCCAGAGAGGTAATGCTTCACTACTCAATAATCCAGAGAGGTAATGCTTCACTGCTCAATAATCCAGAGAGGTAATGCTTCACTACTCAATAATCCAGAGAGGTAATGCTTCACTACTCAATAATCCAGAGAGGTAATGCTTCACTGCTCAATAATCCAGAGAGGTAATGCTTCACTACTCAATAATCCAGAGAGGTAATGCTTCACTGCTCAATAATCCAGAGAGGTAATGCTTCACTGCTCAATAATCCAGAGAGGTAATGCTTCACTGCTCAATAATCCAGAGAGGTAATGCTTCACTACTCAATAACCCAGAGAGGTAATGCTTCACTGCTCAATAATCCAGAGAGGTAATGCTTCACTGCTCAATAATCCAGAGAGGTAATGCTTCACTACTCAATAATCTAGAGAGGTAATGCTTCACTACTCAATAATCCAGAGAGGTAATGCTTCACTGCTCAATAATCCAGAGAGGTAATGCTTCACTGCTCAATAATCCAGAGAGGTAATGCTTCACTGCTCAATAATCCAGAGAGGTAATGCTTCACTGCTCAATAATCCAGAGAGGTAATGCTTCACTACTCAATAATCCAGAGAGGTATGCATCTCTCCTCTGTATGTTTCTCCTTAGATGGGGTTTTTGGATGTTTTTTTATACTCATTCCCATTTTTCATTGTATATTTGTTTTTCACTTTTTGTATTTGCACTTATTCTCAGTGGTTAGCACTGCACGGTGGCTCAGTGGTTAGCACTGCACGGTGGCTCAGTGGTTAACACTGCACGGTGGCTCAGTGGTTAGCACTGCACGGTGGCTCAGTGGATAGCACTGTATGTTGGCTCAGTGGTTAGCACTGCATGGTGGCTCAGTGGTTAGCACTGCACGGTGGCTAAGTGGTTAGCACTGCAGCCCTACAGCACTGGGGTCCTGGGTTCAAATCCCACCAAGGACAACATCTGCAAGGCATTTGTATGTTCTCCCCGTGTTTGTGTGAGTTTCCTCCGGGTTCTCCGGCTTCCTCCCACACTCCAAAGACACACTTATAGGGAATTTAGATTGTGAGCCCCAATGGGGACAGTGCCCATAATGTCTGGAAAGCGCTGTGGAATTAGTGGTGCTATATAAGTGAGCAAAATAAATAAAAAATGTGAACTAATTATTTCACCGGTCTGCAGTTGTTGTTAGATCCTTCAGGATGCGCTGACACACTGTTCCGGAATCCATGCTGATTTCTTTTCAGTGATGAGGTCTGTGGACATGGCGAACCATCTGATTAAATCACACACTGTTCCAGAAGCTGTGACAAAGAACGCCAGATCGTTAAAAACGCGTAGCACTGTCCACCTACCCCCCATACCCTTTCCTCATGGATGTAATTTTTAACATGGAGTAATTAAAAGCATCTTTTTCCTTGGAGCTGGATACCACATCTTCTGTGACATCATTACTGAGGCCGGAGCTCCACTGCTCCTGGATGTACGGCCGCCTTTGTGATTAGTCAGTCTCATTTGTATATGATACTGAAATATTAAAAAGTAATTTTTAATTGCGTGGACACTTTTCTACACTGAGGGCATGATAGGAAGCTTGAGAGAGTGAAATGGCACTGGTGGTACATTAAGGGGGTAAATCCTGATGACAGGTTCCCTTTAAGAACTGTCTATTTGCTGTCTAGTCTCTGCCACCCCTGACTTGTGCCAATGTCACCAGTTTATAAGTGTTATTCACTTTACTCGTCATTGTGTTAATGTTATGGCATGTAGTTGTCCTCCTTATTACCGGTACTTTCACTGACGAGGGTCTTCATTGTGAGCTCCATAAAATACATTCAGAATATCTCCTTTGTGTTGAAGAAAAAAATCACATCTAATCTGTCTTTCATCCTAATAGGAAATCCTTGTGAGAATAACGGTTCATCACTAAATTGTAAAAAAGAAGATATCAGGAAGCACTCTAATGGAGAAAACCTCATCACCCTTCCTGCACCTCCTGGACTTCACAGCACTTCACCTTCTTATAATCCTCCTGATCATGAGGAATCCTCTCCTGAGCAATCTCACATTGTTACCACTGTTCCAGGTGACATAGATACAAGATTTCAGTGTGACAAGCAACTTACTAAAAGCTCAGATTCTTTAACACAAAGAAAACACAAAGGAGAAAAGCCATACTCCTGTTCAGAATGTGATAAATCCTACCCAGATAAAGGGAATCTTACTACACATCAGAGAATTCATACAGGTGAGAAGTCGTATTCATGTTCAGAATGTGGGAAATGCTTTAGAGATAAATCAGATCTTATTAGACATCAAAAAACTCACACAGATGAGAAACCATATTCATGTTCACTATGTAGGAAATCCTTCACAGGTAAGGGGCATCTTAATAGACATCAGAGCATTCATACTGGAGAGAAGCCATACTCCTGTTCAGAATGTGGGAAATGCTTTAGAGATAAATCAGATCTTATTAGACATCAGAGAATTCACACAGGAGAGAAGCCATTTTCATGTTCAGAATGTGATAAATCCTACCCAGATAAAGGGAATCTTACTACACATCAGAGAATTCATACAGGTGAGAAGTCGTATTCATGTTCAGAATGTGGGAAATGCTTTAGAGATAAATCAGATCTTATTAGACATCAAAAAACTCACACAAATGAGAAACCATATTCATGTTCACTATGTGGGAAATCCTTCACAGGTAAGGGGCATCTTAATAGACATCAGAGCATTCATACTGGAGAAAAGCCATATTCATGTTCAGAATGTGAGAAATGCTTTAGATATAAATCAGATCTTGTTAAACATCAGAGAATTCACACCGGGGAGAAACCATATTCATGTTCAGAATGTGGGAAATCTTTTATATATAAATCAGTCCTTGTTGCACATGAGGAAATTCATACAGGAGAAAAATCATTTTCCTGTTCAGAATGTAGGAAATGTTTTATATATAAATCAAATCTTGCAACACATGAGAAAATTCATACAGGAAAGAAGCCATTTGCATGTTCAGAATGTGGGAAATGTTTTGGAAGTAAATCAGAGCTTGTTAAACATCAAAGAATTCACACAGGGGAAAAACCATTTTCATGTTTAGAATGTGGAAGGTGCTTTGCCGATAAATCACATCTTGTTAGACATCAGAAAATCCACACAGGACAGAAGTCATATTCATGTTCACTATGTGAGAAGTCCTTCACAGATAAAGGAAGTCTTATTAGACATCAGAGAATTCACACAGGAGAGAAGCCGTATTCATGTTCAGAATGTGGGAAATGCTTTACATATAAATCAAGTCTTGTGATGCACGAGAGAAGTCACACAGGAGAGAAGCCGTATTCATGTTCAGAATGTGGGAAATCTTTTATACATAAATCATATCTTGTAAAACATGAGAGAAGTCATACAGGAAAGAAACTGTAATTATGTTCACTGTGTTTCATAAATTTAATAAACATTGCTCAGCATAAATAAGTACACCCCCTTTGATAAGTAAGATTGTATTTAATATCTCACTGAATAAATTTCTAAAATTTTGCCACCACTGAATTTCATTGAACATTTTTTTTGTAATCAAAACATGAAAGTAATAATATAACTCTCATTACAAAATCTTCAGTTTTACTCAAATTAGTTGGTGTAAAAATGAGTACACCCCACATCAAAAGCTACTACATCTAGTATTTTGTATGGCCTCCATGATTTTTTAAGGACGGCACCAAACCTTCTAGTCATGGCATGAACAACTTAGTGACAATACTATATCTATCTTTTATCTCTTTTTCGATAACGAGCTCTTAGAGCCTGGATGCTGGATGGAGTGATGACAACTTGTCTCTTCAAAATTCCCCATAGGTGTTTGGTTGGGTTCAGATCAGGAGACACTTGGCCACTGAATCACTGTCACCCTGTTCTTCAGAAATGTAACAGTGGCCTTAGATGTGTGCTTTGGATCATTGTCATGTTGGAGAAGTGCAGGTCTACCAAGGGCATGGAGTGATGGCAGCATCTTTTCTTCCACTATAGAGTAACGCTGTTGCCGGCGCCCTAGCATGGTGTCTTCTTCTCCCTCCATGCAAAGACGCTTTCTCACCGCTCCGGCCGTGGACTTGGTTCTTGGCGCTCTCCTTGTCCTCTGTTCCTGTGACTGCATCCCGGCGGCGTCTAGTACACGCTTGTTTCCCTGTTCTTAAAGGGGCAGCGTGCGCCTTATGCTAAATGCCTCAGCTGGTTGCTGAGAGGCATTAGCATAACTAGTACACCTGCAAGATGGCTCCCAACCAATAGCTGGGAGGCATCTTGTATAAAAGACTCTCTCTCCCCTTACTAAGGTGTACTGCTTGTGACTTGTGAGGTCCCCTGGTCTTGGTGTGGCCAGGGTCCTGAGTCCGTAAACCCTTGGTCCCCCTGTGGCCAGAGTCCTGTACCTGAATCACTGGTCCTAGAGTAGCCCGTGCTGAAAACCTCATCCCCTTGTCCTGGAGCAGCCAGTGCCTGAACCCTTGCCCCCTGGTCCTGGAGCGGCCAGTGCCTGAACCCTCATCCCCTGGTTCTGGAGTGGCCGGTACCTGTACCATCGTCCCTTGGTCCTTGAGAGATCAATGCCTGTACCCTTGTCCCCTGGTTCTGGAGAGACCAGTTCTGGTACCCTCATCCCCTGGACCTGGAGAGGCCAGTGTCTGTACCCTCGTCCCGTGGTCCTGTAGCGGCCAGTGCCTGAACCCTCATCCCCTGGTTCCAGAGCGGCCAGTGCCTGTACTCTTGTCCCTTGGTCCCGGAGCAGTCAGTGCCTGAACCCTTGTGAAATGGTCCTGGTTCGGCCAGAGCCCTGAACATTATTCCCTGGTCCTAGTGTGGCCATTCCTGTTCCTGAAGTCCCCTGGTCACAGTGCATCGAGTGTCTGAACATTCCCCTAAGTCTCCGTGTCAGTGATCCTGGACTGTATTTACTGAGTCTGAATGGAGCTGTAATCAGTGTCAGCTAAGCTAACCCCTGGGGTCACCACCCTGGAGTTGTACTTGGCAGCTACCTGCCGCACAAGCCTGACCTCACCACTAGAGGCTCCAGTGAACACCAAAGTAGCTGCTTAGTTACGCCCCTCCAGGGTCGGCCCGGTGGGTCCAGAAATCCACTTGCACCACCAGTGGGCGTAACAAAGCAGAACATCTATGAATTCATGATGTCATCAATGACCTGTAGCTCCCCGACACCAGCAGCGCTCATGCAGCCGCACATGAGGACACGGCCACCACCAGGTTTCTCTGTAGACACCATGCATTCTCATTGTATTCCTCACCTTTGAGACAGTTTTGAAGCCATCAGTTCCAAAAAAAACATTTATCTTGGTCTCATCACTCGAGAGTATAAAGTCCCAGGAGTCTTCATATGTTTCCGCATGTGTCCTGGCAGATTGTAGGGCGGCTTTTTTGTGCATGGGATTTAGGAGAGGCTTTCTATGTGGACAACACCCATGTCTGCCATTCCTCTATAGAAAAAATTGTCTGCTTTCAGCTCATCTCTCAGTGCTTGGTGAGATCCATGGGAAGAGTTCGGATGGAAAATCCCGGTTGGGAAGGAATGGACGGGATTTATTAAGTTACTGATAATCCCGCACCTGTTTTCCAGTGTGAATAAAACCAAAAACTTATATGGAAACATACAAATTAAAATTGTAGAAACATTAAAAAGCAATGTGCACACTGTGCGTTTTTGATGTGTTTTCGCTGCGTTTTTTCCGCTCGGAAATGCACCAAAAACGCTAGGTAATCCGTGTGCCAGCTAATGCAATGACAATCCTGAAGTGCCGTGCACATGAGCAGGAATTATCTTGACCGGATTGTCATTGCGTTTAAATCTGCAGCATGTCAATTCTTTGTGCGTTTCTGAAGCGTTTTTCACCCATAGACTTGAATTGAGTCAGTCAAATCCGCAGCAAAAAAATTCATCTACACTGTTCCAAATTATTATGCAAATAATATTTTCTCAGATTTTCCCAAATTACCTATATGAATTGCAGTCATTGTAATTTTCCAATCAAATAACTATTAGAGTACAATTGAAAGGTTTTTGTACAAACTGCCTATGATAACAGGATACTTTTTAAAAAATAAAAAACTCAAACTGCACTCAAAATGCATGTTCCAAATTATTATGCACAGCAGAGTTTTCAACCTTTTCATTTTAATAAAGAACAAAAAAATGGTCATTTTTGAAATTATAAGCATTAGCAGGTTATTACACACTGAAATCAAACAGTTTTCACCTCAAAACTTTATTCTAGGTGATGTTACATTTGCACATAGGACCGCTTGTTCGAAAGGAGCTTCTGAACTCTCTCGTCCATTGAATTTGTCAGGTTTTGGATGGTTTCTGCTTCAATTGTTTTGTATGAGGACAGAATACCCTCCCAGAGCTGTTGCTTAGATGTGAACTGCCTCCCGCCATCATAGACACTCCTTTTGATGATGCTCCAGAGGTTCTCAATGGGGTGAGGTCAGGGGAGCATGGGTGCCACACCATAAGTTTGTCCCCTTTTATGCCCATAGCAGCCAGAGATGCAGATGTGTTATGTGCAGCATGAGACGGGGCATTATCATGCATGAAAATGATCTTGCTGCGGAATGCACGGTTCTTCTTCTTGAACCATGGAAGGAAGTGCTGTTTGAGAAACTCAACATACATTATGGAGTTCATCTTTACCCCTTCAGGGATCCTAAAAGGGCCGACAATCTCTCTCCCCATGATTCCAGCCCAAAATATTACTCCACCTCCTCCTTGTTAGCGCCGTAGCCGTGTTTGCATGGGGTGTCCATCAACCAGCCATCCTCCACTCCATCCATCTGGACCATCGAGAGCATTTCATGCATGATAATGCCCCGTCTCATGCTGCACATAACACATCTGCATCTCTGGCTGCTATGGGCATAAAAGGGGACAAACTTATGGTGTGGCACCCATGCTCCCCTGACCTCAACCCCATGGAGAACCTCTGGAGCATCATCAAAAGGAGTGTCTATGATGGCGGGAGGCAGTTCACATCTAAGCAACAGCTCTGGGAGGGTATTCTGTCCTCATGCAAAACAATTAAAGCAGAAACCATCCAAAACCTGACAAATTCAATGGACGAGAGAGTTCAGAAGCTCCTTTCGAACAAAGGGTCCTATGTGCAAATGTAACATCACCTAGAATAAAGTTTTGAGTTGAAAACTGTTTGATTTCAGTTTGTAATAACCTGCTAATGCTTATAATTTCAAAAATGACAATTTTTTTGTTCTTTATTAAAATGAAAAGGTTGAAAACTCTGCTGTGCATAATAATTTGGAACATGCATTTTGAGTGCAGTTTGAGTTTTTTATTTTTTTTAAAAATATCCTGTTATCATAGGCAGTTTATACAAAAACCTTTCAATTGTACTCTAATAGTTATTTGACTGGAAAATTACAATGACTGCAATTCATATAGGTAATTTGAGAAAATATTATTTGCATAATAATTTGGAACACAGTGTATAAATATATTTGTGGATTTACTGCGGATGTTTGCTGCATATTTGACTGACTCAATTCAAGTCAATGAGTCAAAAACGCCGCAAAACCGCACAAAGAATGGACCGCGGAAGACTACTCCCATCATCCGATGGCCGATCCCGCTGATAACAGCGGGAGCAGGCGCAGCTGAGGGGAGAAGTAGTCTTCTCAGCTGGCGTCTGTGCGCAGGGTAAAAAAAAAAAAAAAGGAAAAAATCAATATTAAAGTAAAAACACTGTATTCTCACCTGTCCGCCATCCTCCCGATGTCTCACGGCAACCCGACCACCCGACAATCGCTCCCGGCAGTGTACATCGCTGTGCTTCTGGGAATGAGTTCACCAGAGTTCATCAGCTGAGATCATCTGACGAGCTCCGGTGACCTCACATGCGGCATCAGTGCTGCTTGGGAATTTTGCCACGCAACACTGATGCAGTGTATGAGGGCACCAGGGCTTATCAGCTGATCTTCAGCTGATGAACTCAGGTGAACTCAGTCCCAGCAGCGCAGCGATGTACACTGACAGGAGTGATTACACTCCTGTCAGTGTATACAGAGCTGTCTTCTACAACAGTCACATCAGTGATTGATGTGGATGCTGTAGAAGTTAACCGGATTGCCGTGGGACACTGGGATTAGATCATGAAGGCAGGTAAGGGATATGGTTGTTTTTTATTTTTGGTTTCTTACAGGAGACGAGGGCTTCAGGGACTGGGCGTTAGGTGAGTATAGTGTTTTTTTACTTTCAAATAAAAGATTAAAACCGTGTAATTTTATTTCAATAAAACACTTTATTCTAGCTGTGTCTTTATTGTAAAATGACAAAAACATTACTACGGTGTTAGTAATTGGGGCGTCTATAACCTGGGCTTCATGTCAGCTGTCAATACAAGGCTGACATGAACCCCGCGCCAGTTCTGGGGCAGCTGAGAGCTGATATTATTAGTCACGGAGGGGGCCAGGATCCATGGCCCCTTCCCTGGCTTTTAGTATCAACCCGCAGATGTCTGTATAGCCTTTGCTGGTTAGATTTTATAGGGGACCCTACGTCAATTTTTTTCTGGGGTCCCCCTGTAATCTAGCCAGTAAAAGCTAAGCAAACAGCTGTGTGCTGTTAATAGCCAGGAAACATTTTTGGCTAATGGCCCCTTCCCCGGCTACTAATATCACCTCACAGCGGTTGGCTTTCCTTTGGCTGATTATGAAAATAATGGATCCCACGCCATTTTTTTTTTTTAATATAAGGCTATGTGCCCACGGTCCGGACGTGGCAACACTTTGGACGCAGCATATGTTTGCTGCGTCCAAAACACTGCTTCTATTGAACGCAGGTAAGTAAGCATGTGTTCACTGAATACAATACAATACATTCTAGTGGTCAAATTTATGTTGCGGAGACAAGCGACTCCACAGGAGAATTTGACATACTGCGGTCCTGAAAAACGCACCGCATGTCAGTTTCCGCAGCCTCAGATGCACACATAGTGGAAATAGGATTTCTAGAAATCCCATCCACTATGCTGTAACATCTGAACACTGCGGGTTTGACACTGCATAAATACACAGCTCCAAACCCACAGCGGCTCCTGATCATGGGCATACCCAAATTCACCTGCAGAAAATCAATTTCTGGGTCTCCGCTGCAGATTTTGACTGATTGAAATGTCATTATATGCGGTGGATCCGCATGTATTGAGAACAAAAGAGCGGCTTTAGAACACAGGGTTTTGGGGGACGTAGCGGCTAAACAAACAACTGTGAGCTGTTATTAATAGCCAGGGAACATGGTTGCCTAATGGCACCTTCCTAGGCTAAAAAGAGCAGCTCTCAGCTGCCCTAGAAATGACATGAATGGGAATACTAATGGGATTAACCCGTATGGGATTAGCTGACACCCAGCCCTTTTATTTAGTGATGAAAATGTGTCAATCAGGCCATCTCATTACTAAACCTAAGTAAAGAGCTAAATAAACCCACACACAGAGTAAAACACTTTATTTGAACTACAATTGACACATTCTTTAATAATTTAAATTAACGATTATACAGGTCTGACAGTACTCCAGGGGTTAAAGCTTTGTCCCACGTTTCTTTTTTCAAATATCTTTATTTGGCTCCAAAAAGGATTCATTGCTGTACAAAACGCATCAAAATTGTTGTAAAATGCGTGTTTTTCTGCAGTGTTTTTCCTGCCAAGAGATGCAGAAACCTTAAGGAATTTTCTGCATTCAAATCCTGAACGTGCGCACATAGCCAAGAACAGGATCTCCTGGGGAAAGTCGCAAAAGCTATGCGTTTAGAACTGTTATATGTGTTTGATTCATAGTCATGGAACAATAAATAACCAGTAACCGGCTTCTTATACACATCATAGTGTCTAATGCACAGCGGAGACCCCCAGCCCCAAATGGACGTGTGCAAGTATGTCTACATTACCCCTATGGATGATCATATGTCCACAACAAAAAGCATCCGTGCAATAGAAGAATGAAGTGTCTGCATCTATAATGTGTATATTATGTATAATTACTATAAAAGAGGAAAAAACACAATTCAGTAAATGGATACAAGGTCTGAACGAAGCTTCATATCACTGGGGAATCTGGAGTCCAATTCCAGAATCCACAAGGCTTCTCTGGGGTGTACTTTTTATACCAATCTCCCCCTTAGCTGGTCTGGTGACATATTCAATACCCACAACTGTAAAGTGATTAATCCCTATTGTGTTGTATGAGATGTTGTGATGCTGCAGATGTATTACGTGTTGTGGGGCCAAGAACGTCCCTAACGTGTCCCCCAATGCGGTGACGTAAGGGTCTGACCGTGCCCCCCACATATTGCAGCAGACAAGCTTCACATTGTATGGTGTCAATGACGTGTGGAGCTACAACTAATGAGATGTCGGATATTATAGGGTTTATTATGGTTAGTAGATGCAGACATTTTTGCTTTGTGCACAGACTTGCACAAACCACATTTATTTCTCCCACATTCAATGAAACCTTTGGTGTTTGTCCTCCACGTGTCAGTTGTCTTTCTTGTTGCTGGATCCTTGTCGGTGTATAACATAGGTAAATGTTTTCTGGTAATATTCACTATATTACACTGTGTTCCAAATTGTTATGCAAATAATATTTTCTCAGATTTTCCCAAATTACCTATATGAATTGCAGTCATTGTAATTTTCCAGTCATATAACTATTAGAGTACAACTGAAAGGTTTTTGTACAAACTGCCTATGATAACAGGATATTTTTTAAAAAATAAAAAACTCAAACTGCACTCAAAATGCATGTTCCACATTATTATGCACAGCAGAGTTTTCAACTTTTTCATTTTAATAAAGAACAAAAAAATGGTCATTTGTGAAATTATAAGCATTAGCAGGTTATTACACACTGAAATCAAACAGTTTTCAACTCAAAACTTTATTCTAGGTGATGTTACATTTGCACATAGGACCGCTTGTTGGAAAGGAGCTTCTGAACTCTCTTGTCCATTAAATTTGTCAGGTTTTGGATGGTTTCTGCTTCAATTGTTTTGCATGAGGACAGAATACCCTCCCAGAGCTGTTGCTTAGATGTGAACTGCCTCCCGCCAGCATAGACACTCCTTTTGATGATGCTCCAGAGGTTCTCAATGGGGTTGAGGTCAGGGGAGCATGGGGTCACACCATAAATTTGTCCCCTTTTATGCCCATAGCAGCCAGAGATGCAGATGTGTTATGTGCAGCATGAGACGGGGCATTATCATGCATGAAATGATCTCGATGGTCCAGATGGATGGAGTGGAGAATGGCTGGTTGATGGACACCCCATGTAAACATGGCTACGGCGCTAACAAGGAGGAGGTGGAGTAATGTTTTGGGCTGGAATCATGGGGAGAGAGATTGTCGGCCCTTTTAGGATCCCTGAAGGGGTAAAGATGAACTCCATAATGTATGTTGAGTTTCTCAAACAGCACTTCCTTCCATGGTTCAAGAAGAAGAACCGTGCATTCCGCAGCAAGATCATTTTCATGCATGATAATTCCACCAGACCCTGCCCCCCCAAGCATAAACCCACACCATCCGCCTCCCCATGAATAAACCCCTACTCCAAAGCCCAGCAGGCGGCCCCCTACAAATATTATTCCCATCGTGCACCATCACACCCCCCCCCCCGAGACCCCACAGGCGTGCACCATCACCCCCCCAAAGGGCCCGCACCAGCATGCCCGCACCAGCGCCCCCGCAGCATCCCCCCAAAGCCACCGCCAGCATCCCCCCCAGAGCCACCAGCTGCCCCCAGCACCACCCCAGAGCCACCAGCTGCCCCCAGCACCACCCCAGAGCCACCAGCATCCCCAGAGCCACCAGCTGCCCCCAGCATCCCCCCCAGAGCCACCAGCATCCCCCCCAGAGCCACCAGCTGCCCCCAGCATCCCCCCCAGAGCCACCAACATCCCACCCAGAGCCACCAGCTGCCCCCAGCATCCCCCCAGAGCCACCAGCATCCCCACCAGAGCAACCAGCTGCCCCCAGCGTCCCCCCAGCTGCCCCCAGCATCCCCCCAGAGCCACCAGCTGCCCCCAGCATCCCCCCAGAGCCACCAGCTGCCCCCAGCATCCTCACCAGAGCCACCAGCTGCCCCCAGCATCCCCCCCAGAGCCACCAGCATCCCCACCAGAGCCACCAGCTGCCCCCCAGCATCCCCCCCAGAGCCACCAGCATCCCCTCAGAGCCACCAGCATCCCCCCAGAGCCCCCAGCATCCCCCCCAGAGCCACCCGCTGCCCCCAGCATCCCCCCCAGCTGCCCCCAGCTTCCCCCTCAGAGCCACCAGCTGCCCCCAGCATCCCCCAGAGCCACCAGCATCCCCCCCAGAGCCACCAGCTGCCCCCCAGCATCCCCCCAGAGCCACCATCATCCTCACCAGAGCCACCAGCTGCCCCCAGCATCCCCCCCAGAGCCACCAGCATCCCCACCAGAGCCACCAGCTGCCCCCATCATTCCCCCCAGAGCCACCAGCATCCCCCCCCAGAGCCACCAGCATCCCCCCAGAGCCCCCAGCATCCCCCCCAGCATCCCCCCAGAGCCACCAGCATCCCCCCCAGAGCCACCAGCTGCCCCCAGCATCCCCCCTAGCTGCCCCCAGCATCCCCCCCAGAGCCACCAGCTGCCCCCAGCATCCCCCCCAGAGCCACCAGCATCCCCCCCAGAGCCACCTGCAGCACCCAGCATCCCCCCAGAGCCACCTGCAGCCCCCAGCATCCCCCCCAGAGCCACCAGCATCCCCCCAGCTGCCCCCAGAGCCACCAGCATCCCCACCAGCTGCCCCCAGCATCTCCCCCAGAGCCACCAGCATCCCCCCAGAGCCAACAGCATCCCCCCACAGCCACCACCAGCCCGCAGCATCCCCCCAGAGCCCCCAGCATCCCCCCCAGAGCCGCCACCAGCCCGCAGCTTGCCCCCACAGAGCCCGCAGCATCACCCCCCAGAGCCCCCACAAACCACGCAGCATGCCCCCAGCATCCCCACAAGCCCACAGAATCCCCCCAGAGCCACCCCCATCCCCCCAGAGCACGCAGCATGCCCCCAACGTCCGCACAAGCCCGCAGAATCTCCACAGAGCCCGCAGCACTGACCTCCTGCAGCTTCACCGGTTGCTGTGTCATTCTCTGCAAGAGACTATCGCGTCTTGTGCTAAACTAGAACACGCCCATAATGTACCGTCAGGACACGCCCCCCGGAAATGACGTCATACCTGGAAGGAGCCCATACATTCTAGCGTTTACCTGTGGAGGACGGACGGGGCGTCGCCCCAGGCAGCGGCTGCAGGCCTGCCCCTCATCTCAACGCGTGAGTATGAAAAGCGGGGGGGGGGTACTATGCCCAGCACCATGTACTACCACCAGTGGCTGGCAGGACATGCTGGATGGGCATGATAGTACCACGGAGGCTGGCAGGACATACTAGGCATGAATCATGCCTAGTATGTCCTGTCAGCCTCTGGTACTATCATGCCCAACATGTCCTGCCAGCCTCTGTGGTACTATCATGCCCAGCATGTCCTGCCAGCCTCTGTGGTACTATCATGCCCAGCATGTCCTGCCAGCCACTGGTGGTTCCATCATGCATGCCCATTGCCCATTTTGTTTTTTATTAAAGATGGAGTCCCTACATGTATTTTGTGTTTTATTTTTATAAAAAAAAATGTTTTTCTTTGTGTTGTGTTTTTTTTCTTCTGTTTACTAGAAATTGATGGTGGCCATGTCTAATTTGGTGTGACGCCATGAATTTCAGGCTTAGTACCAGCTGATAATACAAAGCTGGTACTAACCCCATTATTACCCAGCGTACCACCCCCCACCAAGAGCCGGACAAAGCGCCTGGAAATGGCGCTACGATGAATGCGCCAATTCCAGGGGTGGCTGCGGCTGCCGTTTTCAGCGTGGGGGGCCCAGAATGCTTGGGCCTTACCATGCTGAGAATCGCAGCCCCCAGCTGCCTGGTGTTACCTGGCTGGCGATCAACATATGGCGGGAGCCCACGCATTTTTTTTTTAAATTATTTTTTTAAATAATTAAATCAAAAACCCATTGGGCTTTCCTGACTTTTGATCAGCAGCCACGGTAAAGCCAGGCAGCGGGAGGTGGCAGCCCGTAGCTGTCTGCTTTAGCTGCCCTGAGAATCAAAAATTCTGCGGAGCGCTATGTCATTTTTGTTTTATTATTTATTTTCACACTTCTATATGTGTGACAGTCCCAACAGCCAATCACAGACGCTGACGCAGAGAATGGGCGTCTGTGATTGGCTGCTTGAGTAACCTGAAAGCAGCCCATGCATAGTACCATACTAGAATATATGGGCTAATTGTACATTACTCGAACAGCCAATCACAGACGCCCATCCTCTTTGACAGCATCTGTGATTGTCTGTTGGGTCTGTCACATATAGAAGTGTGAAAATAAATGTTTAAAACGATGTAGCGCTCCGCAGAATTTTTGATTCTCACCGCAGATAAAGCAGACAGCTACGGCCTGCCACCCCCTGCTGCCCGGCTTTACCTTGGCTGGCGATCACAAGACAGAGAAGCCGAATATTTGTTTTAAACTTATTTAACATTTATTTTTTTTAAAAAATGCGTGGGCTCCCGCCATATGCTGATCGCCAGCCAGATAAAACAAGGCAGCTGGGGGCCGGGATTCACAGCATGGTAAGGCCCAAGCGTTCTTGGCCCCCCACGCTGAAGACTGCAGCCCGCAGCCACCCCTGAAAATGGCGCATTCATCATAGCAGCATTGCCAGGTGCTTTACCCAGCTCTTCTAGCGGCCCTGGTGGTGAGTGGCACCCTGGGTAATAATAGGGTTAGTACCAGGCCAGCTTTGTATTATCAGCTGGTACTAAGCCGAAATTCATGGTGTCACGCCAAATTAGACATGGCCACCATCAATTTCTAGTAAACAGAAAAAAAAAGACAGAATTATTTTTTTTTATTAAAAATAAAACACATTTAATAAAGAAAAATTCTCACCCCAACGTAATCCATAGGTCTTCTGTCTTCAGCTCTGCTACATCTTTGCCATCAGATGAATATGTCTGCTGACAGATGAGCAGGCACAGAATGACGCTGGAGCTCTGTTACTGTGGAGTGCCGCACTATGTTGCTTTTTTGTTATTTCATGTAGTGTAGAAATCTTGGGAAAAGTGTGGATTGTGCTCTGGAAGTGATCAGTTATAGCTAACTATGTTATTTCCTGCAGAGATAAGTCCTGCATAGAAGATGTGATATATCGGTCTGCGGCAGATAAAGAACTTGTGAGTATGTGTATTACCTATACACGCACACTGACACTATATACAGAGCTCCTGTGTATAATATCAATGGTGATCATTGCATTACCTGTACACTGACACTATATACAGAGCTTCTGTGTATAATGTCACTGGTGTTCACTGTATTACCTGTACACTCACACTATATACAGAGCTCCTGTGTATAATATCAATGCTGATCATTGCATTACCTGTACACTGACACTATATAGAGAGCTCCTGTGTATAATGTCACTGGTAATCACTGTATTACCTGTACACTATATACAGAGCTCCTGTGTATAATATCAATGGTGATCATTGCATTACCTGTACACTGACACTATATACAGAGCTCCTGTGCATAATGTCACTGGTGATCACTGTATTACCTGTATACTATACACTATATACAGAGCTTCTGTGTATAATGTCACTGGTGATGACTGTATAACCTGTACACTATATACAGAGCTCCTGTGTATAATGTCACTGGTGATCACTGTATTACCTGTACACTGACACTATATACAGAGCTCCTGTGTATAATGTCACTGGTGATCACTGTATCACCTGTACACTGACACTATATACAGAGCTCCTGTGTATAATGTCACTGGTGATCACTGTATACTGACCCAATATACAGAGCTTTTTTACATTTTTATTATTTTAGTATTATTTGTCACTATGTGGTGGCATTATGCGCTTTGGTCATGACATGACGATATTTGTCCCTTGTATGTGGTATTATTAGGTCACTGTGTGGTGGTAATATGTGGTCTCATGGTGTGTCAGTATTTATACCTTGTATCTGGTAGCATTTGATCACTTTGTGGTGGTATTATGTGTTTTGGTCATGGTGTGGCGGTATTTGTGCCTTGTATGTGGCATTATTTGGGCACTATGTGGTGATAATATGTGATCTGGTCAAGGTGTGGTAGTATTTCTGCCTTCTATCTGGTAATATTGGTCTTGGTAGAGTGGATTGTGGTTGGTCATTTGTTTTAATTGATATCAATTAGGGGAAACCTCTTTATTTCCAATAGATATTAAATACTTGGATGTTTAACCCCTCCCTGTCCTGTGACTATTACACAGCAGCAGAGATGCAGTTACAGAGGTTCATCAGAGAAAGCAAGTTGGCATTTGGTGAGATTTTCACCTCTGTATTGATAAGACAAAACCAGGAGTGGGTGAGAAATGCATAAACCATGACCTCGGATCGCTCCACTCCTGGATTTGTCTTATAAATACAGAGGTGAAAATCTCACCAAATACTCAAAGTGCCACAATCTTCTGACAGTGCGGATTCCACCAATAAATAAGTGATCCCCTTCCCAACCTGTGCATCGCTGAGAACTTGTTTTCACCAATAAAAACCCTTTAATGCAAACTACAGTAATTGTACATGGCATTTCTGGTGAGCGCACAGTGATGGGCAGGAACCACCAATATATTGGGGATAACGGCTAACTGGTATCTGCAAATAGCTGAAGGGTGGGCCCGGGTGGGTGGGCCCCTGGATCAGGGCCGGCGTCAGCACCCGGCGCACCCGGGCAAGTGCCGGGGCCCTGAGCAGGCAGGGGGGCCCACTGGCGGTCGCGCACCCCGCTGGGCTATGGGCGGAGGAGAGCGGTGTCAGCGCCCGCCCTTCTTCCCCGCTTGCTCAGGGCCCCGGCAGCCGGATACTTACCTCTCCCCGTGCCTCCGCAGATCCGCTGTCTTCCTGCTCTGTGCTCCCTGTGACGTCTCAGGTCAGAGGGCGCGGTGATGTCTTTCCACCGCGCGCTCCCCTGAGCCGTCACAGGCAGCGCAGAGCGGGAAGACGCCGGCAACGCTGGAGTCCGGCCCGAGCAGCGGGCAGCAGGTGAGGAGGAAGGAGGTGAGTATTTGATTTTTTTTTTATTTTTATTTTTTTAATGTATGGAGCCGGGCATGGGGCATAATATGGGGGGTGACATCCTGCATGGGGCATTATAAAGAGAGGGGGGGGTGACATCCTGCATGGGGCATTATAGAGAGAGGGGGTGACATCCTGCATGGGGTATTATAGAGAGAGGGGGTGACATCCTGCATGGGGCATAATATGGGGGGTGACATCCTGCATGGGGCATTATAGAGAGAGTGGGGGGGGTGACATCCTGCATGGGGCATTATAGAGAGAGGGGGTGACATCCTGCATGGGGCATTATAGAGAGAGGGGGTGACATCCTGCATGGGGCATTATAGAGAGAGGGGGTGACAGCCTGCATGGGGCCTTATAAAAAGGGGGGGTACATCCTGCATGGGGCATTATAGAGAGAGGGGGGGGGGTGACAGCCTGCATGGGGCCTTATAAAGAGGGAGGGTACATCCTGCATGGGGCATTATAAAGAGCGGGAGGTGTGACATCCTGCATGGGGCATTATAGAGAGAGGGGGTGACAGCCTGCATGGGCCTTATAAAGAGGGGTGGTACATCCTGCATGGGGCATTATAGAGAGAGGGGGGGTGACAGCCTGCATGGGGCCTTATAAAGCGGGGGGGTACATCCTGCATGGGGCATTATAAAGAGAGGGAGGTGTGACATCCTGCATGGGGCATTATAAAGAGAGGGGGGTGACATCCTGCATGGGGCATTATAAAGAGAGGGGAGGGTGACATCCTGCATGGGGCATTATAAAGAGGGGGGGTGACATCCTGCATGGGGCATTATAAACAGAGGGGGTGACATCCTGCATGGGGCATTATAAAGAGAGGGAGGTGTGACATCCTGCATGGGGCATTATAAAGAGAGGGGGGGTGACATCCTGCATGGGGCATTATAAAGAGGGGGGGTGACATCCTGCATGGGGCATTATAAACAGAGGGGGTGACATCCTGCATGGGGCCTTATAAAGAGGTGGGGTGACATCCTGCATGGGGCATTATAAAGAGGAGGGGTGACAGCCTGCATGGGGCATTATAAAGAGGAGGATTGACAGCCTGCATGGGACATTATAAAGGGGGGAACAGCCTGCATGGGGCATTATAAGGGGGGGGGAGACAGCCTGCATAGTGCATTATGTGGGGGGAACAGCCTGCATGGAGCATTATAAGGTGGGGGACAGCCTGTATGGGGCATTATGTGGGGGGTAACAGCCTGCATGCAGCATTATATGGGGGCCAGTATCCTGTATGGAGCGTTATAAGGGGACCAGTATCCTGTATGGAGCGTTATATGGGGGCCAGTATTCTGTATGGAGCCTTATATGGGGGCCAGTATTCCGTATGGAGCCTTATATGGGGGCCAGTATTCCGTATGGAGCCTTATATGGGGGCCAGTATTCCGTATGGAGCCTTATATGGGGGCCAGTATTCCATATGGAGCCTTATATGGGGGCCAGTATTTCATATGGAGCCTTATATGGGGGCCAGTATTCCGTATGGGGCCTTATATGGGGGCCAGTATTCCGTATGGGGCCTTATATGGGGGCCAGTATTCCGTATGGGGCCTTATATGGGGGCCAGTATTCCGTATGGGGCCTTATATGGGGGCCAGTATTCTGTATGGGGCCTTATATGGGGGCCAGTATTCCGTATGGAGCCTTATATGGGGGCCAGTATTCCGTATGGGGCCTTATATGGGGGCCAGTATTCCGTATGGGGCGTTATATGGGGGCCAGTATTCCATATGGGGCCTTATATGGGGGCCAGTATTCCGTATGGAGCCTTATATGGGGGGCCAGTATTCCGTATGGAGCCTGATATGGGGGCCAGTATTCCGTATGGGGCCTTATATGGGGGCCAGTATTCCTTATGGGGCCTTATATGGGGGCCAGTATTCTGTATGGGGCCTTATATGGGGGCCAGTATTCCGTATGGGGCCTTATATGGGGGCCAGTATTCCGTATGGGGCGTTATATGGGGGCCAGTATTCCATATGGGGCCTTATATGGGGGCCAGTATTCCGTATGGAGCCTTATATGGGGGCCAGTATTCCGTATGGAGCCTGATATGGGGGCCAGTATTCCGTATGGGGCCTTATATGGGGGCCAGTATTCCGTATGGGGCCTTATATGGGGGCCAGTATTCTGTGTGGGGCCTTATATGGGGGCCAGTATTCTGTATGGGGCCTTATATGGGGGCCAGTATTCCGTATGGAGCTTTATATGGGGGCCAGTATACTGTGTGGAGCGATTCGCTGGTTTCTGAGCTATTGTGGAATTTACAATAGATTTCACTCATGTAATGTAAGAAGTGAAATCTTCGGCATTGTACTATATATATATATATATATATTTCTCTGCGGTATCTCTGCATCATGAATCCTGGTATGTACAGTATTAAAGGGGCCACTGAGACTCTTTCTCCTGGGGCCCAGAAAACCTGGAGCCGGCCCTGCCCTGGAGTCAATGTCGCTGGTGGGCCCCAGACACCCCAGTCCGGCGCTGGACGGAAGGCAGCTGAAGCTTCATGGTGGATGAGGTGTGGATTTATTAGAGACCTGGATCCCTGTTTTGTACCTACACTTGAGTGAAGGTGTGAATGAGATTCTACAAATCTCAGAAGTAGAGGACTGTGAAGATCAGACGAGTCTTCATTGCATTATGTTTTAAGTGTTTACCAACCTTTAGGCTATGTTCACACATCATGTTTTTTTTCAGCGTTTTTTTTAATGCGTTTTTTATGCTAATTTTCAGCTGCGTTTTGCAGTACCCGCAAAGTCTATGAGATTCCAGAAATCTCCTGCACACATCATGGGTTTTTTGCAAAATAGAGCATGTCACTTCTTTCAGTGTTTTTTTCAGTGTTTTTTTACCCATTGAAAGTAATGGGTGGTGAAAAAAACGCTGAAAAAACGCACCAAAAATGCAGGTGTCAGGTTTTTCAATGTTTTTTTCAGCGTTTTTTGCGCCAAAACCAGAAATTTTTATCTTTTTTTCACTGAACGTTATGTACAAACATATAAGAGACAAAAGGACAGTGAAAAACACGCAGCAAAAATGCACCAAAAAATAAGCAAAACAGCAAGAAAAATCCTGAACAAACATCTGGCAAGAGATCAGGTTTTGCTGCAGAAAAAAACATGATGTGTGACCATAGCCTTACACACAAGACCCCCTAAGAATGGAGCGATCAACTTTCAATCCTTGAGACCATTGATGTCACCTTGTGTGTCAGTCAGCAGTCGGCTTTCTATAATACCCGGCTATTACTGCGCTGAAACAGCGGAGAACAGTTTATCATATATTATAAGAAATACAAGTGTTCTGCCTGCGGCCCTCCTGGAAATCCCGTACTCCCCCCTGGTTGTATCTGAGTTATAGGCTCAGAACCTGCAGACCACTAATATAATGGCCGTCCTAGTCCAACCATTAGTGGGATTCCAGACATTGCCTAATTTGTATCACATGAACGGCAATAAATCATCTCCAGCTGTAATGTACTGATACATATATGCCGATAAGAATGTAAAGAGTCATAAAGAGAAGAACAATAGAAACTGAAATGATACAACGGCTTCTGCTTCTGACGTCTAATTGTGGAAAAGTATTTCAATTACTAAATATAAGAGGATTTAATTATATATATATATATATATGTGTCTATACTGTGTATATATATATTATAGAATGTTATCACTTCATGTAATCCACTTATATACATTCTAATCCATATATATATATATATATATATATATATATATATATATATATATACATACATACAGCCTTGACTCTTACAAACCTAAAGGGTTTTTCCCAAAATTCTAAGTTGTCCCATATCAATAATAAAACTTACTAATCGTTTGGGGTCCAACCACTGGCCCCCTCAGCAATCCAGACAATGGGTCCCTAGATCCCAGGAACCAGGCTCTGCATAGCCCTGTAGTGAATGGAGTGGAGGTGTACATGCTAGACCACAACTTTATTCATTGTCTATAAGACTGTCAGATTACAGCCCCGACTATTCCCTACAGTCCCATAGGGAATAAATGACGATTTTTGGAATAACCTTTTTAATCTAAGCAGCTTTAAATGTTTATTGGAATCTCACACGTCCTGTCTGCCGTGTAAGTGGCGCAGCTCTAATGATTGTGTTATATCGCACTTCCTGTCTGCCATGTAAGTGACGCAGCTCTAATGATTGTGTTATATCGCACTTCCTGTCTGCCGTGTAAGTGAGCGCAGCTCTAATGATTCTACTTCTTGTGTTATATCGCACTTCCTGTCTGCCGTGTAAGTGACGCAGCTCTAATGATTGTGTTATATCGCACTCCCTGTCTGTGGTGTAAGTGACGCAGCTCTAATGATTGTGTTATATCGCACTTCCTGTCTGCGGTGTAAGTGAGCGCAGCTCTAATGATTGTGTTATATCGCACTTCCTGTCTGCCGTGTAAGTGACGCAGCTCTAATGATTGTGTTATATCGCACTTCCTGTCTGCCGTGTAAGTGAGCGCAGCTCTAATGATTGTGTTATATCGCAC
This sequence comes from Phyllobates terribilis, assembly GCF_046119375.1. NCBI lineage: Eukaryota > Metazoa > Chordata > Amphibia > Anura > Dendrobatidae > Phyllobates > Phyllobates terribilis. The sequence continues at coordinate 429,222 of NW_027363130.1, forward strand.
GTCCTGTCTGCCGTGTAAGTGACGCAGCTCTAATGATTGTGTTATATTGCACTCCCTGTCTGTGGTGTAAGTGACGCAGCTCTAATGATTGTGTTATATCGCACTTCCTGTCTGCCGTGTAAGTGAGCGCAGCTCTAATGATTGTGTTATATCGCATGTCCTGTCTGCCGTGTAAGTGACGCAGCTCTAATGATTGTGTTATATCGCACTTCCTGTCTACCGTGTAAGTGACGCAGCTCTAATGATTCTGCTTCTTGTGTTATATCGCCGGGTCTAAGTCTAGGAAGAGAGGACTGAATCCACCCGATTCTGAAACTCTCCTCTCCACATCCTGTTCATGCAATTCTCATTATTGTTTGACGACATTAAATTATTTTAATACAACGTTGGACTGTGATGATCCTGATTTAGTAATAGGAGACGGTGAATGTGGTTGAACCAACAGGTCCACGAGCCGATATCAGAAAGCCGACAGATTTGTAGTTGTAGAAAAGAGAAAAGTAGAAAAATCAAAATAAAAACCAAAAGACGAGATAAGCCGGAATTACAGCTAGAATGTAAAGCTGCCATAAGGTTGCTACATGGATTTCTATACACATTTTTGGCATGCTACTTTTATTTTTCTTAGAAAAGCTGCCTTCCTAAAGGTGCTGGTGAGTGACCCGTCTGCTGTCTGCTGAGCGGGGGCCGTGTGCAGGAACCTCTTCATTTACAGGACTCTACAAATTATAAGTTACAATTAGTCAGAAGTGTTCACTGTCCCTTTATAAAGAATTGTTACTAAATAACAGGACGGTTTATTAAAGAGGTCGTCCTCTGCTATCAATAATGCCCCCATCCATTTCAATTTGGAAAAAAGTTTTTTGTGATTCCCTTTGGTTGTTATAAGGGTCTGTGAGGGGCGCTATCGCTGACGGCTCATTGGGCGTCTCTGACCCCGGCTACAGCCGGCTCTGACCCCGCTGAGGTCATGTCACATTCCAGATTCATGCCGGCGTGACCCAGTGGCGCCACCTCCTGTCACAGCCCAGCATCCACCGCGCGCTCTCCCTCTCCTCTGCATTCATCTAGCAATTAAAAGACTATATACGGTACATAAATATATATCAGCAGGCCGCTGTGAATAAAGCACATACGTCATTACAGTAAATATTGCAGGAATCCTTCATCATCTCCCCTCCAGATTATAAGCAGTGTAATGATTGCAGTAATCATCCATACCATCCACCCCAGTTTATTACCATAGTAACATCATTGTCAGCTATCATCCATTCTATGCCATTCACCATGCTCGCTGCTCCCTATGGTTTATTGTCACAGACAGTCACCATGACGACCGGCACTAATCATTCATCACATACTCTTATGTTCCTCAATAACTGTGCAGTGTGAACTGCTGCCAATCACCCAATGAACAAGTGTAAAGAGGTGGTCCGCTACATTGTAAAATGTCCCCATCCATTTACACCTTTTATCTAACTATTTTTGGAAATACCTTATGTTGCCAGATGTGCCTGTGGGTGGCGCTATCCCTTCTTGCTCAGTCCACATCACGTGACCTCGGCTGATGTCACCTCAACTTCCGGATTTCTTGGATTCACCTAGGCATGACCCAGTCGCACGCACTAAACCCCCCCGCCACGATTGACTGGGTTGTGAACGGCGTTTCACCGCACGTCCCATCCCAAAAGGCCTTCACACAGGAAGTGCAGGAGCGCCCTTACTGCCATTCCCCATAAGGACTCAGCTGAATATGCATCCCCACTGGGATCTCTCTCATATGGTTTGGACCATCACAGCCTTACTCAGAGCGACTATGTGAGCAAGGCCCAGGAGCGGACCGAAACGTAAAAGTCCCCTCTAAACAAAAGAACTGTTTTTTGTCGCCACTTGCAGGTTTTTCTAAATATCATTAAAACTTTTGCATTGGATCTCCTGAGTGTGCGGTGAAAGTTTCTATCCTCTAGTGATTGTGGGGTCTGCAGCCCCCTTCCACCGGCCCCTCGCTCTATAGCTGGGGGCAGGACAATTATTGTAATCGTGAACATCCCAAAATCCAGAGAGCGCTTGCGGCTGATGAAAGCAGAGGAGAGAGGGAAAGCGCGCGCTTGACTTTGGACCGATACTGGATGGAAGGGGGCATTATAGAATGTAGCGGACCACCTCTTTAAGCTTAAAAATAATCATTCTCAGAATTATATCGTCCTGTAAGCAAGAGATGTCAAGAAAAATGACCGTCTATGTGCACACAATGATGTGTTACTGATAGGGATGTGTGGATCCATGGATGTTCAGGTTCAGCAGATTCTACCAAGCTACAGTTAAAAGTTTGGTTTTGGACAAAACTTGACCCCGAACCCAATAGAAGTCAATAGGGACCCTAACTTCAGTGCTTAAAAAGGGCTGTAAAATGTTCATAGTAAGAGCTAAGGGGCTGCAAAAGGAAGCCAAATGGGGGTAAGTGCAGGACAATTGCCCTGAAAACAAATGTTGATAGGAAAATGACTTAAAATAACACAATAAAAAAAGAAACAATTATAATCTTGAACCAGGAGGCAGAGGTCCAAGTGAAGCAGGAGGTTGAGGAGGAGGAGGAGGTGGAGGTGGCGGTGTAGGTGGAAAAAGTGGAGGAGGAGTAGGTAGCCAAAACTGTATTTGTTTTGTTTTTTTTAGGGGGTACTCTGAAAACAGGCAGTGTAATAATCTGCGAGCCACTCTCTCTCTGAATACAGGCCGTGTAATACTCTGCAGTTTTTTGGGTTGAAAACAAAGCGGAGAGCATCATATAGATGTGTCAGTTTTGCTGGTGGTGGTGAATGTAGCTGCTGCAGGGAGAGAAAGGCCGTGGTCGATCTGTGTCGGCTACGTGCCCAAATGAAACACCTTCCTTTGCTGCAAGTAGGCGACAGGATGCTCTGTGTAATTTCGTAGGCCCGAGTATCGTTGGATGAATGGTGAGGCCAGAACAAGTAGAAGTGGTTTTAGGTTGGTTGGCTGAGAGTGCCTTCAGTCCCATTGCTTTGTCTTCCACCTAATCCCCTGCTGAAAGCGCAGATTTGGCACCTGCGGCTCATGGGCATCTGTCTTCCACCTCACCCCCTGGCAAGCAGTCTGAGCCCCACGTCATGCAGCGGTATCTCCTGCTTTTTGATGACTGCTGGCTGTGGTTCCGTGGGCCATCCATCTGGCCCTGGCCAACAATTGGAAGAGATTGAGTGCACTGATGCCCAACCACTTGTTTTGTTGGAGGATGAGTACGTGGGATGGGTAGTGTAAACGGTCAGCAGACCGCTGCAGCACATCTCTGATGATGCTGACGATGAAACACTGTGCCAACTACTGCTGCAGCTTCCTGCAGTGTGCACACCGGCATGGAGGGCAGGGGTGAAGACTGGGGGGAACATCATGTGGGGGATTATTGTTATTATTTATTTTTAGAGCACCATTGATTCTATGGTGCTGTACATGAGGAGGAGTTACATACAAACACAAATAGAAATTGCAATGAACAAACTAATAGTGACGGACAAGTACAAAGGGGAGAGGACCCTACCATTGCGGCCTTACATTCTACAGGATAATGGGGAAGGATAGTAGTTTTGGGGGGTGCAACAGCTCTGCTGTTGGTAAGGTGGCAGTGGGGTCATTGCAGGCTGTAAGCTGTTCTGAAGACATGGGTTTTAAAGTTCCGCTTGAAAGTTCCAAATGAGGGGATAATCGGATGTGTTGGGCCACAGAATTCTACAGGATGGGGAATACTCGGGAGAAGTCTTGCAGGCGATTGGATGAGGAACGTACGATTGTGGAGGAGAGAAGGAGGTCTTGGGAGGACCAGAGATTACGTGGTGGGAGATATCAGCAGATTAGTTCAGAGACAGGGGTGGACCTACCGCTGGTGCAGCTGCACCGGAGCCTGGCCGTGCAAGGGTGCAGGGGAGCCCTTACCGGGCGGTTAATATTGAGGGCAATCTGGCCTGCTTCTCGGAGCCCCAGGCTCTGGGGGGCCCATGGCCAGATTGCCCTCTCATGTGCGGCGAGCAGCGAGCGATCCCTCCAGCTCCGCTGCTGACAGAAGATAATGGCAGTGGAGCTGAGGGATCCGTCCTCTGCTTCCTGCCCGGCGCTTCCTCCCTGACACAGGCTCGTACAGCTTGATGACATCATCAAGCAGCTCGGGCCTGTGTAAGGGAGGAAGTTACCAGCAACAAGGAGGATGCTGCGGGAGCGTACTGAGAGGTAAGTTGTGTTTTGTTTTGTTTTTTGTACTGATACACTGGGGAGAGGAACAGGAGAATGAGGGGAGGTGGGGGGGAGAGCAATGATGGGCAGAGCAGTGATGGGCAGAGCAATGATGGGAAGAGCAGTGATCGGCAAAGCAATGATGGGCAGAGCAGTAATGGGCAGAGCAATGATGGGCAGAGCAATGATGGGCAGAGCAGTGATGGGCAGAGCAATGATGGGCTGATCAGTGATGGGAAGAGCAGTGATGAGCAGAGCAGTGATGGACAGAGCAATGATGGGAGAGCAATGATGGGCAGAGCAGTGATCGGCAAAGCAATGATGGGGAGAGAAATGATGGGCTGAGCTATGATGGGGACAGTGGGGATGAGCAGAGCAATGATGGGGACGGGAAAAGCAATGATGAGGATGGTGGGGATGGGGAGAGCAATGATGGGGATGGTGGGGATGGGGAGAGCAATGATGAGGATGGTGGGGATGGGAGAGCAATGATGAGGATGGTGGAGAAGGGGAGAGCAATGATGGGGATGGTGGGGATGGGTAGAGCAATAATGGGGATGGTGAGAATGGTGGGGATTGGGAGAGCAATGATGGTGCTGGGGAGAGCAATGATGGGGGTTGCTGGGAGAGAGCAATGATGGGGGTGCAGTGCTGGGAGAGAGCATTGATGGGGTACTGGGAGAGAGCAATGATGGGGGTGCTGGGAGAGCAATGATGGGGGTGCTTGGAGAGAACAATTATGGGGTGCTGGGAAAGAGCAATGATGGGGGTGCTGGGAGAGAGCAATGATGGGGGTGCTGGGAGAGAGCAACGACAGGGGTGCTGAGAGAGAGCAATGATGGGGGTGTTGGGAAAAAGCAGTGATGGGGGTGCTGGGAGAGAGCAATGATGGGGGTGCTGGGAGAGAGCAATGATGGAGGTGCTCGGAAAGAGCAATGATGGGGGTACTTGGGGAGAGTAGTGATGGGGGTGCTGGGAGAGAGCAATGATGGGGGTGCTGGGAGAGAGCAATGATGGAGGTGCCCGGTAAGAGCAATGACGGGGGTACTGGGAGAGAGCAGTGATGGGTGTGCTGGGGGAGAGCAATGATGGGGGTGCTGGGAGAGAGCAGCGATGGGGGTTTCACTTTGCTTGTACTGTAAAACCTGGTATATTTTCCGTGTGCACATAGCCTTACAGTTAATTGGAGAGAGTCACAGAGACTGAATAATTTATACTATTGGCCGGTGGAGATTATAGTTAATGGGGGACACAGTGCTGCTTATCACTTTATATTTTGATTACTAAGTGGCTAATAGTATATTAATGGGGGGGGGGTCTACATATCTGTATTCAGGGGCGCAGTGTGGGGGAAACACGTGTATATATACAATATATGTGACCTTGTTATTTTCTAGACTGGAGATCATCATGACAAGACGAGTCGTGGCTGGGAGATGTTGACATGAAGGTCCGACCAGATGGAGAAGAAGCAGCAGAAACCGGCTCTGATCAGATGTGACGTCAGCGGTAAGTGCCTGGATGTAAATATTATTCTGTATCTGCACTGTGTGACTTGGAGTGATAATGTTACATGTAAAATCCCTTAGGCTGCATTCTCACATTTGTGTGAAATGTCCATGTGCTGAAAGATTTTTTTATTGGATGGTCCACGGACTCGTAGAGTTTTATAGGTCCATTCACACATCCATGAAAATCATGGATCTGAGAATAAGATCTGTGAGGGTCAGAGAATGTCCAGTTGTGATCTGATTTTGAGGCTCAGAATAGGACATGCTCAATGCAGGAATGTAGCCTTATTATGTATAGCACAGTCAGGCTTGGACTGGCCCACAGGAGAACAGGAGAATCCTCCGGTAAGCCCTTGTGCAAGAGTGCAGGGTCGGCGTCAGCACCTGGCGCACCCCGGCAAGTGCCGGGGCCCTGAGCAGGCGGGGGGGCCACTCGCTGTCGGGCACCCTGCTGCGCTATGGGACCCGTGAGCGGAGGAGAGCGGTGTCAGTGCCCGCTCCCCTTCGCTTGCTCAGGGCCCCGGCAGCCGGCGGCACAATACTTACCTCTTCCCAGGCCTCTGCAGCAGCTCCTGTCTCTTCTGTGTCCTCTGACTGTGATGTCTCAGGTCAGAGGGCGTGGTGACCGCTTTCCACCGCGCTCTCTCCTGAGCCGTCACAGTGCAGAGCAGGAAGACGCCGGCGACGCGGGTGAGGGGTCTGCAGCAGCGGCAGCAGGTGAGAAGTGTGGTGAGTATTTCATTTTTTTTTCAATGTACGGAGGCATGGGGCATTATAAGGGATGGGGGTGTGACATCCTGCATGGGGCATTAAAGGGGGGGGGAGTGACATCCTGCATGGGGCATTATAAGGGGCGGGGGTGTGACATCATGCATGGGGCATTATAAGGGGGGGTGACATAATGCATGGGGCATTATAAGGGGGCGACATCCTTCATGGGGCATTATAAGGGGGGTGACATCCTGCATGGGGCATTATAAGGGGGCGACATCCTTCATGAGGCATTATAAGGGGGGTGACATCCTGCATGGGGCATTATAAGGGTGGGTGACATCCTGCATGGGGCATTATAAGGGGGAACAGCCTGCATGGGGCATTATAAGGGGGGAACAGCCTGTGTGGGGCATTATGTGGGGGGAACAGCCTGCATGAGGCATTATGTGGTGGGAACGGCCTGCATGGAGCGTTATATGGGGGTCAGTATTCTGTATGGAGCGTTATATGGGGCCAGTATCCTGTATGGGGCCTTATATGGGGGCCAGTATTCTGTGTGGGGCGATTCGCCAGTTTCTGAGCTATTGTTGAATTTACAATAGATATCACTCATGTAATGTAAGAAGTGAAATCTTTGGCATTGTACTATATATATATATATATATATATATATATATATATATATATATATATATATATATATATATATATATATATATTTCTCTGCGGTATCTGTGTATCATGAATCGTAGCATGTGTTAAAGGGGCCACTGAGACTCTTTCGCCCGGGGCCCAGAAAAACCTGGAGCCGGCCCTGCAAGAGTGTCCACCACCCTCTTATATGAGCAGCACTTGGCACAATATAATTGACTCACTATCTACAGACAAAGGCAGAATCTTATTCATTTACCAATCTACCCCGTTCATTGTTATATATATTTGTAATTGAGAATAACGTCATATTTGCATGAAGCTGAAACGTGGGGCCCTGGAGTTGGATAGTGGGGGGCCACTTGGCACTACAGTCAGACTCTGCTTGTGTCTCTTGTATTCGGGGGCTCTGTGTCCGGTCTTCAGTCTTCGATCAGGTAGTTTGTTGTGTAGGACATATACTATTTTAGTGCCCTGCCCCCATCACAGAGATCGACCCCCATAACACTTGTAATGTAACTTGGGACAGGAGCTGACATTATGATACCACAATGGGTGGAGATAGATGTGGTCTGCCGTCTGTAAATGGCGCCCCCATAATTCCTGGTTCTACTTCAGGAATATTGAGGGTAGTAATGGCCACTTCCATCATTGTAACTGGGTAAACACAAAAAGTCAAGACAAAAAAACTCACATGACACTTTTATTTTCTTTCTTTTTATTTTTTTATTGGCATAGCAATAAGCAACATTGTAATAAAAATATTACTGGCCCCTTAAGAAATTAAACTCTGATCACAATGACTCTCAGATCAGGCTCCATAAAGACCACAGAACTGGCTGTGGTCATTGAGGACTGGCTGAGAGCCATTGAAGCCAGAGATCCAGAGGAAGGCGAAGAAACCCCCCGGAGAGCTCTGCCTCAGGGGGGAAAAAAATTCCTTCCTGACCCCAGTGGTGGCGATCGGATATTTCCCTGGATCACGTCTGTCCTGCTGCAAATTGCTGTATATCTACATGTATTATAAGCTCAGGCAAAGGAAAAGACAAATACACCCTACTCAAGAGGAGCTTACAATCTAATATACAGGCTGCTCCTGAGGGCATGCAGAATAATGTACACCCTGTCCGAGGAGCTTACAATCTAATATACAGTATACAGACTGCTCCTGAGGGCATGCAGAATAATGTACACCCTGTCCTAGGAGCTTAAAGCCTAATATACAGTATACAGATTGCTCCTGAGGGCATGCAGAATAATGCACACCCTGTCCTAGGAGCTTAAAGCCTAATATACAGTATACAGACTGCTCCTGAGGGCATGCAGAATAATGCACACCCTGTCCTAGGAGCTTACAGCCTAATATACAATATACAGACTGCTCCTGAGGGCATGCAGAATAATGCACACCCTGTCCTAGGAGCTTAAAGCCTACTATACAGTATACAGAGTGCTCCTGAGGGCATGCAGAATAATGCACACCCTGTCCTAGGAGCTTACCATCTAATATACAGTATACAGACTGCTCCTAAGGGCATGCACAATAATGTACACCCTGTCCTAGGAGCTTACAATCTAACACAGTGTGGGGTGTACACACACGTCCTCTTTAGCAAAGTGTCCTGTTCGACAAGTGTCTGACAGTCATTTCAATGGCAACCGACTAACGTCCATCCATCTCTTCTATCTTCACACAGGTATAACATCTGTTTGCTGTATCTATGTCACGTGCTGAACTCTCATCTTGAAACAATTTCTATGGTATAACATCTCTGCTTGCTGGATCTATGTCATATGCTGAACTCTCATCTTGAAACCATTTCTATGGTATAACATCTCTGCTTGCTGGATCTATGTCATCTGCTGAACTCTCATCTTGAAACCATTGCTATGGTATAACATCTCTGCTTGCAGGATCTATGTCATCTGCTGAACTCTCATCTTGAAACCATTTCTATGGTATAATGTGTCTGTTTGCTGGATCTATGTCATCTGCTGAACTCTCATCTTGGAACCATTTCTATGGTATAACATCTCTGCTTGCTGGATCTATGTCATCTGCTGAACTCTCATCTTGAATCCATTTCTATGGTATAACATCTCTGCTTGCAGGATCTATGTCATCTGCTGAACTCTCCTCTTGAAACCATTTCTGTGGTATACCATCTCTGCCTGCTGGATCTATGTCATCTGCTGAACTCTCATCTTGAAACCATTTCTATGGTATAACATCTCTGCTTGCTGGATCTATGTCATCTGCTGAACTCTCACCTTGAAACCATTTCTATGGTATAATATCTCTGCTTGCTGGATCTATGTCATCTGCTGAACTCTCATCTTCAAACCATTTCTATTGTATAACATCTCTGCTTGCTGGATCTATGTCATCTGCTGAACTCTCATCTTGAAACCCTTTCTAAGGTATAACATCTCTGCTTGCTGGATCTATGTCATCTGCTGAACTCTCATCTTGAAACCATTTCTATGGTATAACATCTCTGCTTGCTGGATATAAGTCATCTGCTGAACTCTCATCTTGAAACCATTTCTATGGTATAACATCTCTGCTTGCTGGATATAAGTCATCTGCTGAACTCTCATCTTGAAACCATTTCAATGGTATAACATCACTGCTTGCAGGATCTATGTCATCTGCTGAACTCTCATCTTGAAACCATTTCTATGGTATAACATCTCTGCTTGCTGGATCTATGTCATCTGCTCAACTCTCATCTTGAAACCATTTCTATGGTATAACAGCTCTGCTTGCTCGATCTATGTCATCTGCTGAACTCTCATCTTGAAACCATTTCTATGGTATAACATCTCTGCTTGCTGGATCTATGTCACCTGCTGAACTCTCATCTTGAAACCATTTCTATGGTATAACATCTCTGCTTGCTGGATCTATGTCATCAGCTGAACTCTCATCTTGAAACCATTTCTATGGTATAACATCTCTGCTTGCTGGATCTATGTCATCTGCTGAACTCTCATCTTGAAACCATTTCTATGGTATAACATCTCTGCTTGCTGGATCTATGTCATCTGCTGAACTCTCATCTTGAAACAATTTCTATGGTATAACATCTCTGCTTGCTGGATCTATGTCATCTGCTCAACTCTCATCTTGAAACCATTTCTATGGTATAACATCTCTGCTTGCTCAATCTATGTCATCTGCTGAACTCTCATCTTGAAACCATTTCTATGGTATAACATCTCTGCTTGCTGGATCTATGTCATCTGCTGAACTCTCATCTTGAAACCATTTCTATGGTATAATATCTCTGCTTCCTGGATCTATGGCATCTGCTGAACTCTCATCTTGAAACCATATCTATGGTATAACATCTCTGCTTGCTGGATCTATGTCATCAGCTGAACTCTCATCTTGAAACCATTTCTATGGTACAACATCTCTGCTTGCTGGATCTATGTCATATGCTGAACTCTCATCTTGAAACCATTTCTATGGTATAACATCTCTGCTTGCTGGATCTATGTCATCTGCTGAACTCTCATCTTGAAACCATTGCTATGGTATAACATCTCTGCTTGCAGGATCTATGTCATCTGCTGAACTCTCATCTTGAAACCATTTCTATGGTATAATGTGTCTGTTTGCTGGATCTATGTCATCTGCTGAACTCTCATCTTGGAACCATTTCTATGGTATAACATCTCTGCTTGCTGGATCTATGTCATCTGCTGAACTCTCATCTTGAATCCATTTCTATGGTATAACATCTCTGCTTGCAGGATCTATGTCATCTGCTGAACTCTCCTCTTGAAACCATTTCTGTGGTATACCATCTCTGCCTGCTGGATCTATGTCATCTGCTGAACTCTCATCTTGAAACCATTTCTATGGTATAACATCTCTGCTTGCTGGATCTATGTCATCTGCTGAACTCTCACCTTGAAACCATTTCTATGGTATAATATCTCTGCTTGCTGGATCTATGTCATCTGCTGAACTCTCATCTTCAAACCATTTCTATTGTATAACATCTCTGCTTGCTGGATCTATGTCATCTGCTGAACTCTCATCTTGAAACCCTTTCTAAGGTATAACATCTCTGCTTGCTGGATCTATGTCATCTGCTGAACTCTCATCTTGAAACCATTTCTATGGTATAACATCTCTGCTTGCTGGATATAAGTCATCTGCTGAACTCTCATCTTGAAACCATTTCTATGGTATAACATCTCTGCTTGCTGGATATAAGTCATCTGCTGAACTCTCATCTTGAAACCATTTCAATGGTATAACATCACTGCTTGCAGGATCTATGTCATCTGCTGAACTCTCATCTTGAAACCATTTCTATGGTATAACATCTCTGCTTGCTGGATCTATGTCATCTGCTCAACTCTCATCTTGAAACCATTTCTATGGTATAACAGCTCTGCTTGCTCGATCTATGTCATCTGCTGAACTCTCATCTTGAAACCATTTCTATGGTATAACATCTCTGCTTGCTGGATCTATGTCACCTGCTGAACTCTCATCTTGAAACCATTTCTATGGTATAACATCTCTGCTTGCTGGATCTATGTCATCAGCTGAACTCTCATCTTGAAACCATTTCTATGGTATAACATCTCTGCTTGCTGGATCTATGTCATCTGCTGAACTCTCATCTTGAAACCATTTCTATGGTATAACATCTCTGCTTGCTGGATCTATGTCATCTGCTGAACTCTCATCTTGAAACAATTTCTATGGTATAACATCTCTGCTTGCTGGATCTATGTCATCTGCTCAACTCTCATCTTGAAACCATTTCTATGGTATAACATCTCTGCTTGCTCAATCTATGTCATCTGCTGAACTCTCATCTTGAAACCATTTCTATGGTATAACATCTCTGCTTGCTGGATCTATGTCATCTGCTGAACTCTCATCTTGAAACCATTTCTATGGTATAATATCTCTGCTTCCTGGATCTATGGCATCTGCTGAACTCTCATCTTGAAACCATATCTATGGTATAACATCTCTGCTTGCTGGATCTATGTCATCAGCTGAACTCTCATCTTGAAACCATTTCTATGGTACAACATCTCTGCTTGCTGGATCTATGTCACCTGCTGAACTCTCATCTTGAAACCATTTCTATGGTATAACATCTCTGCTTGCTGGATCTATTTCATCTGCTGAATTCTCATCTTGAAACCATTTCTATGGTATAACATCTCTGCTTGCTGGATCTATGTCATCTGCTGAACTCTCATCTTGAAACCATTTCTATGGTTTAACATCTCTGCCTGCTGGATCTATGTCATCTGCTGAACTCTCATCTTGAATCCATTTCTATGGTATAACATCTCTGCTTGCAGGATCCATGTCATCTGCTGAACTCTCATCTTGAAACCATTTCTATGGTATAACATCTCTGCTTGCTGGATCTGTGTCATCTGCTGAACTCTCATCTTGAAACCATTTCTATGGTATAACATCTCTGCTTGCTGGATCTATGTCATCTGCTGAACTCTCATCTTGAAACCATTTCTATGGTATAGCATCTCTGCTTGCTGGATCTATGTCATCTGCTGAACTCTCCTCTTGAAACCATTTCTATGGTATAACATTTCTGCTTGCTGGATCTATGTCATCTGCTGAACTCTCATCTTGAAACCAATTCTATGGTATAACATCTCTGCTTGCTGGATCTATGTCATCTGCTGAACTCTCATCTTGAAACCATTTCTATGGTATAACATCTCTGCTTGCTGGATCTATGTCATCTGCTGAACTCTCATCTTGAAACCATTTCTATGGTATAACATCTCTGCTTGCTGGATCTATGTCATCTGCTGAACTCTCATCTTGAAACCATTTCTATGGTATAACATCTCTGCTTGCTCGATCTATGTCATCTGCTGAACTCTCATCTTGAAACCATTTCTATGGTATAACATCTCTGCTTGCTGGATCTATGTCATCTGCTGAACTCTAATCTTGAAACCATTTCTATGGTATAATATCTCTGCTTGCTGGATCTATGGCATCTGCTGAAATCTCATCTTGAAACCATATCTATGGTATAACATCTCTGCTTGCTGGATCTATGTCATCAGCTGAACTCTCATCTTGAAACCATTTCTATGGTACAACATCTCTGCTTGCTGTATCTATGTCACCTGCTGAACTCTCATCTTGAAACCATTTCTATGGTACAACATCTCTGCTTGCTGTATCTATGTCACCTGCTGAACTCTCATCTTGAAACCATTTCTATGGTATAACATCTCTGCTTGCTGGATCTATTTCATCTGCTGAACTCTCATCTTGAAACCATTTCTATGGTATAACATCTCTGCTTGCTGGATCTATGTCATCTGCTGAACTCTCATCTTGAAACCATTTCTATGGTTTAACATCTCTGCCTGCTGGATCTATGTTATCTGCTGAACTCTCATCTTGAAACCATTTCTATGGTATAATGTGTCTGTTTGCTGGATCTATGTCATCTGCTGAACTCTCATCTTGGAACCATTTCTATGGTATAACATCTCTGCTTGCTGGATCTATGTCATCTGCTGAACTCTCATCTTGAATCCATTTCTATGGTATAACATCTCTGCTTGCAGGATCTATGTCATCTGCTGAACTCTCCTCTTGAAACCATTTCTGTGGTATACCATCTCTGCCTGCTGGATCTATGTCATCTGCTGAACTCTCATCTTGAAACCATTTCTATGGTATAACATCTCTGCTTGCTGGATCTATGTCATCTGCTGAACTCTCACCTTGAAACCATTTCTATGGTATAATATCTCTGCTTGCTGGATCTATGTCATCTGCTGAACTCTCATCTTCAAACCATTTCTATTGTATAACATCTCTGCTTGCTGGATCTATGTCATCTGCTGAACTCTCATCTTGAAACCCTTTCTAAGGTATAACATCTCTGCTTGCTGGATCTATGTCATCTGCTGAACTCTCATCTTGAAACCATTTCTATGGTATAACATCTCTGCTTGCTGGATATAAGTCATCTGCTGAACTCTCATCTTGAAACCATTTCTATGGTATAACATCTCTGCTTGCTGGATATAAGTCATCTGCTGAACTCTCATCTTGAAACCATTTCAATGGTATAACATCACTGCTTGCAGGATCTATGTCATCTGCTGAACTCTCATCTTGAAGCCATTTCTATGGTATAACATCTCTGCTTGCTGGATCTATGTCATCTGCTCAACTCTCATCTTGAAACCATTTCTATGGTATAACAGCTCTGCTTGCTCGATCTATGTCATCTGCTGAACTCTCATCTTGAAACCATTTCTATGGTATAACATCTCTGCTTGCTGGATCTATGTCACCTGCTGAACTCTCATCTTGAAACCATTTCTATGGTATAACATCTCTGCTTGCCGGATCTATGTCATCAGCTGAACTCTCATCTTGAAACCATTTCTATGGTATAACATCTCTGCTTGCTGGATCTATGTCATCTGCTGAACTCTCATCTTGAAACCATTTCTATGGTATAACATCTCTGCTTGCTGGATCTATGTCATCTGCTGAACTCTCATCTTGAAACAATTTCTATGGTATAACATCTCTGCTTGCTGGATCTATGTCATCTGCTCAACTCTCATCTTGAAACCATTTCTATGGTATAACATCTCTGCTTGCTCAATCTATGTCATCTGCTGAACTCTCATCTTGAAACCATTTCTATGGTATAACATCTCTGCTTGCTGGATCTATGTCATCTGCTGAACTCTCATCTTGAAACCATTTCTATGGTATAATATCTCTGCTTCCTGGATCTATGGCATCTGCTGAACTCTCATCTTGAAACCATATCTATGGTATAACATCTCTGCTTGCTGGATCTATGTCATCAGCTGAACTCTCATCTTGAAACCATTTCTATGGTACAACATCTCTGCTTGCTGGATCTATGTCATATGCTGAACTCTCATCTTGAAACCATTTCTATGGTATAACATCTCTGCTTGCTGGATCTATGTCATCTGCTGAACTCTCATCTTGAAACCATTGCTATGGTATAACATCTCTGCTTGCAGGATCTATGTCATCTGCTGAACTCTCATCTTGAAACCATTTCTATGGTATAATGTGTCTGTTTGCTGGATCTATGTCATCTGCTGAACTCTCATCTTGGAACCATTTCTATGGTATAACATCTCTGCTTGCTGGATCTATGTCATCTGCTGAACTCTCATCTTGAATCCATTTCTATGGTATAACATCTCTGCTTGCAGGATCTATGTCATCTGCTGAACTCTCCTCTTGAAACCATTTCTGTGGTATACCATCTCTGCCTGCTGGATCTATGTCATCTGCTGAACTCTCATCTTGAAACCATTTCTATGGTATAACATCTCTGCTTGCTGGATCTATGTCATCTGCTGAACTCTCACCTTGAAACCATTTCTATGGTATAATATCTCTGCTTGCTGGATCTATGTCATCTGCTGAACTCTCATCTTCAAACCATTTCTATTGTATAACATCTCTGCTTGCTGGATCTATGTCATCTGCTGAACTCTCATCTTGAAACCCTTTCTAAGGTATAACATCTCTGCTTGCTGGATCTATGTCATCTGCTGAACTCTCATCTTGAAACCATTTCTATGGTATAACATCTCTGCTTGCTGGATATAAGTCATCTGCTGAACTCTCATCTTGAAACCATTTCTATGGTATAACATCTCTGCTTGCTGGATATAGGTCATCTGCTGAACTCTCATCTTGAAACCATTTCAATGGTATAACATCACTGCTTGCAGGATCTATGTCATCTGCTGAACTCTCATCTTGAAACCATTTCTATGGTATAACATCTCTGCTTGCTGGATCTATGTCATCTGCTCAACTCTCATCTTGAAACCATTTCTATGGTATAACAGCTCTGCTTGCTCGATCTATGTCATCTGCTGAACTCTCATCTTGAAACCATTTCTATGGTATAACATCTCTGCTTGCTGGATCTATGTCACCTGCTGAACTCTCATCTTGAAACCATTTCTATGGTATAACATCTCTGCTTGCTGGATCTATGTCATCAGCTGAACTCTCATCTTGAAACCATTTCTATGGTATAACATCTCTGCTTGCTGGATCTATGTCATCTGCTGAACTCTCATCTTGAAACCATTTCTATGGTATAACATCTCTGCTTGCTGGATCTATGTCATCTGCTGAACTCTCATCTTGAAACAATTTCTATGGTATAACATCTCTGCTTGCTGGATCTATGTCATCTGCTCAACTCTCATCTTGAAACCATTTCTATGGTATAACATCTCTGCTTGCTCAATCTATGTCATCTGCTGAACTCTCATCTTGAAACCATTTCTATGGTATAACATCTCTGCTTGCTGGATCTATGTCATCTGCTGAACTCTCATCTTGAAACCATTTCTATGGTATAATATCTCTGCTTCCTGGATCTATGGCATCTGCTGAACTCTCATCTTGAAACCATATCTATGGTATAACATCTCTGCTTGCTGGATCTATGTCATCAGCTGAACTCTCATCTTGAAACCATTTCTATGGTACAACATCTCTGCTTGCTGGATCTATGTCACCTGCTGAACTCTCATCTTGAAACCATTTCTATGGTATAACATCTCTGCTTGCTGGATCTATTTCATCTGCTGAACTCTCATCTTGAAACCATTTCTATGGTATAACATCTCTGCTTGCTGGATCTATGTCATCTGCTGAACTCTCATCTTGAAACCATTTCTATGGTTTAACATCTCTGCCTGCTGGATCTATGTCATCTGCTGAACTCTCATCTTGAATCCATTTCTATGGTATAACATCTCTGCTTGCAGGATCCATGTCATCTGCTGAACTCTCATCTTGAAACCATTTCTATGGTATAACATCTCTGCTTGCTGGATCTGTGTCATCTGCTGAACTCTCATCTTGAAACCATTTCTATGGTATAACATCTCTGCTTGCTGGATCTATGTCATCTGCTGAACTCTCATCTTGAAACCATTTCTATGGTATAGCATCTCTGCTTGCTGGATCTATGTCATCTGCTGAACTCTCCTCTTGAAACCATTTCTATGGTATAACATTTCTGCTTGCTGGATCTATGTCATCTGCTGAACTCTCATCTTGAAACCAATTCTATGGTATAACATCTCTGCTTGCTGGATCTATGTCATCTGCTGAACTCTCATCTTGAAACCATTTCTATGGTATAACATCTCTGCTTGCTGGATCTATGTCATCTGCTGAACTCTCATCTTGAAACCATTTCTATGGTATAACATCTCTGCTTGCTGGATCTATGTCATCTGCTGAACTCTCATCTTGAAACCATTTCTATGGTATAACATCTCTGCTTGCTCGATCTATGTCATCTGCTGAACTCTCATCTTGAAACCATTTCTATGGTATAACATCTCTGCTTGCTGGATCTATGTCATCTGCTGAACTCTAATCTTGAAACCATTTCTATGGTATAATATCTCTGCTTGCTGGATCTATGGCATCTGCTGAAATCTCATCTTGAAACCATATCTATGGTATAACATCTCTGCTTGCTGGATCTATGTCATCAGCTGAACTCTCATCTTGAAACCATTTCTATGGTACAACATCTCTGCTTGCTGTATCTATGTCACCTGCTGAACTCTCATCTTGAAACCATTTCTATGGTACAACATCTCTGCTTGCTGTATCTATGTCACCTGCTGAACTCTCATCTTGAAACCATTTCTATGGTATAACATCTCTGCTTGCTGGATCTATTTCATCTGCTGAACTCTCATCTTGAAACCATTTCTATGGTATAACATCTCTGCTTGCTGGATCTATGTCATCTGCTGAACTCTCATCTTGAAACCATTTCTATGGTTTAACATCTCTGCCTGCTGGATCTATGTCATCTGCTGAACTCTCATCTTGAAACCATTTCTATGGTATAACATCTCTGCTTGCAGGATCCATGTCATCTGCTGAATTCTCATCTTGAAACCATTTCTATGGTATAACATCTCTGCTTGCTGGATCTGTGTCATCTGCTGAACTCTCATCTTGAAACCATTTCTATGGTATAACATCTCTGCTTGCTGGATCTATGTCATCTGCTGAACTCTCATCTTGAAACCATTTCTATGGTATAGCATCTCTGCTTGCTGGATCTATGTCATCTGCTGAACTCTCCTCTTGAAACCATTTGTATGGTATAACATTTCTGCTTGCTGGATCTATGTCATCTGCTGAACTCTCATCTTGAAACCAATTCTATGGTATAACATCTCTGCTTGCTGGATCTATGTCATCAGCTGATCTATCATCTTGAAACCATTTCTATGGTATAACATCTCTGCTTGCTGGATCTATGTCATCTGCTGAACTCTCATCTTGAAACCATTTCTATGGTTTAACATCTCTGCTTGCTGGATCTATGTCATCTGCTGAGCTCTCATCTTGAAACCATTTCTATAGTATAACATCTCTGCTTGCTCGATCTATGTCATCTGCTGAACTCTCATCTTGAAACCATTTCTAGGGTATAACATCTCTGCTTGCTGGATCTATGTCATCTGCTGAACTCACATCTTGAAACCATTTCTATGGTATAACATCTCTGCTTGCTGGATCTATTTCATCTGCTGAATTCTAATCTTGAAACCATTTTTATGGTATAGCATCTCTGCTTGCTGGATCTATGTCATCTGCTGAACTCTCATCTTGAAACCATTTCTATCGTATAACATCTCTGCTTGCTGGATCTATGTCATCTGCTTAACTCTCATCTTGAAACCATTTCTATGGTTTAACATCTCTGCTTGCTGGATCTATGTCATCTGCTGAACTCTCATCTTGAAACAATTTCTATGGTATAACATCTCTGCTTGCAGGATCCATGTCATCTGCTGAACTCTCATCTTGAAACCATTTCTATGGTATAACATCTCTGCTTGCTGGATCTGTGTCATCTGCTGAACTCTCATCTTGAAACCATTTCTATGGTATAACATCTCTGCTTGCTGGATCTATGTCATCTGCTGAACTCTCATGTTGAAACCATTTCTATGGTAAAGCATCTCTGCTTGCTGGATCTATGTCATCTGCTGAACTCTCCTCTTGAAACCATTTCTATGGTATAACATTTGTGCTTGCTGGATCTATGTCATCTGCTGAACTCTCATCTTGAAACCAATTCTATGGTATAACATCTCTGCTTGCTGGATCTGTGTCATCTGCTGAACTCTCATCTTGAAACCATTTCTATGGTATAACACCTCTGCTTCCTGGATCTATGTCATCTGCTGAACTCTCATCTTCAAACCATTTCTATGGTATAACATCTCTGCTTGCTGGATCTATTTCATCTGCTGAACTCTCATTTTGAAACCATTTCTATGGTATAACATCTCTGCTTGCTGGATCTATGTCATCTGCTGAACTCTCATCTTGAAACCATTTCTATGGTTTAACATCTCTGCCTGCTGGATCTATGTCATCTGCTGAACTCTCATCTTGAAACCATTTCTATGGTATAACATCTCTGCTTGCAGGATCCATGTCATCTGCTGAACTCTCATCTTGAAACCATTTCTATGGTATAACATCTCTGCTTGCTGGATCTGTGTCATCTGCTGAACTCTCATCTTGAAACCATTTCTATGGTATAACATCTCTGCTTGCTGAATCTATGTCATCTGCTGAACTCTCATCTTGAAACCATTTCTATGGTATAGCATCTCTGCTTGCTGGATCTATGTCATCTGCTGAACTCTCCTCTTGAAACCATTTCTATGGTATATCATTTCTGCTTGCTGGATCTATGTCATCTGCTGAACTCTCATCTTGAAACCAATTCTATGGTATAACATCTCTGCTTGCTGGATCTATGTCATCAGCTGATCTCTCATCTTGAAACCATTTCTATGGTATAACATCTCTGCTTGCTGGATCTATGTCATCTGCTGAACTCTCATCTTGAAACCATTTCTATGGTTTAACATCTCTGCTTGCTGGATTTATGTCATCTGCTGAGCTCTCATCTTGAAACCATTTCTATGGTATAACATCTCTGCTTGCTCGATCTATGTCATCTGCTGAGCTCTCATCTTGAAACCATTTCTATGGTACAACATCTCTGCTTGCTCGATCTATGTCATCTGCTGAACTCTCATCTTGAAACCATTTCTATGGTATAACATCTCTGCTTGCTGGATCTATTTCATCTGCTGAATTCTCATCTTGAAACCATTTCTATGGTATAGTATCTCTGCTTGCTGGATCTATGTCATCTGCTTAACTCTCATCTTGAAACCATTTCTATAGTTTAACATCTCTGCTTGCTGGATCTATGTCATCTGCTGAACTCTCATCTTGAAACCATTTCTATGGTATAACATCTCTGCTTGCAGGATCCATGTCATCTGCTGAACTCTCATCTTGAAACCATTTCTATGGTATAACATCTCTGCTTGCTGGATCTGTGTCATCTGCTGAACTCTCATCTTAAAACCATTTCTATGGTATAACATCTCTGCTTGCTGGATCTGTGTCATCTGCTGAACTCTTATCTTGAAACCATTTCTATGGTATAACATCTCTGCTTGCTGGACCTATGTCATCTGCTGAACTCTCATTTTGAAACCATTTCTATGGTATAGCATCTCTGCTTGCTGGATCTATGTCATCTGCTGAACTCTCCTCTTGAAACCATTTCTATGGTATAACACTTCTGCTTGCTGGATCTATGTCATCTGCTGAACTCTCATCTTGAAACCAATTCTATGGTATAACATCTCTGCTTGCTGGATCTGTGTCATCTGATGAACTCTCATCTGGAAACCATTTCTATGGTATAACATCTCTGCTTCCTGGATCTATGTCATCTGCTTAACTCTCATCTTGAAACCATTTCTATGGTATAACATCTCTGCTTGCTCGATCTATGTCATCTGCTGAACTTTCATCTTGAAACCATTTCTATGGTATAACATCTCTGCTTGCTCGATCTATTTCATCTGCTGAACTCTCATCTTGAAACCATTTATATGGTATAGCATCTCTGCTTGCTGGATCTATGTCATCTGCTGAAATATCATCTTGAAACCATTTCTATGGCATAACATCTCTGCTTGCTGGATCTATGTCATCAGCTGAACGCTCATCTTGAAACCATTTCTATGGTATAACATCTCTGTTTGCTGGATCTATGTCATCTGCTGAACTCTCATCTTGAAACCATTTCTATGGTATAGCATCTCTGCTTGCTGGATCTATGTCATCTGCTGAACTCTCATCTTGAAACCATTTCTATGGTATAACATCTCTGCTTGCTGGATCTATGTCATCAGCTGATCTCTCATCTTGAAACCATTTCTATGGTATAACATCTCTGCTTGCTGGATCTATGTCATCTGCTGAACTCTCATCTTGAAACCATTTCTATGGTTTAACATCTCTGCTTGCTGGATCTATGTCATCTGCTGAGCTCTCATCTTGAAACCATTTCTATAGTATAACATCTCTGCTTGCTCGATCTATGTCATCTGCTGAACTCTCATCTTGAAACCATTTCTATGGTATAACATCTCTGCTTGCTGGATCTATGTCATCTGCTGAACTCACATCTTGAAACCATTTCTATGGTATAACATCTCTGCTTGCTGGATCTATTTCATCTGCTGAATTCTAATCTTGAAACCATTTTTATGGTATAGCATCTCTGCTTGCTGGATCTATGTCATCTGCTGAACTCTCATCTTGAAACCATTTCTATGGTATAACATCTCTGCTTGCTGGATCTATGTCATCTGCTTAACTCTCATCTTGAAACCATTTCTATGGTTTAACATCTCTGCTTGCTGGATCTATGTCATCTGCTGAACTCTCATCTTGAAACAATTTCTATGGTATAACATCTCTGCTTGCAGGATCCATGTCATCTGCTGAACTCTCATCTTGAAACCATTTCTATGGTATAACATCTCTGCTTGCTGGATCTGTGTCATCTGCTGAACTCTCATCTTGAAACCATTTCTATGGTATAACATCTCTGCTTGCTGGATCTATGTCATCTGCTGAACTCTCATGTTGAAACCATTTCTATGGTAAAGCATCTCTGCTTGCTGGATCTATGTCATCTGCTGAACTCTCCTCTTGAAACCATTTCTATGGTATAACATTTGTGCTTGCTGGATCTATGTCATCTGCTGAACTCTCATCTTGAAACCAATTCTATGGTATAACATCTCTGCTTGCTGGATCTGTGTCATCTGCTGAACTCTCATCTTGAAACCATTTCTATGGTATAACACCTCTGCTTCCTGGATCTATGTCATCTGCTGAACTCTCATCTTGAAACCATTTCTATGGTATAACATCTCTGCTTGCTGGATCTATTTCATCTGCTGAACTCTCATCTTGAAACCATTTCTATGGTATAACATCTCTGCTTGCTGGATCTATGTCATCTGCTGAACTCTCATCTTGAAACCATTTCTATGGTTTAACATCTCTGCCTGCTGGATCTATGTCATCTGCTGAACTCTCATCTTGAAACCATTTCTATGGTATAACATCTCTGCTTGCAGGATCCATGTCATCTGCTGAACTCTCATCTTGAAACCATTTCTATGGTATAACATCTCTGCTTGCTGGATCTGTGTCATCTGCTGAACTCTCATCTTGAAACCATTTCTATGGTATAACATCTCTGCTTGCTGAATCTATGTCATCTGCTGAACTCTCATCTTGAAACCATTTCTATGGTATAGCATCTCTGCTTGCTGGATCTATGTCATCTGCTGAACTCTCCTCTTGAAACCATTTCTATGGTATATCATTTCTGCTTGCTGGATCTATGTCATCTGCTGAACTCTCATCTTGAAACCAATTCTATGGTATAACATCTCTGCTTGCTGGATCTATGTCATCAGCTGATCTCTCATCTTGAAACCATTTCTATGGTATAACATCTCTGCTTGCTGGATCTATGTCATCAGCTGATCTCTCATCTTGAAACCATTTCTATGGTATAACATCTCTGCTTGCTGGATCTATGTCATCTGCTGAACTCTCATCTTGAAACCATTTCTATGGTTTAACATCTCTGCTTGCTGGATTTATGTCATCTGCTGAGCTCTCATCTTGAAACCATTTCTATGGTATAACATCTCTGCTTGCTCGATCTATGTCATCTGCTGAGCTCTCATCTTGAAACCATTTCTATGGTACAACATCTCTGCTTGCTCGATCTATGTCATCTGCTGAACTCTCATCTTGAAACCATTTCTATGGTATAACATCTCTGCTTGCTGGATCTATTTCATCTGCTGAATTCTCATCTTGAAACCATTTCTATGGTATAGTATCTCTGCTTGCTGGATCTATGTCATCTGCTTAACTCTCATCTTGAAACCATTTCTATAGTTTAACATCTCTGCTTGCTGGATCTATGTCATCTGCTGAACTCTCATCTTGAAACCATTTCTATGGTATAACATCTCTGCTTGCAGGATCCATGTCATCTGCTGAACTCTCATCTTGAAACCATTTCTATGGTATAACATCTCTGCTTGCTGGATCTGTGTCATCTGCTGAACTCTCATCTTAAAACCATTTCTATGGTATAACATCTCTGCTTGCTGGATCTGTGTCATCTGCTGAATTCTTATCTTGAAACCATTTCTATGGTATAACATCTCTGCTTGCTGGACCTATGTCATCTGCTGAACTCTCATTTTGAAACCATTTCTATGGTATAGCATCTCTGCTTGCTGGATCTATGTCATCTGCTGAACTCTCCTCTTGAAACCATTTCTATGGTATAACATTTCTGCTTGCTGGATCTATGTCATCTGCTGAACTCTCATCTTGAAACCAATTCTATGGTATAACATCTCTGCTTGCTGGATCTGTGTCATCTGATGAACTCTCATCTGGAAACCATTTCTATGGTATAACATCTCTGCTTCCTGGATCTATGTCATCTGCTTAACTCTCATCTTGAAACCATTTCTATGGTATAACATCTCTGCTTGCTCGATCTATGTCATCTGCTGAACTTTCATCTTGAAACCATTTCTATGGTATAACATCTCTGCTTGCTCGATCTATTTCATCTGCTGAACTCTCATCTTGAAACCATTTATATGGTATAGCATCTCTGCTTGCTGGATCTATGTCATCTGCTGAAATATCATCTTGAAACCATTTCTATGGCATAACATCTCTGCTTGCTGGATCTATGTCATCAGCTGAACGCTCATCTTGAAACCATTTCTATGGTATAACATCTCTGTTTGCTGGATCTATGTCATCTGCTGAACTCTCATCTTGAAACCATTTCTATGGTATAGCATCTCTGCTTGCTGGATCTATGTCATCTGCTGAACTCTCATCTTGAAACCATTTCTATGGTATAACATCTCTGCTTGCTGGATCTATGTCATCTGCTGAACTCTCATCTTGAAACCATTTCTATGGTTTAACATCTCTGCCTGCTGGATCTATGTCATCTGCTGAACTCTCATCTTGAAACCATTTCTATGGTATAACATCTCTGCTTGCAGGATCCATGTCATCTGCTGAACTCTCATCTTGAAACCATTTCTATGGTATAACATCTCTGCTTGCTGGATCTGTGTCATCTGCTGAACTCTCATCTTGAAACCATTTCTATGGTATAACATCTCTGCTTGCTGAATCTATGTCATCTGCTGAACTCTCATCTTGAAACCATTTCTATGGTATAGCATCTCTGCTTGCTGGATCTATGTCATCTGCTGAACTCTCCTCTTGAAACCATTTCTATGGTATATCATTTCTGCTTGCTGGATCTATGTCATCTGCTGAACTCTCATCTTGAAACCAATTCTATGGTATAACATCTCTGCTTGCTGGATCTATGTCATCAGCTGATCTCTCATCTTGAAACCATTTCTATGGTATAACATCTCTGCTTGCTGGATCTATGTCATCAGCTGATCTCTCACCTTGAAACCATTTCTATGGTATAACATCTCTGCTTGCTGGATCTATGTCATCTGCTGAACTCTCGTCTTGAAACCATTTCTATGGTTTAACATCTCTGCTTGCTGGATCTATGTCATCTGCTGCGCTCTCATCTTGAAACCATTTCTATGGTATAACATCTCTGCTTGCTCGATCTATGTCATCTGCTGAGCTCTCATCTTGAAACCATTTCTATGGTACAACATCTCTGCTTGCTCGATCTATGTCATCTGCTGAACTCTCATCTTGAAACCATTTCTATGGTATAACATCTCTGCTTGCTGGATCTATGTCATCTGCTGAACTCTCATCTTGAAACCATTTCTATGGTATAACATCTCTGCTTGCTGGATCTATTTCATCTGCTGAATTCTCATCTTGAAACCATTTCTATGGTATAGTATCTCTGCTTGCTGGATCTATGTCATCTGCTGAACTCTCATCTTGAAACCATTTCTATGGTATAACATCTCTGCTTGCTGGATCTATGTCATCTGCTTAACTCTCATCTTGAAACCATTTCTATGGTTTAACATCTCTGCTTGCTGGATCTATGTCATCTGCTGAACTCTCATCTTGAAACCATTTCTATGGTATAACATCTCTGCTTGCAGGATCCATGTCATCTGCTGAACTCTCATCTTGAAACCATTTCTATGGTATAACATCTCTGCTTGCTGGATCTGTGTCATCTGCTGAACTCTCATCTTGAAACCATTTCTATGGTATAACATCTCTGCTTGCTGGATCTGTGTCATCTGCTGAACTCTTATCTTGAAACCATTTCTATGGTATAACATCTCTGCTTGCTGGACCTATGTCATCTGCTGAACTCTCATTTTGAAACCATTTCTATGGTATAGCATCTCTGCTTGCTGGATCTATGTCATCTGCTGAACTCTCCTCTTGAAACCATTTCTATGGTATAACATTTCTGCTTGCTGGATCTATGTCATCTGCTGATCTCTCATCTTGAAACCAATTCTATGGTATAACATCTCTGCTTGCTGGATCTGTGTCATCTGATGAACTCTCATCTGGAAACCATTTCTATGGTATAACATCTCTGCTTCCTGGATCTATGTCATCTGCTTAACTCTCATCTTGAAACCATTTCTATGGTATAACATCTCTGCTTGCTCGATCTATGTCATCTGCTGAACTTTCATCTTGAAACCATTTCTATGGTATAACATCTCTGCTTGCTCGATCTATTTCATCTGCTGAACTCTCATCTTGAAACCATTTATATGGTATAGCATCTCTGCTTGCTGGATCTATGTCATCTGCTGAAATATCATCTTGAAACCATTTCTATGGCATAACATCTCTGCTTGCTGGATCTATGTCATCAGCTGAACGCTCATCTTGAAACCATTTCTATGGTATAACATCTCTGCTTGCTGGATCTATGTCATCTGCTGAACTCTCATCTTGAAACCATTTCTATGGTATAGCATCTCTGCTTGCTGGATCTATGTCATCTGCTGAACTCTCATCTTGAAACCATTTCTATGGTATAACATCTCTGCTTGCTGGATCTATGTCATCTGCTGAACTCTCATCTTGAAATCAATTCTATGGTATAACATCTCTGCTTGCTGGATCTATGTCATCTGCTGAACTCTCCTCTTGAAACCATTTCTATGGTATAACATCTCTGCTTGCTGGATCTGTGTCATCTGCTGAATTCTCATCTTGAAACCATTTCTATGGTATAACATCTCTGCTTGCTGGATCTATGTCACCTGCTGAACTCTCTTCTTGAAACCATTTCTATGGTATAACATCTCTGCTTGCTGGATCTATGTCATCTGCTGAACTCTCATCTTGAAACCATTTCTATGGTATAACATCTCTGCTTGCTGGATCTATGTCATCTGCTGAACTCTCATCTTGAAACCATTTCTATGGTATAACATCTCTGCTTGCTGGATCTATTTCATCTGCTGAATTCTCATCTTGAAACCATTTCTATGGTATAGTATCTCTGCTTGCTGGATCTATGTCATCTGCTGAACTCTCATCTTGAAACCATTTCTATGGTATAACATCTCTGCTTGCTGGATCTATGTCATCTGCTTAACTCTCATCTTGAAACCATTTCTATGGTTTAACATCTCTGCTTGCTGGATCTATGTCATCTGCTGAACTCTCATCTTGAAACCATTTCTATGGTATAACATCTCTGCTTGCAGGATCCATGTCATCTGCTGAACTCTCATCTTGAAACCATTTCTATGGTATAACATCTCTGCTTGCTGGATCTGTGTCATCTGCTGAACTCTCATCTTGAAACCATTTCTATGGTATAACATCTCTGCTTGCTGGATCTGTGTCATCTGCTGAACTCTTATCTTGAAACCATTTCTATGGTATAACATCTCTGCTTGCTGGACCTATGTCATCTGCTGAACTCTCATTTTGAAACCATTTCTATGGTATAGCATCTCTGCTTGCTGGATCTATGTCATCTGCTGAACTCTCCTCTTGAAACCATTTCTATGGTATAACATTTCTGCTTGCTGGATCTATGTCATCTGCTGAACTCTCATCTTGAAACCAATTCTATGGTATAACATCTCTGCTTGCTGGATCTGTGTCATCTGATGAACTCTCATCTGGAAACCATTTCTATGGTATAACATCTCTGCTTCCTGGATCTATGTCATCTGCTTAACTCTCATCTTGAAACCATTTCTATGGTATAACATCTCTGCTTGCTCGATCTATGTCATCTGCTGAACTTTCATCTTGAAACCATTTCTATGGTATAACATCTCTGCTTGCTCGATCTATTTCATCTGCTGAACTCTCATCTTGAAACCATTTATATGGTATAGCATCTCTGCTTGCTGGATCTATGTCATCTGCTGAAATATCATCTTGAAACCATTTCTATGGCATAACATCTCTGCTTGCTGGATCTATGTCATCAGCTGAACGCTCATCTTGAAACCATTTCTATGGTATAACATCTCTGCTTGCTGGATCTATGTCATCTGCTGAACTCTCATCTTGAAACCATTTCTATGGTATAGCATCTCTGCTTGCTGGATCTATGTCATCTGCTGAACTCTCATCTTGAAACCATTTCTATGGTATAACATCTCTGCTTGCTGGATCTATGTCATCTGCTGAACTCTCATCTTGAAATCAATTCTATGGTATAACATCTCTGCTTGCTGGATCTATGTCATCTGCTGAACTCTCCTCTTGAAACCATTTCTATGGTATAACATCTCTGCTTGCTGGATCTGTGTCATCTGCTGAATTCTCATCTTGAAACCATTTCTATGGTATAACATCTCTGCTTGCTGGATCTATGTCACCTGCTGAACTCTCTTCTTGAAACCATTTCTATGGTATAACATCTCTGCTTGCTGGATCTATGTCATCTGCTGAACTCTCATCTTGAAACCATTTCTATGGTATAACATCTCTGCTTGCTGGATCTATGTCATCTGCTGAACTCTCATCTTGAAACCATTTCTATGGTATAACATCTCTACTTGCTGGATCTATGGCATCTGCTGAACTTTCATCTTGAAACCATTTCTAGGGTATAACATCTCTGCTTGCTGGATCTATTTCATCTGCTGAACTCTCATCTTGAAACCATTTCTATGGTATAACATCTCTGCTTGCTGGATCTATGTCATCAGCTGAAATCTCATCTTGAAACCATTTCTATGGTATAACATCTCTGCTTGCTGGATCTATGTCATCTGCTGAACGCTCATGTTGAAAGCATTTCTATGGTATAACATCTCTGCTTGCCGGATCTATGTCATCTGCTGAACTCTCATCTTGAAACCATTTCTATGGTATAGCATCTCTGCTTGCTGGATCTATGTCATCTGCTGAAATCTCCTCTTGAAACCATTTCTATGGTATAACATCTCTGCTTGCTGGATCTATGTCATCAGCTGAACGCTCATGTTGAAAGCATTTCTATGGCATAACATCTCTGCTTGCTGGATCTATGTCATCTGCTGAACTCTCATCTTGAAACCATTTCTATGGTATAGCATCTCTGCTTGCTGGATCTATGTCATCTGCTGAAATCTCCTCTTGAAACCATTTCTATGGTATAACATCTCTGCTTGCTGGATCTATGTCATCTGCTGACCTCTCATCTTGAAACCATTTCTATGGTATAATGTGTCTGATTGCTGTATCTGTGCTCTGTTATTTGATGCAATGTATTCAATAGTCAC
The DNA here is from genome assembly GCF_046119375.1 of Phyllobates terribilis. Classification (NCBI taxonomy): domain Eukaryota; kingdom Metazoa; phylum Chordata; class Amphibia; order Anura; family Dendrobatidae; genus Phyllobates; species Phyllobates terribilis. The sequence continues at coordinate 458,555 of NW_027363130.1, forward strand.
TGTCTGTCCTTCCATCATTGTAGACTTTATCTGATGGTGAAAGGTGTTATACTGTGTTAGGCATAGTGTGTTAGGTCTGTGTCTTTGATCAGCTATAAACTCCCTGGTGAGCTGAGCAGCTGCCAATTTAGTCACAAGCAGCTCCCACAATCCCTCTCATCTGATGCTATAGTCCTTCCTATAAAACTAGATGCACCATTAGGGGTGCACGCACGTGTCCTCTTCAGCAAAGTGTCCTGTTCAACAAGTGTTTGACAGTCATTTCAATGGCAGTCATTCAGGGCAGGAGTCAGGTAACCGACACTTTATACTCTCTTCTAACTATGTACTTTACTCCTGCATCCATATTCCTGTGTCCTTTTTTTCATCCACATTGACCGCCCTATCCCCCCTCCATCATCACTCATCCATATCTGCCCCTCTCTCCTTCCCTCTCCTATGTACAGCTCCCATGCTCTTTTGAACTTCCTGAAAAATCTCACTCTATCTTATCCAAAGGTATTGCACAGGAAATCATATCACAAATCCAAAAACTATCTGCTCTTTCTCTTTTAACTGCTACTACTCATTTCAGGGGATATCTCTTCTAGCACCGGACCACCCTCCACCAACCTCAACCTCTCCCTTACCTCACATCGAAACCCTGCTAACCTTATTAACATCAGCTGTACTCCTTCATCTACCTCCTTCAATTGCGCACTGAGGAATCCACGGTCTATATGCAACAAGCTTCCTTTCCTGCACAATTACTTTCTGACCAACGCTTTCAATCTGCAGGCCCTCACTGAAACCTGGATCCAGGATTCTGATACTGTCTCCCCTGCTGCTATTTCTCATGGCAGCCTGCATTTTTCCCATTCCCCGAGACCTGCAAACAGACTTGGTGGTGGGGTCGGCATACTCCTGTCCCCACATTGCACCTTCCAGGTCATCCCCCCAGCACCATCACTCTCATTCCCTTCTTTTGAGGTCCACACAATCAGGCTCTTCCATCCCCTCTCCCTCAGAGTAGCGGTCGTATACCGTTCCCCAGGCTCACCCACCCAGTTCCTTGACCATTTTTCTGCCTGGCTGCCGCACTTCATGTCCTCAGATTTACCAACCCTTATCCTGGGAGACTTCAACATCCCCATAAACAGCCCCACCTCCTCATCCGCATCCCAGCTTCTATCTTTAACCACTTCTCTTGGCCTCTCACAGCTATCAACCTCTGAGACACACAAAGATGGAAACACCCTTGATCTGGTCTTTGTCCGGCTTAGTTCAATCCCCCACCTAAATAACTCCCCTCTTCCCCTCTCTGATCATAACATTCTCTCTGTCACACTCACAAATCCTTGCCTGCCCCAGCACACTCCTACCTATCATACATTCAGAATTCTACAAGCCATTAACCCTCATACACTTACAGACTCCCTTCACTCATCACTGTCCCCAATCTCCTCTTTTTCCTGTCCTGATCTGGCTGTAAACCACTACAATGACACACTCAGAAGCACGTTGGACCAAGTAGCACCCGTCACCCTCAGAACCTCTAAACACAGAGCAAAACAGCCCTGGCTCACACCGCAAAGCCGATTTCTCCAGCGTTGCTCTAGAAGTGCCGAACGCCTATGGAGGAAAACTTGCACACTAGAAGACTTTATCCACTACAAATTTATGTTAAAAACATATAACGCTGCCCTTCAAAGCGCAGGCCCCCATCACGGACATTTGTGCCGAGTACTTGGCCTCCTACTTCACAGAGAAAATAGACACCATCCATCAGGAAATTAGCTCCCAGCCACCAAGAGCCGTGAATCCCATCCCTCCCCACATCCCCTCTGCATCACTCTCCACATATGACCCAGTCACAGAAGACAAAGTCTCCAGGCTCCTCTCTTCTTCCCATCCCACTACATGCACCACTGACCCCATCCCCTCACATCTACTCCAGTCTCTTTCTTCAGTCGTCACTACTCGCCTAACTAAAATCTTCAACCTCTCCCTCTCTTCTGGTATCTTCCCCTCCTCCTTCAAACACTCCATCATTACTCCATTATTAAAAAAAGCCCTCTCTTGACCTTTCCTGCACAAACAACTACAGACCAGTCTCCAATCTTCCCTTCATCTCTAAACTCTTGGAGCGCCTGGTCTACTCCCGCCTTACCAGTTACCTCTCCACTCACTCTCTTCTAGACCCATCACAGTTCGGCTTCCATCCCCTATATTCTACAGAAACTGCACTCATCAAAGTAACCAATGACCTTCTGACAGCAAAATGTAATGGTGACCCTCATTCTTCTTGACCTCTCTGCAGCCTTTGACACTGTTGACCACCACCTCCTACTCTCTACGCTCCACTCAATCGGCATTAAGGACACTGCTCTCTCCTGGTTCTCCTTCTACCTATCTGACCGCTCTTTCAGTGTATCGTTCGCTGGCTCCACTTCTTCCCCTCTTCCTCTCACTATTGGGGTTCCTCAGGGTTCAGTCCTTGGCCCTCTTTTATTCTCTCTCTACACAGCCCCAGTTGAACAGACCATCAGCAAACTTGGTTTTCAGTACCATCTTTATGCTGATGACACACAATTATACACCTCATCCCCTGACCTTACCCCCGCTGTACTACAGAACACCAGTGACTGTCTGGCCGTAGTTTCTAACATAATGTCCGCTCTCTACCTGAAACTCAACCTTTCCAAAACTGAACTTCTTCTACTCCCGCCGTCTGCTCATCTCTCTAAATCTGACATCTCTCTTTCCGTGTGTGGCACCACAATAATGCCGAGCCAGCAGGCGTGCTGTCTGGGCGTTGTGTTTGACACCAATCTTTCCTTCACCTTCCACATACAATCTCTTGCCCACTCTTGTCGCTTGCACCTGAAGAACATCTCTAGAATCCGCCACTTTCTCACCTTGAAAACAAAAAAACCCCTCACTGTTACCCTGATCCACTCCAGCCTCGACTACTGTAACTGTCTATTAATTGGCCTCCCCCTCACTCAACTTTCCCCCCTCCAGTCCATCTTTAATGCTGCTGCCAGGGTCATCTATTTGGCTAACCGTTACTCAGACTCCTCCGCTCTGTGCCAGTCATTGCACTGGCTGCCCATGAATTATAGGATCCAATTGAAATTGCTTGTTCTCACCCACAAAGCTCTCCACAGTGCGGCACCACCCTACATCTCTTCCCTCATTTCTGTTTATCGGCCTACCCGTTCTCTACGCTCCGAAAGCGACTTTCGACTAACATCCACACTAACCGTACCTCCCACTATCTGCTTCAAAACTTCTCCTGAGCTGCACCTATTCTTTGGAATGCTCTACCCCAAGAAATTAGGATGAACCACAATTTACACAGTTTTAGGCGCTCCCTAAAAACACACCTGTTTAAGGCAGCCTATCACCTTCCCTAATCGAAGTCCTTTATCTTCTTATAGCCCATCCCTTATTTCTCCACACAACTCTCCACCGAACCAAAAAGCACCACAAATACTGGCTGGTAATGAGCTCATGCAGCCTTTATCTATCCCTCATCCACTCAAGATGGCTGGACCATCCTTGTAGATAAGCCATTGTACTTTGTGTCACCCCCACCTCATTGTAGATTGTAAGCTCTTACGAGCAGGGTTGCCATTTTTTTTGCTCTAATTATTGTATTATCTTTAGCTATGTTGCTTATGACTGTTGTTTATGAACCTGTGAATTGTTAAGAGCTGCGGAATATGTCGGCGCTATATAAATAAAGATTATTATTATTATTATATTATACAGGCTGCTCCTGAGGGCATGCAGAATAATGCACACCCTGTCCTAGGAGCTTACAATCTAATATACAATATACAGACTGCTCCTGAGGGCATGCAGAATAATGCACACCCTGTCCTAGGAGCTTACAATCTAATATACAATATACAGACTGCTCCTGAGGGCATGCAGAATAATGTACACCCTGTCCTAGGAGCTTACAATCTAATATACAATATACAGACTGCTCCTGAGGGCATGCAGAATAATGTACACCCTGTCCTAGGAGCTTACAATCTAATATACAATATACAGACTGCTCCTGAGGGCATGCAGAATAATGTACACCCTGTCCTAGGAGCTTACAATCTAATATACAATATACAGACTGCTCCTGAGGGCATGCGGAATAATTCACACCCTGTCCTAGGAGCTTACAATCTAATATACAATATACAGACTGCTCTTGAGGGCATGCAGAATAATGTACACCCTGTCCTAGGAGCTTACAATCTAATATACAGTATACAAACTGCTCCTGAGGGCATGCAGAATAATGTACACCCTGTCCTAGGAGCTTACAATCTAATATACAACATATAGACTGCTCCTGAGGGCATGCAGAATAATGTACACCCTGTCCTAGGAGCTTAAAATCTAATATACAATATATAGACTGCTCTTGACGGCATGCAGAATAATGTACACCATGTCCTAGGAGCTTACAAACTAATATACAATATACAGACTGCTCCTGAGGGCATGCAGAATAATGTACAACCTGTCCTAGGAGCTTACAATCTAATATACAGTATACAGACTGCTCCTGAGGGCATGCAGAATAATGCACACCCTGTCCTAGGAGCTTACAATCTAATATACAATATACAGACTGCTCCTGAGGGCATGCAGAATAATGTACACCCTGTCCTAGGAGCTTACAATCTAATATACAATATACAGACTGCTCCTGAGGGCATGCAGAATAATGCACACCCTGTCCTAGGAGCTTACAATCTAATATACAGTATACAGACTGCTCCTGAGGGCATGCAGAATAATGCACACCCTGTCCTAGGAGCTTACAATCTAATATACAGTATACAGGCTGCTCCTGAGGGCATGCAGAATAATGCACACCCTGTCCTAGGAGCTTACAGCCTAATATACAATATACAGACTGCTCCTGAGGGCATGCAGAATAATGCACACCCTGTAATAGGAGCTTACAATCTAATATACAATATACAGACTGCTCCTGAGGGCATGCAGAATAATGCACACCCTGTCCTAGGAGCTTACAATCTAATATACAGTATACAGACTGCTCCTGAGGGCATGCAGAATAATGTACACCCTGTCCTAGGAGTTTACAATCTAATATACAATATACAGACTGCTCCTGAGGGCATGCAGAATAATGCACACCCTGTCCTAGGAGCTTACAATCTAATATACAGTATACAGACTGCTCCTGAGGGCATGCAGAATAATGTACACCCTGTCCTAGGAGCTTACAATCTAATATACAATATATAGGCTGCTCCTGAGGGCATGCAGAATAATGCACACCCTGTACTAGGAGCTTACAATCTAATATACAATATACAGACTGCTCCTGAGGGCATGCAGAATAATGTACACCCTGTCCTAGGAGCTTACAATCTAATATATAATATATAGGCTGCTCCTGGAGGCATGCAGAATAATGCACACCCTGTCCTAGGAGCTTACAATCTAATATACAGTATACAGACTGCTCCTGAGGGCATGCAGAATAATGTACACCCTGTCCTAGGAGCTTACAATCTAATATACAATATACAGACTGCTCCTGAGGGCATGCAGAATAATGCACACCCTGTCCTAGGAGCTTACAATCTAATATACAGTATACAGACTGCTCCTGAGGGCATGCAGAATAATGCACACCCTGTCCTAGGAGCTTACAATCTAATATACAGTATACAGGCTGCTCCTGAGGGCATGCAGAATAATGCACACCCTGTCCTAGGAGCTTACAGCCTAATATACAATATACAGACTGCTCCTGAGGGCATGCAGAATAATGCACACCCTGTAATAGGAGCTTACAATCTAATATACAATATACAGACTGCTCCTGAGGGCATGCAGAATAATGCACACCCTGTCCTAGGAGCTTACAATCTAATATACAGTATACAGACTGCTCCTGAGGGCATGCAGAATAATGTACACCCTGTCCTAGGAGCTTACAATCTAATATACAATATACAGACTGCTCCTGAGGGCATGCAGAATAATGCACACCCTGTCCTAGGAGCTTACAATCTAATATACAGTATACAGACTGCTCCTGAGGGCATGCAGAATAATGCACACCCTGTCCTAGGAGCTTACAATCTAATATACAGTATACAGGCTGCTCCTGAGGGCATGCAGAATAATGCACACCCTGTCCTAGGAGCTTACAGCCTAATATACAATATACAGACTGCTCCTGAGGGCATGCAGAATAATGCACACCCTGTAATAGGAGCTTACAATCTAATATACAATATACAGACTGCTCCTGAGGGCATGCAGAATAATGCACACCCTGTCCTAGGAGCTTACAATCTAATATACAGTATACAGACTGCTCCTGAGGGCATGCAGAATAATGTACACCCTGTCCTAGGAGTTTACAATCTAATATACAATATACAGACTGCTCCTGAGGGCATGCAGAATAATGCACACCCTGTCCTAGGAGCTTACAATCTAATATACAGTATACAGACTGCTCCTGAGGGCATGCAGAATAATGTACACCCTGTCCTAGGAGCTTACAATCTAATATACAATATATAGGCTGCTCCTGAGGGCATGCAGAATAATGCACACCCTGTACTAGGAGCTTACAATCTAATATACAATATACAGACTGCTCCTGAGGGCATGCAGAATAATGTACATCCTGTCCTAGGAGCTTACAATCTAATATACAGTATACAGACTGCTCCTGAGGGCATGCAGAATAATGCACACCCTGTCCTAGGAGCTTACAATCTAATGCACAGTATACAGACTGCTCCTGAGGGCATGCAGAATAATGTACACCCTGTCCTAGGAGCTTACAATCTATATACAATATACAGACTGCTCCTGAATGCATGCAGAATAATGTACACCCTGTCCTAGGAGCTTACAATGTAATATACAATATATAGGCTGCTCCTGAGGGCATGCAGAATAATGCACACCCTGTACTAGGAGCTTACAATCTAATATACAATATACAGACTGCTCCTGAGGGCATGCAGAATAATGTACACCCTGTCCTAGGAGCTTACAATCTAATATACAGTATACAGACTGCTCCTGAGGGCATGCAGAATAATGCACACCCTGTCCTAGGAGCTTACAATCTAATACACAGTATACAGACTGCTCCTGAGGGCATGCAGAATAATGTACACCCTGTCCTAGGAGCTTACAATCTAATATACAATATACAGACTGCTCCTGAATGCATGCAGAATAATGTACACCCTGTCCTAGGAGCTTACAATCTAATATACAATATATAGGCTGCTCCTGAGGGCATGCAGAATAATGCACACCCTGTCCTAGGAGCTTACAATCTAATATACAATATATAGGCTGCTCCTGAGGGCATGCAGAATAATGTACACGCTGTCCTAGGAGCTTACAATCTAATATACAATATACAGACTGCTCCTGAGGGAATGCAGACTAATGTACACCCTGTCCTAGGAGCTTACAATCTAATATACAATATACAGACTGCTCCTGAGGGCATGCAGAATAATGTACACCCTGTCCTAGGAGCTTACAGCCAAATATACAATAAACAGACTGCTCCTGAGGGCATGCAGAATAATGCACACCCTGTCCTAGGAGCTTACAATCTAATATACAATATACAGACTGCTCCTGAGGGCATGCAGAATAATGTACACCCTGTCCAAGGAGCTTACAATCTAATATACAATATACAGACTGCTCCTGAAGGCATGCAGAATAATGTACATCCTGTCCTAGGAGCTTACAATCTAATATACAATATACAGGCTGCTCCTGAGGGCATGCAGAATAATGTACACCCTGTCCTAGGAGCTTACAATCTAATATACAATATACAGACTACTCCTGAGGGCAAGCAGAATAATGTACACCCTGTCCTAGGAGCTTACAATCTAATATACAATATACAGACTACTCCTGAGGGCAAGCAGAATAATGTACACCCTGTCCTAGGAGCTTACAATCTAATATACAGTATACAGACTGCTCCTGAGGGCATGCAGAATAATGCACACCCTGTCCTAGGAGCTTACAATCTAATATACAATATACAGACTGCTCCTGAGGGCATGCAGAATAATGCACACCCTGTCCTAGGAGCTTACAATCTAATATACAATATACAGACTACTCCTGAGGGCAAGCAGAATAATGTACATCCTGTCCTAGGAGATTACAATCTATTATACAATATACAGGCTGCTCCTGAGGGCATGCAGAATAATGTACACCCTGTCCTAGAAGCTTACAATCTAATATACAATATACAGACTGCTCCTGAGGGCATGCAGAATAATGTACACCCTGTCCTAGGAGCTTAAAATCTAATATACAATATACAGACTGCTCCTGAGGGCATGCAGAATAATGCACACCCTGTCCTAGGAGCTTACAATCTAATATACAATATATAGACTGCTCCTGAGGGCATGCAGAATAATGTACATCCTGTCCTAGGAGATTACAATCTATTATACAATATACAGACTGCTCCTGAGGGCATGCAGAATAATGTACACCCTGTCCTAGAAGCTTACAATCTAATGTACAATATACAGGCTGCTCCTGAGGGCATGCAGAATAATGCACACCCTGTCCTAGGAGTTTACAATCTAATATACAATATATAGACTGCTCCTGAGGGCATGCAGAATAATGCACACCCTGTCCTAGGAGCTTACAATCTAATATACAATATACAGACTGCTCCTGAGGGCATGCAGAATAATGTACACCCTGTCCTAGGAGCTTACAATCTAATATACAATATACAGGCTGCTCCTGAGGGCATGCAGAATAATGCACACCCTGTCCTAGGAGCTTACAATCTAATATACAATATACAGACTGCTCCTGAGGGCATGCAGAATAATGCACACCCTGTCCTAGGAGCTTACAATCTAATATACAATATACAGACTGCTCCAGAGGGCATGCAGAATAACGCACACCCTGTCCTAGGAGATTACAATCTATTATACAATATACAGACTGCTCCTGAGGGCAAGTGTGACACCCCAGGGGTCTGGTTGTCACAGTGATAGAGATATTACGTCTGAGAGCAGGTGGGAGGTCCTTTGGTCAGGGATCCTGTGCATGCCACACCTCCTGCCCAGCCTTGGGAGGGGAAGAACTTCCCCTGTATAAACCCGGGGCTGAGGCAGGGTTAGTGAGTCCAGGAAGAGTAGAGACAAGAGCAGCATAGGAAGCAGCAGAGTCACAAGGAGTCAGGGGCTGGCAGCTAAAGAGCTCGCCCTGACTAAGAAGATTCTTTACCGGACCCGGAGTCCGAGGCTGTGTGGACTAACTTCTACCCAGCAGCAGAATCCGTCAGGCAGGGGATTTCAGGTCCCCTGGCCCAGAAGCCCGAAGGCCCGGTCGCACGCGTGGGACCAGCACCGCCATCGTGGAGCGGAAGCCATTAGAAGGCCCCGAGTCACCGGCCATACGGGTGAGCACCACACGGTACACTCAGGGACGTGGGCTACTTACATCAGCTTCTAGCAAGGTAGCCAGAAGAGTACAGTCAGCTTGGGAGGCCTACAACTACGCCTGGCCAGGGGAGATCCCATCTGCTCAAGGACTGACCAGGCCCCGTTCGCTAGCAAGTACTCCGGGAGGGTCTATCGTTGTTACCAGTAAAGACCCTGAACGCTACCATACCGTCTCTGAGTGGTTCCTGCTACCCCCATCATCCACGTCGGCTGCCCTGAGGCCATACCCCTCCCGTTGGGGGTTATACTATCACGCTGCACCATCCTTCCACCGGCCTCAGCGGTCTGCCCTGCAGCAGCAGCCCCCTGGCTGCATTCAACGGGTGGCGTAGTCATCAACCATTTTCTACCGCTAACAGACTGCCGTCCAGTTTGACTCCCTGGGCACGGACCGGGTCACCGCCACGAGACTACAACCCTAAACAGATCCGGCTCCGGGTAAGCTCCCGCGTGCGCAACGCAGCGCGACACAGGCCCAGGGGCGCGTCAACTTTGGCGTAGTCGGCAGGATCACGTGCCCGCAACCACCGGGTACTGCGTGCCTGAAAAGCAAAGACTGTTCAAACTTACCAGTGGTGAAGATTCCCGCCATCGGTGAAGATTCCCGCCATCCGGCGCCATCTTCAGCCTTCTTCCCGCCATCGGTGAAGTTTCCCGCCATCCGGCGCCATCTTCAGCCTTCTTCCCGCCATCCGTGGAGTTTTCCCGCCATTGGACGCCATCTTGAGGACGCCGCGCGGGAAGAAGAGGGGCGTGGACTCCGAAAGCGCGCGAGAACTGAAGCCCCGCCTCACGTCCGGACGTTGCGTAAGGTCCTGGAAGGAGCCCAGCAGACGCCGACGTCACAGGAGCGCGACGGAAGGTCCTCAACCCTGACGATCCACTGCGGAGCCGCGGCCTACGGAACAGGATCATCGCAAGGTAGGCCACGGTCCACTAGGGGGGAGGAAGATGTCGGATACGGAGGAGAGCTCCACTGCCTCAACCCCCGCCAGCGCTACCGCTGTTGCAGTTATGCCCTTCACCATGCCCTATATCCCGGGAGCAGCTTGGCTACCCCAGTACTCAGGGGAGTCACATACCCTGCATGACTTTAGAGAAAAGCTGGATAGCCTCTTCCAGGTGTACCCCCTCACAGAAGAGCAAAAAGTGAGCATCCTGGTGGCCCAACTAACTGGGGCAGCCAAAAGGGAAGTAAAATCCTGGCCACCTGGGAGGAAGACTGTCGCAGGGATACTAACCCGGCTGAAGGACACCTTTGATACCCGCACCTCAGCCGAGATTAAACTTAGATTCTACGGGTGCAAGCAGCGAGCGCATGAGAGTATAAGGGACTATGCACTCAACCTACAAGAGGCCCTGAGGGCCATTAAGCAGACCGACCCTAATGGAGTGGGAAACGAGGACAGGCTGTTGACCGAACAATTTATAGAGGGTTTATATTGCAATGCCCACCGCACCCAGTTGCGGGCAATGGCCTTACAGGACCCTCATCTAGAATTTGCACAGTTCAAGGACAGAGCCATCCGGGTGCTCCGAGAACCGGCACCAGGTGGCGTTGTGACCCACAGACGCCCCACTACCACTTACTACCAGGAGGCGGCGCCCTTGTCAGCAGGGCCTGTGGGAGCTGATGCGCAGGCTTTGGACAATGACCCGGCTCCAGACCTACACCATCAGGTCCAAGAGCTAGCTAAAAGCGTTGCTGCGCTAACCCGAACTGTGCAGTCTTTACAGGTTTCCACTCCAGGGAAGATCCAGCTGGCATCCGGACCGGAGGACATCCCGTGGCGTCGACCAAGGAGGACCCCACCGGCCAGAGGAAGACCCAGTGACCGATACAGCGAGGACGGACGACCCATCTGCCGCCGCTGCAATCAACCCGGACATATGGAAAGGTACTGTTCTTTAAACGGGCACAACCTGGGGTAGAGGGCCAACCCCCAGGAAAAAGATCACCAGGCCCATCGAACTGGCGCGACAGATATGTGGGAGGACGTCCAGTCTTGCCTGTGGTACTGGATGGCATTCCCATGAGTGCCCTACTGGACACCGGGTCACAGGTCACCACCATCCCGTACGTGCTCTTCAAGCAGTACTGGAATGACTCGGATATTACCCGCTACCCTGACGACGACTTGAGTATCATCGCCAGCAATGGTCAGCCCGTGCCACAGATTGGATTTAAAGAGGTGACCATCAAAATTGGTAGAGTCGAACTGGCCGCACAGGGACTGATCATTGTAGATATTGACAAACATGAGAGTCACCCAAAAATAACTCTAGGAACTAATGTAATTGAAAATTGTCTTGCAGAGGTGATTTTCCTTTTACAGCAGGTTGCCAAGAATGCCAGCTCCGGCGAGCAGCGGGTGCTCCAGAAAGAGATCCGGGCACTGATGCAACGGCAACAAGTGGAACTCTCCGGCGGTGAGATTGGTAGCGTAAGAATGTGTGACCCTTTTCCTATTGCCATGCCCCCAAAAAGTGAAATGATGATTTGGTGCCGGGCAGCTATTGGTCTGAGAGGTAGAGATTACCAGGCAATGGTAGAACCAGTTTACTCAGACAGTAGGCCCACCATTTTGACAGCACGGGGGGTGGTCAATGTACGCCATGGGAGGGTGCCCGTTCGCATAATAAATATCGGGGAGAGGGAAGTGTACCTGCCCCGGTATGCCACGCTAGCCAAATTATATACCACTAATCAAAATTCTATACAATCTGTGGAACCCTTGCCTCCATCTCACCCGGAGGAAGGTAACGGCTCTAAGAAAGACATGGAGGACTGGTGTCAGCAACTACATCTGGGTACTGACTCCACTCCCTCACACCAGAAACAAGGAGTCTATCGGGTGGTTCAAGAGTATGAGAGAGTGTTTAGTAAACACCCGTTAGACTTCGGGCGAGTCAAGGGGGTAGAACACCGCATCCCCACGGGAGATCATCCTCCCATAAAAGAGAGGTATCGACCCGTACCCCCTGCACATTACCAACACGCCAAGGGGATGCTTAGAGACATGAAGGAGGCTGGGGTAATCCGGGATAGCTGTAGCCCCTGGGCAGCCCCACTAGTTTTAGTCAAAAAGAAAGACAACACCATGAGGATGTGTGTAGATTACCGGAAAATCAACCGTATCACACACAAGGATGCGTACCCCTTACCAAGGATAGAGGAGTCATTGGCTGCTTTAAGATCTGCTAACTTCTTCTCTACCTTGGATCTCACTAGCGGGTACTGGCAGGTTCCTGTAGCAGAGGCGGACCGGGAGAAGACCGCATTCACCACCCCGATGGGACTTAGCGAGTTCACCTGCATGCCGTTCGGACTCTGCAACGCCCCAGGAACCTTCCAACGATTAATGGAGTGCTGTCTGGGCCACAGAAACTTCGAGACGGTCCTGTTGTACCTGGACGATGTCATCGTATACTCCAAAACTTATGAGGACCACCTGAAACACCTGGCGGAGGTGTTCGAAGCTCTGGCGAGTTACGGCCTAAAGGTGAAACCCTCCAAGTGTCACCTCCTGAAACCAAAGGTGCAATACCTGGGACACGTGGTGAGCGCTGACGGAGTGGCTCCCGACCCCGATAAGATCACCGCAATTAAGGGATGGCCAAGCCCCTCCAGCGTAAAAGAAGTGCGGCAGTTCCTAGGGTTGGTAGGCTACTACCGAAGGTTTATTCCCGGTTTCACCAAAAAGGCAGCACCTATGCAGGACCTCCTGATAGGCCAGTCCCGGAAGGCCAAGAACCAGAAGCCGCCCTTCAAATGGGAAAAGCTAGAAGAAGAGTCCTTCCGCCAGCTGAAGATGGCCCTCACGGGGGATGAAATCTTGGCGTACCCGGACTATAGCCAGCCCTTCATCCTCTACACCGACGCCAGTAACATCGGGCTAGGAGCCGTACTGTCCCAGATTCAGCAGGGGAGAGAACGAGTAATCTCCTATGCCAGCCGAAAACTGCGACCCACCGAAAGGAACCCCGAAAATTACAGCTCATTTAAGCTAGAGTTCCTGGCCGTGGTATGGGCAGTCACCGAGCGCTTTAGGCATTACCTCGCTTCTTCCCGGTTCACCGTATACACGGATAACAACCCGTTGACACACCTGGACACGGCAAGACTCGGTGCCCTGGAGCAGAGGTGGATGGCCCGTCTGTCCAACTACGAGTTCACAATTAAATACCGGGCAGGGCGCTCCAATACCAACGCGGACGCCCTGTCCAGGATGCCCAACCTGCCGGACGGAGGAGAAGATCCGGAGGGACTGGAAGAAGTTGAACTCCCTGCGTTCCACCGTCATGGGACTATCCAGTATTCCCACCGGGTAAGGAGTAAGCAGGCTGCTACGTTGAACCCCTTACCTCACTACAACTGGGCGGAAACGCAAGACAGCGACCCTGCCGTCCGACTGGTGAAGGAGATGCTGACTCGCCCGGAGGCTAGCCTGGAATCAGACGCTCCAGAGGAAGCCAAACAACTATGGGCAGAGAAGAGTCGACTGTTCCTTTACAAGGGGAAGTTGTGCCGCAGAATGGTTAACTCCAGGACGCATGAACTACTCTGGCAAGTAGTGGTGCCACGAAGAGACGCAGCCATGGTGATGGAGGCATACCACGACGGAGCTGGACACTTCGGGTGGAAAAAGCTGGAGTTCCTGCTGCGCGAGCGGTTCCACTGGGTAGGCATGAGGGGAACCATCGAGAAGTGGTGCAGAGACTGTGGCCCGTGCAATCTGAGAAGGAAGGACCGGGCCAGCCAGAAGACTCCCCTGCAGTCCATCGTCACCCGGCAACCGTTGGAACTGGTAGCCTTGGATCATGTAAAACTGACCCCCAGCAGAAGTGGCTACGTCTACGCGTTAACCATCGTGGATCATTACTCCCGGTTTCTGGTTGTCGTCCCCGTCAAGGACTTAACGGCTCGAACAGCAGCTAGAGCCTTCCAGCAGCACTTTTGCCGTCCACACGGGTACCCGGACCAAGTGCTGACGGACCAGGGACCTGCCTTTGAAGCGGAGGTCTTCCAGGAATTCTGCAATCTGTATGGCTGCCGGAAGATAAGGACGACACCCTACCATCCGCAAACTAATGGACTTTGTGAGAAAATGAACCAGGTGGTAATGGATCTTCTAAAAACGTTGCCCCTGGAAGAACGCAGTCTGTGGCCTGAGAAGTTGCCCGATCTGGTGGACCTATACAACCACATCCCGGTAGGTTCCACCAACTGTACCCCGGCTTACCTAATGAGGGCAAGACCTGGTAAGTTACCTGTTGACCTGGAAATGGGAGTCCTGACGCCCGAGGACACTTCACCAGAAACAGACTGGGACACAGAGAGGCAGCAGCAGTACCGGAAAGTACAGGAGAGCGTGGAGCGAAGTCTCTGTCAGGCTAGGGAAAGACAAGAGAAGACTTACAACCAGTATGCTCCCGCTGTTCCCCTGGTACCCGGAGAGCAGGTCTTGAAGAGGAAGAGACGGCTCCACAAGTTGGACGACCAGTGGGAGAAGGACCCGTACACCGTACTGCCCTCAAGCCACGAGAACCCGAAGGTCTGTACCATCAGTAAAGACGGAGGGGAAACCACAGCCATTGTATCCCGGGACCACCTGAAGAAGTGCCCCGAACAACTGAGGAACCCTGAGGAGGAACAGGAAGACCATCGACCCGTGGAAGAAAGGGAAGATATGGTTAGTACCGTGCTCGGGGACTTCCCTCGGTCTTGGACTCAAGTCAATGGTGCAGTTGTGGTACCCGTACTCACCTTCCTCCAACCATCATCCCAAGAACCTACGGAGCAACGGGTAGAGCTGGAAGAGCAGCCGGTCCAGGAGGCAGAAGACTCCACCCAAGCGGAACAGGAGAATCCACCCTCTGCTTATAGTGAGCCTGCCGTACCCCTAGTGAGACAAAGAGCCGGTAGACAGCTGCCCAGTTTACCCTTGACAGCTCCTACACCCTGTAGTTCAGGGCCAGACAGTCAGCTCCGTAGGTCCACTAGGGCCACTAGAGGCCAGTTACCCGCACGTTGGAGGATCTAAATGTTTAAGTTGTTTTACAATGTTTACCTGTTTATTGTTGCTTGTGTGTAATTTTGTGTTTCTAGTTGTTTTTAGGAGTCTTCGGTGGATTTACCGGGAATCCTTTGTATATAGTTGGAGCGTAACCCAGGATGGACTAGAGACTGTTAAGGACTCGGGGTAGGACAGACCCCTACCTGGTTACGTCTCCCTGTGTTGGTGAAATGGACACCTTTGCTTTTCTTCAAAGACTGCACCCGGTTGCGGACATCCGTGACCATCTTATTGTGTTTCCTTATTGTATTTTATTGTTCTTTGATATACCTTGTTATATTTTTCTAAAAAGTGTTTAGTCCCGGAGTACTAAATTTCACTAGGGGGGAGTGTGACACCCCAGGGGTCTGGTTGTCACAGTGATAGAGATATTACGTCTGAGAGCAGGTGGGAGGTCCTTTGGTCAGGGATCCTGTGCATGCCACACCTCCTGCCCAGCCTTGGGAGGGGAAGAACTTCCCCTGTATAAACCCGGGGCTGAGGCAGGGTTAGTGAGTCCAGGAAGAGTAGAGACAAGAGCAGCATAGGAAGCAGCAGAGTCACAAGGAGTCAGGGGCTGGCAGCTAAAGAGCTCGCCCTGACTAAGAAGATTCTTTACCGGACCCGGAGTCCGAGGCTGTGTGGACTAACTTCTACCCAGCAGCAGAATCCGTCAGGCAGGGGATTTCAGGTCCCCTGGCCCAGAAGCCCGAAGGCCCGGTCGCACGCGTGGGACCAGCACCGCCATCGTGGAGCGGAAGCCATTAGAAGGCCCCGAGTCACCGGCCATACGGGTGAGCACCACACGGTACACTCAGGGACGTGGGCTACTTACATCAGCTTCTAGCAAGGTAGCCAGAAGAGTACAGTCAGCTTGGGAGGCCTACAACTACGCCTGGCCAGGGGAGATCCCATCTGCTCAAGGACTGACCAGGCCCCGTTCGCTAGCAAGTACTCCGGGAGGGTCTATCGTTGTTACCAGTAAAGACCCTGAACGCTACCATACCGTCTCTGAGTGGTTCCTGCTACCCCCATCATCCACGTCGGCTGCCCTGAGGCCATACCCCTCCCGTTGGGGGTTATACTATCACGCTGCACCATCCTTCCACCGGCCTCAGCGGTCTGCCCTGCAGCAGCAGCCCCCTGGCTGCATTCAACGGGTGGCGTAGTCATCAACCATTTTCTACCGCTAACAGACTGCCGTCCAGTTTGACTCCCTGGGCACGGACCGGGTCACCGCCACGAGACTACAACCCTAAACAGATCCGGCTCCGGGTAAGCTCCCGCGTGCGCAACGCAGCGCGACACAGGCCCAGGGGCGCGTCACATGCAGAATAATGCACACCCTGTCCTAGAAGCTTACAATCTAATATACAATATACAGACTGCTCCTGAGGGCATGCAGAATAATGCACACCCTGTCCTAGGAGCTTACAATCTAATATACAGTATACAGACTGCTCCTGAGGGCATGCAGAATAATGTACACCCTGTCCTAGAAGCTTACAATCTAATATACAATATACAGACTGCTCCTGAGGGCATGCAGAATAATGTACACCCTGTCCTAGGAGCTTACAATCTAATATACAATATACAGACTGCTCCTGAGGACATGCAGAATAATGCACACCCTGTCCTAGGAGATTACAATCTAATATCCAATATATAGACTGCTCCTGAGGGCATGCAGAATAATACACACCCTGTCCTAGGAGCTTACAATCTAATATACAATATACAGACTGCTCCTGAGGGCATGCAGAATAATGTACACCCTGTCCTAGGAGCTTACAATCTAATATACAATATACAGGCTGCTCCTGAGGGCATGCAGAATAATGCACACCCTGTCCTAGGAGCTTACAATTTAATATACAATATACAGACTGCTCCTGAGGGCATGCAGAATAATGCACACCCTGTCCTATGAGCTTACACTCTAATATACAATATACAGACTGCTCCTGAGGGCATGCAGAATAATGTACACCCTGTCCTAGGAGCTTACAATCTAATATACAATATATAGACTGCTCCTGAGGGCATGCAGAATATTGCACACCCTGTCCTAGGAGCTTACAATCTAATATACAATATACAGACTGCTCCTGAGGGCATGCAGAATAATGTACACCCTGTCCTAGGAGCTTACAATCTAATATACAATATACAGGCTGCTCCTGAGGGCATGCAGAATAATGTACACCCTGTCCTAGGAGCTTACAATCTAATATACAATATACAGGCTGCTCCTGAGGGCATGCAGAATAATGCACACCCTGTCCTAGGAGCTTACAATCTAATATACAATATACAGACTGCTCCTGAGGGCATGCAGAATAATGTACACCCTGTCCTAGGAGCTTACAATCTAATATACAATATACAGGCTGCTCCTGAGGGCATGCAGAATAATGCACACCCTGTCCTAGGAGCTTACAATCTAATATACAATATACAGACTGCTCCTGAGGGCATGCAGAATAATGCACACCCTGTCCTAGGAGCTTACAATCTAATATACAATATACAGACTGCTCCTGAGGGCATGCAGAATAATGCACACCCTGTCCTAGGAGCTTACAATCTAATATACAATATATAGACTGCTCCTGAGGGCATGCAGAATAATGCACACCCTGTCCTAGGAGCTTACAATCTAATATACAATATACAGACTGCTCCTGAGGGCATGCAGAATAATGCACACACTGTCCTAGGAGCTTACAATCTAATATACAATATATAGACTGCTCCTGAGGGCATGCAGAATAATGCACACCCTGTCCTAGGAGCTTACAATCTAATATACAATATACAGACTGCTCCTGAGGGCATGCAGAATAATGTACACCCTGTCCTAGGAGCTTACAATCTAATATACAATATAAAGACTGCTCCTGAGGGCATGCAGAATAATGTACACCCTGTCCTAGGAGCTTACAATCTAATATACAATATACAGACTGCTCCTGAGGGCATGCAGAATAATGCACACCCTGTCCTAGGAGCTTACAATCTAATATACAATATACAGACTGCTCCTGAGGGCATGCAGAATAATGCACACCCTGTCCTAGGAGCTTACAATCTAATATACAATATATAGACTGCTCCTGAGGGCATGCAGAATAATGCACACCCTGTCCTAGGAGCTTACAATCTAATATACAGTATACAGGCTGCTCCTGAGGACATGCAGAATAATGCACACCCTGTCCTAGGAGCTTACAATCTAATATACAGTATACAGACTGCTCCTGAGGGCATGCAGAATAATGTACACCCTGTCCTAGGAGCTTACAATCTAATATACAATATACAGGCTGCTCCTGAGGACATGCAGAATAATGCACACCCTGTCCTAGGAGCTTACAATCTAATATACAATATACAGGCTGCTCCTGAGGGCATGCAGAATAATGTACACCCTGTCCTAGGAGCTTACAATCTAATATACAGTATACAGACTGCTCCTGAGGGCATGCAGAATAATGTACACCCTGTCCTAGGAGCTTACAATCTAATATACAATATATAGACTGCTCTTGACGGCATGCAGAATAATGTACACCCTGTCCTAGGAGCTTACAATCTAATATACAATATACAGACTGCTCCTGAGGGCATGCAGAATAATGTACACCCTGTCCTAGGAGCTTACAATCTAATATACAGTATACAGACTGCTCCTGAGGGCATGCAGAATAATGCACACCCTGTCCTAGGAGCTTACAATCTAATATACAATATACAGACTGCTCCTGAGGGCATGCAGAATAATGCACAACCTGTCCTAGGAGCTTACAATCTAATATACAATATATAGACTGCTCTTGACGGCATGCAGAATAATGTACACCCTGTCCTAGGAGCTTACAATCTAATATACAATATACAGACTGCTCCTGAGGGCATGCAGAATAATGTACACCCTGTCCTAGGAGCTTACAATCTAATATACAGTATACAGACTGCTACTGAGGGCATGCAGAATAATGCACACTCTGTCCTTGGAGCTTACAATCTAATACACAATATACAGACTGCTCCTGAGGGCATGCAGAATAATGCACAACCTGTTCTAGGAGCTTACAATCTAATATACAGTATACAGACTGCTCCTGAGGGCATGCAGAATAATGCACACCCTGTCCTAGGAGCTTACAGCCTAATATACAATATACAGACTGCTCCTGGGGGCATGCAGAATAATGCACACCCTGTAATAGGAGCTTACAATCTAATATACAATATACAGACTGCTCCTGAGGGCATGCAGAATAATGCACACCCTGTCCTAGGAGCTTACAATCTAATATACAGTATACAGACTGCTCCTGAGGGCATGCAGAATAATGTACACCCTGTCCTAGGAGTTTACAATCTAATATACAATATACAGACTGCTCCTGAGGGCATGCAGAATAATGTCCACCCTGTCCTAGGAGGTTACAATCTAATATACAATATACAGACTGCTCCTGAGGGCATGCAGAATAATGCACATCCTGTCCTAGGAGCTTACAATCTAATATACAATACACAGACTGCTCCTGAGGGCATGCAGAATAATGCACACCCTGTAATAGGAGCTTACAATCTAATATACAATATACAGACTGCTCCTGAGGGCATGCAGAATAATGCACACCCTGTAATAGGAGCTTACAATCTAATATACAATATACAGACTGCTCCTGAGGGCATGCAGAATAATGCACACCCTGTCCTAGGAGCTTACAATCTAATATACAGTATACAGACTGCTCCTGAGGGCATGCAGAATAATGTACACCCTGTCCTAGGAGCTTACAATCTAATATACAATATATAGGCTGCTCCTGAGGGCATGCAGAATAATGTACACCCTGTCCTAGGAGCTTACAATCTAATATACAATATATAGGCTGCTCCTGAGGGCATGCAGAATAATGCACACCCTGTCCTAGGAGCTTACAATCTAATATACAATATATAGGCTGCTCCTGGGGGCATGCAGAATAATGCACACCCTGTCCTAGGAGCTTACAATCTAATATACAGTATACAGACTGCTCCTGAGGGCATGCAGAATAATGTACACCCTGTCCTAGGAGCTTACAATCTAATATACAATATACAGACTGCTCCTGAGGGCATGCAGAATAATGTACACCCTGTCCTAGGAGCTTACAATCTAATATACAGTATACAGACTGCTCCTGAGGGCATGCAGAATAATGCACACCCTGTCCTAGGAGCTTACAATCTAATATACAATATACAGACTGCTCCTGAGGGCATGCAGAATAATGTACACCCTGTCCTAGGAGATTACAATCTAATATACAGTATACAGGCTGCTCCTGAGGGCATGCAGAATAATGTACACCCTGTCCTAGGAGCTTACAATCTAATATACAGTATACAGACTGCTCCTGAGGGCATGCAGAATAATGCACACCCTGTCCTAGGAGCTTACAATCTAATATACAGTATACAGACTGCTCCTGAGGGCATGCAGAATAATGCACACCCTGTCCTAGGACCTTACAATCTAATATACAGTATATAGGCTGCTCCTGAGGGCATCCAGAATAATGTACACCCTGTCCTAGGAGCTTACAATCTAATATACAATATACAGGCTGCTCCTGAGGGCATGCAGAATAATGCACACCCTGTCCTAGGAGCTTACAATCTAATATACAGTATATAGGCTGCTCCTGAGGGCATGCAGAATAATGTACACCCTGTCCTAGGAGCTTACAATCTAATATACAATATACAGGCTGCTCCTGAGGGCATGCAGAATAATGCACACCCTGTCCTAGGAGCTTACAATCTAATATACAGTATATAGGCTGCTCCTGAGGGCATGCAGAATAATGCACACCCTGTCCTAGGAGCTTACAATCTAATATACAGTATATAGGCTGCTCCTGAGGGCATGCAGAATAATGCACACCCTGTCCTAGGAGCTTACAATCTAATATACAGTATACAGACTGCTCCTGAGGGCATGCAGAATAATGCACACCCTGTCCTAGGAGCTTACAATCTAATATACAGTATACAGACTGCTCCTGAGGGCATGCAGAATAATGCACACCCTGTCCTAGGAGCTTACAATCTAATATACAATATACAGACTGCTCCTGAGGGCATGCAGAATAATGCACAACCTGTCCAGGAGCTTACAATCTAATATACAATATACAGACTGCTCCTGAGGGCATGCAGAATAATGCACACCCTGTACTAGGAGCTTACAATCTAATATACAATATACAGGCTGCTCCTGAGCGCATGCAGAATAATGTACACCCTGTCCTAGAAGCTTACAATCTAATATACAGTATACAGACTGCTCCTGAGGGCATGCAGAATAATGTACACCCTGTCCAAGGAGCTTACAATCTAATATACAATATACAGACTGCTCCTGAGGGCATGCAGAATAATGCACACCCTGTCCTAGGAGCTTACAATCTAATATACAATATATAGGCTGCTCCTGAGGGCATGCAGAATAATGTACACCCTGTCCTAGAAGCTTACAATCTAATATACAATATACAGACTGCTCCTGAGGGCATGCAGAATAATGTACACCCTGTCCTAGGAGCTTACAATCTAATATACAGTATACAGACTGCTCCTGAGGGCATGCAGAATAATGCACACCCTGTCCTAGGAGCTTACAATCTAATATACAGTATACAGACTGCTCCTGAGGGCATGCAGAATAATGCACACCCTGTCATAGGAGCTTACAATCTAATATACAATATACAGACTGCTCCTGAGGGCATGCAGAATAATGCACACCCTGTCCTAGGAGCTTACAATCTAATATACAATATATAGGCTGCTCCTGAGGGCATGCAGAATAATGCACACCCTGTCATAGGAGCTTACAATCTAATATACAATATACAGACTGCTCCTGAGGGCATGCAGAATAATGCACACCCTGTCCTAGGAGCTTACAATCTAATATACAATATACAGACTGCTCCTGAGGGCATGCAGAATAATGTACACCCTGTCCTAGAAGCTTACAATCTAATATACAATATACAGACTGCTCCTGAGGGCATGCAGAATAATGCACACCCTGTCCTAGGAGCTTACAATCTAATATACAATATATAGGCTGCTCCTGAGGGCATGCAGAATAATGTACACCCTGTCCTAGAAGCTTACAATCTAATATACAATATACAGACTGCTCCTGAGGGCATGCAGAATAATGCACACCCTGTCCTAGGAGCTTACAATCTAATATACAATATACAGACTGCTCCTGAGGGCATGCAGAGTAATGCACATCCTGTCCTAGGAGCTTACAATCTAATATACAATATACAGGCTGCTCCTGAGGGCATGCAGAATAATGTACACCCTGTCCTAGAAGCTTACAATCTAATATACAATATACAGACTGCTCCTGAGGGCAAGCAGAATAATGTACACCCTGTCCTAGGAGCTTACAATCTAATATACAATATACAGGCTGCTCCTGAGGGCATGCAGAATAATGTACACCCTGTCCTAGGAGCTTACAATCTAATATACAATATACAGGCTGCTCCTGAGGGCATGCAGAATAATGCACACCCTGTCCTAGGAGCTTACAATCTAATATACAATATACAGACTGCTCCTGAGGGCATGCAGAATAATGTACACCCTGTCCTAGGAGCTTACAATCTAATATACAATATACAGGCTGCTCCTGAGGGCATGCAGAATAATGCACACCCTGTCCTAGGAGCTTACAATCTAATATACAATATACAGACTGCTCCTGAGGGCATGCAGAATAATGCACACCCTGTCCTAGGAGCTTACAATCTAATATACAATATACAGACTGCTCCTGAGGGCATGCAGAATAATGCACACCCTGTCCTAGGAGCTTACAATCTAATATACAATATATAGACTGCTCCTGAGGGCATGCAGAATAATGCACACCCTGTCCTAGGAGCTTACAATCTAATATACAATATACAGACTGCTCCTGAGGGCATGCAGAATAATGCACACACTGTCCTAGGAGCTTACAATCTAATATACAATATATAGACTGCTCCTGAGGGCATGCAGAATAATGCACACCCTGTCCTAGGAGCTTACAATCTAATATACAATATACAGACTGCTCCTGAGGGCATGCAGAATAATGTACACCCTGTCCTAGGAGCTTACAATCTAATATACAATATAAAGACTGCTCCTGAGGGCATGCAGAATAATGTACACCCTGTCCTAGGAGCTTACAATCTAATATACAATATACAGACTGCTCCTGAGGGCATGCAGAATAATGCACACCCTGTCCTAGGAGCTTACAATCTAATATACAATATACAGACTGCTCCTGAGGGCATGCAGAATAATGCACACCCTGTCCTAGGAGCTTACAATCTAATATACAATATATAGACTGCTCCTGAGGGCATGCAGAATAATGCACACCCTGTCCTAGGAGCTTACAATCTAATATACAGTATACAGGCTGCTCCTGAGGACATGCAGAATAATGCACACCCTGTCCTAGGAGCTTACAATCTAATATACAGTATACAGACTGCTCCTGAGGGCATGCAGAATAATGTACACCCTGTCCTAGGAGCTTACAATCTAATATACAATATACAGGCTGCTCCTGAGGACATGCAGAATAATGCACACCCTGTCCTAGGAGCTTACAATCTAATATACAATATACAGGCTGCTCCTGAGGGCATGCAGAATAATGTACACCCTGTCCTAGGAGCTTACAATCTAATATACAGTATACAGACTGCTCCTGAGGGCATGCAGAATAATGTACACCCTGTCCTAGGAGCTTACAATCTAATATACAATATATAGACTGCTCTTGACGGCATGCAGAATAATGTACACCCTGTCCTAGGAGCTTACAATCTAATATACAATATACAGACTGCTCCTGAGGGCATGCAGAATAATGTACACCCTGTCCTAGGAGCTTACAATCTAATATACAGTATACAGACTGCTCCTGAGGGCATGCAGAATAATGCACACCCTGTCCTAGGAGCTTACAATCTAATATACAATATACAGACTGCTCCTGAGGGCATGCAGAATAATGCACAACCTGTCCTAGGAGCTTACAATCTAATATACAATATATAGACTGCTCTTGACGGCATGCAGAATAATGTACACCCTGTCCTAGGAGCTTACAATCTAATATACAATATACAGACTGCTCCTGAGGGCATGCAGAATAATGTACACCCTGTCCTAGGAGCTTACAATCTAATATACAGTATACAGACTGCTACTGAGGGCATGCAGAATAATGCACACCCTGTCCTTGGAGCTTACAATCTAATACACAATATACAGACTGCTCCTGAGGGCATGCAGAATAATGCACAACCTGTCCTAGGAGCTTACAATCTAATATACAGTATACAGACTGCTCCTGAGGGCATGCAGAATAATGCACACCCTGTCCTAGGAGCTTACAGCCTAATATACAATATACAGACTGCTCCTGGGGGCATGCAGAATAATGCACACCCTGTAATAGGAGCTTACAATCTAATATACAATATACAGACTGCTCCTGAGGGCATGCAGAATAATGCACACCCTGTCCTAGGAGCTTACAATCTAATATACAGTATACAGACTGCTCCTGAGGGCATGCAGAATAATGTACACCCTGTCCTAGGAGTTTACAATCTAATATACAATATACAGACTGCTCCTGAGGGCATGCAGAATAATGTCCACCCTGTCCTAGGAGGTTACAATCTAATATACAATATACAGACTGCTCCTGAGGGCATGCAGAATAATGCACATCCTGTCCTAGGAGCTTACAATCTAATATACAATACACAGACTGCTCCTGAGGGCATGCAGAATAATGCACACCCTGTAATAGGAGCTTACAATCTAATATACAATATACAGACTGCTCCTGAGGGCATGCAGAATAATGCACACCCTGTAATAGGAGCTTACAATCTAATATACAATATACAGACTGCTCCTGAGGGCATGCAGAATAATGCACACCCTGTCCTAGGAGCTTACAATCTAATATACAGTATACAGACTGCTCCTGAGGGCATGCAGAATAATGTACACCCTGTCCTAGGAGCTTACAATCTAATATACAATATATAGGCTGCTCCTGAGGGCATGCAGAATAATGTACACCCTGTCCTAGGAGCTTACAATCTAATATACAATATATAGGCTGCTCCTGAGGGCATGCAGAATAATGCACACCCTGTCCTAGGAGCTTACAATCTAATATACAATATATAGGCTGCTCCTGGGGGCATGCAGAATAATGCACACCCTGTCCTAGGAGCTTACAATCTAATATACAGTATACAGACTGCTCCTGAGGGCATGCAGAATAATGTACACCCTGTCCTAGGAGCTTACAATCTAATATACAATATACAGACTGCTCCTGAGGGCATGCAGAATAATGTACACCCTGTCCTAGGAGCTTACAATCTAATATACAGTATACAGACTGCTCCTGAGGGCATGCAGAATAATGCACACCCTGTCCTAGGAGCTTACAATCTAATATACAATATACAGACTGCTCCTGAGGGCATGCAGAATAATGTACACCCTGTCCTAGGAGATTACAATCTAATATACAGTATACAGGCTGCTCCTGAGGGCATGCAGAATAATGTACACCCTGTCCTAGGAGCTTACAATCTAATATACAGTATACAGACTGCTCCTGAGGGCATGCAGAATAATGCACACCCTGTCCTAGGAGCTTACAATCTAATATACAGTATACAGACTGCTCCTGAGGGCATGCAGAATAATGCACACCCTGTCCTAGGAGCTTACAATCTAATATACAGTATATAGGCTGCTCCTGAGGGCATCCAGAATAATGTACACCCTGTCCTAGGAGCTTACAATCTAATATACAATATACAGGCTGCTCCTGAGGGCATGCAGAATAATGCACACCCTGTCCTAGGAGCTTACAATCTAATATACAGTATATAGGCTGCTCCTGAGGGCATGCAGAATAATGTACACCCTGTCCTAGGAGCTTACAATCTAATATACAATATACAGGCTGCTCCTGAGGGCATGCAGAATAATGCACACCCTGTCCTAGGAGCTTACAATCTAATATACAGTATATAGGCTGCTCCTGAGGGCATGCAGAATAATGCACACCCTGTCCTAGGAGCTTACAATCTAATATACAGTATATAGGCTGCTCCTGAGGGCATGCAGAATAATGCACACCCTGTCCTAGGAGCTTACAATCTAATATACAGTATACAGACTGCTCCTGAGGGCATGCAGAATAATGCACACCCTGTCCTAGGAGCTTACAATCTAATATACAGTATACAGACTGCTCCTGAGGGCATGCAGAATAATGCACACCCTGTCCTAGGAGCTTACAATCTAATATACAATATACAGACTGCTCCTGAGGGCATGCAGAATAATGCACAACCTGTCCAGGAGCTTACAATCTAATATACAATATACAGACTGCTCCTGAGGGCATGCAGAATAATGCACACCCTGTACTAGGAGCTTACAATCTAATATACAATATACAGGCTGCTCCTGAGCGCATGCAGAATAATGTACACCCTGTCCTAGAAGCTTACAATCTAATATACAGTATACAGACTGCTCCTGAGGGCATGCAGAATAATGTACACCCTGTCCAAGGAGCTTACAATCTAATATACAATATACAGACTGCTCCTGAGGGCATGCAGAATAATGCACACCCTGTCCTAGGAGCTTACAATCTAATATACAATATATAGGCTGCTCCTGAGGGCATGCAGAATAATGTACACCCTGTCCTAGAAGCTTACAATCTAATATACAATATACAGACTGCTCCTGAGGGCATGCAGAATAATGTACACCCTGTCCTAGGAGCTTACAATCTAATATACAGTATACAGACTGCTCCTGAGGGCATGCAGAATAATGCACACCCTGTCCTAGGAGCTTACAATCTAATATACAGTATACAGACTGCTCCTGAGGGCATGCAGAATAATGCACACCCTGTCATAGGAGCTTACAATCTAATATACAATATACAGACTGCTCCTGAGGGCATGCAGAATAATGCACACCCTGTCCTAGGAGCTTACAATCTAATATACAATATATAGGCTGCTCCTGAGGGCATGCAGAATAATGCACACCCTGTCATAGGAGCTTACAATCTAATATACAATATACAGACTGCTCCTGAGGGCATGCAGAATAATGCACACCCTGTCCTAGGAGCTTACAATCTAATATACAATATACAGACTGCTCCTGAGGGCATGCAGAATAATGTACACCCTGTCCTAGAAGCTTACAATCTAATATACAATATACAGACTGCTCCTGAGGGCATGCAGAATAATGCACACCCTGTCCTAGGAGCTTACAATCTAATATACAATATATAGGCTGCTCCTGAGGGCATGCAGAATAATGTACACCCTGTCCTAGAAGCTTACAATCTAATATACAATATACAGACTGCTCCTGAGGGCTTGCAGAATAATGCACACCCTGTCCTAGGAGCTTACAATCTAATATACAATATACAGACTGCTCCTGAGGGCATGCAGAGTAATGCACATCCTGTCCTAGGAGCTTACAATCTAATATACAATATACAGGCTGCTCCTGAGGGCATGCAGAATAATGTACACCCTGTCCTAGAAGCTTACAATCTAATATACAATATACAGACTGCTCCTGAGGGCAAGCAGAATAATGTACACCCTGTCCTAGGAGCTTACAATCAAATATACAATATACAGGCTGCTCCTGAGGGCATGCAGAATAATGCACACCCTGTCCTAGGAGCTTACAATCTAATATACAATATACAGACTGCTCCTGAGGGCATGCAGAATAATGCACACCCTGTCCTAGGAGCTTACAATCTAATATACAATATACAGGCTGCTCCTGAGGGCATGCAGAATAATGTACACCCTTTCCTAGGAGCTTACAATCTAATATACAATATACAGGCTGCTCCTGAGGGCATGCAGAATAATGTACACCCTATCCTAGGAGCTTACAATCTAATATACAATATACAGACTGCTCCTGAGGGCATGCAGAATAATGTACACCCTGTCCTAGGAGCTTACAATCTAATATACAGTATACAGGCTGCTCCTGAGGGCATGCAGAATAATGTACACCCTGTCCTAGGAGCTTACAATCTAATATACAGTATACAGACTGCTCCTGAGGGCATGCAGAATAATGCACACCCTGTCCTAGGAGCTTACAATCTAATATATCATACACAGGCTGCTCCTGAGGGCATGCAGAATAATGCACACCCTGTCCTAGGAGCTTACAATCTAATATACAATATACAGACTGCTCCTGAGGGCATGCAGAATAATGCACACCCTGTCCTAGGAGCTTACAATCTAATATACAATATACAGACTGCTCCTGAGGGCATGCAGAATAATGCACACCCCGTCCTATGAGCTTACAATCTAATATACAATATATAGACTGCTCCTGAGGGCATGCAGAATAATGCACACCCTGTCCTAGGAGCTTACAATCTAATATACAGTATACAGACTGCTCCTGAGGGCAAGCAGAATAATGCACACCCTGTCCTAGGAGCTTACAATCTAATATACAATATACAGACTGCTCCTGAGGGCATGCAGAATAATGCACACCCTGTCCTAGGAGCTTACAATCTAATATACAATATACAGACTGCTCCTGAGGGCATGCAGAATAATGTACACCCTGTCCTAGGAGCTTACAATCTAATATACAGTATACAGGCTGCTCCTGAGGGCATGCAGAATAATGTACACCCTGTCCTAGGAGCTTACAATCTAATATACAGTATACAGACTGCTCCTGAGGGCATGCAGAATAATGCAAACCCTGTCCTAGAAGCTTACAATCTAATATACAATATACAGACTGCTCCTGAGGGCATGCAGAATAATGTACACCCTGTCCTAGAAGCTTACAATCTAATATACAATATACAGATTGCTCCTGAGGGCATGCAGAATAATGCACACCCTGTCCTAGGAGCTTACAATCTAATATACAATATACAGACTGCTCCTGAGGGCATGCAGAATAATGCACAGCCTGTCCTAGGAGCTTACAATCTAATATACAATATACAGACTGCTCCTGAGGGCATGCAGAATAATGTACACCCTATCCTAGGAGCTTACAATCTAATATACAGTATACAGGCTGCTCCTGAGGGCATGCAGAATAATGTACACCCTGTCCTAGGAGATTACAATCTATTATACAATATACAGACTGCTCCTGAGGGCATGCAGAATAATGCACACCCTGTCCTAGGAGATTACAATCTAATATACAATATACAGACTGCTCCTGAGGGCATGCAGAATAACGCACACCCTGTCCTAGGAGATTACAATCTATTATACAATATACAGACTGCTCCTGAGGGCATGCAGAATAATGCACACCCTGTCCTAGGAGCTTACAATCTAATATATCATACACAGGCTGCTCCTGAGGGCATGCAGAATAATGCACACCCTGTCCTAGGAGCCTACAATCTAATATACAGTATACAGACTGCTCCTGACGGCATGCAGAATAATGCACACCCTGTCCTAGGAGCTTACAATCTAATATACAATATACAGACTGCTCCTGAGGGCATGCAGAATAATGTACACCCTGTCCTAGAAGCTTACAATCTAATATACAATATACAGACTGCTCCTGAGGGCATGCAGAATAATGCACACCCTGTCCTAGGAGCTTACAATCTAATATACAGTATACAGACTGCTCCTGACGGCATGCAGAATAATGTACACCCTGTCCTAGGAGCTTACAATCTAATATACAGTATACAGACTGCTCCTGAGGGCATGCAGAATAATGTACACCCTGTCCTAGGAGCTTACAATCTAATATACAGTATACAGACTGCTCCTGACGGCATGCAGAATAATGTACACCCTGTCCTAGGAGCTTACAATCTAATATACAATATACAGACTGCTCCTGAGGGCATGCAGAATAATGTACACCCTGTCCTAGGAGCTTACAATCTAATATACAATATACAGACTGCTCCTGAGGGCATGCAGAATAATGCACACCCTGTCCTAGGAGCTTACAATCTAATATGCAATATACAGACTGCTCCTGAGGGCATGCAGAATAATGTACACCCTATCCTAGGAGCTTACAATCTAATATACAATATACAGGCTGCTCCTGGGGGCATGCAGAATAATGTACACCCTGTCCTAAGAGCTTACAGCCTAATATACAGTATACAGACTGCTCCTGAGGGCATGCAGAATAATGTACACCCTGTCCTAGGAGCTTACAATCTAATATACAATATACAGGCTGCTCCTGAGGGCATGCAGAATAATGTACACCCTTTCCTAGGAGCTTACAATCTAATATACAATATACAGACTGCTCCTGAGGGCATGCAGAATAATGTACACCCTTTCCTAGGAGCTTACAATCTAATATACAATATACAGACTGCTCCTGAGGGCATGCAGAATAATGCACACCCTGTCCTAGGAGCTTACAATCTAATATGCAATATAAAGACTGCTCCTGAGGGCATGGAGAATAATGTACACCTTGTCCTAGGAGCTTACAATCTAATATACAATATACAGGCTGCTCCTGAGGGCATGCAGAATAATGTACACCCTGTCCTAGGAGCTTACAATCTAATATACAATATACAGGCTGCTCCTGAGGGCATGCAGAATAATGTACACCCTGTCCTAAGAGCTTACAGCCTAATATACAGTATACAGACTGCTCCTGAGGGCATGCAGAATAATGTACACCCTGTCCTAGGAGCTTACAATCTAATATACAATATACAGACTGCTCCTGAGGGCATGCAGAATAATGCAAACCCTGTCCTAGAAGCTTACAATCTAATATACAATATACAGACTGCTCCTGAGGGCATGCAGAATAATGTACACCCTGTTCTTGGAGCTTAACATCTAATATACAGTATACAGAC
The DNA here is from genome assembly GCF_046119375.1 of Phyllobates terribilis. Lineage (NCBI taxonomy): Eukaryota > Metazoa > Chordata > Amphibia > Anura > Dendrobatidae > Phyllobates > Phyllobates terribilis. The sequence goes on from NW_027363130.1 coordinate 490,198, forward strand.
TGCTCCTGAGGGCATGCAGAATAATGCACACCCGGTCCTAGGAGCTTACAATCTAATATACAGTATACAGACTGCTCCTGAGGGCATGCATAATAATGTACACCCTGTCCTAGGAGCTTACAATCTAATATACAATATACAGACTGCTCCTGAGGGCATGCAGAATAATGTACACCCTGTCCTAGGAGCTTACAATCTAATATACAGTATACAGACTGCTCCTGAGGGCATGCAGAATAATGCACACCCTGTCCTAGGAGCTTACAATCTAATATACAGTATACAGACTGCTCCTGAGGGCATGCAGAATAATGCACACCCTGTCCTAGGAGCTTACAGCCTAATATACAGTATACAGACTGCTCCTGAGGGCATGCAGAATAATGCACACCCTGTCCTAGGAGCTTACAGCCTAATATACGGTATACAGACTGCTCCTGAGGGCATGCAGAATAATGTACACCCTGTCCTAGGAGCTTACAATCTAATATACAATATACAGACTGCTCCTGAGGGCATGCAGAATAATGCACACCCTGTCCTAGGAGCTTACAATCTAATATACAATATATAGGCTGCTCCTGAGGGCATGCAGAATAATGTACACCCTGTCCTAGAAGCTTACAATCTAATATACAATATACAGACTGCTCCTGAGGGCATGCAGAATAATGTACACCCTGTCCTAGGAGCTTACAATCTAATATACAATATACAGACTGCTCCTGAGGGCATGCAGAATAATGTACACCCTGTCCTAGGAGCTTACAATCTAATATACAATATACAGACTGCTCCTGAGGGCATGCAGAATAATGCACACCCTGTCCTAGGAGCTTACAATCTAATATACAATATACAGATTGCTCCTGAGGGCATGCAGAATAATGTACACCCTGTCCTAGGAGCTTACAATCTAATATACAGTATACAGACTGCTCCTGAGGGCATGCAGAATAATGCACACCCTGTCCTAGGAGCTTACAATCTAATATACAATATACAGATTGCTCCTGAAGGCATGCAGAATAATGTACACCCTGTCCTAGGAGCTTACAATCTAATATACAGTATACAGACTGCTCCTGAGGGCATGCAGAATAATGTACACCCTGTCCTAGGAGCTTACAATCTAATATACAATATATAGGCTGCTCCTGAGGGCATGCAGAATAATGCACACCCTGTCCTAGGAGCTTACAATCTAATATACAATATACAGACTGCTCCTGAGGGCATGCAGAATAATGTACACCCTGTCCTAGGAGCTTACAATCTAATATACAATATACAGACTGCTCCTGAGGGCATGCAGAATAATGTACACCCTGTCCTAGGAGCTTACAATCTAATATACAATATAAAGACTGCTCCTGAGGGCATGCAGAATAATGTACACCCTGTCCTAGGAGCTTGCAATCTAATATACAGTATACAGACTGCTCCTGAGGGCATGCAGAATAATGTACACCCTGTCCTAGGAGCTTACAATCTAATATACAATATACAGACTGCTCCTGAGGGCATGCAGAATAATGTACACCCTGTCCTAGGAGCTTACAATCTAATATATAATATACAGACTGCTCCTGAGGGCATGCAGAATAATGCACACCCTGTCCTAGGAGCTTACAATCTAATATACAATATACAGACTGCTCCTGAGGGCATGCAGAATAATGTACACCCTGTCCTAGGAGCTTACAATCTAATATACAATATACAGACTGCTCCTGAGGGCATGCAGAATAATGCACACCCTGTCCTAGGAGCTTACAATCTAATATACAATATACAGACTGCTCCTGAGGGCATGCAGAATAATGTACACCCTGTCCTAGGAGCTTACAATCTAATATACAATATACAGACTGCTCCTGAGGGTATGCAGAATAATGTACACCCTGTCCTAGGAGCTTACAATCTAATATACAATATAAAGACTGCTCCTGAGGGCATGCAGAATAATGTACACCCTGTCCTAGGAGCTTGCAATCTAATATACAGTATACAGACTGCTCCTGAGGGCATGCAGAATAATGTACACCCTGTCCTAGGAGCTTACAATCTAATATACAATATACAGACTGCTCCTGAGGGCATGCAGAATAATGTACACCCTGTCCTAGGAGCTTACAATCTAATATATAATATACAGACTGCTCCTGAGGGCATGCAGAATAATGCACACCCTGTACTAGGAGCTTACAATCTAATATACAGTATACAGGCTGCTCCTGAGGGCATGCAGAATAATGTACACCCTGTCCTAGGAGCTTACAATCTAATATACAGTATACAGGCTGCTCCTGAGGGCATGCAGAATAATGCACACCCTGTCCTAGGAGCTTACAATCTAATATACAATATACAGACTGCTCCTGAGGGCATGCAGAATAATGCACACCCTGTCCTAGGAGCTTACAATCTAATATACAGTATACAGACTGCTCCTGACGGCATGCAGAATAATGTACACCCTGTCCTAGGAGCTTACAATCTAATATACAGTATACAGACTGCTCCTGACGGCATGCAGAATAATGTACACCCTGTCCTAGGAGCTTACAATCTAATATACAGTATACAGACTGCTCCTGACGGCATGCAGAATAATGTACACCCTGTCCTAGGAGCTTACAATCTAATATACAATATACAGACTGCTCCTGAGGGCATGCAGAATAATGTACACCCTGTCCTAGGAGCTTACAATCTAATATACAATATACAGACTGCTCCTGAGGGCATGCAGAATAATGCACACCCTGTCCTAGGAGCTTACAATCTAATATGCAATATACAGACTGCTCCTGAGGGCATGCAGAATAATGTACACCCTGTCCTAGGAGCTTACAATCTAATATACAATATACAGGCTGCTCCTGGGGGCATGCAGAATAATGTACACCCTGTCCTAAGAGCTTACAGCCTAATATACAGTATACAGACTGCTCCTGAGGGCATGCAGAATAATGTACACCCTGTCCTAGGAGCTTACAATCTAATATACAATATACAGGCTGCTCCTGAGGGCATGCAGAATAATGTACACCCTTTCCTAGGAGCTTACAATCTAATATACAATATACAGACTGCTCCTGAGGGCATGCAGAATAATGTACACCCTTTCCTAGGAGCTTACAATCTAATATACAATATACAGACTGCTCCTGAGGGCATGCAGAATAATGCACACCCTGTCCTAGGAGCTTACAATCTAATATGCAATATAAAGACTGCTCCTGAGGGCATGGAGAATAATGTACACCTTGTCCTAGGAGCTTACAATCTAATATACAATATACAGGCTGCTCCTGAGGGCATGCAGAATAATGTACACCCTGTCCTAGGAGCTTACAATCTAATATACAATATACAGGCTGCTCCTGAGGGCATGCAGAATAATGTACACCCTGTCCTAAGAGCTTACAGCCTAATATACAGTATACAGACTGCTCCTGAGGGCATGCAGAATAATGTACACCCTGTCCTAGGAGCTTACAATCTAATATACAATATACAGACTGCTCCTGAGGGCATGCAGAATAATGCAAACCCTGTCCTAGAAGCTTACAATCTAATATACAATATACAGACTGCTCCTGAGGGCATGCAGAATAATGTACACCCTGTCCTTGGAGCTTAACATCTAATATACAGTATACAGACTGCTCCTGAGGGCATGCAGAATAATGCACACCCGGTCCTAGGAGCTTACAATCTAATATACAGTATACAGACTGCTCCTGAGGGCATGCATAATAATGTACACCCTGTCCTAGGAGCTTACAATCTAATATACAATATACAGACTGCTCCTGAGGGCATGCAGAATAATGTACACCCTGTCCTAGGAGCTTACAATCTAATATACAGTATACAGACTGCTCCTGAGGGCATGCAGAATAATGCACACCCTGTCCTAGGAGCTTACAATCTAATATACAGTATACAGACTGCTCCTGAGGGCATGCAGAATAATGCACACCCTGTCCTAGGAGCTTACAGCCTAATATACAGTATACAGACTGCTCCTGAGGGCATGCAGAATAATGCACACCCTGTCCTAGGAGCTTACAGCCTAATATACGGTATACAGACTGCTCCTGAGGGCATGCAGAATAATGTACACCCTGTCCTAGGAGCTTACAATCTAATATACAATATACAGACTGCTCCTGAGGGCATGCAGAATAATGCACACCCTGTCCTAGGAGCTTACAATCTAATATACAATATATAGGCTGCTCCTGAGGGCATGCAGAATAATGTACACCCTGTCCTAGAAGCTTACAATCTAATATACAATATACAGACTGCTCCTGAGGGCATGCAGAATAATGTACACCCTGTCCTAGGAGCTTACAATCTAATATACAATATACAGACTGCTCCTGAGGGCATGCAGAATAATGCACACCCTGTCCTAGGAGCTTACAATCTAATATACAATATACAGATTGCTCCTGAGGGCATGCAGAATAATGTACACCCTGTCCTAGGAGCTTACAATCTAATATACAGTATACAGACTGCTCCTGAGGGCATGCAGAATAATGTACACCCTGTCCTAGGAGCTTACAATCTAATATACAAAATATAGACTGCTCCTGAGGGCATGCAGAATAATGCACACCCTGTCCTAGGAGCTTACAATCTAATATACAATATACAGACTGCTCCTGAGGGCATGCAGAATAATGTACACCCTGTCCTAGAAGCTTACAATCTAATATACAATATACAGACTGCTCCTGAGGGCATGCAGAATAATGTACACCCTGTCCTAGGAGCTTACAATCTAATATACAATATACAGACTGCTCCTGAGGGCATGCAGAATAATGTACACCCTGTCCTAGGAGCTTACAATCTAATATACAATATAAAGACTGCTCCTGAGGGCATGCAGAATAATGTACACCCTGTCCTAGGAGCTTGCAATCTAATATACAGTATACAGACTGCTCCTGAGGGCATGCAGAATAATGTACACCCTGTCCTAGGAGCTTACAATCTAATATACAATATACAGACTGCTCCTGAGGGCATGCAGAATAATGTACACCCTGTCCTAGGAGCTTACAATCTAATATATAATATACAGACTGCTCCTGAGGGCATGCAGAATAATGCACACCCTGTACTAGGAGCTTACAATCTAATATACAGTATACAGGCTGCTCCTGAGGGCATGCAGAATAATGTACACCCTGTCCTAGGAGCTTACAATCTAATATACAGTATACAGGCTGCTCCTGAGGGCATGCAGAATAATGCACACCCTGTCCTAGGAGCTTACAATCTAATATACAATATACAGACTGCTCCTGATGGCATGCAGAATAAAGCACACCCTGTCCTAGGAGCTTTCAATCTAATATTCAATATACAGACTGCTCCTGAGGGCATGCAGAATAATGCACACCCTGTCCTAGGAGCTTACAATCTAATATACAATATACAGGCTGCTCCTGAGGGCATGCAGAATAATGCACACCCTGTCCTAGGAGCTTACAATCTAATATACAATATACAGACTGCTCCTGAGGGCATGCAGAATAATGTACACCCTGTCCTAGGAGCTTACAATCTAATATACAGTATACAGGCTGCTCCTGAGGGCATGCAGAATAATGCACACCCTGTCCTAGGAGCTTACAATCTAATATACAGTATACAGACTGCTCCTGAGGGCATGCAGAATAATGTACACCCTGTCCTAGGAGCTTACAATCTAATATACAGTATACAGGCTGCTCCTGAGGGCATGCAGAATAATGCACACCCTGTCCTAGGAGCTTACAATCTAATATACAATATACAGACTGCTCCTGAGGGCATGCAGAATAATGTACACCCTGTCCTAGGAGCTTACAATCTAATCTACAATATACAGACTGCTCCTGAGGGCAAGCAGAATAATGCACACCCTGTCCTAGGAGCTTACAATCTAATATACAATATACAGGCTGCTCCTGAGGGCATGCAGAATAATGCACACCCTGTCCTAGGAGCTTACAATCTAATATACAATATACAGACTGCTCCTGAGGGCAAGCAGAATAATGCACACCCTGTCCTAGGAGCTTACAATCTAATATACAATATACAGGCTGCTCCTGAGGGCATGCAGAATAATGCACACCCTGTCCTAGGAGCTTACAATCTAATATACAATATATAGACTGCTCCTGAGGGCATGCAGAATAATGTACACCCTGTCCTAGGAGCTTACAATCTAATATACAATATACAGGCTGCTCCTGAGGGCATGCAGAATAATGCACACCCTGTCCTAGGACCTTACAATCTAATATACAATATACAGACTGCTCCTGAGGGCAAGCAGAATAATGCACACCCTGTCCTAGGAGCTTACAATCTAATATACAATATACAGGCTGCTCCTGAGGGCATGCAGAATAATGCACACCCTGTCCTAGGAGCTTACAATCTAATATACAATATATAGACTGCTCCTGAGGGCATGCAGAATAATGTACACCCTGTCCTAGGAGCTTACAATCTAATATACAATATACAGACTGCTCCTGAGGGCATGCAGAATAATGCACACCCTGTCCTAGGAGCTTACAATCTAATATACAATATACAGACTGCTCCTGAGGGCATGCAGAATAATGCACACCCTGTCCTAGGAGCTTACAATCTAATATACAATATACAGACTGCTCCTGAGGGCATGCAGAATAATGTACACCCTGTCCTAGGAGCTTACAATCTAATATACAATATACAGGCTGCTTCTGAGGGCATGCAGAATAATGTACACCCTGTCCTAGGAACTTACAATCTAATATACAGTATACAGACTGCTCCTGAGGGCATGCAGAATAATGTACACCCTGTCCTAGGAGCTTACAATCTAATATACAATATACAGGCTGCTTCTGAGGGCATGCAGAATAATGTACACCCTGTCCTAGGAGCTTACAATCTAATATACAATATACAGACTGCTCCTGAGGGCATGCAGAATAATGTACACCCTGTCCTAGGAGCTTACAATCTAATATACAATATACAGGCTGCTTCTGAGGGAATGCAGAATAATGTACACCCTGTCCTAGGAACTTACAATCTAATATACAGTATACAGACTGCTCCTGAGGGCATGCAGAATAATGTACACCCTGTCCTAGGAGCTTACAATCTAATATACAATATACAGGCTGCTTCTGAGGGCATGCAGAATAATGTACACCCTGTCCTAGGAACTTACAATCTAATATACAGTATACAGACTGCTCCTGAGGGCATGCAGAATAATGTACACCCTGTCCTAGGAGCTTACAATCTAATATACAATATACAGGCTGCTTCTGAGGGCATGCAGAATAATGCACACCCTGTCCTAGGAGCTTACAATCTAATATACAATATACAGGCTGCTTCTGAGGGCATGCAGAATAATGTACACCCTGTCCTAGGAACTTACAATCTAATATACAATATACAGACTGCTCCTGAGGGCATGCAGAATAATGTACACCCTGTCCTAGGAGCTTACAATCTAATATACAATATACAGACTGCTCCTGAGGGCATGCAGAATAATGTACACCCTGTCCTAGGAGCTTACAATCTAATATACAATATACAGGCTGCTTCTGAGGGCATGCAGAATAATGCACACCCTGTCCTAGGAGCTTACAATCTAATATACAATATACAGGCTGCTTCTGAGGGCATGCAGAATAATGTACACCCTGTCCTAGGAACTTACAATCTAATATACAATATACAGACTGCTCCTGAGGGCATGCAGAATAATGCACACCCTGTCCTAGGAGCTTACAATCTAATATACAATATACAGACTGCTCCTGAGGGCATGCAGAATAATGTACACCCTGTCCTAGGAGCTTACAATCTAATATACAATATACAGGCTGCTTCTGAGGGCATGCAGAATAATGTACACCCTGTCCTAGGAACTTACAATCTAATATACAGTATACAGACTGCTCCTGAGGGCATGCAGAATAATGTACACCCTGTCCTAGGAGCTTACAATCTAATATACAATATACAGGCTGCTTCTGAGGGCATGCAGAATAATGTACACCCTGTCCTAGGAGCTTACAATCTAATATACAATATACAGACTGCTCCTGAGGGCATGCAGAATAATGTACACCCTGTCCTAGGAGCTTACAATCTAATATACAATATACAGGCTGCTTCTGAGGGCATGCAGAATAATGTACACCCTGTCCTAGGAGCTTACAATCTAATATACAATATACAGACTGCTCCTGAGGGCATGCAGAATAATGTACACCCTGTCCTAGGAGCTTACAATCTAATATACAATATACAGACTGCTCCTGAGGGCATGCAGAATAATGCACACCCTGTCCTAGGAGCTTACAATCTAATATACAATATACAGGCTGCTTCTGAGGGCATGCAGAATAATGTACACCCTGTCCTAGGAGCTTACAATCTAATATACAATATACAGACTGCTCCTGAGGGCATGCAGAATAATGTACACCCTGTCCTAGGAGCTTACAATCTAATATACAATATACAGACTGCTCCTGAGGGCATGCAGAATAATGTACACCCTGTCCTAGGAACTTACAATCTAATATACAGTATACAGACTGCTCCTGAGGGCATGCAGAATAATGTACACCCTGTCCTAGGAGCTTACAATCTAATATACAATATACAGGCTGCTTCTGAGGGCATGCAGAATAATGTACACCCTGTCCTAGGAACTTACAATCTAATATACAGTATACAGACTGCTCCTGAGGGCATGCAGAATAATGTACACCCTGTCCTAGGAGCTTACAATCTAATATACAATATACAGGCTGCTTCTGAGGGCATGCAGAATAATGCACACCCTGTCCTATGAGCTTACAATCTAATATACAATATACAGGCTGCTTCTGAGGGCATGCAGAATAATGTACACCCTGTCCTAGGAACTTACAATCTAATATACAATATACAGACTGCTCCTGAGGGCATGCAGAATAATGTACACCCTGTCCTAGGAGCTTACAATCTAATATACAGTATACAGACTGCTCCTGAGGGCATGCAGAATAATGTACACCCTGTCCTAGGAGATTACAATCTAATATACAATATACAGACTGCTCCTGAGGGCATGCAGAATAATGCACACCCTGTCCTAGGAACTTACAATCTAATATACAGTATACAGACTGCTCCTGAGGGCATGCAGAATAATGTACACCCTGTCCTAGGAGATTACAATCTAATATACAATATACAGACTGCTCCTGAGGGCATGCAGAATAATGCACACCCTGTCCTAGGAGCTTAAAATCTAATATGCAGTATACAGGCTGCTCCTGAGGGCATGCAGAATAATGTACACCCTGTCCTAGGAGCTTACAATCTAATATACAGTATACAGACTGCTCCTGAGGGCATGCAGAATAATGTACACCCTGTCCTAGGAGCTTACAATCTAATATACAATATACAGACTGCTCCTGAGGGCATGCAGAATAATGTACACCCTGTCCTAGGAGCTTACAATCTAATATACAATATACAGACTGCTCCTGAGGGCATGCAGAATAATGCACACCCTGTCCTAGGAGCTTACAATCTAATATACAATATACAGACTGCTCCTGAGGGCATGCAGAATAATGCACACCCTGTCCTAGGAGCTTTCAATCTAATATACAATATACAGACTGCTCCTGAGGGCATGCAGAATAATGCACACCCTGTCCTAGGAGCTTACAATCTAATATACAGTATACAGACTGCTCCTGAGGGCATGCAGAATCATGTACACCCTGTCCTAGGAGCTTACAATCTAATATACAGTATACAGGCTGCTCCTGAGGGCATGCAGAATAATGTACACCCTGTCCTAGGAGCTTTCAATCTAATATACAATATACAGACTGCTCCTGAGGGCATGCAGAATAATGCACACCCTGTCCTAGGAGCTTTCAATCTAATATACAATATACAGACTGCTCCTGAGGGCATGCAGAATAATGCACACCCTGTCCTAGGAGCTTACTATCTAATATACAATATACAGACTGCTCCTGAGAGCATGCAGAATAATGTACACCCTGTCCTAGGAGCTTACAATCTAATATACAATATACAGACTGCTCCTGAGGGCATGCAGAATAATGTACACCCTGTCCTAGGAGCTTACAATCTAATATACAATATACAGACTGCTCCTGAGGGCATGCAGAATAATGTACACCCTGTCCTAGGAGCTTACAATCTAATATACAATATACAGACTGCTCCTGAGGGCATGCAGAATAATGCACACCCTGTCCTAGGAGCTTACAATCTAATATACAGTATACAGACTGCTCCTGAGGGCATGCAGAATAATGTACACCCTGTCCTAGGAGCTTACAATCTAATATACAATATACAGACTGCTCCTGAGGGCATGCAGAATAATGTACACCCTGTCCTAGGAGCTTACAATCTAATATACAATATACAGACTGCTCCTGAGGGCATGCAGAATAATGCACACCCTGTCCTAGGAGCTTACAATCTAATATACAGTATACAGACTGCTCCTGAGGGCATGCAGAATAATGCACACCCTGTCCTAGGAGCTTACAATCTAATATACAGTATACAGGCTGCTCCTGAGGGCATGCAGAATAATGCACACCCTGTCCTAGGAGCTTACAATCTAATATACAGTATACAGGCTGCTCCTGAGGGCATGCAGAATAATGCACACCCTGTCCTAGGAGCTTACAATCTAATATACAGTATACAGACTGCTCCTGAGGGCATGCAGAATAATGCACACCCTGTCCTAGGAGCTTTCAATCTAATATACAATATACAGACTGCTCCTGAGGACATGCAGAATAATGCACACCCTGTCCTAGGAGCTTACAATCTAATATACAATATACAGACTGCTCCTGAGGGCATGCAGAATAATGCACACCCTGTCCTAGGAGCTTACAATCTAATATACAATATACAGACTGCTCCTGAGGGCATGCAGAATAATGTACACCCTGTCCTAGGACCTTACAATCTAATATACAATATACAGGCTGCTCCTGAGGGCATGCAGAATAATGCACACCCTGTCCTAGGAGCTTACAATCTAATATACAATATACAGGCTGCTCCTGAGGGCATGCAGAATAATGCACACAATGTCCTAGGAGCTTACAATCTAATATACAGTATACAGGCTGCTCCTGAGGGCATGCAGAATAATGTACACCCTGTCCTAGGAGCTTACAATCTAATATACAATATACAGACTGCTCCTGAGGGCATGCAGAATAATGCACACCCTGTCCTAGGAGCTTTCAATCTAATATACAATATACAGACTGCTCCTGAGGGCATGCAGAATAATGCACACCCTGTCCTAGGAGCTTACAATCTAATATACAATATACAGACTGCTCCTGAGGGCATGCAGAATAATGCACACCCTGTCCTAGGAGCTTACAATCTAATATACAATATACAGGCTGCTCCTGAGGGCATGCAGAATAATGCACACCCTGTCCTAGGAGCTTACAATCTAATGTACAATATACAGACTGCTCCTGAGGGCATGCAGAATAATGTACACCCTGTCCTAGGAGCTTACAATCTAATATACAATATACAGGCTGCTCCTGAGGGCATGCAGAATAATGTACACCCTGTCCTAGGAGCTTACAATCTAATGTACAATATACAGACTGCTCCTGAGGGCATGCAGAATAATGTACACCCTGTCCTAGGAGCTTACAATCTAATGTACAATATACAGGCTGCTCCTGAGGGCATGCAGAATAATGCACACCCTGTCCTAGGAGCTTACAATCTAATATACAATATACAGGCTGCTCCTGAGGGAATGCAGAATAATGCACACCCTGTCCTAGGAGCTTACAATCTAATATACAATATACAGGCTGCTCCTGAGGGCATGCAGAATAATGCACACCCTGTCCTAGGAGCTTACAATCTAATATACAATATACAGGCTTCTCCTGAGGGCATGCAGAATAATGCACACCCTGTCCTAGGAGCTTACAATCTAATATACAATATACAGGCTGCTACTGAGGGAATGCAGAATAATGCACACCCTGTCCTAGGAGCTTACAATCTAATGTACAATATACAGACTGCTCCTGAGGGCATGCAGAATAATGCACACCCTGTCCTAGGAGCTTACAATCTAATATACAATATACAGGCTTCTCCTGAGGGCATGCAGAATAATGCACACCCTGTCCTAGGAGCTTACAATCTAATGTACAATATACAGACTGCTCCTGAGGGCATGCAGAATAATGCACACCCTGTCCTAGGAGCTTACAATCTAATATACAATATACAGACTGCTCCTGAGGGCATGCAGAATAATGTACACCCTGTCCTAGGAGCTTACAATCTAATATACAGTATACAGACTGCTCCTGAGGACATGCAGAATAATGCACACCCTGTCCTAGGAGCTTACAATCTAATATACAGTATACAGACTGCTCCTGAGGGCATGCAGAATAATGCACACCCTGTCCTAGGAGCTTACAATCTAATATACAGTATACAGACTGCTCCTGAGGGCATGCAGAATAATGCACACCCTGTCCTAGGAGCTTACAATCTAATATACAGTATACAGACTGCTCCTGAGGGCATGCAGAATAATGCACACCCTGTCCTAGGAGCTTACAATCTAATATACAGTATACAGACTGCTCCTGAGGGCATGCAGAATAATGTACACCCTGTCCTAGGAGCTTACAATCTAATATACAATATACAGGCTGCTCCTGAGAACATGCAGAATAATGCACACCCTGTCCCAGGAGCTTACAATCTAGTATACAATATACAGACTGCTCCTGAGGTCATGCAGAATAATGCACACCCTGTCCTAGGAGCTTACAATCTAATATACAATATCTGAATGTAGCTTAGCGAGGGGTGGTTGCGGTGGAGCGCGGTCACAGGAGGCCGGTGTCGGTAGGCCCTGGGCTCTCATAAGATGTCTGCGCCGGGGAGTAGAGTAGGTTTTCCCATTTATTGCCCTGCAGTGGGCTTTGGGAAAATGGACGCTTGAGGCGGCGCATGCATCTCCCGAGATCTCAATCTGCACATGCGTCACCTCCAGCAGCCATTTTCCCAAAGCCTACTGCAGGACAATCTATAGGAAAGGGGACTCTGCTCACCGGTGCCGACATCTTATGAGAGCCCAGGGCCCGCAGCATCGCCCCACTCCTGTCACCGCCGACTGCCTAAAGCAGTGGCCCTGCCTCCTGTGACCCCGCTCCACCACCGCCGCCCCCTGGTAACCTACTGTTAAACGGACTATAAGAGGCACCACCATTTTATTTAAAAAAATGATTTTCCACCCCAAAATTTGGGGTGCGTCTTATAGTCTGCAAAATATGGCAATGGCAATGCAAGTCTATGCGCTTGTGGAAAAATTGGACCGCGCTTTGACATCGGAGTGTGGTCCGATTTTCACCGACTGCAGAAGGGAGAAGGTGAGAAACCTTTTCTTTCTCCTCTCCATGTCCGAGAGAACCTGATACCACTCTGATCAACGTCTGATCAGAGTCTGTCCCTCTATTATACCAGGTGCCGCTGCTTCAATTCTGCTCTTGATTTCCTGTGGTTCCAGTTCTGGTCTTCCTGCTGCCATCAAGCCACGGCGTTCTCCGTTGTTTCTGCTCGGCCGTCCTGCTGCACCACCGTCATCGGTCCGTGCTTCATTACTGCTGCTCATCTGAACTAGATGAGACATAACACCTATCATTACAAAAAAAGAGGATTCAATGATAGGTCCTATCTAAGGAATCATCCTGATGCACAGAGAGAACACGTCGCTCAGAGATGTTTGCTGAGATTATTTTAGGGGTAAATGATGAAGTTCTAAACTTCACCACAAACTCCGCACAGCTACACAATGTGTGAACAGGGCCTTAGTGCTAAGTGAAGAGCTACCTACATAGACTTGTCTTCCTCAAGATGCCGCCTCTGGGACACAAGATGGTTCAGGATTAGAACTTTACACATTCTGTACCAACTGTGATGTCATGTGATATCTATGATGTCATGTGCCCTGTGATGTCATGTCCCCTGTGATGTCATAATAACTGCCACTGCTGTGTTATGTATCGAGTTTCTAACATCAAGGAAGAGTTGAATTAATAAAACGAAATCACCGGCTGCAAATAACCACCGGCCTCATTTATAATTGAGTCATGACGCAGATAATAACCGAAACATTTCCACTCTTTTATTCTAATCCGCATCACCTACTGCTCTATGACCTAAAGGGAAACACCGGCGCCATCCTGCAACTCCTGATCACCATAAACCGTCAGCTCCCGGTCACTCCTGATCCAGCAGGACCATGAGAGCGGATAATGGAGAACTGGACCCGTCTGCTATTAAATGGATGTTCTGAAAACGCTAGGTTCTGACAACATTAATGGCAAAGCTGCCCAAAAATGGAGCCAAATGGGGGGGTGTCAGCCGGTGCTCCCCTTTCTATATGCTTTTATTACAGCACATGGGTGTCATAGAGGGCAAAGCCAGCCGATTGCTGAGGGTCTTCAAGACCAGTGACACATGATCAGGTGATGGCCAGCAAGTCCTCATTTAGGGAAGGGTTTCTCCAGATTGGTAGCCCCTGTTAGGCCGGGCTCACACTGCTTTACTAAAGCCCCCAAATGATTTTCCATGGAATCTGCTCAATAACATTTTTTTGTAAATCATAGACTCATTCTAACAATCCCAGCACGGGACACATGATCCAGCGCCATCTGCTGAGATTTTCAGGTTAATGAAGCAGTTCTGAATCCCACTACTAGGCCCCCATCTATACAATGTATGAGTGAGGTCAGAGGTGAAGAGTTCCCGACCTGGACTTGTCACCTTCCAGCAGTCAGCCTGGAATGACACAAGATGGCTCAGGAGTTACACTCTGTACATTCTATACCAATTGTGATGTCATATGATGTCTATGATGTTTATGTGCTTTGTGATGTCATCAGAACTGAGTGTTTAACCCCTTCCAACCCAATGACATACTTTGATTTTGTGAACAGGTTATTTGGATGCAACAGCGCAGACAATGAAGGGACAATAGTAATCATCCAAAACTATAACTATAGGGACACATACACACACAGCTGAAACCAGAAGTTTACATACACTATATAAAAAGACGCAGGTTTTTCTCAATATCTGACATGAAATCAGAATAAACCTTTCTCGTTTTAGGTCAATTAGGATTTTACCATCATTTTTAATATTTGCCAAATGCCAGAATAATGAGAGAGAGAGAAGGTTTTCAGGCATTTTTATTACTTACTGATTCCAGTGATTCAGTTCCAGGTGCGATATCACAGTGTTCAGGATCCAGCAGGATGGATCAGTGTTCTGGTCAGTATGAGGAGTGAGCCGCTGTCTGCAGCTGGAGAGATTCAGTGACCCGTGCACTGCTCTCCCGGGATGTCTAATGCTGGGAGGAGCAGTCAGCAGCACTCAGCGCACTAGCACATGACATGCTGCAAGCACGGCAGCTCACACGTGTCACTGATTACTATTCACCGCTCCTCCCAGCATTAGACATCCCGGCAGAGTACGGGAGTCACTGGATCTGTTCTGCTGCAGTGCAGACAGCAGCTCACTTCAGGGACTGACTGATCGCTGATCAATAATGCTGGATCTCTGCCTCTGCGATACCGCACCTGGAGCAACCACGGAGAGCGGTGCTGCTGCTGGTAAGTCTAATAGTGATTGGCAGCATCGCAGCCAATCAGTGTTAGTTTTGTTTGTGACCTCTTCCCCGTGCTAACAGCAGAGCTGAGGTAATGAGCCATGATGTGCTGAGTAACAGCGCTCCTCCCTAACTGTGTCACAGGCTGACAGTGAGAAGCACAGGGAGATGGATGGCTGCCTGCTACATCACTCACCAAAGGTCAGATATATGTAGCTGAGCAGGATTATCACATAACTAAGTGACCCCCATCAACACCAACAGTGAGGGGCTGTACTCATTGGTGATAGAGGGTGAGAGGGCTCAGTCACTAAGGGAGGATTTCCCTCAATGTTTTGTTTCACCCCTGACTGACTGAGCCTTCCCTGTATTACCCCTGAGTGCCCCTGTATCAACCCTGACTGATGCCCACCCTGTACCACCCCTGACTGATATAATGTCCCCATTTTGGTATAATGTCCCCCATCCTGGGCTCGATGCTATAACCATGTCCCCCTTCTGGTATAATGTCCGCCATTCTGGTGTAATGTCACTCATCCTGGTATATTGTCCCCATCTTAATATACTGTAATGTTCCCAGCCTGGTATCTTATCTCCCATCCTGATATAATGTCCTTCATTCTGATATAATTTCCCCATCCTGATGTAATGTCCGTCATCCTGATGCAATGTCCGCCATCCCAGTGTAATGTCCGCCATCCTGGTATAAGGTCCGCCATCCTGGTATAAGGTCCGCCATCCTGGTATAAGGTCCGCCATCCTGGTATAATGTTCCCCCAGCCGGTAGCTGACTTCTGCGGCCGCCAGCACCTGTTGCCTGCCTCTGATTGGCTGGCAGCACGTCTTGAAGTGCAGGGAGCCGGCGGGTCTCTGCGTCACAATACATTTCAGCAGAATGTGTGTCAGAGAATGCACATCCAGGTGAAATTGGTGTCGTCGGGCCACGCACAAGCATGGGTCTGGTCCCGGTTGTACCCTCTATGACCGCGATCATTACGCCCCTGCTTGTTTTGTATGTTTTAATATAACAGTAACAGTATTGCAGTATATAGTGGAAATAATGATCCCATATGAATCCAGCCTAATGCTGGATATCACAGGAGTATCAAGATGGGTGCGCACAGCTGAATGGTCGCCATACCGGCACATGCCCGCTGTATGTTGCGTGCGCACAGCTGAATGGTCACCATACCGGCACATGCCCGCTGTATGTTGCGTGTGCACAGCTGAATGGTCACCATACAGGCACATGCCCGCTGTATGTTGCGTGTGCACAGCTGAATGGTCACCATACAGGCACATGCCCGCTGTATGTTGCGTGTGCACAGCTGAATGGTCACCATACAGGCACATGCCCGCTGTATGTTGCGTGTGCACAGCTGAATGGTCACCATACAGGCACATGCCCGCTGTATGTTGCGTGTGCACAGCTGAATGGTCACCATACAGGCACATGCCCGCTGTATGTTGCGTGTGCACAGCTGAATGGTCACCATACCGGCACATGCCCGCTGTATGTTGCGTGTGCACAGCTGAATGGTCACCATACCGGCACATGCCCGCTGTATGTTGCGTGTGCACAGCTGAATGGTCACCATACCGGCACATGCCCGCTGTATGTTGCGTGCGCACAGCTGAATGGTCACCATACAGGCACATGCCCGCTGTATGTTGTGTGTGCACAGCTGAATGGTCACCATACAGGCACATGCCCGCTGTATGTTGCGTGCGCACAGCTGAATGGTCACCATACAGGCACATGCCCGCTGTATGTTGTGTGCGCACAGCTGAATGGTCACCATACAGGCACATGCCCGCTGTATGTTGCGTGTGCACAGCTGAATGGTCACCATACAGGCACATGCCCGCTGTATGTTGCGTGTGCACAGCTGAATGGTCACCATACAGGCACATGCCCGCTGTATGTTGCGTGTGCACAGCTGAATGGTCACCATACAGGCACATGCCCGCTGTATGTTGCGTGTGCACAGCTGAATGGTCACCATACAGGCACATGCCCGCTGTATGTTGCGTGCGCACAGCTGAATGGTTACCATACAGGCACATGCCCGCTGTATGTTGCGTGTGAAGTGGTCTCCACTCCTGAGCCAACTCCACACACGTGGACCCTGCTGTGGACGTACTGGTACTGTATGTTCATCTGTGCCAAGGGATTAATATATTTCTAATTGATTTTATGTATGTGCCTGGGGACAGGAGCACCCTGGCACCGGCTGTCTTAAAAAAGGCGCGGAACAAATGCATTCATATTAAAACCATTTTTAGTTGCATAAAAAGTTGCAATTTATACAAAATTATATTACTATGCAACATTTGACCCACTGGATGTCAGCTCTTTTTTAGCATTGAGACGTGTGCTACCATGCTTAAAATGTTCTGCTTAAATAATTTGCACCAGATGTATCATTAGTGACGAAATTTGATAAATATGGAATAATGGAGGTGAAGCGAGTACAAAAGATTTTGCTCAAATTATGCCATTTTTGATAAATGTCAACCATTGTGTTTTTATGTTACACCACAATACTAGCATATTTTATCTCACAATTGGTGGGCTTGTATTATTTCTATGTAGTTACATATTGGGCCCCAGGAATAATTTCCTCTGGTGGGCCCAAGGCTCAGCAGTACAACGCTGCACCTGAGTATGGAGCTAGCATTGGAGCGCCCCCCTCTGCTCTGCGATCTTGCCCCTCTGTCTGATACACTGTGACTGGCAGCCGCCTACAGGCCTGTGTCTAGTGTCTCTGAGGGGGCAGCAGCCACCTACAGGCCTGTGTCTAGTGTCTCTGAGGGGGCAGCAGCTGCCTACAGGCCTGTGTCTAGTGTCTCTGAGGGGGCAGCAGCCGCCTACAGGCCTGTGTCTAGTGTCTCTGAGGGGGCAGCAGCTGCCTACAGGCCTGTGTCTAGTGTCTCTGAGGGGGCAGCAGCCGCCTACAGGCCTGTGTCTAGTGTCTCTGAGGGGGCAGCAGCCGCCTACAGGCCTGTGTCTAGTGTCTCTGAGGGGGCAGCAGCCGCCTACAGGCCTGTGTCTAGTGACTCTGAGGGGGCAGCAGCCGCCTACAGGCCTGTGTCTAGTGTCTCTGAGGGGGCAGCAGCTGCCTACAGGCCTGTGTCTAGTGTCTCTGAGGGGGCAGCAGCCGCCTACAGGCCTGTGTCTAGTGTCTCTGAGGGGGCAGCAGCCGCCTACAGGCCTGTGTCTAGTGTCTCTGAGGGGGCAGCAGCCGCCTACAGGCCTGTGTCTAGTGTCTCTGAGGGGGCAGTAGCTGCCTACAGGCCTGTGTCTAGTGTCTCTGAGGGGGCAGCAGCTGCCTACAGGCCTGTGTCTAGTGTCTCTGAGGGGCAGCAGCCGCCTACAGGCCTGTGTCTAGTGTCTCTGAGGGGGCAGTAGCTGCCTACAGGCCTGTGTCTAGTGTCTCTGAGGGGGCAGCAGCTGCCTACAGGCCTGTGTCTAGTGTCTCTGAGGGGCAGCAGCAGCTGCCTACAGGCCTGTGTCTAGTGTCTCTGAGGGGTCAGCAGCCGCCTACAGGCCTGTGTCTAGTGTCTCTGAGGGGGCAGCAGCCGCCTACAGGCCTGTGTCTAGTGTCTCTGAGGGAGCAGCAGCCGCCTACAGGCCTGTGTCTAGTGTCTCTGAGGGGGCAGCAGCCGCCTACAGGCCTGTGTCTAGTGTCTCTGAGGGGGCAGCAGCCGCCTACAGACCTGTGTCTAGTGTCTCTGAGGGGGCAGCAGCCGCCTACAGGCCTGTGTCTAGTGTCTCTGAGGGGGCAGCAGCCGCGTACAGGCCTGTGTCTGGTGTCTCTGAGGGGGCAGCAGCCGCCAACAGGCCTGTGTCTAGTGTCTCTGAGTGGGCAGCAGCCGCCTACAGGCCTGTGTCTAGTGTCTCTGAGGGGGCAGCAGCCGCCTACAGGCCTGTGTCTAGTGTCTCTGAGGGGGCAGCAGCCGCCTACAGGCCTGTGTCTAGTGTCTCTGAGGGGGCAGCAGCCGCCTACAGGCCTGTGTCTGGTGTCTCTGAGGGGGCAGCAGCCGCCTACAGGCCTGTGTCTGGTGTCTCTGAGGGGGCAGCAGCAGCCTACAGGCCTGTGTCTAGTGTCTCTGAGGGGGAAGCAGCCGCCTACAGGCCTGTGTCTAGTGTCTCTGAGGGGGCAGCAGCTGCCTACAGGCCTGTGTCTAGTGTCTCTGAGGGGCAGCAGCAGCCTACAGGCCTGTGTCTAGTGTCTCTGAGGGGGCAGCAGCTGCCTACAGGCCTGTGTCTAGTGTCTCTGAGGGGTCAGCAGCCGCCTACAGGCCTGTGTCTAGTGTCTCTGAGGGGGCAGCAGCTGCCTACAGGCCTGTGTCTAGTGTCTCTGAGGGGGCAGCAGCTGCCTACAGGCCTGTGTCTAGTGTCTCTGAGGGGGCAGCAGCCTCCTACAGGCCTGTGTCTAGTGCCTCTGAGGGGGCAGCAGCTGCCTACAGGCCTGTGTCTAGTGTTTCTGAGGGGGCAGCAGCCGCATTCTGCCACCCCTTTCACACAGCTCCAACAAGCGCCTGGGGCAAGATGCTCATCTCACCTCATGACAGAAGCAGCCCTGGTTGACATATAGAGAATGAGTAGAAGGAATGATGGTGCAGAGAACCGGTACAGTACAGACCAAAAGTTTGGACACACCTTTTCATTTTAAGATTTTTCTGTATTTTCTTGACTATGAAAATTGTACATTCACACTGAAGGCATCAAAACTATGAATTAACATGTCTTGAAGCTCATCAAGAGAATGCCAAGAGTGTGCAAAGCAGTCATCAAAGCAAAAGGTGGCTACTTTGAAGAACCTAGAATATAAGACATATTTTCAGTTGTTTCACACTTTTTTGTTAAGTATATAATTCCACATGTGGTAATTCATCGTTTTGATGCCTTCAGTGTGAATGTACAATTTTCATAGTCATGAAAATACAGAAAAATCTTTAAATGAGGTGTGTCCAAACTTTTGGTCTGTACTGTATATACAATGTGTGTACATTTCAATTCCACTACATTGCAGTCTATGAGGATCCGGGAATCTGCTCCATTCTGGACATTGGAGATGAGTTTTTGAGGAACATCACTGTAGAAACAGAACTGTCTAGAATGGAGAAGCTGCAGAGAGATCATCAAAAGATCCACTCCGATCCAGTCACCTCCCCAGCGATCAGCAAGAGGGAGACGCTAAAATGAGGTCCTCAAAAACATGTGACTACAGTGAGGCCTCAAAATCTCAACTCCAATCCAGTCTCCTCACCAGTGAACCGTCTAGAGCAGAGGTCCCTAACCGCCGGTCCGCGGACCAGGACCGGGCCGTTGGGGTTTTTCAGCCGGTCCGCGGTGCCGCTGACAGCTAGCTCCGCGGTCCTGCGCCTGGTCAGAGCTCGCTCTGTGTGGATTTATAATGTTTTCTGCCATAGCCGTGACAGCTCGCAGCTCCCGGCAGAGAACATTATGCAGGACGGGGTGGGGCGTCGGGCGGGTCTTAGTGACGCAGCCCTCCACAGCACAGCATGGTACCTGTTGTACGTCACGGGGCGGGTCTTAGTGACGCGGCCCTCCTGCACAGCATGGTGTGTTCCTGACGGGGTGGGGCGGCAGGCTCTCCTCACTGACACGCCCCCGGCAGAACATGTTATGTGGGGCGTGCTGGGGCAGCAGACTGGCTTCAGTGACGCGGCTCCCGGTACCGGTGTTCAGTGTGTAGCGCTGCTAAGCAGCAGCGCTGTATACACTGACGCTCAATGTACAATGCTGCTACTTAGCAGCGCTGTACACCGAGGTCCCGCCAGCATCCTCCCCATACAGCTCCACCCCTCCATAACCCCACCCCCATATGACCAAAGCCCCGCCCCCACCCCCACCGGGCCATGGAAAACTGGTCTTGCTTAAAGCCGGTCCCTGGTGCAAAAAAGGTTGGGGACCTCTGGTCTAGAGGGGAGATGCTGGAATGAGGACCACAAAATATCCCCCCGATCCAGTCACTTCAGTGGTGAGCCGCCTAGAGAGGAGCTGATAAAATGAGGCCTCAAAAAATCACCTCCAAACTAGACGCAACCATAAACTATAAAGTTATTATAATGGTGAAGGAGCTGTGATGAGGCTGCGGTCATGTGACAGTGATGACGTCACCGCAGCTCCTCCCCCTCAGGGGTCATTGCCCCGCCCAGATCTGCAGATGATCCCGGCGCAGTCGCTCCTCCGGCTCCTCCGCTCTCTGACGTCACATAGTGGCCGCTTTCTCCAGTGATGAGGATTTCTCTGCTCCCGGAGGTTCTGTAAGTCCAGTAGTCTCATCAGGTCCACATCAATAGTAAGTTCATCTGTTTCCCCAGTCAGGGCTCGCTCTCACTTGTGATTAAATCGGATGAATGCAATCAGATAAAACATCAGACTCCATTGTACCCATTTAGTCCTATGTTTCTCTGCTCAGTGTTGTTTTTTTTTCCAGCTCCGATCGGATTGCGATCGGGCTGGAAAAAAATCGCAGCATGGTGGATTAGGATCGCACGCATCTATATAATCTACGGGTGCGTGTGAAACATCGCACTGCACTCAGATACCACCCGAGTGCAGTGCGATTCCCGCCAATGCCAGCACCAGAGGAGATGGAGATAGTGATTTCCCCGTCCCCTCCGCAGCCGTGCGAGAGGATCAGAGCATGGAGCACTGACATTCGGCTCCCGCTTGCAGCAGGGCAGCAGCGAGTGTCATTAGCATATCGCATCGGGGGGTCTCGCATCGCATACCGTACGCTAGTGGGACCCCGGCCTAAGAGATACGTCTGTGTCTTGTATAGCAGAGCGGAGTTGTACAGATACCTGTCTTTACGTAGGCTCAGGTTCTCCCGGGTGCGACTCAGCCTCAGCATCCTCCCGCGCCATCTCCTCCTCTCCATGTTGTTGTGCAGAGTTCTCGGCGCCATCTTGTGATCAGGGTCTGGCGAATTTTTCATATTTTATTTATTATTTTTTTTCTATTTTTCTAATTTTAAAATTTTTTATTAAAATGTTCTAATGCTGATAATTTAGTCATCCGTTCAGATATTAAAATATTCACCCAATGAGAAATGAAAGCAATTCTAAATCCATAACCCTTCTATGACCTGATCACTGTCTACATACTGAAAAAACAATGAGTATACCGACATTATCACAACATAAGAGCCGAAGCCACAAATAGTAATGTGAAAGCTTCTTCCCCGGAATCCAATGTTGCTCTATCCATAAAAAACCTTCATCCAATCTCAACTTCATTCCTGACCCCGATCATTTCTATAACCATAGATGTGTTAGTGCACAATGCGGTATCTGCGCTCCAGCGAGACCACCGTGTCTGTACTGTCTGCAAGAAGAAAGAAGAGAAAGGGGACATTTGTCCCCCAGCTCTACTGACGGACTCACATTATACTCTAGATTCAGGCCTTTAGGAGACAGACGATTTACAGTCAATATCCAGAAGGCTTCCCTCCTTAATAACCTTCTCTTAATGCCGCCTCCTCTCCGAGGAGCACTCACTTGTTCCATCACCTGGTATTTTGTCTCAGACAACGATATCTACGGACTTTCTCAAAATATCCACAAGTGAATTCAGGAGACGTGACTGGGAAAGGAATCCAAAAGGTGAGTCTCCTATGAACTTCATGCTGCAACTTTAATGGAATACTGTGGAGAAAAACGCCTATCGCGAGGACTGCGAGTCCATCTGCGCCCCACTCTGTTTTCAGAGGATGGGACTTTCTGCGATCAATTCGAGCAGATTAATAAGTGTTCCCTGGATTTAATCTTGTTGACTGCTGATAGACTTCACGCAGCAGATACAGATTTAAAAGTGGAGATTGCAAAAAATGTAAAATAAATAATATATAAATTAGGTCAATAATTTTTCCTTCCCATTTATGATATACAGAGGAGAATTAGAATGTGTTGTGGGTGAATGATGATATGTTTTTTAGACTTTGGTGCGTATAGTTAAATGGTACGATGATTATTATCTTACTTGTTTTAACTTCTACTTTCTCACATCTCGCCCACCCTTTAACACATTCTGTGCACTCTCTCCATATCCACCCCTCCCTTCTCCCCTCTCATGTATAAATCTGAGGCTCTACTGATATTTCTCACCCACTCCAATCCATCCACTTCCTCCGTACAGCACTCAAAACGTTCCTACAAATCATTGCACCACCTGCTCTTTCTCTTTTATCACCTTCTTCTTGTCGCTGGCGACATCTCCCCCAACCCTGGACCTCCCTCCACTAGCATACACCACTCTCCTCCAGCTGCATATAGAAACCCTGCTAATCGTATTAACATTCTGTGTATGCCCTCTCCTATTGCTTTCCATTGTGCTCTCTGGAACGCACGGTCTGTGTGTAACAAACTAACTTACACTCACGATTTTTTCCTCACTAATTCCCTTAACATTCTGGCTATTACAGAAACCTGGATCCAGCATTCAGACACCACCGCAGCTGCTGCTCTCTCATTTGGTGGGCTGAAATTTTCACATATGGCCAGACCTGAGAACAGACAAGGTGGAGGTGTTGGTTTGCTCCTTTCACCACAATGTGCTTTCCAGGTCATCCCCGGTTCCCTCACTTTGAAGTCCACACCGTCAGACTCTTCAAACCCTTCTCCCTGTGAGTGGCGGTTGTGTATCGCCCTCCAGACTCCTGTCGCCAGTTCCTGGATCACTTTTGCCTCCTGGCTTCCTCACTTTCTATCCTGTGACTTCCCCACCATCATCATGGGAGACTTTAACATCCCCATCAATGATCCCCTCTCCCAATCTGCCTCTCATCTACTTTCTCTAACCCCCTCGTTCCGCCTCTCACAGGTTACTAATTCTCCTACGCATGAAAACGGGAATACTCTGGACCTGGTTTTCTCCCGTCTCTGCTCGCTGCATGACTTTACTAACTTAACTCCCCTCTCCCGCTCTCGGACCACAACCTTCTTTCCTTCTCTGTCAAGAACTTTCTCCTCCCCCGGGACACCCCCACTTACCAAAGTTATAGGAATACACCTACCATTAATACCCAGCAGCTTATGGACAATCTCCACACATCTTCTGCCCCCATCTCCTCCCTCTCCTGTCCAGACTTGGCATTATCACACTACAATAATACACTGAAGAGCGTCCTAGATGAAGCAGCACCTTCTACACGCAGAAAGACCCTACACAGACAATGGCAGCCTTGGCACACGATGCAAAAACGTTTTCTTCAGCGTTGCTCAAGGTGTGCGGAGCGAAAGTGGAGAAAATCACTTTTAGCAGAGGACTTCATCCATTATAAATTCATGCTCAAATCCTATAACTCTGCCCTTCATCTGGCCAAACAATCCTACTTCACCCCCCTCATCACTTCACTGCCCAGCAATCCAAAATGACTTTTTGAAACCTTAAACTCCCTCCTGAAACCTAATGCACAGGCCCCCACCACCAACCTCAGCGGGGAGGATCTGGCCACTTATTTCCTAGAAAAAATCAACCACATCCATCAGGACATCTCAGCCCAATCTCCTCAGTGCCTGGATCCCCTTCCCTGCCGCACTTCAAGCTCACTAGCCATCTTTGAGCCAGTTACAGAAGAAGAAGTTACCCAGCTCCTCACTTCTTCTCGACCTACAACCTTCGCATCTCATGCAGTCTCTCTCACCGGTGGTCACCACTCACCTGACTAAAATATTTAACCTCTCCCTTTCTTCCGGTATCTTTCCCTCCTCATTTAAACATGGTATCATAACCCCTTTACTTAAAAAGCCATCCCTGGACCAGAACTGTACTGCTAACTACAGACCTGTCTCTAATCTTCCTTACATCTCTAAACTCCTGGAACGCTTGGTCCACTCCAGTCTAATACGCTATCTCTCAGATAACTCTCTCCTCGACCCTCTACAATCTAGTTTCTGCTCCTTACACTCCACTGAAACTGCCCTCACTAAAGTCTCTAATGATCTACTAACAGCTAAATCCAAAGGTCACTGCTCCCTGCTGATTCTCCTGGATCTCTCCGCCGCATTTGACACTGTGGATCACCAGCTCCTCCTCACTATGCTCCGCTCTATAGTTCTCAAGGAAACCGTCCTCTCCTGGTTCTCCTCCTACCTCTCTGACCCTCCTTCACTGTATCTTTTGCCGACTCCTCTTCCTCTCCTCGTCCCCTTACTATCGGGGTCCGCATGGCTCAGTCCTAGGCCCCCTCCTCTTCTCTCTATACACTGCCCCTATTGGACAAACAATCAGCAGATTTGGGTTCCAGTATCATCTCTCTGCTGAGGACACCCAATTATACACCTCTTCCCCTGACATCACCCCTACCCTAATAGAAAATACCAAGGATTGTCTGTCTGCTGTCTCTAACATCATGTCCTCCATCTAAACTTAAACTGAATCTCTCCAAAACTGAACTTCTTGTGTTTCTCCCCTCTACTAACCCAACTCTGCCTGACATTGAAATTACCTTGGAGGGTTCAACCATAACCCCCAAGCAGCACGGCCGCTGCCTTGGGGTCATATTCGACACTAACCTTTCCTTTACTCCCTATATCCGATCACTCACCCACTCTTGTCACCTGCATCTTAAAAACATCTCCAGAATCCGACCTTTTCTCACCTTTGAAACTGCTAAAACTCTTACTGTCGCTTTTATTCACTTTCGCCTGGACTACTGCAACTCTCTTCTGATTGGTCTCCCTCTTACCAAACTTTCTCCTCTTCAATCCGTCCTGAATGCAGCAGCCAAGGTCGTATTTCTGTCCAGCCGCTTCACCGATGCCTCCATCTTGTGCCAGTTATTACACTGATTGCCCATTCGCTACAGGGTCCAATATAAACTCATCGCTCTCACCCACAAAGCTCTCCATAGTTCTGCGCCGCCTTATATCTGCTCTCTCATCTCTGTCTATCGCCCTACACGTGCCCTCCATTCTACAAATAACCTAACATCCCCCATAATCCGAACCTCGCACCTCCGTTTGCAAGGCTTCTCTCGTGCTGCGCCAGTTCTCTGGAATGCTCTACCCCAGACGATCCGACTGATGCCTAGCCCCCATGTCTTCAAGCACGCTTTAAAAACCCATCTCTTTAAACAAGCCGACCACCTTAACTACTCAGTAAACCAACTTTCCCCTGTTAAAAATTAACCTTTAATAGAAACGTTTAAAATAGACCCAAAGTGCAATTGTGCATCCAAAAGTATAAGATGTACCGTATAGTACTAAATGGTATAATGAAAAACCGCATAAAGGCGGAGGTAGCGGTCCTGCTGCTGGGTTGTTGCCCTCCTACGGCTCCCTCCACGTCTCCTGGTGTATTGGCCTGTCTCCTGGTACCGCCTCCAGCCTCTGGACACTAAGCTGACAGACCCAGCAAACCTACTTGCCACAGCTCGCATTGATGTGCCATCCTGGATGAGCTGTACTACCTGAGCAACTTCTGTGGGTTGTAGAGTCGGTCTCATGCTAACACGAGTGTGAAAGCACAACCAACATTCAAAAGTGACCAAAACATCAGCCAGAAAGCATTGGTACTTTGAAGTGGTCTGTGGTCCCCACCTGCAGAACCACTCCTTTATTGAGTGTGTCTGGATAATTGACAATAATTTCCATTTGCACAACAGCATGTGAAATTGATTGTCAATCAGTGTTGCTTCCTAAGTGGACAGTTTGATTTCACAGAAGTTTGATCCACTTGGAGTTATATTCTGTTGTTTAAGTGTTCCCTTTATTTTTTTGAGCAGTGTATATTTTATATAATGAGACTAATATGATTATATTGTTATGGAGACCCTCTTTGTTTTAAGGAGAACTTTGGAATAGACAGCAAAGGGTCTTCACATTGCCAGTGAGATTCAAATTAAGATACTTCATCGATGAAGGAAGAGAGACAGAATACATGTGACATATATTGTCAGCAGGTAGAGTCTTCCTCGTGTGGCAGCAAAGACTCGCCATATTTATTAGCTAGACAGAACAGAACTTCATTGTTACAGAAAACTGAAATAGACTTATTAGTAACAAATTTCCCTTGGCTCAGCGTAAACCTTCTTGTCAAGGACTTTTCAGGAAACAAGTATCTTAGTCAGACATTCCACAATGTAAAATTAGAAAACACTCAAGCAGACTTCAGACATAGCAAAAATATACATTGTTTTTATCTAAATTAATAATGATATCTAGATATTAAAAAAATTAACCACAACAATATGAATGTTTGTGGTTTTCTTCATTTTCTATTTCATTGTGATGTCATTTCCTTGTTTTTTTTCTATATAAATGTTGTATTTCTATGTGATTGCCCACAATTGACAAAAGCTCTGGAGGAGCTGAAACGTTTTGCAGATTTGTGGATGTGAAATAAATGATTGACTACAGGTGAGTGCCGGGATCTCTTTCCTTTCCCTCTCCATTACTAACCTGAGGGCTTGAAGACAGCTGTGTTTTATGACAAATCACAGCTGTCATCAACCCTAACCACCATTACCCCGATTGCCACCGCACCAGGGCAATCGTGAAGAGCTGTGCAAAGCACCTGAATTGGTGCGCCATTTCTGAGGCGGCTGAGGGCTGGTATTTTTAGGCTGGGAAGGGCCCAATAACCGAGGATCTTCCCACCCTGATAATATCTGCTCACAGCTGTCTGCTTTACCTTTGCTGGTTATCAAAAATAGGGAGGACTCCACATCTCTTTTTTAATTAGCTAAACACAAGTGCAGTAAACTCCACACACAGGGCAGTAATTATATATCTCACGGATATCTATCATCTATCTCGATCTTTGCACATCTAACACCTAAATATCTGTCATTTCTATTCTGCGCTCTCTTCCGGCACGTGTCACACAGACGTGTGTGCGGATGTCACACTTTATGTCATCTGTGTGCAGGACGTACTGACGTCCGAGCTGCCGGCAAAAAACGGACATGTCCGGTCCGTGTGACCATGTGCGCAGCCTATAGATTATAATGGGTGTACGTGTGTGTCTCCGGTATGTGTGAAGGGGGCCTAAAGGGTATGAGCACTTTTAGTATGAATTACCAGTAGGGGGCGTGACCACTTAAAGAGCCTAGGGCAGCATGAATGCCAGATACGGCCCTGAGCACAGCCCTAATAAAGTCATTAGAGCTGCAGATAAAGGGGGCTCGATCACAGCTCTGGATAGTGGGTTGTATGAGCCGGAGGTTATGAACATGGATGACGATACTAATATATGCCGCACTCTAGATGGAGATCCTACTGATTCATACAATACCCCCTTACATTGTCTTTTGGAGGAGGGTTTGGTATCGGCTGTACTTAATGCCAAACAAATAGAACGATTAAAGGAAAATCACCCACAATGTCCAATATTTCATACATTACCGAAAACCCACAAAGAAGGAAACATCCATCAGTCTAGAGTTACATTCAATACTGGCTGCAGAGAAGATTCCTATAATATAGTGAATATTACCAGAAAACATTTACCTATGTTATACACTGACAAGGATCCAGCAACAAGAAAGACAACTGACACGTGGAGGACAAACACCAAAGGTTTCATTGAATGTGGGAGAAATAAATGTGGTTTGTACAAGTCTGTGCACAAAGCAAAAATGTCTGCATCTACTAACCATAATAAACCCTATAATATCCGACATCTCATTAGTTGTAGCTCCACACGTCATTGACACCATACAATGTGAAGCTTGTCTGCTGCAATATGTGGGGGGCACGGTCAGACCCTTACGTCACCGCATTGGGGGACACGTTAGGGACGTTCTTGGCCCCACAACACGTAATACATCTGCAGCATCACAACATCTCATACAACACAATAGGGATTAATCACTTTACAGTTGTGGGTATTGAATATGTCACCAGACCAGCTAAGGGGGGAGATTGGTATAAAAAGTACACCCCAGAGAAGCCTTGTGGATTCTGGAATTGGACCCCAGATTCCCCAGTGATATGAATCTTCCTTCAGACCTTGTATCCATTTACTGAATTGTGTTTTTTCCTCTTTTATAGTAATTATACATAATATACACATTATAGATGCAGACACTTCATTCTTCTATTGCACGGATGCTTTTTGTTGTGGACATATGATCATCCATAGGGTTAATGTAGACATACTTGCACACGTCCATTTGGGGCTGGGGGTCTCCGCTGTGCATTAGACCCTATGATGTGTATAAGAAGCCGGTTACTGGTGATTTATTATGTCATGAAGAAGAACTGAACACAAATACCAGGTAGAAACGCAGAGATGTTTTACTCCTATCTGTTTTTTAATGTTTCTATGATTTTAATTTGGATTATTCAATAAAAGTTTTTGGTTTTATTCACACTGGAAAACAAGTGCTGGATTATCAGTAACTTTCTTTGTCCCGTCCATTCCTTCCCAACTGTGATTTTTCATCCAAGCATTGAGAGATGAGCTGAAAGCAGACATATTTTTCTATAGAGGAATGGCAGACATGGGTGTTGTCTACATAGAAAGCCTCTCCTAAATCCCATACACAAAAAAGCCGCCCTACAATCTGCCAGGACACATGCGGAAACATATGAAGACTCCTGGGACTTTATACTCTGGAGTGATGAGACCAAGATAAATGTTTTTTTTGGAACTGATGGCTTCAAAACTTTATAACATTGAAGAGGTGAGGAATACAATGAGAATGCATGGAGTCTACAGTGAGACCTGGTGGTGGCCGTGTCCTTATGTGCTGCTGCATGAGGGGCTACATTTCATTGATGGTATCTTGAATTCACAGATGTTCTGCTCTGTAGTGACAGAGAAGATGCTGCCATCACTCTGTTCCCTTGGTAGGCCACTGTTACATTTCTGAAGAACAGGGTGACAGTGATTCAGTGGCCAAGTGTCTCCTGATCTGAACCCAACCAAACACCTCTGGGGAATTCTGAAGAGACAAGTTGTCATCGCTCCATCCAGCATCCAGGCTCTAAGAGCTCGTTATCGAAAGAGAGAAAAAAGATAGATATAGTATTGTCACTAACTTGTTCATTCCAGGCCTAGAAAACTTGGTGCCATCCTTTAAAATTATCGAGGCCATACAAAATAATAGATGTAGTAGCTTTTGATGTGGGGTGTACTCATTTTTGCATCAACTAATTTGAGTAAAACTGAAGATTTTGTAATGAGAGTTATATTATTACTTTCATGTTTTGATTGCAAAAAAATGTTCTATGAAACTTAGTGTTGACAAAATTGTAGAAATTGATCTTGTGTTCAGTGAGATATTAAACAAAATCTTACTCATCAAAGGGGGTGTACTCATTTATGCTGAACAATGTTTATTAAACTTTATAAAACACAGTGAACATAATTACACTTTCTTTCCCGTATGACTTCTCTCATGTTTTACAAGGTGTGATTTTTGTATAAAAGATTTCCCACATTCTGAACATGAATACGGCTTCTCTCCTGTGTGACTTCTCTCATGCTGCACAAGATAAGGTTTTTTTGTAAAGCATTTCTCACAGAATGAACATGAATACGGCTTTTCTCCTGTGTGAATTCGTTGATGTATAACAAGCTCTGATTTATTTGCGAAGCATCTTCCACATGCAAAACATGAAAAAAGTTTTTCTCCTGTGTGAATTCTTTGATGTATAACAAGCTCTGATTTATATATAAAACATTTCCCACATTCTGAACAAGAAAATAGCATTTCTCCTGTATGAATTCTCTTATGAGCAGAAAGATTTGATTTACGCATAAAAGATTTCCCGCATTCTGAACATAAATACGGCTGCTCTCCTGTGTGAATTTTCTGATGTGTAATAAGATTCCCTTTATTTGTAAAGCATTTCCCACATTCTGAACATGAATACGGCTTTTCTCCTGTGTGAATTCTCTGATGTTTAACAAGATCTGATTTATAACTAAAACACTTCCCACATTCTGAACATGAATATGGCTTCTTTCCAGTATGAATGTTCTGATGTCTACTAAGATGCCCTTTAGCTGTGAAGGTCTTCCCACATAGTGAACACAAAAATGGTTTTTCTCCTGTGTGAATTCTCTGATGTGTTATAAGACTCCCTTTATTTGTGAAGGACTTCTCACATAGTGAACATGAAAATGTTTTTTCTCCTGTGTGATTTCTCTGATGTGTAATAAGATTCCATTTATTTGTAAAGCATTTCCCACATTCTGAACATGAATATGGCTTCTCTCCTGTGTGAAGTCGCTGATGTGGAATAAGACTCCTTTTATCTGTAAAGGATTTCCCACATTCTGAACATGAATACGGCTTCTCTCCTGTGTGAATTTTCTGATGTGTAATAAGACTCCCTTTAAATGTAAAGCATTTTCCACATTCTGAACAGGAATATGGCTTCTCTCCTGTGTGAATTTTCTGATGTGTAATAAGACTCCCTTTAAATGTAAAGCATTTCCCACATTCTGAACATGAATATGGCTTTTCTCCTGTGTGAATTCTCTGATGTATAACAAGTTGTGATTTCTCTGTAAAGCACCTTCCACATTGTAAACATGAAAAAGGTTTTTCCCCTGTGTGAATTCTTTGATGTTTAACAAGGTCTGATTTACTTCTACAACATTTCCCACATTCTGAACATGAATATGGCTTCTCTCCTCTGTGAATTCTCTGATGTATAATAAGACTTCCTTTACCTGTGAAGGACTTTCCACATTCTGAACATGAATACGGCTTTTCTCCTGTGTGAATTCTCTGATGTTTAACAAGTTGTGATTTCTCTGTAAAGCACCTTCCACATTGTAAACATGAATACGGCTTTTCTCCTGTGTGAATTCTTTGATGTTTAACAAGGTCTGATTTATTTTTACAACATTTCCCACATTCCGAACATGAAAATGGCTTCTCCCCTGTATGATTTCTCTGATGTGTAATAAGATCCCCTTTATGTTTGAAGGACTTCCCACATTCCGAACATGAAAATGGCTTTTCTCCTGTGTGAATTCTTTGATGTTTAACAAGCTCTGATTTACTTCCAAAACATTTCCCACATTCCGAACAAGAAAATGGCTTCTCTCCTGTGTGAATTCTCTCATGTATAACAAATTGTGATTTATATGTAAAGCATTTCCCACATTCTGAACAGGAGTATGTTTTTTTTCGTTTGTGTTTTCTGTGTGTTAAAAAATCTGAGCTTTTTGTAAATTTCTTGTCACTCTGAAATCTTGAATCCATTTTGCCCCCTGGACTTTTGGTAATAATGCGAGATTGCTCAGGAGATGATTCCTCATGATTAGGATTATAAGAAGGTGAAGTGCTGTGAAGTCCAGGAGGTGCAGGAAGGGTGATGAGGTTTTCTCCATTAGAGTGCTTCATGATATCTTCTTTTTTACAATTTAGTGATGAACCGTTATTCTCACAAGGATTTCCTATCAGGTGGAAAGATAAATTAGATGTGAGTTTTTTCTTCAACACAAAAGAGATTTCTGAATGTATTTTCTGGATCTCACAATAAAGACCCTCGTCCGTGAAAGTACCAGTAATAAGGAGGACAACTACATGCCATAACATTTACACAATGACGGGTAAAGTGAATGACACTTATAAACTGGTGACATTGGCACAAGTCAGGGGTGGCAGAGATTAGACAGCAAATAGTTCTTTAAGTGGTAATTACTGATGACAGGTTCCCTTAATGTACCTCCAGTGCCATTTCACTCTCTCAAGCTTCGTATCTTGGCCTTAGTATAGAAAAGTGTCCACGTAATTAAAGAAGTTGTACACTACTATTAAAAATGCCCCCAATGTAATTAACCCATTGAGAGAAGATTTTTTTTTTAATTACCTAGCTTTGTCTTTATTGGCTGTGAGCGGCGCTATCGCTGGCCACTCACCGGCATCACGCGACCCCCGGCCTCAGCCGGCTCTTGCTTCCCCTGATGTCACGTCAAGTGAGGCGTGACACGGTGATGCGATCCCCGCGGTGGATGCCGGGCTGTGGGTGGGGTTTCCCCGCGCGTCACACCCAGAATCCACCGCGCACTTTCCCAATGAATACAAGGTAATTGTGATTCACAAAATGTTATACAATTGAACGGTGAAGAAAAAAAAAAAAACATTTTTACCACTATAATGTTATTTTAGCCCCAGATTTTACATTTTCACAAGGGAAAATGGGTAAAAATGACCACATAATTTGTTGTACTGTACTGCTTAGCCACATGGCGAGACTCGGGAGGGAAGGAGCGCTATTTTACTCTTGGAGAACAAACTTTAGTAGAACAGTTTGCAGACTCCATATACAGAGCCCCAAAGTGGCAAAAGAGCAGAATCCCCCCTCAAGTGACACCAGTTTGGAAATTACACCCCTATGGAAATGTATCTACAGGCGTAGTGATGAATCTGACTCCATGGGTGCTTTCCAGAAACGAGCAGTAATGGATGTTGCAAAGTGAAAATGCAAATATTTCATTATAGTGGTCAGTACATTGTAGTGTCCGGTACGTTGCAATGCCCTTACGTTGTAGCGCCCAGTACATGATTCCCAGCTAGTGCCTTCTGGAGAAATAAATTGGCTCTCCTCGCTACAGTAATGCCAAACATGTGGATGCTAACTGCATACGGTGGGGCCCAGGAGGAGGGGGCATTTGGATTTGGGAGCGCAGATGTCACTGGATTTCTTTAAGTGGGAGCCAAGTCACTTTTCCAGAGACTTTGTGCTACCAGTAATATGGACACCCCCTAGATTACTGTTTACAGATGATGAACCTGAGTGGGGACTTTTTTTTTTGTGGGTTGAGTAGAAGCTCTTGGTGGCATTTTGGGGTACAGAATATTTTGGATCATATTTATCCTGTGAAGTACGCTGAACACTTACAGTGGGTACGGGAAGTATTCAGACCCCTTTACATTTTTTCACTCTTTGCTTCATTGCAGCCATTTGGTAAATTCTAAAAAGTTTATTTATTTTTCTCATTAAAGTACACTCTGCACCCCATCTTGACTGAAAAAAAGCAGAAATGCAGACAATTTAGCAAATTTATTAAAAAAGAAAAACTGAAATATCACATGGTCATAAGTATTCAAATCCTTCACTCAGACACTCATATTTAATTCACATGCTGTCCATTTCCTTGTGATCCTCCTTGAGATGGTTCTACTCCTTCATTGGAGTCCAGCTGTGTTTAATTAAACTGATAGGACTTGATTTGGAAAGGCACACACCTGTCTATATAAGACCTCACCGCTCACAGTGCATGTCAGACCAAATGAGAATCATCAGCTCAAAGGAACTGCCCAAGGAGCTCAGAGACAGAATTGTGGCAAGGCACAGATGTGGCCAAGGTTACAAAAGTATTTCTGAATTACTCAAGGTTCCTAAGAGCACAGTGGCCTCCATAATCCTTAAACAGAAGACGCTTGGGACCACCAGAAGTCTTCCTAGACCTGGCCGTCCAGCCAAACTGAGCAATCGTGGGAGAAGAGCCTTGGTAGGAGAGGTAAAGAAAACCCCCAAGATCACTGTGGCTGAGCTCCAGAGATGCAGTAGGGAGATGGGAGAAAGTTCCACAAAGTCAACGATCACTGCAGCCCTCCACCAGTCAGGCATTTATGGCAGAGTGGCCAGATGGAAGCCTCTCCTCAGTGCAAGACATGAAAGCCCGCATAGAGTTTGCTCAAAACACATGAAGGACTCACAGACTATGAGAAATAAGATTCTCTGATCTGATGAGACGAAGATAGAACTTTTTGGTGATAATTCTAAGCGGTATGTGTGGAGAAAACCTGGCACTGCTCATGATCTGCCCAATACAATCCCTACAGTGAAACATGGTGGTGGCAGCATCATGCTATGGGGGTATTTTTCAGCTGCAGGGACAGGATGACTGGTTGCAATTGAAGGAAACATGAATGCAGCCAAGTACAGAGATATCCTGGATGAAAACCTCTTCCAGAGTGCTCTGGACCTCAGACTTGGCCGAAGGTTCACCTTCCAACAAGACAATAACCCTAAGCACACAGCTAAAATGACAAAGGAGTGGCTTCAGAACAACTCTGTGGCCATTCTTGACTGGCCCAGCCAGAGCCCTGACCTAAACCCAATTGAGCATCTCTGCAGAGACCTGAAAATGTCTGTCCACCAACGTTCACCATTCAACCTGACGGACCTGGAGAGGATCTGCAAGGAAGAATGGCAGAGGATCCCTAAATCCAGGTGTGAACAACTTGTTGCATCATTCCCTAGAAGACTCATGGCTGTACTAGCTCAAAAGGGGGCTTCTACTCAACACTGAGCAAAGGGTCTGAATACTTATGACCATGTGATATTTCAGTTTTTCTTTTTTAATAAATTTGCAAAAATGTCTACATTTCTGTTTTTTTTCAGTCAAGATGGGGTGCAGAGTGTACTATAATGAGAAAAAAAGGAACTTTTTAGAACTTACCGAATAGATGCAATAAAACAAAGAGTGAAAAATTTAAAGGGGTCTGAATACTTTCCGCACCCACTGTACATCGGGGTTTCCATCTAAATCTACAAAACACATGATTCAGATGACACCCCCGAGGGATCCATTCAGAATAATGAGGCAGCAGAGTTACACCGGACTCCGTCTAGCCTCTGATCGACTGCGCTTTTATGCACGCTGAAAAAGATGGACATCACTGGATCATAGGCCAGACGGCGTCCACAGCGCCTCATTATACGGAATCTTCCCCCGGGGTTCTGTCCGAACCGCAAGCTCGGTTATTTATATGGCAGCATGAGACTTGTGTAAGAATAATATGAAAATAAAAGATATAATAAGTAATATTAAAAAACACAATTAGGAAAATTAAAAATGTGCTTATTAAATCATTAAGAAGAGGTGTGAATGCGGCCCAGTTATTCATCAGTGCGCAACCGGACTCTGTACAAGAGCAGCCGCGCCATCACCGGACGCTTCTGCTGTGATGTGGACGGCGGATAAAGCTTCACTGCACCGGAGACTTCATACAATATCACACACCGGTCATCGTCAGGCACCGCTAATCATAGTCACATGCCAACCATCATCGTCATACGCCAGTCATCATCATCACACGCCGGTCATTATTACACACCTGTGGAAACATCTACCGGAATCTCCTCCTTCCCGTCACTCACACACGGATGATCCCCCCTCGTCATCGCTTCTTCTTCTGTCTCGTCCTTCACTTTATTCTTAGTCGGATCTTCCTCCTGATATATCAGATGTAACAATCAGCACAATACAAGAAACCACCAAAATCTGTGACATCTATGACCTCGATCAGAAATGTCCC
Source organism: Phyllobates terribilis (assembly GCF_046119375.1). Taxonomy (NCBI): domain Eukaryota; kingdom Metazoa; phylum Chordata; class Amphibia; order Anura; family Dendrobatidae; genus Phyllobates; species Phyllobates terribilis. Next base: position 527,251 of record NW_027363130.1, read on the forward strand.
CCCATATACAGATCCGGTACAGGGCTCAGCATTGTCTACCTGATGACTCTCCGGGATGTTGTGATTCTCCTCTGGACAGTCCTGGGAATACAGAGGACGGGGACATCTCTCTGGTGGATTTCTTTCCATGAGTCCATCTGTAGGAAACACATAGTGACAGAATACAGTGACATGTAAAAGTTTGGGCACCAATGGTCAAAATTACTGTTATTGTGAACAGTTAAGTTGAAGATGAAATAATCTCTAAACTGCCTAAAGTTAAAGATGACATTTCTTTTGTATTTTAGGCAAAACAATAAATTATATATATTTTCATCTTTTACATTTAAAAAAAAAATTCAATAAGGGAAAATAAGGGGTGCCTATACTTTTACATGACACTGTAGGTTGTGTCATGTGATGATGGGAGTAGCAGTAGGTGACAAAAGAACAGACATGACAGTCTCCCCTCCTCACCCTGCTGATCGGCCCATATTGTGGTCGCCTCTTGTGCTCCATGTATAACCTCAACCTTAATATCAATCAGATCTTCACCCTAAAAAGAAAAATGTAACATGAGCTCAGGTCCCATCACGTCATGGTCAGATGTTGTGGGGACTTCAGTGTCATCTACCTGATGATCCTCCGGGATGCTGTGATTCTCCTCTGGACAGTCCTGGGGATACAGAGGACGGGGACATCTCTCTGGTGGATTTCTCCTCCTGGATCCATCTGTGGAGACACAGAGACTGAATACATGACCTGCCGTGTATCTGTCTATATATGAGACTCGTCTCTCAGAACCAGTAATTCTATATTTATGTATCTGGGAATAAATTACATTGTTGTGGTCCTCACCCCCGATACCAAGGACCCAGCACATTGTGGGTCTCAAGTATGAAGTGATAATCAGCGAGGCCAAAGCCTAATGCTCTCTGCTCTGCACTCGGAGGAAGAGGACCCCGAGGAGAGGGACAGAGAAGACCCTCGTCAGTCAGATGAAGGAGCCGTACTAAAAAACACAACTTCTCCAAGTTTCGTCTCCAGGGATGGAACCACAGAGGAGCTGGAGAAAGCTCCACATTTCTATCCATTGGTTTCCTCTCCTAATTCACTGTATGGAGATTGGGGGGGGGGGGGGGGGGAGGACGGTGACCATTTACCAGTGATTGTTTTTTGAGAGCTCATGATGTCACCATGAGGACACGGCCTCCCTCCTGGACAGGATCCTCTGGGATCACTAAGAGGAGAGAACCTGATCTATTAAAAGACGAGTTACCATGTTTTTCTTCTTCTCTAAATAGAGATAAATCTCAACATCCACCTCGGTATAAACATTTAAATAAGCAGCAAGTTCTGCGTTTGTCTCTAAAGGAGGAAAAAAAAGGCACATGTACGACTAACGTACGAAGTCACAGAACCCGGAAGGACGGTGTTGAGGGGAGCACCCAGTACGCAGCGGTTAGTGCCTATCAATGTGTAGAAAGGACAACTAGAGAGCCGGCACCGGGGTCATGGGCGCTTACTGATGCACACGGGGAGCCAAGGAGAGATTGTCTGGTCAGACTCCACAGAAAAGCTCCATAATACATATTCTTCTGAACAAACATCCCTTTAAGGGAGACTTACAATTATTACCACCAAACCAGGATCTCAGATTGAAGTCCCCATTAATTTTGCTTTGTCTCCCAAAATTAGAATAAATGTTTTTGTATAAAATATAAATATTATATATATACACATACACACACACATACATTATTTTGCCAAATAAAATATATACAGATAGTACAGACCAAAAGTTAGGACACACCTTCTCATTTAAAGATTTTTCTGTATTTTCATGACTATGAAAATTGTACATTCACACTGAAGGCATCAAAACTATGAATTACCACATGTGGAATTATATAATTAACAAAAAAGTGTGAAACAACTGAAAATATGTCTTATATTCTAGGTTCTTCAAAGTAGCCACCTTTTGCTTTGATGACTGCTTTGCACACTCTTGGCATTCTCTTGATGAGCTTCAAGAGGTAGTCACCGGAAATGCTTTTCACTTCACAGGTGTGCCCTGTCAGGTTTAATAAGTGGGATTTCTCGCCTTATAAATGGGGTTGGGTCCATCAGTTGTGTTGTGCAGAAGTCTGGTGGATACACAGCTGATAGTCCTACTGAATAGACTGTTATAATTTGTATTATGGCAAGAAAAAAGCAGCTGAGTAAGGAAAAACGGGTGGCCATCATTACTTTAAGAAATGAATGTCAGTCAGTCCGAAAAATTGGGCAAACTTTGAAAGTGTCCCCAAGTGCAGTTGCAAAAACCATCAAGCGCTACAAAGAAACTGGCTCACATGAGGACCGCCCCAGGAAAGGAAGACCAAGAGTCACCTCTGCTTCTGAGGATAAGTTTATCCGAGTCACCAGCCTCAGAAATCGCAGGTTAACAGCAGCTCAGATTAGAGACCAGGTCAATGCCACACAGAGTTCAGAGGTATGGACAAGCGACAGCAGATTACGTGGAAAATCATCAGTAAATTAACCCCGACTCTGCTGAGTAACGATCAGACTCCGGTACCGAAAGAAATCATAGGAGAGAATGGACAGAAGAGTTGGGACAACTGCAGACAAAATGTGACCGATGCTCTAAGGAAGGTGAAAGTTTCTGAAAGAAGCCGCCGAGGACGAAGACTCAAGACTGATGAAGACGACAGCGGAGAAACCGCGACTCACAGATCAGAAGAGAATAATCAGGGAATGAAAGCTGTGAGAAAATGTAGAGAAAACCAGAGCAAGTCTGGAGAAAAATCATCTATTATAGGATGAGGCCGAGAGACGTCATCACATCCACCGGAGCCAACAAGAGTCTCCTCTCACCTGGTGATGTCAGAGGCCGGAGCTCCTCCATCATCGCCTCCTGGTACCGATCCTGGTGTCCTTCTAGATACTCCCACTCCTCCATGGAGAGATAGACAGCGACGTCCTGACACCTTATAGGAACCTGACAACAACAACACCGTCATCACCCAGAATCCTCCAGTGCTGTCCTGTATAATGTCCCAGCAGTCACCTCTCCGGTCATCACCCAGAATCTTCCAGTGCCGTCCTGTATAATGTCCCAGCAGTCACCTCTCCGGTCATCACCCAGAATCCTCCAGTGCTGTCCTGTATAATGTCCCAGCAGTCACCTCTCAGGTCATCACCCAGAATCCTCCAGTGCTGTCCTGTATAATGTCCCAGCAGTCACCTCTCCGGTCATCACCCAGAATCCTCCAGTGCTGTCCTGTATAATGTCCCAGAAGTCACCTCTCCGGTCATCACCCAGAATCCTCCAGTGCTGTCCTGTATAATGTCCCAGCAGTCACCTCTCCGGTCATCACCCAGAATCCTCTAGTGCTGTCCTGTATAATGTCCCAGCAGTCACCTCTCCGCTCATCACCCAGAATCCTCCAGTGCTGTCCTATATAATGTCCCAGCAGTCACCTCTCCGCTCAGCAGCTCAATCATCTTGTTGCTGAGCTCTAGGATCTTCTTCTTCCTCTCATGTATCGGGGGGTGCGGGGGAGGCTCTGTGATGGGGCCCGGGCTCCGCCCTCCTGACTCCTGGAGATGGATGATGGGAGTCACACCCTCCCCCGGTGTCTTCCTCACTATTGTGTAATCCTGTGTATGGAGAGAGACACTTAGGGAGAAGAATTCCTTCCCGACTCCAGATCTGACAATCAGTAGAAATCCCGGGATCAATAACCGTCTCCAGTAATCTGGGGCCATAACCTGGAATATTATTACACTCAGGACAGACATCCAGGCCCCTCTACAGCTCTTATAGGGAATCCCCATGACAACTCCTCCTGGCAGAGAGCTGCACACAATCACTGCTCTTACAGTAAAGAATCCTTCTCTTCCTCTTCTGGATTTCCTCTTCCTGATGTCGAACTGGTTACATAACACAATAAAGCTGATAGAAATGTAGAGGAGTTACCTCTCCGCTCAGCAGGGAGATGATCTCCAGGGTGAAGTGTAATAATCTTCTGGTGGTCTCGTCCTCGTCCATCCTCGGGGGGTCATTCAGGAGAAGGAGGAATGAACACTGGATCAGCTGGAGGGCGTCTTTACAATAAAAGGAGAAGATGAAAATAGAGGACAACATCAGAATCCATTAAAAAACCTTCAACAAAGGTTTGGGTGTGTCAGTGGTTTGTTTGCTAAGCTGCAGAGCAGGAGGCGCTGTACAATGCAAGCCTGGGTGAAGGTACAACAAAGGCTTGTGAAGGCAACGTAACTGGCGCACCCGAGTGAAACGGCGGCAGGTTTACACGGACTGTTTGGATCACCCGGCTGCGACCCGGAGGACATTGTGCAAATAAAGACATTTAAAGTTGAACTTTCCTTGGGTCACTGCCTCATTACAATTTGGTGGAGAATGCGGGCAGTGTGAACTGAGGCATACCCCAAAAGCAGCATGTCTGATCAAGTCTGCAAAGCTACAGCTCAAGCCTGCTGACATGGAGGGGCTACTAAAGCAGTTAGTACTCACCCAGCAGTACCAACATCTCCAGAGGCAACAGCAGGAGCAGCAACAGCAGGAGCAGCACCAGCAGCGCACTAATGACTTGATCGTGCAGCAGATTGCGGCTCTGCGAGAGATGCCACCAGCACCGATCCCGGAAACTCGTGAGGCCCGGGACAAGGTCCGTTCAGTCTTGAGGAAGCCGAGTCCGGAGGATGACATAGAAGCCTTCCTCACCATCTACATGCACACCATGGAGTGGGAGAACCTGCCAACTTCCCAGTGGGCTGACGTGGTGGCTCAGTTTCTGATAGGCGATGCGCAGAAGGCCTACTTTGGCCTGAGTTGCGATGATGACCAGGACTATGGGAAGCTGAAAGGTGAGATCCTTGCCCTACTGGGAGTTAATACATATTTGACAACCCAACAGGTGTTTTCATGGACCTTTGTGGAGGCCCGGCCCGCCAGGTCTCAGGCATATGACTTGCTGCATCTAGTTAAAAGGTGGCTCCAGCCTGAGACTTTGACTCTGGCCCAGATGGTGGAGCGGGTGGTGGTCGATCGGCTAGAGAGGACTCTGCCAGTAGCTATACAGAGTTGAGGTCGGCAAGGGGACCCGGGCACTTTAGACCAGGTGGTTAGCCTGATTGGGCAGTACACGGCCCAATCAGGGCCAAGGACTTCATACGGGTCTCTGCCCCACTGCTACTATCATGCAGGACCCTGCAAGCCCAGGAGCCGGTGAAACGGTCACGTCCCTCTACTGGGGACAGTCAGTACCGAGCCCATAATGAGGGGGTACCCTGGAGTGAGGGAGGCAGACCAGTGTCCCCTAAAACGGTCTCAAAGACAAATGGTGCCTCCACTATCAGGTGCTGGCAGCGCCAAGGGCCAGGACATGTGGCTGACAACTGCCCCCTGACTGTTGAACCCATGGACTGTGGGTTCACGCGCAGAGTCTCGATGTATACCCAGACAGTCTGCACCGTGACTGCAGACGCTGCGGGCAGCAAACCCCAATTGTGCCAGGTACTCGTCAAAGGGTACCAGAAGGAGGCTCTCTTGGACTCAGGGAGCCTAGTGACTCTGGTGCATGGGTCACTGGTTGCCAAGGAGAACCCCAGTGGACGGAAAGTCGGCGTTGTTTGCATACATGGGGACCTCCGAGAGTACCCGACAGCAGAGGTTACTTTTTCCACCCAGTGTGGGGAGATGAAACATGTGATGGGAGTGGTGAAGACCCTTCCTGATGGGACTGTTTTGGGAAGATACTTGCCCCTATACTGGTCCCTATAGGAGAACAAAGTTAACCCTCCCAGGGTAAATGTCCAGGCACAGAACCCAAAGATTCCGAGTCAGGGATACCTGCCGTAGGGGGTCGCTGACCTAGAGACAGAGTGTAACCCCGATAGGTTCCCCTTGAGGTATTGGCAGGAGAGGTTGAGGAGACCCCGTCGATCCCAGAGCTGGAAGTGTCCCCTGGTACTTTTGGGACAGCTCAGCTGCAGGATCCCACTCTAGCACGCGCACGAGAAAGGGTGGTAGAAATAAAAGGGGTGCCTCAACCGGGTGCAGAGGCGGTTTTCCCACGCATGGCTGTCAACCAGGATCTATTATATAGAGTTGATAAAATCCGGGATGAAGTGGTGGAACAGCTGGCAATCGTACCGCCGGGCGCTGCTAGAGATGGCTCACTCTCTCTCACACACACACACACACACGCTGGGTGAACACCTAGGGGTGAAAGAAAAACACAAGAACGTATTTTGCAGCGGTTCTTTTGGCCCAGGATTTATGCTGAGGTACAGAGGTATTGTGAGTCGTGTCCCAAGTGTCAACTTACCACACCCACTGCAAATTTCCGGACTCCATTGGTACCTCTACCCATTATAGAGGTACCTTTTCAGCGGATTGCGATGAATCTGGTGGGGCCTATAGTAAAATCTGCCCGTGGCCACCAACATATTTTGGTGGTAGTAGATTATGCCACCCGTTACCCGGAGGCAATACGTATCCCCTGCGAGCTGTTTGCCATATTCTGCTGCCTTGGGCTACCCAAGGAGATCAAGTGGCAAGGGCCAAATGAAGTCCGGGAAAAGGTCGGGGAGGTGAATTACCGAGTGTAGTGTACCAGCCCGGAAAGAGAAAACCGGAACAACTGTATCATGTGAACCTGCTAAAAGCCTGGAAAGTCCAGGAATGTTTGATTATGGATGAGACGCCAGTCGTACCGTCTCGGAACCCTTTGACACCAGCCAGGGACGAGTGTGAGGTTAAGATAAGTGATGCTCTCACTAAACAGCAGCGATGGGAGGCTCGGAATTTGATGCAGCAGAATACAGACGTATTCCAGTACTGCCTGGCGGTACATCTGTGATCCCACATGACACTGTCACCGAGCCTCGGGTAAGGGTAGGAGTGAAACAGTACTGTGTACCACCCTCCAGGCTCCTCCCGCCAGTTCCTGGATCATTTTGCCACCTGGCTTCCTCACTTTCTATCCTGTGACATCCCCACCCCCATCATGGGAGACTTTAATATCCCCATCAATGATTCCCTCTCCCAATCTGCCTCTCATCTACTTTCTCTAACCCCCTCATTCGGCCTCTCACAGATTACTAACTCTCCTACACATGAAGACGGGAATACTCTGGACCTGGTTTTCTCCCGTCTCTGCTCGCTGCATGACTTTACTAAATCCCCTCTCCCGCTCTCGGACAACAACCTTGTTTTCTTCTCTGTCAAGAACTGTCTCCTCCCCGGGACAACGCCACATACAGCAGCTTATGGACAATCTCCACACATCTTTAGCCCTCATCTCCTCCCTCTCCTGTCCAGACTTGGCATTCTCACACTACAATAATACACTGAAGAGCGCCCTAGATGAAGCAGCACCTTCTACACGCAGAAAGACCTGACACAGACAACGGCAGCCCTGGCACACAATGCAAATACGTTTTCTTCAGTGTTGCTCAAGGTGTGCTGAGCGTCAGTGGAGAAAATCTCTTTTAGCAGAGGACTTCTCCACTATAAATTCATGCTCAAAACCTATAACTCTGCCCTTCATCTGAACAAACAATCCTACTTCACCCCACTCATCACTTCACTGTCCAACAATCCAAAATGACTTTTTGAAACCTTAAACTCCCTCCTGAAACCTAATGCACAGGCCCCCACCACCAACCTCAGCGGGGAGGATCTGACCACTTATTTCCTAGAAAAAATCAACCACATACATCAGGACATCTCAGCCCAATCTCCTCAGTGCCTGGATCCCCTTCCCTGACGCACTTCAAGCTCACTAGCCATCTTTGAGCCTGTTACAGAAGAAGAAGTTACCCAGCTTCTCATTTCTTCTTGACTTACAACCAGCAACAGTGACCCCATTCCTTCACATCTCCTGCAGTCTCTCTCACCGGTGGTCACCACTCACCTGACTAAAATATTTAACCTCTCTCTTTCTTCAGGTATCTTTCCCTCCTCATTTAAACATGCCATCATAACCCCTTTACTTAAAAAGCCATTCCTGGACCAGAACCGCACTGCTAACTACAGACCTGTCTCTAATCTTCCTTACATCTCTAAACTCCTGGAATGCTTGGTCCACTCCCATCTAATCCGCTATCTCTCAGATAACTCCTCGACCCTCTACAATCTGGTTTCCGCTCCTTACACTCCACTGAAACTGCCCTCACTAAAGTCTCTAATGATCTACGAACAGCTAAATCCAAAGGTCACTGCTCCCTGCTGATTCTCCTGGATGTCTCTGCCGCATTTGACACTGTGGATCACCAGCAAATCCTTACTATGCTCTGCTCTATAGGCCTCAAGGAAACCGTTCTCTCCTGGTTCTCCTACTTCTCTGACCGCTCCTTCACTGTATCTTTTGCCGGCTACTCTTCCTCTCCTCATCCCCTTACTATCGGGGTCCCGCAGGGCTCAGTCCTAGGCCCCCTCCTCTTCTCTCTATACACTGCCCCTATTGGACAAACAATCAGCAGATTTGGGTTCCAGTATCATCTCTATGCTGAAGACACCCAATTATACAGTTCTTCCCCTTACATCACCCCTACCCGAATACAAAATACCAAGGACTGTCTGTCTGCTGTCTCTAACATCATGTCCTCCCTCTATCTTAAACTGAATCTCTCTAAAACTGAACTTCTGGTGTTTCTCCCCTCTACTAACCCAACTCTACCTAACATCGAAATTACCTTGGATGGTTCAACCATAACCCCCAAGCAGCACGCCCGCTGCCTTGGGGTCATATTCGACACTAACCTTTCCTTTACTCCCTATATCCGATCACTCGCTCACTCTTGTCACCTGCATCTTAAAAACATCTCCAGAATCCGACCTTTTCTCACCTTTGAAACTGCTAAAACTCTTACTGTCGCTCTTATTCACTCTCGTCTGGACTACTGCAACTCTCTTCTGATCGGTCTCCCTCTTACCAAACTTTCTCCTCTCCAATCCATCCTGAATGTGGCAGCTGGGGTCGTATTTCTGTCCAGCCGCTTCACCGATGCTTCCATCTTGTGCCAGTCATTACACTGGTTGCCCATTCGCTACAGGGTCCAATATAAAGTCATCGCTCTCACCCACAAAGCTCTCCACAGTTCTGTACCGCCTTATATCTCCTCTCTCATCTCTGTCTATCGCCCTACACGTGCCCTCCGTTCTACAAATGACCTAAGACTAACATCCCTCATAATCTGAACCTCGCACCTCCGTCTCCAAGACTTCTCTCTTGCTGCGCCAGTTCTCTGGAATGCTCTACCCCAGACGATCCGACTGATGCCTAGCCCCATGTCTTTAAGCGCGCTTTAAAAACCCATCTCTTTAAACAAGCCTACCAACTTAACTACTCAGTAAACCAACTTTCCCCTGTTCCCTCCTTCTAAATATTATTCAGAATCTGTTCCCTACTCTTCATCTGTCTCCACACCCTCCATGCACACGATAACTGTACTCGATACTTGATTATTGCACTTACAGTGCCTACAAGTAGTATTCAACCCCCTGCAGATTTAGCTGGTTTGATAAGATGCAAATAAGTTAGAGCCTTCAAACTGCAAACGAGAGTAGGTTTTATGAACAGAAGCATAAATCTTACAAACCAAAAAGTTATGTTGCTCAGTTGAATTTTATTAAATTTTAAACATAAAAGTGTGGGTCAATTATTATACAACCCCTATGTTTAATATTTTGTGGAATAACCCTTGTTTGCAATTACAGCTAATAATCGTCTTTTATAAGACCTGATCAGGCCGGCACAGGTCTGTGGAGTTATCTTGGCCCACTCCTCCATGCAGATCTTCTCCAAGTTATCTAGGTTCTTTGGGTGTCTCATGTGGACTTTATTCTTGAGCTCCTTCCACAAGTTTTCAATTGGGTTAAGGTCAGGAGACTGACTAGGCCACTCCAACACCTTGACTTTTTCCCTCTTGAACCAGGCCTTGGTTTTCTTGGCTGTGTGCTTTGGGTCGTTGTCTTGTTGTAAGATGAAATTACGACCCATCTTAAGATCCTTGATGGAGGAGCGGAGGTTCTTGGCCAAAATCTCCAGGTAGGCCGTGCTATCCATCTTCCCATGGATGCAGACCAGATGGCCAGGCCCCTTGGCAGAGAAACAGCCCCACAGCATGATGCTGCCACCACCATGCTTGACTGTAGGGATGGTATTCTTGGGGTCGTATGCAGTGCCATCCAGTCTCCAAACGTCACGGCACCAAAGATCTCGATCTTGGTCTCATCAGACCATAGAACCTTGAACCAGTCTGTCTCAGAGTCCTCCAAGTGATCATGAGCAAACTGTAGACGAGCCTTGACATGACGCTTTGAAAGTAAAGGTACCTTACGGGCTCGTCTGGAACGGAGACCATTGCGGTGGAGTACGTTACTTATGGTATTGACTGAAACCAATGTTCCCACTGCCATGAGATCTTCCCGGAGCTCCTTCCTTGTTGTCGTTGGGTTAGCCTTGACTCTTCGGACAAGCCTGGCCTCGGCACGGGAGGACACTTTCAAAGGCTGTCCAGGCCGTGGAAGGCTAACAGTAGTTCCATAAGCCTTCCACTTACGGATGATGCTCCCAACAGTGGAGACAGGTAGGCCCAACTCCTTGGAAAGGGTTTTGTACCCCTTGCCAGCCTTGTGACCCTCCACGATCTTGTCTCTGATGGCCTTGGAATGCTCCTTTGTCTTTCCCATGTTGACCATGTCTGAGTGCTGTTCACAAGTTTGGGGAGGGTCTTAAATAGTCAGAAAAGGCTGGCAAAAGAGATCTTTAATCCACACATGTGAAGCTCATTATTCTTGGTGCCTGAACTACTTCTTAATACTTTAGGGGGACCAAACAGAATTCTTGTGGTTTGAGGGGTTGAATAATAAATGACACTCTGAATTAACTTTTAACGTTTTAAAAAAAAATGTTGCTGCAGTGCATTTCCCACTTCCAGGCTGATCTACATTACAAATGTCACAATGCCAAGTTAATTCCGCATGTGTCAACCAGCTAAATCTGCAGGGGGTTGAATACTACTTGTAGGCACTGTATACATACGGGCTGATGACTGGATCATGCAGCTTTATATTAAAATCCCTATTTATTATAAATTGTCAGACCTGAAATAACAAGCACTTTTCACCTATTGTGTCCCCCCATTCCCTTGTAGATTGTAAGTGTGCGAGCAGCCGGACCCTCGCTCCTAATGTAACTGTTTAAACTGTCTTACCTTGTGTTGAATTTATTGTCTGTACATGTCCCCGCTTAATTGTAAAGTGCTGCGTGTCAGGGACGGCATCGGCAGGATCACACAATATCCCACCGCTGCCACCAATTTGTCAGGGACGGCACCGGCAGGATCATACAATATCCCACCGCTGCCACCAATTTGTCAGGGAATCCCCAACACACACAGTCAGGACGACACCGGGGAGATCACACAATATCTCACCGTGCCGTCACGCTGTCCGTATTTCGTCCAGAGTCGCAAGCACGCGATCCAGACTACTCTCTACGTAGGTATCGGTAAGTGACCAGTGAGCATATGGCACAACACCCTGGGTTCCACAGCCTGGAAACCGTATTGAACGCCTTCCATACGTCACTGTCAGCTTCACGATAGCCCAATTATTAATGCTCGGTGACAGTAGGTGCATTGGAGCCTGCATGACTGAAAGCCGGCGGCTTCTCGATGCCGCACACTCAGTACAGCGGCCGGGCACCTCCCTAATGCTATTAACAAGCGGATTAACCCCATATGTGCATGATACTGGCGATATCCAACCAGACAGGTTCCCTGTAAGGAACAATGCACAATAAATGTAAATCACTACAAATCTGAGACCTCAGAGAAATGTAACATCTTATTCTGGTCGTGTCCGATACGAAACTCTTTCTATTCCCCCCTAACATGTAGACTGAGCAGGGCCCTCCCTTATATTGTACCATACTGATACCGGGGGAGGGACGTCACCAGAGTAACCGACCAGTGTGGGACGTCGGATCAGGGGACAGAGGACCCCATCAGTCACCAGAACAGGAGTCCTGAGACCCCAACAAGCTCAGGAGGAACGACCCTTCATAGCCCTCATTACTGTTCGGCCATTATGTCATGAAGCGATGAATCTTCCTAATATTTCTTCTGCTGTCGCCTTATGAGGCTTCATTGTCCTCCAAACACAATCAGAAATCTGCAGATTTATCCACAGAATTTAAAATCAAACGCTGTGGACAATCACTTTCCTGTGTGAGCGATGGGGGAGGGGAGCGGAGAAGACGAGACAGGGAGGGAGCGAGAACAGCAGCACAAGAGTCACATGTACAAGGCAAAAAAAGAGGAGAAAAGCCGAAAATGGGAGATTCATCATTACACGTCATCTACAGCGAACCTGGTGTAAGAGGCCGGAGCTCCTCCATCATCACCTCCTGGTACCGATCCTGGTGTCCTTCTAGATACTCCCACTCCTCCATGCAGAGATAGACAGCGAAGTCCTGACACCTTATAGGAACCTGACAACAACGACACCATCATCACCCAGAATCCTCCAGTGCTGTCCTGTATAATGTCCCAGCAGCCACCGCTCCGGTCACAACCCAGAATCCTCCAGTGCTGTCCTGTATAATGTCCCAGCAGTCACCTCTCCGGTCATCACCCAGAATCCTCCAGTGCCATCCGGTATAATGTCCCAGCAGTCACCTCTCCGGTCATCACCCAGAATCCTCCAGTGCTGTCCAGTATAATGTCCCAGCAGTCACCTCTCCGCTCATCACCCAGAATACTCCAGTGCTGTCCTGTATAATGTCCCAGCAGTCACCTCTCCGGTCATCACCCAGAATCCTCCAGTGCCATCCGGTATAATGTCCCAGCAGTCACCTCTCCAGTCATCACCCAGAATCCTCCAGTGCCGTCCTGTATAATGTCCCAGCAGTCACCTCTCCGCTCATCACCCAGAATCCTCCAGTGCTGTCCTGTATAATGTCCCAGCAGTCACCTCTCCGCTCATCACCCAGAATCCTCCAGTGCTGTCCTGTATAATGTCCCAGCAGTCACCTCTCCGCTCATCACCCAGAATCCTCCAGTGCTGTCCTGTATAATGTCCCAGCAGTCACCTCTCCGCTCAGCAGCTCAATCATCTTGTTGCTGAGCTCTAGGATCTTCCTCTTCCTCTCATGTATCGGGGGGTGCGGGGGAGGCTCTGTGATGGGGCCCGGGCTCCGCCCTCCTGACTCCTGGAGATGGATGATCGGAGTCACTCCCTCCCCCGGTGTCTTCCTCGCTATTGTGTAATCCTGTGTATGGAGAGAGACACTTAGGGAGAAGAATTCCTTCCCGACTCCAGATCTGACAATCAGTAGAAATCCCGGGATCAATAACCGTCTCCAGTAATCTGGGGCCATAACCTGGAATATTATTACACTCAGGACAGACATCCAGGCCCCTCTACAGCTCTTATAGGGAATCCCCATGACAACTCCTCCTGGCAGAGAGCTGCACACAATCACTGCTCTTACAGTAAAGAATCCTTCTCTTCCTCTTCTGGATTTCCTCTTCCCGATGTCGGACTTGTTACATAACACAATAAAGCTGATAGAAATGTAGAGGAGTTACCTCTCCGCTCAGCAGGGAGATGATCTCCAGGGTGAAGTGTAATAATCTTCTGGTGGTCTCGCCCTCGTCCATCCTCGGGGGGTCATTCAGGAGGAGGGATGAGCACTGGATCAGCTGGAGGGATCTCGTCCTGCCGGCGTCTTCATGATAAAGGAGAAGATGGAGATCACAGGGGACGATATAACGACAATCACTGAATTCTGCCCCAAATATCCGACATTTATCAGGAAGAATCTGGAGGAAAAGCCACAAACTCCACCGCGGCCTCCTCCACCGATCTGACCGCTCATTATCAGCCTCGTAGGAGGACGGTCACTGTGGTAACTACACCGCCAGCAGAGGACGGTCACCGTGGTAACTACACCGCCAACGGAGGACGGTCACCGTGGTAACTACAGCGCCAGCAGGGGGCGGTCACCGTGGTAACTCCACCTCCAGCGGGGGACGGTCACCGTGGTAACTACACCTCCAGCAGGGGGTCAGGGAGATTCCATGCAAGTAACAGGACCCCCTCCTCACCCGCAGTCTCACACCGCTCCCTGTGCAGCCCCCATACAGGAACATCCACTTATCTGCGCCCCCAAATCACCTCAGCTCCTCGGTGTAATCGCCACAGCCTCAGCAGAGAGCAATGGAGAGCGAGGCCCCGCCCCTTCCGGTGACATCATCAAGTCACATGGCTATGTCGTCCTTTAGCCCACGTGTATTTAGTCTCTACCTCTCCTGAGCCCCGCCCCTGATCACATGACGGTGACGTCACCACAGGTCCTCCGCTCTCAGTGCAGCAGCCTCTTCCTGTGGTGTCTCTCTCCCTCTCCGCCGTCTCTCTCTCCCCCCCCCTCCGCCGTCTCTCCCCCTCCCTCCCCCCCTCCTCCGCCGTCTCCCTCCCCCCCCCTCCGCCGTCTCCCTCCCCCCCCCTCCGCCGTCTCCCTCCCCCCCCCTCCGCCGTCTCCCTCCCCCTCCTCCGCCGTCTCTCTCCCCCCCCTCCGCCGTCTCCCTCCCCCTCCTCCGCCGTCTCTCTCCCCCCCTCCGCCGTCTCCCTCCCCCTCCTCCGCCGTCTCTCTCCCCCCCTCCGCCGTCTCTCTCCCCCCCTCCGCCGTCTCTCTCCCCCCCTCCGCCGTCTCTCTCTCCTCCTCCGCCGTCTCTCTCCCCCTCCTCCGCCGTCTCTCTCCCCCTCCGCCGTCTCTCTCCCCCTCCGCCGTCTCTCTCCCCCTCCTCCGCCGTCTCTCTCCCCCTCCTCCGCCGTCTCTCTCCCCCTCCTCCGCCGTCTCTCTCCCCCTCCGCCGTCTCTCCCCCCCCTCCTCCGCCGTCTCTCTCCCCCCCTCCGCCGTCTCTCTCTCCTCCTCCGCCGTCTCTCTCTCCTCCTCCGCCGTCTCTCTCCCCCTCCTCCGCCGTCTCTCTCCCCCTCCGCCGTCTCTCTCCCCCTCCGCCGTCTCTCTCCCCCTCCTCCGCCGTCTCTCTCCCCCTCCTCCGCCGTCTCTCTCCCCCTCCTCCGCCGTCTCTCTCCCCCTCCGCCGTCTCTCCCCCCCCTCCTCCGCCGTCTCTCTCCCCCCCTCCGCCGTCTCTCTCCCCCCCCTCCGCCGTCTCTCTCCCCCTCCTCCGCCGTCTCTCTCCCCCTCCTCCGCCGTCTCTCTCCCCCTCCTCCGCCGTCTCTCTCCCCCTCCTCCGCCGTCTCTCTCCCCCTCCTCCGCCGTCTCTCTCCCCCTCCCCCGCCGTCTCTCTCCCCATGCGGGGCCGTGTATTCTGTGCGGAGCACCATGCGGGGCCGTGTATACTGTGCGGAGCACCGTGCGGGGCCATGTATACTGTGCGGAGCACCGTGCGGGTCCGTGTATACTGTGCGGAGCACCGTGCGGGGCCGTGTATACTGTGCGGAGCACCATGCGGGGCCGTGTATACTGTGCGGAGCACCATGCGGGGCCGTGTATACTGTGCGGAGCACCGTGCGGGTCCGTGTATACTGTGCGGAGCACCGTGCGGGGCCATGTATACTGTGCGGAGCACCGTGCGGGGCCGTGTATACTGTGCGGAGCCGTGTATACTGTGCGGAGCACCGTGCTTGGCCGTGTATACAGTGCGGAGCACCGTGCTTGGCCGTGTATACAGTGCGGAGCACCGTGCTTGGCCGTGTATACAGTGCGGAGCACCGTGCGGGGCCGTGTATACTGTGCGGAGCACCGTGCGGGGCCGTGTATACTGTGCGGAGCACCGTGCGGGGCCGTGTATACTGTGCGGAGCACCGTTGGGGGCCGTGTATACAGTGCGGAGCACCGTGCGGGACCGTGTATACAGTGCGGAGCACCATGCGGAGCCGTGTATACAGTGCGGAGCCGTGTATACAGTGCGGAGCCGTGTATACAGTGCGGAGCACCATGCAGAGCCGTGTATACAGTGCGGAGCACCGTGCGGGGCCGTGTATACAGTGCGGAGCACCGTGCGGGGCCGTGTATACTGTGCGGAGCACCGTGCGGAGCCGTGTATACTGTGCGGAGCACCGTGCGGAGCCGTGTATACTGTGCGGAGCACCGTGCGGAGCCGTGTATACTGTGCGGAGCACCGTGCGGAGCCGTGTATACTGTGCGGAGCCGTGTATACTGTGCGGAGCACCATACGGAGCCGTGTATACAGTGCGGAGCACCGTGCGGAGCCGTGCATACTGTGCGGAGCACCGTGCGGGGCCGTGTATACTGTGCGGAGCACCGTGCGGGGCCGTGTATACTGTGCGGAGCCGTGTATACTGTGCGGAGCACCGTGCGGAGCCGTGTATACTGTGCGGAGCACCGTGCGGGGCCGTGTATTCTGTGCGGAGCACCGTGCGGGGCCGTGTATACAGTGCGGAGCACCATGCGGGGCCGTGTATACTGTGCGGAGCCGTGTATACTGTGCCATGCGGGGCCGTGTATACAGTGCGGAGCACCATGCAGGGCCGTGTATACAGTGCGGAGCACCATGCGGGGCCGTGTATACAGTGCGGAGCCGTGTATACAGTGCGGAGCACCGTGCGGGGCCGTGTATACTGTGCGGAGCACCGTGCGGGGCCGTGTATACTGTGCGGAGCACCGTGCGGGGCCGTGTATACTGTGCGGAGCACCGTGCGGGGCCGTGTATACTGTGCGGAGCACCGTGCGGGGCCGTGTATACTGTGCGGAGCACCGTGCGGGGCCGTGTATACTGTGCGGAGCACCGTGCGGGGCCGTGTATACTGTGCGGAGCACCGTGCGGAGCAGTGTATACTGTGCGGAGCACCGTGCGGAGCAGTGTATGCTGTGTGGAGCACCGTGCGGGGCCGTGTATACAGTGCGGAGCACCGTGCGGGACCGTGTATACTGTGCGGAGCACCGTGCGGAGCAGTGTATACTGTGCGGAGCACCGTGCGGAGCAGTGTATACTGTGCGGAGCACCGTGCGGAGCAGTGTATACTGTGTGGAGCACCGTGCGGGGCCGTGTATACAGTGCGGAGCACCGTGCGGGACCGTGTATACAGTGCGGAGCACCATACGGAGCCGTGTATACTGTGCGGAGCACCATGCGGAGCCGTGTATACTGTGCGGAGCACCATGCGGGCCGTGTATACTGTGCGGAGCACCATGCGGGGCCGTGTATACTGTGCGGGGCCGTGTATACTGTGCGGAGCACCGTGCGGGGCCGTGTATACAGTGCGGAGCACCGTGCGGGGCCGTGTATACAGTGCGGAGCACCGTGCGGGGCCGTGTATACTGTGCGGGGCACCATGCGGGCCGTGTATACTGTGCGGGGCACCATGCGGGCCGTGTATACTGTGCGGAGCACCATGCGGGGCCGTGTATACTGTGTGGGGCCGTGTATACAGTGCGGAGCACCGTGCGGGGCCGTGTATACAGTGCGGAGCACCGTGCGGAGCCGTGTATACTGTGCGGAGCAGCGTGCGGGGCCGTGTATACTGTGCGGAGCAGCGTGCGGGGCCGTGTATACTGTGCGGAGCACCGTGCGGAGCCGTGTATACTGTGCGGAGCCGTGTATACTGTGCGGAGCTCCATGCGGGGCCGTGTGTACTGTTCGGAGCACCGTGTGTACTGTGCGGAGCACCGTGTGTACTGTGCGGAGCCGTGTATACTGTGCGGAGCACCATGCGGGGCCGTGTATACAGTGCGGAGCACCATGCGGAGCCGTGTATACAGTACTGTATGGAGGGCTGTGTGGGGCCCATTATACTGTATGGAGGGCTATGTGGGGGTCATTATACTGTATGGAGGATTGTCTGTGGGGCCCATTATACTGTATGGAGGACTCTCTGTGGGGCCCATTATACTGTATGGAGGGCTGTGTGGGGGCCATTATACTGTATGGAGGACTATGTGGGGCCATTATACTGTATGGAGGGCTGTGTGGGGGCCATTATACTGTATGGAGGACTATGTGGGGTCCATTATACTGTATGGAGGACTCTCTGTGGGGGCCATTATACATGTATGGAGGGCTGTGTGGGGGCCATTATACTGTATGGAGGACTCTGTGAGGCCCATTATACTGTATGGAGGACTATGTGGGGCCCATTATACTGTATGGAGGGCTATGTGGGGCCCATTATATTGTATGGAGGGCTGTGTGGGGATTACAGTTGGAGAATCATACTGTGATGGGGTCACCATTCTTTGTTGGGGGAATTGAGGGAGAGGGGTACAGTAGGGTCATCATACTGTGAGTGTGGGGGTATCATACTGTGTTTGGGGGCACTTTTGTTTGCATCATACATTATCTATTTCATTCAAGGATTTTTATCCTCTATTAAATTACATATATAAATTAGGCCATTGGGCCATATGCTTTTTATTGCTTTTACATAACATATTATAATATTCCACTATAATTTTTAAATTAATCGTTTTAGACATATATTTTAATAAATATCCAGGTTGGTCGGCGACTTTGTCCGAGCTTTGACCTTTGGCCTCTGTGTATTTGAATGTGACATCCCTGGCTGTAAAGGGAACCTGTCACGTCCTGGCTGCGCTCTACACGGCCCCCATTGCTTTGCTAGTGATGCAATGTGCATCACACTAACAAGCTTTTTTCATTAAAATCGGTGGTAGTATAATGATTTTATAACATTATATATACATTGTCCTACCTGCTCGTTTTCAGTCATAGGGGTGTGATCCCGCTATTCAATCAGGGGCGGCGCTGCATACAGTCACTGCTGGCGCCGTCCATGTATTGGAATGTTGCTCCCAGAAAGCTCTGATATTGTGGGGCGCATGCGCATTTCTACATGTCCGGCCGCTGGTCCTGCGCCTGCGCAGTGAGGCTGTGGCTCCACAGATATTTCTATACTGTACGTATATTTTGTGGAAGCATAATTGCCGTTTATGTTTTGTCAGGAGCATCTTTCTTATTACAACATTACCTGATCCCAGTATTTACATATGATCCACAATGGGTTAACCTCAAATGGTCTATTGTAACCGTACAATGACAACTAGTCTAATGCTGCTGTCAGATTACTCTGGGCCAGGGGCTCCTTCCCTGTCCTAACTCTAGGGGCACCCTAGTCATCCCTGATCCCCAGGTTACTTCTGATGGTGAAGATGCTGGGGCCACCGACCTTGCCGTACTCCTGAATCAACCCTTTTCTGTCCCCTCCCCCACCCAGGGAAGTGGGGGGAGAATAATGTATATAAATACACAAGGATAATAAAAATACCAATCATACTGATATGTACTGACAGACAACAGAGAGGAACACCGGGGAGGAAAGGAAGGAAAAACCAAATAGGAGAGGATGGGACAATGCACACAACCGAAACACCAAGCAACAGTCAAAGATCAACACTCCATATGCCTCTACCGAACACCGAATCCTGCGCTCCTCACCAGGCAGTACAAGACTTACACTGGCAATGCAGATAGCCAGAGCAAAGACTATATAGGAGAGGGGAGTGGCTGATGCTGCACAGCTGAGAACCTCCAAGAAGGAAGCTACAGAGACGCAAAGCTGAGCAGTTTAACTCCTGCACTGCTGACAGAAGCCTGAACTGTTCAATATGAAGGAGAAGTGCTTCTATTCGATGCAGGAGTACGTGAACTCAGACGCTGCTGTCTTCTGACCTCTCTCTGTTGCGGTAAACCTGTGACAGCTGGGTTTTCTGTTCCATGTCTGTTCTCACTTGTTCTCAATGAGTAACTTTGCAATTTAATTAAGATACCTGTGTGTTAACCGGAACTCAGTATATAAGCAGCTACTCACCGTTGTCGATCATCATGATTAAGGGTAGATATCGCCTGTCATGTGAGCTGTATTGCTGATGGCTTGTTTTATCCTCCACTGAGCACTTTGTCAATAAAGCCATTTCACAGTCCGTTGAGCTGGATTCCCCTCTCTTCTTTGGGTAACAGATATTCCCTGGACCCACTGCTTGAAGTTGCTTCTCAGCCCATCCACCACATCAGAACTTTTTGCGGTGCACCTCAGGAGTCAGCTGTTATTTCCTTATCAGGGCCTATTTGGTGGCCTCATAGTCTCCGTCTTGATCTCGAGGGAGAGAGGCGAACACATCCAGAGCTTTGCTTTATAGCAGTTACATATCGGGCTCACTGGTAATCAGGCAGTTGGTATTGACAGCAGAATTTCGCAAATCTTCTCAAAAATGTGTCCCGATCAGCGTCTTTCTCCATGACAGGATAATGCTCAGGACTGGATTTAACCCTTACTGAAATTGTAAGTAATAGTACGTCCCTGTGCCCTTGGCCTTATGGACCAAGTACGTACTATTACGCACAATGTCATAGTGCCCACACAGCTTCTGTGCGGGGAGATCGTCGCCGGGTGTCAGCTGACTCTCACAGCTGACACACTGTGCTATATGCCAGGAGCAATCCCGCACCTCTCCCGGCACATTAACCCCTGAAATGCTGTGCTTGAAGTCGATCGTAGCATTCTGGGAGCAAGCAACACTCCTCTTACCTTGAATGGGGACTCCGTGATGTGTGCTCAGGGTCCCGATCGATGCCATGGTGACCCAGCGACATCTGGGTCGCCAGACATCAGGAAGTTAGGTAGCTTGTGCTCAGTGCATGCTCTACTTAACTTGCGTCTGCAGGACTGACAGCCTGCAAAGCATAGAGATGCTACTGCTGCATCTGTATGCTATGCAAGCGATGAGCCTGCAAAAAGTGAAAGTCCCATAGTAGGACAAAGTGTAAAAGAAAGTGTCAGAAAGTGAAAAAAAAAATTAAAAATATTAAAGGAAAAATAATCCAAAAATAAAAACTATATACTGTACTAATAAATATTATGAAAAATAAATAAAAGTACACATATTTGATATCGCCACATCCAGAACGACCTGACCTATAAAACTGTTCCACTAATTAACCCCTTTAGTGAACATTGTAAAAAACAAAACCTGAAGCAAAAAACGATGCTTTATCAACATACCGCCAAACTGAAAATGGAATAAAACACAATCAAAAAGACAAATGTAAATAAAAATGGTATCGCTGAAAACACCATCTTGTCCCGCAAAAAAACAACCCACCATACAGCTCAATCAGCCGAAAAATAAAAAAAAGTTATAGCTCTCAGAATAAAGCGATGCACAAAAAAATTCTTTTTTCTATAAAATAGTTTTTATTGTGTAAAAGTGCCAAAACATAAAAAAGATATAAATGTTGTACCGCCGTAAAAGTACTGGCCTTATCAATTTTACCACACGCAGAACCGCATAAAAAAAAAAAAAAAATCCTGAATTGTTGTTTATTCTGCCTCCCAAAGATCCCAAAAATCGGAATAGAAAGCGATCAAAAAATGTGTGCCCGAAAATGGTAGCGATAAAAACGTCAACTCGTCCCTCAAAATACAAGCCCTTACATGACTGTTGGCCAAAATATGGAAAATGTATGGCTGAAATATGGAAAAATGATTGCAAAAACTAGTCTTTGCAAAAAATAGCATCTTTTAGTGTTTGACCGCTGCCAAACATAAAAACCCGAAATGAATCCAGTATCGTTGTAATCGCACCGACCTGAAGAATAAAGTCATCTAATCACTTATACCGCACGAGGAACAGCGTAAAAAATAAACTCTAGGTTTAGGGTTGTGCTAGGGTTAGGGTTGTGTTGGGGTTGGGAGTTTTTCAAAAGTAAAGAAAAAAAAATAATGACGATATAGCGACTAGTGTTGAGCGCAAGTGCTCGCTTCTTGAGTTTGCATCGCGTGCTCTGGTATGCACCGCGTATTGCCGGTGCTCGAGTGTCATGCTCGAGTCTCCACCCCATATGTTTCGCGGCTGTTATACAGCCAAAAAAGCCTTCCGAGGATTGCCTGCCATGCACGAGCGATTCCCGGATTCCAGCCAATTTTCTGTTCAAAATGTCACACAGTGTTCTTTCCCTTGTGAACCCTGCTGTGTGCCCAGTGTATTTTTCCCACATATGTGGTATCAATGTTTTGTAAATTTTGTTGGAAAAATGAGAAATCGCTGGTCAACTTTTAACCCTTATAACTTCCTAACAAAAAAAAAATTGTGCTGATGTAAAGTAGACATGTGGGAAATGTTATTAACTATTTTGTGTGAGATTTCTCTCTGACTTAAGGGCATGAAAATTCAAACTTTGAAAATTGCGCAATTCATATCAAATAAATTTTGCCACTATCATGAAGGACAATATGTCACGAAAAAACAATCACAGAATCCGGGGGATCCGTTGAAGCGTTCCAGAGTTATTACCTCATAAAGTGACAGTGGTCAGAACTGTAAAAATTGGCCTGGTCAGTAACCCTAGAACGCATGACCATAAAAATCTACTTTTTCACATACCTGGGGCCTTTTAGGCCCGTGTGCAAATAACATGGAATAACTTAAACAAAAATGACAAACAACTACATACCTGAGGAATACCTGGAGTTTCTAAATTCTAACTAAAGTAATCTTGCAGAAAATAGAAAACAATTAACAGGGCGGGCCTGCGAGGCCCCAGGTATGCGTTCTAGGGTTAACGTGCAAACCACCTTCAGGGGTAAAGGGCTTAAAGGTGTGGACATTACTGGACTCGCTGTTCAGTAGGGTGGATGGCTCCGTCTGGAGTCGTGCTAACGCCAGCTGGTGCTCTCGTTCGAGTTGGGCCTGTTGCTCGGCTCTCTCAGCCTCCCGCTTGGCCTGACGCTCAGCAGACTTTCACACGGCTTGTTGCTCAGCCTGTGCCTGACGATCGGCTTGTGGAACAGCAGCCTCTCACTCTTGATGTTGCTGAATCTGCTTTAGTTGTCCCTCACAATCGTTTGTGTCGAGTTGCAGGAAGGCCATCTGCAGGTGGTGGTCCATGCTAGGCTTACCAAGTGACGGGTTAACAAACACAGCTTATCAAGGAAAATACCAGCCAAAATATAACATTTATTAGATCATATAATTAAAATAGTCAAAGACCAGAAAAAAAACACTCCATATGGGACAAATACGCGCAATAACACTTTTAGATAATATAAAACTTGCTGCCCCAAAAATAGGTATGGAATGATAAATCTCTATCTCACCCTAGTGATACCTTGAAAAGTGTCCCTCCCAGGCTGCGGAAGTTGGCACCCTAGCTTTGACGTAATGTGGCGCCCCTGCCCACTGACGGCTAGCCCTGGTAGACCACTTATTTCCACCAGAAATACCAGTTGACCTGAAGTCCATCACCCACCAGACAAAATACAATGCTTTACTAATATGAAGGCAAGTCAGAGGAAAAACCTAATAGTTAGATAAACCTTAGTATGCTTAAAAGGTATATCGCGGGTGAGAGTATCACAAATAATTAAAAAATCCCATTTACCAGGCATCAAATGCTCAAAACAAGGCATAGAAATTGGCATCAATTTGTTTCAGCCTCGGTGAAGTAAACATAGTCTCTATAGGCCGTGCAATAACAATAATATCGGTAGATACAGTTATATGAAAAAGTTTGGGCACCCCTATTAATCTTAAGCTTAATGTTTTATAAAAATTGGTGTTTTTGCAACAGCTATTTCAGTTTGATATATGTAATAACTGTTGGACACAGTAATGTTTCTGCCTTGAAATGAGGTTTATTGTACTAACAGAAAATGTGCAATCTGCATTCAAACAAAATTTGACAGGTGCATAAGTATGGGCACCCCACCAGAAAAGTGACATTAATATTTAGTAGATCCTCCTTTTGCAAAAATAACAGCCTCTAGTGGCTTCCTGTAGCTTTTAATGAGTTCCTGGATCCTGGATGAAGGTATTTTTGACCTTTCCTCTTTACAAAACAATTCCAGTTCAGTTAAGTTTGATGGTCGCCGAGCATGGACAGCCGTCTTCAAATGATCCCACAGATGTTCAATGATATTCAGGTCTGTGGACTGGGATGGCCATTCCAGAACATTGTAATTGTTCCTCTGCATGAATGCCTGAGTAGATTTGGTGCGGTGTTTTGGATCATTGTCTTGCTGAAAGATCCATCCCCTGCGTAACTTCAACTTTATCACTGATTCTTGAACATTATTGTCAAGAATCTGCTGATACTGAGTGGAATCCATGCGTCCCTCAACTTTAACAAGATTCCCGGTGCCGGCATTAGCCACACAGCCCCAAAGCATGATGGAACCTCCACCAAATTTTACTGTGGGTAGCAAGTGTTTTTCTTGGAATGCTGTGTTTTTTTGCCGCCATGCATAACGCCTTTTTGTATGACCAAACAACTCAATCTTGGTTTCATCAGTCCACAGGACCTTCTTCCAAAAAGAAATTGGCTTCTCCAAATGTGCTTTTGCATACCTCAGCCGACTCTTTTGTGGCGTGCTTGCAGAAACGGCTTCTTTCGCATCACTCTCCCATACAGCTTCTCCTTGTACAAAGTGAGTTGTATAGTTGACCGATGCACAGTGACACCATCTGCAGCAAGTTGATGCTGCAGCTCTCTGGAGGTGGTCTGAGGATTGTCCTTGACTGATCTCACCATTCTTCTTCTCTGCCTTTCTGATGTTTTTCTTGGCCTGCCACTTCTGGCCTTAACAAGAACTGTCCCTGTGTTCTTCCATTTCCTTACTATGTTCCTCACAGTGGAAACTGACAGGTTAAATCTCTGAGACAACTTTTTGTATCCTTCCCCTGAACAACTATGTTGAATAATCTTTGTTTTCAGATCATTTGACAGTTGTTTTGAGGAGCCCATGATGCCACTCTTCAGAGGAGATTCAAACAGGAGAACAACTTGCAAGTGGCCAATTTAAGTAGCTTTTCTCATGATTGCATACACCTGGCTATGAAGTTCAAAGCTCAATGAGGTTACAAAACCAAAAAAGTGCTTTAGTAAGTCAGTAAAAAGTAGGTAGGAGTATTTAAAACAAAAAAATTATAAGGGTGCCCATACTTATGCACCTGTCAAATTTTGTTTGAATGCAGATTGCACATTTTCTGTTAGTACAATAAACCTCATTTCAAGGCAGAAACATGACTGTGTCCAACAGTTATTACATATATCAAACTGAAATAGCTGTTGCAAAACCACCAATTTTTATAAAACATTAAGCTTAAAATTAATAGGGGTGCCCAAACTTTTTCATATAACTGTAAAAGAGTTTATTGCCTAGACAATCGAATGATATAGTAACCTAACTTCTTGTCCTATTAAGTCGCTAGTAGGTGTCCCTGCCTTGCTGCGTAGGTTGGCACCCTAACTTGAAGGTAACATGATGCCCCCGCTCACCAACGACTCCTAATACAATCTGATATGTGTCCTATGCTGAAGCATACCCAAATAACCACATAGCATCCATGAAGTGAAGTCAACCAGTCTGACTGTACAGACTGCAGCAAGAACCTCCTTATTCAGCTGTCTGTACCAGACCTCCCCAACTGTAGCCATGATTCCCAAATAGAAGATTGGTGAGAAAAACAGGAAAGGGTGCAACTGCTACACGTACACTATTGTCCCAGGTAAAAAATGAAACATTGAGTCTGATCCTCAAAACTCTGCACAGAATCCTCGCAAGGACCGTGCAAGTTTTAGTGACAGGAATGATTTCTCAAACTAGATCATTGATGTTCTGTAATGTTCCACCCCTGCCACCAATTGAGAGATCACCCAGATCCCACTGCTGTCACCAGTTTGTCAGGGGACGCAACTCCGTCGCCTCCAATCGTCAGGACAATTACACAGTTGACTGACGAGTGATGGACGATGCTGCAGCTGCTTCCACTGCTAGTTCGGCTATTGGGCAACTAACAGTGAGCGTATGGTATATACACCTCCATTTCCAATGCTTGGATATATGTTTTAGATACACCCCTACCCCTTACAGTCACTGCCAACTCCACGATAATAAAAAAGGAACCACTACTAGCTACCACTGCCAATCGTTTATACAGGCCAATTGGATACCCGTTACAGGCAGCATAAGGGTATGTGCACACGGTGCGTTTTTGATGTGGTAAATCTGTGTGAATTTGGCCCCAAAAACGCATTGCAAACCTTATCCCAGCATTTTCTATGAGAATTTGTAAGATCTGTGCACATGATCAGGAATTGCTATTAAATTTTATATATTTATGCCAGAAAGATAGGCAGTGTTTATAAAAAATATACATGATGATATAAAATGGTAAAAACACAACACGATATATACAATTACATGAAATAAAAAGGAATAATGAAAGAAAACCACTAAACCTGATGTCACAGAAATGGCTCACAGCTTAGCG
Organism: Phyllobates terribilis; assembly: GCF_046119375.1. Classification (NCBI taxonomy): domain Eukaryota; kingdom Metazoa; phylum Chordata; class Amphibia; order Anura; family Dendrobatidae; genus Phyllobates; species Phyllobates terribilis. Next base: position 553,539 of record NW_027363130.1, read on the forward strand.
GAGGGAAGCACTCCGATTGGGAAAATGGTCAGAACCCACAACAAACTACACTGGCTTGCCAAAGTATTCAACCCCATGGCATGTTTTGTGTTTTGCTACCTCACAACCTGGAATTTCCTTTTTTCTAAAGGTTTGTATCAGTTCATGTAAAGAACATACCTACAACTGTGAACATTTGGTTTTCTTTGTATTTTGAAGCAAACAACAAATAGGACAAAAAAACTGAAACCCAGTGTCCATAACTATTCACCTCTCTAGAGTCAGTACTTTTGTAGATCCTCCTTTTGCAGCAATTACAGATGCAAGTCGCATTGGATAAGTCTGTATGAGCTTTCCACATCTTGCCACTGGGATTTTTGCCCATTCCTTAAGGCAAAACTGCTTCAGCTCCTAATAGAGGGTTTCCTTGGGGGAACAGCAATCCTCTGGTCTGACCACAGATTTTCAATTGGATTAAGGTTTGGGCTTTGACTAGGCCACTCCAAAACATTTACACGTTTCCCCTTAAACCACTCGAGTGTTGCTTTAGCAATATGCTTTGGATCATTGTCTTGTTGACAATGTTACTGTATGTCTTCCAAAGACTGACAAATTAACCAAACTCTAATACTGCTTTTTATTAGCTCAAGGTTACACCCACATACCCCCTATATGATCTTATGTTGGGGCTGTTTGTGGGATGTGCTTGGCCCTTCAGAATTTTAAGCAATCACCAACCTACAGGATATATTGCCCCTGGAGGTCCCAGGTGGGAGATGTTGTCTTGTTCATTATTGCGATTTTATCTTTTTATAGAGATGAAACACGACATGTATAGCACCATCACTTGGACTGATATTAAGTTGGAGGGGTTCTAATGGCTGTAGGGATTGTACTGACTCAGGTGCGATGAGAAGCAAACAGGAGGCATGTTCCTTTAAATGTCCATAACTGTTTATTTGCTTCATCAACCAGTCAAAAGCAAAATGCAAACGAACAATGCGGACAAAAATAAAGAAGACAGTCGTTTTCGCAAAGTCTCTGTTTAGCCAGCGCTATCGTCACACAGGCTGGTAAGCATCCAGTCTGGAGACAACCACACTCAGGAGGCCTCCTCCCTTCACATACACAGACCATGTGCCAAACAACAGCCTCCATTATATGGGCTGTTAACCACACCCAGAGGTGACCTAGACCGCCAAACTCTCACAGCTACCTGTAACCCGTCCCAGGTGCAACAAACGATCCTCTTAGTGCTTACATGCACTAGAGAAAACATTCCAGGTTACATCACAGAGACCAGCCATCTCTGTGACACATACAACCTTCGACTAGGTGACCATTACACATTTTACATACCTCCCCCCTCTGCTTAAAACCATGGGGCTTGGCATTTACTACTACCAGACAGGGGATTCTCGATAGGGCATCAGCATTACCATGTAGCTTCCCGTCTCTATGCTCTACATGGAAGTTGAAATCTTGTAGGGCTAAGAACCAGCAGGTGACCCTAGCATTTTAACCCTTTGTTTCCCTCAACCATCTAAGTGGGGCATGGTCGGATACCAATCTAAACTTACGTCCTACCAGATAGTATCGTAAAGTGTCCACCGCACACTTTATGGCCAAGCACTCCTTCTCTATGACCAAATAATTCCTCTCACATGAGGACAGCTTTCTACTCCGAGAACAAGAGAAGGTGATTCTTCCCGTGTATCTCCTGGGAAAGGACTGATCCTAAACCGACATCTGAGGCGTCCGTTTGGAGCATAAACTCTTTCTTAAAGTCAGGGGAAACCAGGACTGGTTGCTTACACAGAGCTCCTTTCATTTTTTGAAAGGCAGTCTCTGCCTCTTCAGACCATTTGGCCATTGCCGATTTCATCCCCCTAAGAAGGTCAGTCGGGTGTGGCCATCATGGCGAAGTTTGGTATGAACGTCCTGTAGTATCCCACGATCCCCAGGAAGGCTCTAACCTGCTTTTTTGACAGCGGTCTTGGCCTGGTTTGGATTGCCTCCACTTTACTGATTTGGGGTTTGATCTCGCCTCTACCCACTACATAACCCAGGTATTTGGCTTCTTTCCCCATGGCACATTTCTTCGGGTTTATTGAAAACCCCGCCTTCCTTAGAGCATCAAACACCACCTGGACCTGGTGACTCAGATAAACTTATCCTTAGAAGCAGAGGTGACTCTTGGTCTTCCTTTTCTGGGGCGGTCCTCATGTGAGCCAGTTTCTTTGTAGCGCTTGATGGTTTTTGCAACCGCACTTGGGGACACTTTCAAAGTTTGCCCAATTTTTCGGACTGACTGACATTCATTTCTTAAAGTAATGATGGCCACTCGTTTTTCTTTACTTAGAATTTGTATTATGGCAAGAAAAAAGCAGCTAACAGTCTATTCAGTAGGACTATCAGCTGTGTATCCACCTGACTTCTGCACAACACAACTGATGGTCCCAACCCCATTTATAAGGCAAGAAATCCCACTTATTAAACCTGACAGGGCACACCTGTGAAGTGAAAACCATTTCCGGTGACTACCTCTTGAAGCTCATCAAGAGAATGCCAAGAGTATGCAAAGCAGTCATCAAAGCAAAAGGTGGCTACTTTGAAGAACCAAGAATATAAGACATATTTTCCGTTGTTTCACACTTTTTTGTTAAGTATATAATTCCACATGTGTTAATTGTTACGCACACGCCCGGACTGACTGGCGTGAGCGTGATTAGTGATCCCACTGGACCATGAACCGAGGAGTGCCTGGAGGGGCGTAACTAAGTATCAACTTGGTCCGACCATGGTCACACGGCAGCTCAGTCGACTCAGTGAACCAGGGAGGAACCGAGCAGAGGGACCAGGTGCTACTCCAGGTCAGACCCCGGTCACAGCTGTTTACCCACACCGGGGAATGCAGGAACAGGCAGGTTAGGCTGGCATACAGACAGGTGGGTACTGGCAGGCACGGCTGGTATGCAGACAGGTGGGTATAGGCAGGCACAGCTGGTATGCAGACAGGTGGACACTGGCAGGCACGGCTGGCATGCAGACAGGCGGGTACTGGCAGGTAGGAACACAGGCAGAATAGGGACCAGTACAGACTGGGACACAGGAACGGAGCCGCAGGTGCGGTAGACAAGCAGAGCAGAGCAAAACCTGCAGGTGCGGTAGACAATCAGAGCAGGGCAAAACCCGCAGATGCAGTAGACAAGCAGAGCAGAGCAAAACCCGCAGATGCAGTAGACAAGCAGAGCAGAGCAAAACCCGCAGATGCAGTAGACAAGCAGAGCAGAGCAAAACCCGCAGACCGGTAGACAAGCAGAGCAGAGCAAAACCCGCAGATGCAGTAGACAAGCAGAGCAGAGCAAAACCCACAGATGCGGTAGACAAGCAGAGCAGAGCAAAACCCGCAGATGCGGTAGACAAGCAGAGCAGAGCAAAACCCGCAGGTGCGGTAGACAAGCAGAGCAGAGCAGAAACCGCAGGTGCGGTAGACAAGCAGAGCAGAGCAAAACCCGCAGATGCGGTAGACAAGCAGAGCAGAGCAAAACCCGCAGATGCGGTAGACAAGCAGAGCAGAGCAAAACCCGCAGATGCGGTAGACAAGCAGAGCAGAGCAAAACCCGCAGATGCGGTAGACAAGCAGAGCAGAGCAAAACCCGGAGATGCGGTAGACAAGCAGAGCAGAGCAAAACCCGCAGATGCGGTAGACAAGCAGAGCAGAGCAAAACCCGCAGATGCGGTAGACAAGCAGAGCAGAGCAAAACCCGCAGATGCAGTAGACAAGCAGAGAAGAGCAAAACCCGCAGATGCAGTAGACAAGCAGAGCAGAGCAAAACCCGCAGATGCAGTAGACTAGCAGAGCAGAGCAAAACCTGCAGGTGCGGTAGACAAGCAGAGCAGAGTTAAGCCTGCAGGTGCGGTAAACAAGCCGAGCAGAGCAAAACCTGCAGGTGCGGTGAACAATCAGAGCAGAGCAAAACCACAGGTGCGGTGAACAAGCAGGGCAGAGCAAAACCGCAGGTGTGTTGAACAAGCAGAACCAGATACACACAAGGTACTTACAATGAAGTAGCGAATGTACACAAAACTCACAAACAGAAGTTCAGAGACAACGAGTTGGAGTTAGGTGCAGGTTCAGACACTGCACGAAAAGGGAAGGTTCTGACATAGAGACAAACAAGTAACGGGCTAGGACACAGTTCAGACAGAAACTGAACCAGGAATAAGATACAGGAATGAGCCTGGGAACTCAGCCCCCAGGGTGGCGGAGACAGACTAGAAGTCACAGATACAGGTAACAGGCCTGGGTATTCAGCCCCCGGGGGCAGAAACAGACAAGATACAGGACAGGACCTGGCAACTCAGTTGCACAGAACACACTGAATGAAAGTGTTGCTCAGGCACCCCCTACTGGGTGGAGGGGGTTTAAGTATCCAGTGATTCACAGCAATAGGTTGGGGAGGCATTAGGAATGCGCACACAGTAACTATAAGAATCAGGCAGTAGCCGCGCCGCCGCCCTAAGCAATCAGACAAGAGACACAGCAGGTACAGGAGCAAAGTGTGCAGCCTGGATTGATAGGTAAGATGGCGGTCTTGCATGGTGGGAGGTGGTAAGCCATGCCAGCACGCCGCCAGGGATGTTACATTAATTCATAGTTTTGATGCCTTCAGTGTGGATGTACAATTTTCAAAGTCATAAAAATACAGAAAAATCTTTAAATGAGAAGGTGTGTCCAAACTTTTGGTCTGTACTGTAGTTGCTTGGGTTTCCTCTTCCCGGGCTCATATACCCTGTAATTCACCTCCCCAATCTTTTCCCGGACTTCGTATAGCCCTTGCCACTTGGCAATGAGCTTACTTTTTGCTTTGGGCACTGTAAGGTGGCTGCCGGACACACAGTGGATGAGAGATATGCATCACCAAGGTGCATGTCTTCTGTGATATAAGCCTGGAGTAATGCTCTAGTACGCATAGTACTAAGAGAGGTTAATTGGCCATGTTACGTCCAGCTCTAATTGTGAGCATCTGAAGAGTTAGGACGTGTGGGCTGCTCACCATATCTCCACACCTGGGTGTGGTTCACATGATAAAATGTAGTCTGTTTATGGGTACCCCCTCTATATCTGTTCTTTACTCTGTAATGATGTCCAATTTACTGGGGGTGTGTGACACCCCAGGGGTCTGGTTGCCACAGTAATAGAGATATTATGTCTGAGAGCAAGTGGGAGGTTTCTCTGGTCAGGAGCCCTAAACATGCAACACGGCCCACCCAGACCTGGGAGGGGAGGAATCTGCCCTTATAAACTGGGTCTGGGGCGGGATTAGAGAGAGAAGCTGCAGACAGAGTCAGAGTCAGAGTGGAGCTGCAGACAGTTCCAGACACAGGGAAAGCAAGAACAGGAGCTCTGTAGGAGCAGTAGCAGAAGTCCAGGGGCTGGAGCTGAGCAGAGTTCGCCCTGGACGAAGATACTAAAGCCGGACACAGGAGTCCGAGGCTGTGGGGACTGATATACACCCAGCAGCAGAAACCAGCCGGCAGGGGATTCCAGGTCCTCTGGCCATAGAAGCCCGGAGGCTCAGTCACAGAGAAGGGACCAGCGCCGCCATCCAGGAGCGGAGGCTAACAGAAGGCCCCAAGTCACCAGCCATACGGGTGAGCACCACACGGTATACTCAGGGACGTGGGCTACTTGTAACCGCTGACAGCAAGGTAGCCAGGAAGAGTGCAGATTAACGGGGAGGCCTACAACTCCACCTGGCCAGGGGAACTCCTGCTTGCTCGCAGACTGACCAGGCCCCTTATACTAGCCAGTACTCCCGGGAGGGTCTGCCTTGTACCATCAGTAAAGACCCTGAACTGCACCACACGTCTTTGTGATTCCTTGCCGCACCAGCACCATTAGTACTGGGACGCTCACACCATCACTCCCATCATCTTCCACCTTAGCTGCCCTGAGGCAATACTTCTCCCATGGGGAGTCATCCCATACTCGGCTGCGCAAACAACATCAGCCTCAGCGGTCTGCAGCGCAGCGGCGGTCCCCACTGACCGCAATCCACGGGTGGCGTAGTCGGACACTTATTCCAATACAAATAGACTGCCACTGGTTTGACCACCCTGGGCACGGACCGGGTCACCGCCACACGGAGACTACAACCCCCAGCATTCTACAACAGGCCCGGTTCCGGGTTCCCCTGCACAGCACAGGCCCAGGGGGCGCGTCAACTTTGGCGTAGTCGGCAGGATTTCGTGCCCGCAACCACCGGGTACTGCGTGCCTGAAAAAGAGACTTTTATACTTACCTGTGGTGAAGTTTCCCGCCGTCCGGAGTCGTTTCCCGCCATCCGGAGCCGATTCCCGCCATCAGACGCCATCTTGGACCGTTTCCCGCCGTCTTCTGCATTCTTCCCGCCATCCGCAGCTGCTTCCTGCCTTCGGACGCCATCTTCAGGACGCCGCACGGGAAGAAGAGGGGCGTGGACGCCGAAAGCGCGCGAGATCCGAAGCTCCGCCCCACGCTCCGCCCCACGCTCTGACGCTGCGCAAGGTCCTGGAAGGGAGGAAGAGCGATGCTGACGTCATCGGATCGCGACGCCAGGTCCTCAACCCCGACGATCGACTGCGGAGCCGCGGCCTACGGAAGAAGAGCATCGCAAGGTAGGCCACGGTCCACTAGGGGGGAGGAGGATGCCGGATACCGAGGGGAGCTCCACTGCCACAGCCACCGCCAGCGCAACCGCTGCAGCAGTCATGCCATTCACCATGCCCTATATCCCGGGGGCAACCTGGCTACCCCAGTACTCAGGGGAGTCACATACTCTAAATGACTTTAGAGAAAGACTGGATAGCCTCTTCCAGGTGTACCCCCTCACAGAAGAGCAAAAAGTGAGCATCCTGGTGGCCCAATTAATCGGGGCAGCCCAAAGGGAGGTAAAGTCCTGGCCACCTGGGAGGAAGAGGACTGTCAGAGAAATACTAGCCCGGCTGAAAGACACATTTGATACCCGCACCTCAGCCGAAATAAAGCTCAGATTTTACGGGTGTAAACAACGGGCACATGAGAGTATAAGAGACTATGCGCTAAACCTACAAGAGGCCCTGAGAGCCATTAAGCAGGCAGACCCTGACAGCGTGGGAAATGAAGATAAGCTGTTGACTGAACAATTTATTGAGGGTCTACTGTGCAATGCCCACCGAACCCAGTTGCGGGCAATGGCCTTACAGGACCCTGACCTGGACTTTGCACAGTTCAAGGACAGAGCCATCCGGGTGCTCCGAGAACCGGCACCAGGTGGCGCTGTGACCCACAGGCGCCCTGCTATCACTTACCACCAGGAGACGGCGCCCTTGTCTGCAGGGCCTGTGGGAGCTGATGCGCAGGCTTTAAACAGTGACCCGGCTACAGACCTGCATCATCAGGTCCAAGAGCTGACTAAGAGCGTTGCCGCGCTAACCAGAACTGTGCAGTCTTTACAGGTCTCTTCTCCAGGAAAGATCCAGCTGGCATCCGGACCGGAGGACGTCCCGTGGCGCCGACTGAGGAGGACCCCACCGGCCAGAGGAAGACCCAGCGACAGATACAACGAGGACGGACGACCCATCTGCCGCCGCTGCAATCAACCCGGACATGTGGCAAGGTACTGTCATTTAAACGGGCACAACCTGGGGTAGAGGGCCAACCCCCAGGCATAAGACCATCAGGCCCATCAAACTGGCGTGATAAATACGTAGGGGGACGTCCAATCTTGCCTGTGGTACTGAATGGCATTCCTATGAGTGCCCTACTAGACACTGGGTCACAGGTGACCACCATCCCGTACGTGCTCTTTAAACAGTACTGGAATGACTCGGACATAACCTTCTACCCAGATGACGACCTGAGTATCATCGCCAGCAATGGTCAGCCCGTGCCGCAGGTGGGATTCAAAGAGGTGACCATTAAGATCGGTAAAGTCGAACTGGCGGCACAAGGACTGATAATAGTGGACATAGACCGTCATGAGAGTCACCCTAGAATAACCTTGGGAACTAATGTGATTGAAAATTGTCTTGCAGAGGTGATTCTCATTTTACAGCAGGTTGCCAAGAACGCCAGTTCCGGCCAGCAGCGTGTGCTCCAAAAAGAGATCCGGGCACTGATGAAGCGGCAACAGGTGGAACTATCTGGTGGTGAGATAGGTAGCGTGAGAATGTGTGACCCGTTCCCTATTGCCATGCCCCCAAAAAGTGAGATGATGATTTGGTGCCGGGCAGCTATTGGTCTAAGAGGTAGAGACTACCAAGCAATGGTAGAACCCGTCTACTCAGACAGTAGGCCCACCATTTTGACAGCACGGGGGGTGGTCGATGTACGCCATGGGAGGGTGCCCATTCGCATCATAAATATCGGGGAGAGAGAAGTACACCTGCCCCGGTATGCCACGCTAGCCAAATTGTTCACCATAAACCAGAATTCTGTACAGGCCGTGGAACCCTTGCCTCCATCTCAACCAGAGGAAGGTAACGGCTCTAAGAAACCAATGGAGGACTGGTGTCAGCAACTGCATTTGGGTACTGACTCCACTCCCTCACACCAGAAACAGGGAGTCTATCGGGTGGTTCGAGAGTACGAGAGAGTGTTTAGTAAACACCCGCTAGACTTCGGGCGAGTAAAGGGGGTAGAACACCACATCCCCACGGGAGACCATCCTCCCATAAAGGAGAGATACCGACCCGTACCCCCTGCACACTATCAACACGCCAAGGGGATGCTTAGAGACATGAAGGAGGCTGGGGTAATCAGGGACAGCTGTAGCCCCTGGGCAGCTCCACTAGTCTTAGTGAAAAAGAAAGACAACACCATGAGAATGTGTGTAGATTACAGGAAGGTCAACCGTATCACACACAAAGATGCGTACCCGTTACCAAGGATAGAAGAGTCTTTAGCTGCCTTAAAATCTGCTAACTTCTTCTCTACTTTGGATCTCACTAGCGGGTAATGGCAGGTTCCTGTAGCAGAGGCGGACCGGGAAAAGACCGCATTCACCACCCCGATGGGTCTCAGTGAATTTAACTGCATGCCGTTCGGGCTCTGCAACGCACCAGGAACCTTCCAACGGTTGATGGAATGCTGTCTGGGACACCGGAACTTCGAGACGGTCCTGTTATACCTGGACGATGTCATCGTCTATTCCAAGACCTACGAGGACCACCTGAAACACCTGGCAGAAGTGTTCGAAGCTCTGGCAAACTACGGCCTAAAGGTGAAACCCTCCAAGTGTCACCTCCTGAAACCAAAGGTGCAGTACCTGGTACACGTGGTGAGTGCTGACGGAGTGGCTCCCGACCCTGATAAGATCACCGTGATTAAGGACTGGCCAAGACCCTCCAGCATAAAGGAAGTGCGGCAGTTCCTCGGGTTGGTAGGCTACTACCGAAGATTCATTCCCGGTTTCACCAAAGTGGCAGCCCCTATGCAGGACCTCCTGATAGGTCAATCTCGGAAAGCCAAAAACCAGAAGCCGCCCTTTAGGTGGGAAAAGCTGGAAGAGGAGTCCTTCTGCCAGCTGAAGATGGCCCTCACGGGGGATGAAATCCTGGCATATCCAGACTACAGCCAGCCCTTTATCCTCCACACAGACGCAAGCAACATCGGGCTAGGAGCCGTACTGTCCCAGATCCAGCAAGGGAAAGAACGGGTAATCGCTTACGCCAGCCGAAAGCTACGGCCCACGGAGAGGAACCCTGAGAATTATAGCTCATTCAAGCTGGAGTTCCTGGCAGTAGTGTGGGCAGTGACCGAACGTTTCAAGCATTACCTTGCCTCCTCCAAATTCACTGTGTACACGGATAACAACCCGTTGACACACCTGGACACTGCAAGGCTCGGTGCCCTGGAACAGAGATGGATGGCCCGCCTGTCCAACTTTGAATTCACCATCAAATACCGGGCAGGACGATCAAATGCCAACGCGGATGCCCTGTCTAGAATTCCGAACTTACCGGACGTGGGGGAAGATCCAGAAGATCTGGAAGAAGTTGAGCTCCCTGCGTTCCACCGTCATGGGATTACCCTGTATTCCCACCGTGTGAAGGACAGGCGCTCCGTGACGTTCAATCCCTTGCCCCACTACAACTGGGCGGAGACGCAAGACAGTGATCCCGCAGTCCATTTGGTGAAGGAAATGCTGACCCAGGCCGATGCCCGTCTTGACCCAGATGCTCCGGAGGAGACCAAGCAACTGTGGAAGGAGAAAAGTAAGCTGTTCCTCTACAGGGAGAAGCTGTGCCGGAGAATGGTTAACTCTCGAACACATGAGTTGACCTGGCAGGTAGTGGTCCCAAGACGAGACGCGGCTATGGTTCTAGAGGCATACCACAACGGAGCAGGGCATTTCGGATGGAAGAAGCTGGAGTTCTTGTTGCGTGAACGGTTCTACTGGGTAGGCACGAGAGGAGCCATCGAGAGGTGGTGCAGAGACTGTGGCCCGTGCCACCTGAGAAGAAAAGACAGAGCCAGCCAGAAGACTCCCCTGCAGCCCATCATCACCAGACAGCCACTGGAACTGGTAGCCCTGGACCATGTGAAACTGGCTCCAAGCAGATCTGGGTATGTTTACGCCCTCACAATCGTGGATCATTACTCCCGGTTCCTGGTGGTGGTCCCGGTCAAGGACTTAACGGCTCAAACAGCAGCTAGAGCCTTCCAGCAGCACTTCTGCCGTCCACACGGGTACCCGGACCAAGTGCTGACAGACCAAGGACCAGCCTTTGAAGCGGAGGTCTTCCAGGAGTTCTGCAACCTGTATGGCTGCAAGAAGATAAGAACAACGCCCTATCACCCTCAAACCAATGGACTCTGCGAGAAGATGAACCAGGTGGTGATAGATCTGCTAAAAACATTGCCCCTGGAAGAACGCAGTCTGTGGCCTGAGAAACTGCCCGATCTGGTGGACCTGTATAACCACATCCCTGTAGGTTCCACCAACTGTACCCCGGCTTACCTAATGAGAGCAAGACCTGGTAAGCTGCCTATTGACCTGGATATGGGAGGACGCCTGAGGACACCTCGCCAGGGGCAGACTGGGATACAGAACGGCAGCAGCAGTATCGGAAAGTGCAGGAGAGCGTCGAGCGAAGTCTGTCTCAAGCTAGAGAAAGGCAAGAGAAGGCTTATAACCAGTATGCTCCCGCTGTTCCTCTGGTACCTGGAGAGCAGGTCTTGAAGAGGAAGAGGCGGCTCCACAAGTTGGACGACCAGTGGGAGAAGGACCCGTACACCGTACTGCCATCAAGCCATGAGAACCCAAAAATCTGCGTAATCAGTAAGGATGGAGGAGAAACCACAGCCATTGTCTCCAGAGACCACCTGAAGAAGTGTCCCGAGCAGCTGCAAAGCCCTGAAGAAGATCAAAAAAACCCTCAACCCGCAGAGGAAAGGGAAGAAATGATCAGTACCGTACTCGGAGACTTCCCCCGGTCTTGGACACAAGTAAACGGCGCTGTCGTAGTACCCGTCCTCACCTTTGTCCAGCCAGCCCCGCAAGTGCCTACAGAGGAATCGGTAGAGCTGGAAGAGCAGCCGGCCCAAGAGGCAGAAGAGTCCACACCAGCAGTACAGGAGGATCAACCCTCTGCTAGTAGTGAGCCTGCCGTGCCCCTAGTGAGCCAAAGAGTGCGCAGAAAGCTGCCCAGCTTGCCCATAACACCTCCTACACCCTGTAGTGCAGAACCAGTTAGTGAGCTCCGTAGGTCCACGAGAGTCACTAGAGGTCAGATGCCCGCTCGCTGGAGAATCTAAACCAGTGCACTGTAAAGTTGACTGTTTATTGAAAAATGTTTATGGTTTATGTTTGTTGCCTGTTACTAATTATGTTTCTCAGTTACCCTGCAGATTTATTTGGACTAACAGGTTATGGACACTGGATAACCGGAACAATTCTTGTAGATAGTTGCACCTTGGTGCCTCTTGCGAAGACGGTCGCAGAAGAGAAAACCTGTCTGGCGTGGCCTCCTTGCGGCCCAAAGTAGTTAGTCTACCCTTGCAGCCACGCCCAAGGACAACGCAAGGGGTTTGCTTTGGACAGGTCCCCTATTCTGTGCCAAGACTTCGCCTTGTTGGGTGACATGGACACCCCCTTTGTTTCATAAACTTCACCTTGGGTGATATGGACACCCGGTCACGGAAACGCCGTGACCTCTACAGACTAAAGTTTCTTGTGAATATGTTATTGTATTATTGTTATACCTTGTATTTATGTTTCTTTAAAAAAATGTGTTTAGTCCCGGAGTACTAAAATTTACTAGGGGGGAATGTGACACCCCAGGGGTCTGGTTGCCACAGTAATAAAGATATTATGTCTGAGAGCAAGTGGGAGGTTTCTCTGGTCAGGAGCCCTAAACATGCAACACGGCCCACCCAGACCTGGGAGGGGAGGAATCTGCCCTTATAAACTGGGTCTGGGGCGGGATTAGAGTAGTCAGAGTGGAGCTGCAGACAGTTCCAGACACAGGGAAAGCAAGAACAGGAGCTCTGTAGGAGCAGTAGCAGAAGTCCAGGGGCTGGAGCTGAGCAGAGTTCGCCCTGGACGAAGATACTAAAGCCGGACACAGGAGTCCGAGGCTGTGGGGACTGATATACACCCAGCAGCAGAAACCAGCCGGCAGGGGATTCCAGGTCCTCTGGTCATAGAAGCCCGGAGGCTCAGTCACAGAGAAGGGACCAGCGCCGCCATCCAGGAGCGGAGGCTAACAGAAGGCCCCAAGTCACCAGCCATACGGGTGAGCACCACACGGTATACTCAGGGACGTGGGCTACTTGTAACCGCTGACAGCAAGGTAGCCAGGAAGAGTGCAGATAAACGGGGAGGCCTACAACTCCACCTGGCCAGGGGAACTCCTGCTTGCTCGCAGACTGACCAGGCCCCTTATACTAGCCAGTACTCCCGGGAGGGTCTGCCTTGTACCATCAGTAAAGACCCTGAACTGCACCACACGTCTCTGTGATTCCTTGCCGCACCAGCACCATTAGTACTGGGACGCTCACACCATCACTCCCATCATCTTCCACCTTAGCTGCCCTGAGGCAATACTTCTCCCGTGGGGAGTCATCCCATACTCGGCTGCGCAAACAACATCAGCCTTAGCGGTCTGCAGCGCAGCGGCGGTCCCCACTGACCGCAATCCACGGGTGGCGTAGTCGGACACTTATTCCAATACAAATAGACTGCCACTGGTTTGACCACCCTGGGCACGGACCGGGTCACCGCCACACGGAGACTACAACCCCCAGCATTCTACAACAGGCCCGGTTCAGGGTTCCCCTGCACAGCACAGGCCCAGGGGGCGCGTCAGGTGCACCGGGACAACTTTTTAAAATATTGGAAGCAACAGTTGGAGGATGTGGAGATTCCCGATAATAAATTCCAACCTGTCCTAATCTTAAGAAAACACATTATAAATGAAGCATGGAAAGAAACTCAGTATAAAATTATGCATGGGGCCATTTATGCCCTTAACATACCTAAGAAAAATCCACTAGCAAATAGGCTAACTGCATGTCCTAAAAGCCACCTTCCTTATTCCGACCTTATACACGGCCTTTGGTCATGCCCTGCGTCAGTTTCATATTGGGGACAGGTATCAGATATGATTAACACCATTTTGGGGTCCAGGATATACCCTCTCTCCTTATCTCGCCTTGTTGCACTTCTGGAGTAACACAGAGAACCCTAGTGGAAAGATAGGAGGCCCACCCAAATTGCTCCACACCCTGCTTATCCTGGCAATAAAACAGATACTTAAATATTGGCTAGACCCCAACACCCCCCATTGCAGAAATGGCATCTCAAATTAAACATTTTATGGAGGTGGACCAACAAGAAGCCCTTTCTAATAAGGAAACGCAAGCTAGCAAATGTCTTCCAAAATGGAAACAGTTTATTGTGAACTGTTACTCACTAAATGAAAAAAAGAAAATGGTGGAACCCTTCACTTCTACAGCTTGGGTACGAATCGGGGGATCTTAGAAATAGCCTGGGAGCACAATGCGTAAATTAAAGAAGGGGAAGAAAGAGTAGAGAAATCACTAGGCAAGTAGTCTCATTATAGACTGATCACTTTTCCATGACGGCTTTTATAAGTTATATTATCAGTTAGATTTTATGTCAGCTTAGTTGATGAAAGTTATAAAGTTATAAGTTCTTTAGTCCTGATTTTGTTTGTCTTACCAGTCAATCCTATGAACAATGTAATTATCTACCCAGTCTGCGTACGAGGATCTGATTATCTTCTTTAACCGGTTCCCGACCGCCCACTGTACATAAACGTCCGCGCTGCCTGGGCTCTGTGCAGCGCCGACGTTTAAAAACGGTGGGTGGTCCCGCAGCGCTCAGGACCCCCAGGGTCCTGCAAGTGCTGCGATTCCGGTGCAGAGCGATAGCTCTGACAGGGGACATCATCGGGACCTGATTGGATCAGGTCCCAATGATGTTAATTAACCCTTTGCTATCTTCTATATGCCACGATCTATAGTGATCACGGCACATAGAAGATAGTGAGAGGAGAGGGGGTCGTCAACTTACCTCTCCGACGGCCCCCTGATAGCTTCCAGGACCTTCCGTTGTTATGGCAGCTGGAGGTCACATGACCGCCTCCAGATCTGCCATATATGGTGTCCTGCTATGCTCAGCCCTGCAGCTGAGTCCAACAGGAGACACTGACTGTGAAACAGTCAGAAAATATGTCATGCAATGTAATATATGTCTATTACATTGCATGACATCAGTGATTAGAAAAGTAAAAATGTAAAAAAAAGTCAAAAAAATGTTTTCAAACTGTTAAAAAAAATCACAAAATAAATAAAAATAAATAAATAAAATATTAAACCAATAAATCCGTATATTTATGCAAAACCAAAAAAAGTACACATATGTGGTATCGCCGCGTCCGAAACAACCCGATCTAAAACTGTCACACTAATTAACTCCTTCTGTGCACACCGTAATAAAAATAAATAAAAAACGGAGCAAAAAACTATGCTTTTTCATCATATCTCCAAACAAAAAGTGGAAAAAAATGCGATCAAAAAGCAAAATGGAAATAAAAATGGTACCGCTGAAAACGTCATCTTGTTCTGCAAAAAAAAAAGCCGCCATACAGCTCCATCAGCCGAAAAATAAAAAAGTTATAGCTCTCAGAATAAAGCGATGCAAAAAAAATATTTTTTCTATAAAATTGTTTTATTGTGTAAAAGCGCCAAAACATAAAAAAAATACAGTAAGTGTAGTATCGCTGTAAACGTACTGACCCGAAGAATAACGCTGCCTGATCACTTTTACCACACGCAGAACGGCATAAAAAGAAAACCTCAAAAAACAATTCCTGAATTGTTGGTTTTTGTTAATTTTACCTCCCAAAAAACGGAATAGAAAGCGATCAAAAGATGTCACGTACCCAAAAATGGTACCAATAAAAATGTCAACTCGTCCCGCAAAAAACAAGCTGTCACATGACTCTGTTGGCCGAAATATGGAAAAATTATATCTCTCAAAATATGGCGATGCAAAAACTAGATTTTGCAAAAAAAGCATCTCTTAGTGTGTGACAGCTGTCAATCATAAAAACCCGATATAAATCTGGTATCTCTGTAATCGCACCGACCCGAAGAATAAAGTAATCTCATCACTTATACCGCACGAGGAACGGCGTGAAAAATAAATAAAACCAATTCTTCACCTGCTACTGATTTGTTTATTATGTCTCCCAAAGATCGCAGTAAGGCTCTGCTCACATTTATCCTGTGCTCTGCGCTGAGCGCTTACACCAGAGTTTCCGTGTAAATCTCTGAAATACGTGATTCAGCCGGAATCCATGACGGAAGATTCCCTGTAATGAGGCAGATATAGGCCACTGTGGATGCCGTCTGGCCTGTGATCCCACGGTGTCATTTGTTTTAGGCGTGCATAAAAGTGCGGTTGGCCACAGTTTTGTGCACTTCTGAGAAAAAGGACACCGCTAAACAGAGGCCAGACGGAGTCCAGAGTAACTCTGCTGCCTTATTACAGTGAATGGATCCCGCAGGGGTTTCATCTGAATTACATCACTTGGAAATTTAGATGGAAACCCCGATGTAAGTGCTCAGCCTAGAGCGCCGGATAAATGTTACGTAAAATGTTCCCAATAAAAGCTTCAACTCAGTCCTCAAAAAAAGCTAGTCCCCACTCAGGTCCATCATCTGTTAAAAATATAAGGGACTTCCAAGTTACTGGTAGCAGAAAGGCTTTGGAAAAGCGAAATGGCCCTTGCCCCCCAAAAGAAATTCAGAAAATTTTGTGCTCCCAAATCCAAATGCCTATTCTGCAATAATTTGTTCTCCAATTGTCAAATAGCGCTCCGTCCCCCCCAGATCTCGCCGTATGGCTGAGCGGTACGATACAGCCACATATGGGGTATTGCCACTTTTAGAAGAAATTGTGTGACGCATTTCGGCACCATTTTTACCCATTGCCCTGTGTGAAAATGTAAAATCTGAGGGTAAAACATTTTTTTGTGGTAAAAATATAATTATGTTTTTTTCACTGCCCAATGGTATAAATTTAAAAATTAAAAAATACTCACTACTTCCCTAGATGAATTCCTTGAGAGGTGTAGTTTACAAAATGGGGTCACTTGTGGGGGTTTCTGCTGTTTCGGCATGTCAGCGACTCTTCAAATGTGACATGGTGTCTGCTGCCTATCCCAGCCAACATAGCGCTCCTTTCTCTTCCGAACCCTGCCGTACACCAAAGCAGTGGTTTTCCCCCACATATGGGATATCGGCGTACTCAGGAGAAATTGCACAACAAATTTCATGGTGTAATTTATCCTGTTACCCTTATGATAATACAAAATTAGGGGATGAAAAACATTTTTTGTGGGAAAAATGTGAAAATTTTATTTTTACGGCTCAATATTATAAACTTCTGTGAAGCACCTTGGGGTGCAAGGTGCTCACCACACATCTATATAAGTTCCCTAAGGGGTCTAGTTTCCAAAATGGTGTCACTTGTGGGGGGTTTCCACTGTTTAGGCACATCAGGGGCTCCCCAAATGCAATATGGCGTCCGCTAATTATTCAAACAAATTTTACATTCAAAAAGTCAAATGGCGCTCCTTCCCTTCCGAACCCTGCAGTGCGCCCAAACAGTGGTTTTCCCTCACATATGGGGTATCAGCGCGCTCATGAGAAATTGTACTACAAATTGTGTATTCCATTTTTTCCTGTTACCCCTGTGAAAATAAAAAAAATGGGTCTAAAGTAACATTTTTGTGAAAAAAAGTTAAATGTTAATTGTTTTCTTCCACATTCCAAAAATTCCCGTGAAACACCTGAAGGGTTAATAAACTTCTTGAATGTGGTTTTGAGCACCTTGAGGGGTGCAGTTTTTAGAATGGTGACACTTTTGGGTATTTTCTGTCATAAAGGCCCCTCAAAGTCACTTCAAATAAGATGTGGTCCCTAAAAAAAATGTTTTTGTAAATTTTGTTGGAAAAATGAGAAATCGCTGGTCAACTTTTAACCCTTATAGCTTCCTAACAAAAAAAAAAATTTGGTTTCAAAATTGTGCTGATGTAAAGTAGACATGTGGGAAATGTTATTTATTAACTATTTTGTGTGACATATCTCTCTGATTTAAGGGCATGAAAATTCAAAGTTTGAAAATTGCAAAATTTTAAAAAATTTTGCCAAATTTTCGATTTTTCACAAATAAACGCAAGTGATATCGAAGAAATTTTACCACAATCATGAAGTACAATATGTCACGAAAAAACAATCTCAGAATCAGGGGGATCCGTTGAAGCGTTCCAGAGTAATTACCTCATAAAGTGACAGTGGTCAGAATTGTAAAAATTGGCCCGGTCACGAAGGCAAAAACAGGCTCTGGTGCGAAGTGGTTAAGTGTGACAAACATGCCGAAAAAAAGAAATCAGGAAGGGGCAAACACTTTTCACACAACTGTATAATTTTTTGGGCTAACTGCAAAATGCTGTGTGTGGTGGAAAACAAACACTGGGGGTACATGGGGTGCAGGCTATATATGGGCAGGGCATGTTGAGCTATATGCTACATGTGGGGGATACATGGAGTGCAGGCTGTATATGGGGTGCTGCCTGTATGGGAAGTACATTGGGGTGGTGAGCAAATGGGGATGTTGGCTGTGTGGTGAATACATGGCATGTTGGCTGTGTGGGGGGTATATGGTGCGCTGGCTGTGTTGTGAGTACATGGCACGTTGGCTTCTCATGGGGTGCTAGATGCATAGGGTGTTAACTGGGTGGGGACTACATAGGGTGTTTGCTGTGTGGTTGGTACATGGGGTGCTGGCTGCATGGGGGGTACATAGGGTGCTGGCTGTATTTGGGAGGTACATGTGGTACTAGCTATGTGATATAGCGACATAAATGAGGGGAAGCTAAGTGCTCCTAAGTGGAGCTGAATATTCAGTAAGGGCACAGTATGGGAGGCAGTGTATACGGAGGGACATTGTGTAGGCACAGTATGGAAGGAGTACAGTGTGGAGATGGGGCACAGTATGGGAGGCAGTGTATACGGAGGGACATTGTGTAGGCACAGTATGGAGGGAGTACAGTGTGGAGATGGGGCACAGTATGGGAGGCAATGTATACGGAGGGACATTGTGTAGGCACAGTATGGAGGGAGTACAGTGTGGAGAGGGGGCACAGTATGGGAGGCAGTGTTTATGGAGGGACATTGTGTAGGCACAGTATGGAGGGAGTACAGTGTGGAGAGGGGGCACAGTATGGGAGGCAGTGTATACGGAGGGACATTGTGTAGGCACAGTATGGAGGGAGTACAGTGTGGAGATGGGGCACAGTATGGGAGGCAGTGTATACGGAGGGACATTGTGTAGGCACAGTATGGTGGGAGTACAGTGTGGAGAGGGGGCACAGTATGGGAGGCAGTGTATACAGAGGGACATTGTGTAGGCACGGTATGGAGGGAGTACAGTGTGGAGAGGGAGCACAGTATGGGAGGCAGTGTATATGGAGGGACATTGTGTAGGCACAGTATGGAGGGAGTACAGTGTGGAGATGGGGCACAGTATGGGAGGCAGTGTATACGGAGGGACATTGTGTAGGCACAATATGGAGGGAGTACAGTGTGGAGATGGGGCACAGTATGGGAGGCAGTGTATACGGAGGGACATTGTGTAGGCACAATATGGAGGGAGTACAGTGTGGAGATGGGGCACAGTATGGGAGGCAGTGTATACGGAGGGACATTATGTAGGCACAATATGGAGGGAGTACAGTGTGGAGATGGGGCACAGTATGGGAGGCAGTGTATACGGAGGGACATTGTGTAGGCACAATATGGAGGGAGTACCGTGTGAAGATGGGGCACAGTATGGAGAGGGGGCATTGTGGGGAGGGGCACTGAAGATGGGGACAGTGTGGTGGCTATAGGTCATAACGTAGGTATAGTGTGTAGGATGGACAGTGTATAGGTCATAGTTGTTAAGGGGCGATGGTGTGGTGTATATCTTTAATATAACGGGGGATGCGTGTCTCTGTCTGAAGCCTTTATAGACTGCGCAAGCGCGACACGCCTGCGCAGTCTGGCTCCAGACAGAAGACCGCATGGAGCCGTTACAGGTAAGAAGAGTGTATGGCGCCGGAGATCACGGTATGCGTAGACACTGAATGCATACCGCGATCTCCAGCGCCATACTTACATACTTACCTGACCGGTAGGAGTGTTGCCGTGGCGTCTCTCTTTGCCGGAGACCGGGGCGTCGGAATCGGCGCATGCGTATAGCGCTATCCAGCGCCATTTTACTGAAGACACATTTACAGTGTGTCTTCAACAAAATGGCGCCAGACAGCGGGGTATGGGCACGCGCGTACTGCGGTGCCACACTCCTCCTCCGGCAGAACAGGACACCACAGCGCTGGAGCACAGGGAAGAAAGGTGAGTACAAGTGTTTATTTTTTGTATGTGTGCAACGTGAAAGGAATGAGGGGTGCCATACATACCAGGATAAAGAAAAAAATCGCTGCACAGCTGTTTAGTCGGTGCTCGAGTAGGGGCCGAACCCATGCAATATAGTGGAAAAACCTCGGCACTCAGATTAGATCAAGTAAAAGAAATTTTAATGCAGTCCAAAAATTAAATAAATGACAAACGTTTCGGTCAAACCGACCTTCATCAGTACAACAGACTGCCTGATACGAGGGGGTTAAGGCATGAGAATCATGGTGCCATGAACTAGCGGTGGAACCGCGTTCTACACCAGGCTCCCCATATACTCCATGGTTAAGGTAGTTTCCGCTATATTGAGACATTTTGTCCTGATTCCTGATTCTCATGCCTTAACCCCCTCGTATCAGGCAGTCTGTTGTACTGATGAAGGTCGATTTGACCGAAACGTTTGTCATTTATTTAACTTTTGGACTGCATTAAAATTTCTTTTACATGATCTAATCTGAGTGCCCAGGTTTTTCCACTATACATACCAGGATTGGGGGGTGAGGGGTACCACACATACCAGGATTGGGGGGTGAGGGGACAATGCATACCAGGATGAGGGGTACCACACATACCATTATTGGGGGGGTGAGTGGACCATGCATACCAGGATTGGGGGGTGAGGGGACCATGCATATCAGGATTGGGGGGTGAGGGGACCATGCATACCAGGATTGGGGGATGAGGGGTTCCATGCATACCAGGATTGGGGGATGAGGGGTTCCATGCATACCAGGATTGGGGGGCTGAGGGGACCACACATACCAGGATTGGGGGGTCAGGGGTACCACACATACCAGGACTGGGGGGTGAGGGGACCATACCTACCAGGATGAGGGGTACCACAAATACCAGGATTGGGGGTGAGGGGACCATGCATACCAGGATCGGGGGGTGAGGGGACCATGCATACTGGGATTGGGGGGTGAGGGGTGCCATGCATACCAGAATAGGGATGAGGGGTACCATACATACCAGGATAGGAATGCGGGGTACCATGCATACCAGGATAGGGGTGAGGGGTGCCATGCATACTAGGATGAGGGATAAGGTGCCATGCATAACAGGTTTCTGGGATGAGGAGGCCATATATACCAGAATTGGGATGAGGGGTGCCATGCATATCAGGATGAGAAATGGGGTGCTATGCATACCAGGATGAGGGGTACCATACATACCAGGATTGGTGGATGAGTGGTGCCATGCATACCAGGATGAGGGATTGGGTACCATACATACCAGGATTGGGGGATGAGAGGTGCCATACATACCAGAATTGGGATGAGGGGTGCCATGCATACCAGGATAAGGGATGAGGGGTGCCATGCATACCAGGATAAGGGATGGGGTGCCATGCATACCAGGATAGGGATAAGGGGTGCCATGCATACTAGGATGAGGGATTGGGTGCTATGCATACCAGGTTTCTGGTATGAGGAGGCTATACATACCAGAATTGGGATGAGAGGTGCCATGCATACCAGGATGAGGGGTACCATACATACCAGAATAGGGATGAGGGGTACCATGCATACCAGGATAGTGATGAGGGGTACCATACATACCAGGATGAGGGGTACCATACATACCAGGATTGGGGGATGAGGGGTACCATACATACCAGGATGAGGGATGGGGTGCCATGCATACCAGGATAGTGATGAGGGGTACCATACATACCAGGATAAGGGGTACCATACATACCAGGATTGGGGGATGAGGGGTACCATACATACCAGGATGAGGGATGGGGTGCCATGCATACCAGGATTGGAGGATGAGTGGTGCCATGCATACCAGGATGAGGGATTGGGTACCATACATACCAGGATTGGGGGATGAGGGGTGCCATACATACCAGGATTGGGATGAGGGGTGCCATGTATACCAAATTTGGGATGAGGGGTGCAATGTATACCTGATTTGGAATGAAGGGTGCCAAACATACCAGGATTAAGGATGAGGGGTGCCATGCATACCAGGATTGGGGATGAGGGGTGCCATGCATACCAGGATTGGGGATGAGGGGTGCCATGCATACCAGGATAGGGATGTGGGGGGGCCATGCATACCAGGATTAGGATGAGGGGCCATGCATACCAGGATAGGAATGAGGGGTACCATGCATACCAGGATGTGGGTGAGGGGCCCATGCATACCAGGATGAGGGATACCATACATACCAGGATAGGGAAGAGGGATGGGGCACCATGCATACCAGGATAGAGATGAGGAGTACCACACATACCAGGATTGGGTATGAGGGGTGCCACGCATACCAGGATTGGGGATGAGGGGTGCCACGCATACCAGAATTGGGGATGAGGGGTGCCACGCATACCAGGATTGGGGATGAGGGGTGCATACATACCAGGATTGGGGATGAGGGGTGCCACGCATACCAGGATTGGGGATGAGGGGTGCCACGCATACCAGAATTGGGGATGAGGGGTGCCACACATACCAGGATTGGGGGTGAGGGGTGCCATGCATACTAGGATTGGGGGTGAGGGGTGCCATGCATACCAGGATTGGGGGTGAGGGGTGCCATGCATACCAGGATTGGGGGTGAGGGGTGCCATGCATACTAGGATTGGGGGTGAGGGGTGCCATGCATACCAGGTTTGGGGGTGAGGGGTGCCATGCATTACAGGATTGGGGATGAAGGGTGCCATGCATTACAGGATAGGGATGAGGGGTGCCATGCATACCAGGATAGGGATGAGGGGTGCCATGCATACCAGGATAGGAATGAGGGGTGTCATGCATACCAGGATAGGGATGAGGGGTGCCATGCATACCAGGATAGGAATGAGGGAGCCATGCATACTAGGATTGGGGGTGAGGGGTGCCATGATGAATACTAGGATTGGGGGTGAGGGGTGCCATGCATACCAGGATAGGGATGAGGGAGCCATGCATACCAGGACAGGGATGAGGGGTGCCATGCATACCAGGATAGGGATGAGGGGTGCCATGCATACCAGGATAGGGATGAGGTGTGCCATGCATACCAGGATAGGGATGAGGGGTGCCATGCATACCAGGATAGGAATGAGGGGTGCCATGCATACCAGGATAGGAATGAGGGGTGCCATGCATACCAGGATAGGATGGTGGGGACAGGATGGGGGCAGCACAAATACCAGGAGGGGGGCAGCACATACCAGCATGGGAGACGATATACCAATAAAAATGCTCGCCACCCGGACGTAGAACGGGTTCAATAGCTAGTAGTATATAAGGGAGGACGGTGTGGAGGCAATATTTTATAGGAGAGGAGGCCATGTATCATAAGAGGGTCAGTGTGGATGTCATTTTTTGTGTACGGAGCACAGGGAGGCGCTATTATTTATTCCGGAGTACAGCACAGGCTTATTTACGGCACAAACAAAAACCGAAGGGAAGACCCGACCATAAAGTCCCAAACATCAAATATAGTGAAAAAAATATTATTTTATTTATTAATTACAGGTGACAGACAAGTGGATAGCAAACAATGATAATGATAAAACATATAATTAAAAACATTTAAAAACAGAGGCGCATATCCGGGTGGTGTATGAGAAAATTCATAATGGGAGCAGCCAATTAATAAATAGGATTACCAGTCCATACACATTGGATTATAAATGTATACATATGATTGTCACATAAAAACTATATAATAAATTGACCAAAATATATGAAGTGCAAATGCATATGCTATGTTAAACCCTCTTCCATCAATATGTACAGTACAGACCAAAAGTTTGGACACACCTTCTCATTTAAAGATTTTTCTGTATTTTCATGACTATGAAAATTGTACATTCACACTGAAGGCATCAAAACTATGAATTAACACATGTGGAATTATATACTTAACAAAAAAGTGTGAAACAACTGAAAATATGTCTTATATTCTAGGTTCTTCAAAGTAGCCACCTTTTGCTTTGATGACTGCTTTGCACACTCTTGGCATTCTCTTGATGAGCTTCAAGAGGTAGTCACCGGAAATGGTCTTCCAACAATGTTGAAGGAGTTCCCAGAGATGCTTAGCACTTGTTGGCCCTTTTGCCTTCACTCTGCGGTCCAGCTCACCCCAAACCATCTCGATTGGGTTCAGGTCTGGTGACTGTGGAGGCCAGGTCATCTGGCGTAGCACCCCATCACTCTCCTTCTTGGTCAAATAGCACTTACACAGCCTGGAGGTTGTTTGGGGTCATTGTCCTGTTGAAAAATAAATGATAGTCCAACTAAACGCAAACCGGATGGAATAGCATGCCGCTGCAAGATGGTGTAGTAGCCATGCTGGTTCAGTATGCCTTCAATTTTGAATAAATCCTCAACAGTGTCACTGTGATGCCTCAAAGCCTCCTGTAAGCCCTTTTCTTACCCTGAGAGATGGGGACTCGAAGTCGGGTCCTAAGTTGGAGAGATGGGATGCAGTCGTGGCCCGGACCCGCTCCGTGCCCAGGGCCATCACATTAAAAAAAGATGGTACGGGCTTATCTGGGTTGAGTGGCTGATTACGACTACGCCACCTGTGGCACCTGGTGAAGGCCACCAGCGCCGCTGCAGTCCGCTGAGGCATGGTCGTATAGTGGCCGACGTTGTTACTACTCCCCACAGGCGGAACAAGGCCTCAGGGCAGAGAGACAGGATGACGGGGGTAGTAGTCTAGAAAGTCTGTGTCGTGCGGTGTAGCGCAGAATAAAGAGTCCGGAGGCCATAGGGGTGAACTTCCAAGGCTTTACTCACATCAGAGATGGCAGAAGGAAGGCGACTCCCTGCTCCTCGCGGAGTTCTGCGGCCACCAGAGACAAGGGTCCGACAACCTCCGAGTAAGTCCAGCGTTAAATCAGGACCCTGCACCAGAGTGTTCCTAAACTTCAGACCGGGTCCTTTCCTGTCTGTGTGTGTAGATAGGCCGGGTCTCCCCCTGAACTCCTCTCAGAAAAAGGGCACGGGTGGCAGCTCTGCTCTTTCCGTTACTCGGTGGGATCCTCAGGGCCTACCGGGCTTTCCCGACCAGGACGTGGAGTAGCAAGGTCGGGTGTCGGGGGCCGGTACCCCTCTTGCAGCCGGGCTCCCTCTGAATACATCAGGTGGGCGAGGACAGGTGGCGTACACCGCTCCGTCTGCATCCTCCCTGGGACCCATTTGCGGTGGAGCTACACTCTTAAGCTCCGGGCCTTCTTGGTCGTGGTCCTTGACTGGGTTGAGACCTTCCTTGTCTGCAACCTGCCCCTCGTCCCAAGGTCGGGGTATGAGGGCTGTGCCTCCATCCCCTGCAGGTCCACACAGGATCCACTTTCAGGGTAGGAGATCACAGTACATGACAGCCAGTAAACTTGACTAACAAGGACCAAGAACGAAGATGGCTTATTATTAAATATGAATTTTACAGTGTCACTAAAATGTGAGTCCTCCACCCTCACCCACTAAATGGTTCCCCTAACTCTTGGTTCCCCAGTCTCCCTGTAACCAGGAGGGCAGCACCTAGTGCATTCTAGCCCCCTCTGGTGGAGAAGTGTGGTGTTGGATGTAAAGGAAGGGTCCTGAGCATCGCACTGTTCTTACCTCAGAGGAGGAACACTCCACTCCATTAAAGAAGTGCAGCATCCCTGTGGTGGTCGAACCCCCAGGGGCGCCACATCACCAGCAAAGCACCCCCACACCATCACACCTCCTCCTCCATGCTTCACGGTGGGAACCATGCATGTAGGGTCCATCCGTTCACCTTTTCTGCGTCGCACAAAGACACGGTGGTTGGAAACAAAGATCTCAAATTTGGACTCATCAGACCAAAGCACAGATTTCCACTGGTCTAATGTCCATTCCTTGTGTTCTTTAGCCCAAACAAGTCTCTTCTGCTTGTTGCCTGTCCTTAGCAGTGGTTTCCTAGCAGCTATTTTACCATGAAGGCCTGCTGCACAAAGTCTCCTCTTAACAGTTGTTGAAGAGATGTGTCTGCTGCTAGAACTCTGTGTGGCATTGACCTGGTCTCTAATCTGAGCTGCTGTTAACCTGCGATTTCTGAGGCTGATGACTTGGATAAACTTATCCTCAGAAGCAGAGGTGACTCTTGGTCTTCCTTTCCTGGGGCGGTCTTCATGTGAGACAGTTTCTTTGTAGCGCTTGATGGTTTTTGCAACTGCACTTGGGGACACTTTCAAAGTTTTCCCAATTTTTCGGACTGACTGACCTTCATTTCTTAAAGTAAGAATGGGCACTCGTTTTTCTTTACTTAGCTGCTTTTTTCTTGCCATAATACAAATTCTAACAGTCTATTCAGTAGGACTATCAGCTGTGTATCCACCAGACTTCTGCACAACACAACTGATAGTCCCAACCTCATTTATAAGGCAAGAAATCCCACTTATTAAACCTGACAGGGCACACCTTTGAAGTGAAAACCATTTTCGGTGACTACCTCTTGAAGCTCATCAAGAGAATGCCAAGAGTGTGCAAAGCAGTCATCAAAGCAAAAGGTGGCTACTTTGAAGAACCTAGAATATAAGACATATTTTCAGTTGTTTCACACTTTTTTGTTAAGTATATAATTCCACATGTGTTAATTCATAGTTTTGATGCCTTCAGTGTGAATGTACAATTTTCATAGTCATGAAAATACAGAAAAATCTTTAAATGAGAAGGTGTGTCCAAACTTTTGGTCTGTACTGTATATATACCACAATATATGTATCACTATTTCTCCAAGAATGTGCAAAGTTGCAATTATATATACATATATGTTCACAAGGTGTGTGAAATTATGTAAACATTATCCCATGTTACCACAGGTATGCAAAATTTACAAATAAATTAAATATGGCAAAAAGAATAAGTAATAAGGAAATCCTTAACATGGAATGAACCACAAAAATGTGCATATGAGGTAATCCCTAAATGTTAAGCCATATAATTGGCATGCATCAGTTGGACCACATAATTGGCAAATATCAAGCTAATGGGTACTTACAATGAATAACCACGTTCCCGAACCCGGGCATGCGTACACACCGACGCGCGTTTCGGCAAGCGCCTTCGTCAGGGGGTGGAGACATCAGTAAAGCTGACACTATAAAAAGGGGCCAAGTGCCAATCAGAGAAGGAAGGTGTGTTGCGGTGGACCAATCGACATGGAGGGGGTGTGATGTGACGCGATGCGGGCTACGGTGCGAGCCCGCCCCAATGACAGCCACGTCAGGTGACCGGCAGCTCCGAGAACACGTGGTGTCCACGTGACCCGGAACTGCAGGACCGCTGTGGACGCGGCCGGCATGGAGGCGAACAAGCGCTTGAGCGCGCCTGTGTGCCGCCATCTCCAGGACAGAAAAGGAGGCGTGGTGTGACACATGTAGTGCCGCGAGGGCAGCCGCGACCACCGCGTCATGCGACCCAGTGCCAAGACCACATGATCGCATGAACCACGTGATCCAGCGCAGAGGGCCACATAAAGACGCAGCGGACACAGGTGCCCAAGGGCAGCAGGGCAGACATGCGTACCGTCTCCCTTCTGATAGTAATATCAAGATATATAAAAGAAAGAAATAGGGCAGATCTCTAAACCCTAAGAAATGATATGCCAAAATGTGTCCAGCAAAGAATACTCCCAATTAATAGGATAGTTCTGTCATAGGAGACATAATAATTTTATGAAGCGAAAATAATGAACGATCAAAAATAGATAAAATAATATAATAAGTAATAATAGATAATTAATTATAAATAAAAGTTGAAAAAATAAAATAAATGGTGATTAATTAATCAATCAAATAATAAACCAAATAATAAATACAAAATACATATTAAAAATGAGTAATAATAATGTGTGAAGAAAAACATAAATAAGATTATAATGAATATAAAAATAATAAGGTGAAAAAATAACAAAAATAAAATGACAATGTATAATGAGGTGGTGATGAAAAATATATAAATAGATATATAAATATAAAGATAAATATAATAAAGTGAACGTAAATTATGATAAAGTGAAAAAAATATAAATAAAAATAAAATAAATTAAATGTGTAATTGAATACCATATGTATAATGTGTAAGAATGTGCAGAGATGACATATGCTGATGAAAAGTGATGTGAAAGAAAGTGATAATGTGCAAAAAAGAAAGACAAGTAACAAACCAAAACAGAACACCACGAAACAAAACAAACCAAGTAAAGTGCCATGATGAATACTAGGATTGGGGGTGAGGGGTGCCATGCATACCAGGACAGGGATGAGGGGTGCCATGCATACCAGGACAGGGATGAGGGGTGCCATGCATACCAGGATAGGGATGAGGGGTGCCATGCATACCAGGACAGGGATGAGGGGTGCCATGCATACCAGGACAGGGATGAGGGGTGCCATGCATACCAGGATAGGGATGAGGGGTGCCATGCATACCAGGATAGGGATGAGGGGAGCCATGCATACCAGGACAGGGATGAGGGGTGCCATGCATACCAGGATAGGGATGAGGGGTGCCATGCATACCAGGACAGGGATGAGGGGTGCCATGCATACCAGGACAGGGATGAGGGGTGCCATACATACCAGGATAGGAATGAGGGCTGTCATGCATACCAGGACAGGATGGGGGGTGCCATGCATACCAGGATAGGATGGTGGGGACAGGATGGGGGCAGCACAAATACCAGGAGGGGGGCAGCACATACCAGCATGGGAGACCATATACCAATAAAAATGCTCGCCACCCGGGCGTAGAACGGGTTCAATAGCTGGTAGTATATAAGGGAGGACGGTGTGGAGGCAATATTTTATAGGAGAGGAGGCCATGTATCATAAGAGGGACAGTGTTGATGTCATTTTTTGTGTATGGAGCACAAGGAGGCGCTATTATTTATTCCGGAGTACAGCACAGGCTTATTTAGGGCACAGCAGGGGCAGCTATTTTTATTCAGGCGGCATTATAATGACACTTTTATTATTAAGGGCAGTGTGTCGACATGTGCTGCAGAAGACCGAAGAAAAGAACATCTGTTGAGCTGCGGATGTAAAAACTTACCCTGGAATCAGGGGCAGATGAAGAAGAAAATGTGAGCAACCAGAGAAGACGTCTCCTATAAGGTACCGGGATCTAAGGCTGCATTTACAATGGACAAACGCGGCACCTAAATGCCCCCTGACTGGTTATATGGAGCCGATCAGCAGTCGTTTAATCGCCTGTGAACCTTATTATGATGGTTCTGTGGGCAGAGAATAACACTGTCCTCGGCAGCACGTTTACACAGGATGATCTGCTGCCCAGAACAGGAATATTTAAGCTTAATGATTTCACCTGATGAACTAATGTTTTGCTCGTACATCGGGTGACTGTCAGCCGGTTTAGATCGGCCGATCAGTATCCGATTATTGGCCGGTGTAGATGCACCTTAAAGAGTCGCCCTGTGTTCCCCCAAGATTCCAAAGAATTCATGTAACCAGCCTCGCCCCTATCTGAACCTAGCGGCGTGCGTGTAACATTGGTGGCCCGTACGGGGAGTCCTGAGCAGGAATTAGCGTGTAGAGGGAGAAGAGGAAAACTGTCTGGAAAAAAACAGCAGCTCAACTCTACTCTGCTACACCAGTTAAAGGGGACCAGCCCTAAAGAAAACTCACTAGCAGCAATGGATGTGGAAATACAAATGGACAGAATTAGTGAGCTGCTTCTTCAGTTAACCTGTGAAAAATTGAGAACAGTAGCAGAACATATAAAGATGTCAGAAGAACAGATTTCTAAAGCACACAACCGCAGACAACTGTTAGCTGCCATTAATTAAAAAATGGATGAGCTGGGGGAGAAAGAAGCTGAAGACGTCATGGGGACTGTCCTCCAGGAGCTAACACAGTTTCTAACCAGGTTGAAGTTGGAGGATGGAGGGGCAGCACCAATTACGAAAACCGGGAATCTCTGTCCGCAGACTGAACTACAGGTATTGGAAGAACTAGTAGACTACCTGGTAAAACCACCCATCTTGGGATATCCTGATTTCAATTTACCATTTGTTCTTCATTGTGACGCTTCTCAAGTTGGACTGGGAGCTGCCCTGTATCAGCATCAAGATGGAAAAATGAGAGTGATTGGTTACGGTTCTAAAACGTTGACAGACGCCGAGAAGAATTACCATCTACATTCCAGAAAATTAGAGTTCCTGGCATTGAAATGGGCTATCTGTAAACAATTTGGAGATTATCTCTACTATAGCAAAGAGTATGAGGTATACACTGACAACAACCCTTTGACCTATGTCCTTACTACAGCCAAACTGAATGCAACGGGTCAGAGATGGGTCGCTGAACTAGGTGACTTCAATTTCAGCATCAAGTACAGGCCAGGAAAATGCAACGCGGATGCTGACCCGTACACAAATCGCAGAAAAGAGAGGTAATATTGTACAGTAAAAAATACATTTTAACCGGCCTCGGAGAGTTTTTTTCGGACGTGGCAACAACAAACTGATGTATTCAACAACAATGAACACTCATCTCCAGATGATGATACCTTGCACCTGTCCATATTGCAAATGGAGCTAACAGCGGTATCAATAGGGAATAAGATAGATTTTTACAAATTTTTTGCAGCACGCTGTATAAGGTAATAACACCTGGCTGTATCTGTGTAATATGCTATCCATACTGCGATAGCTCACCCATAAACAAATTTCAGATAAGAGAGGTAATTTTGGAGAATATGGAATCAATTTGAATTGGTCTTCCCATTATTAATTGTAAAAATAGAAGTTCCAGTGGAGATCCAACAGTAAAAGAAGATTAAGTTTATTCACAAAGTAGTTAAACGGCAGCAACACGACCAGCTAGCGTGAATACCAACGCGTTTCCACCACCTAAGGGGAATGATGTATTTATCGTCATGTGCATGCAATAAATAATAGTATGGGGAATAATACCTGACTGCAGTGATCAATATTTTAGATTAAATCCTGCCTCACGTTCAGACCTAGCAGCACCCTGGTGCCGAGTTGGAAGATCCAATAGGATTCACGGTTTAGTACCATTCTTCTGTAATTGCCACCTCTGCTAGATTTATGGACTTTATCAATAGCTCTAAATTTGAGTCCTGACAAATCACCCTTATGTACAGTATATTAACAAAATGACGAGATACTGCAGAGATCAGAGAGATGTTAATAGCTGTTGTGCTGGTTGCATCCGACATACTGATCGCGGCCCTGAACACAATCGACTAAGACTATGTGCCCACCATGCAGAAATGCTCCGGATTTTTCCTGAGCGTTTGTTTCTCCCTGGCAGAAAAAACGCATGAGGATTGTACATGCGGATTGTGCATGCGGATTGTACATGCGGATTGTGCATGCGGATTGTACGTGCGGATTGTGCATGCGTTCTTCACATGCATTTCCGCATGCGGGTTGACAGGCGATTTTAGCATCACTTGGAAAGTGCTTGTTAACTTGGTCACACTATATAAATCCATGCAAACAGCAAACAGCATAGATTTATATAATGTGACCATAAAAGAATGGTAAAAAATAAAAAATAAATCTATACTTACCTTCTGATGGCCCCCGCAGTCTTGCTTCGCTCCGTTCTCCCTTGCCGGCAGCTCGCGGTACACTGAAGGACCTGCCGACATCAGCGTCGCGTGACCCGTCACATGACTATGACGTCAGCGCAGGTCCTTCAGTCCACCGCGATGTGCAGGCATGAGAGGAGGAGCGCAGCGGGGGCCGTCAGAAGGTAAAAATAACATTTATTTTATTCTTTTTTTACAGGTTCTATGGTACCCGGGTCCGGAGGAGAGTCTCCTGTCCTCTATACCCGGGTACCATCTGCACATTGAACGCGTGTATTCCGCATGTCCTTATCTAGTGAAGCGGGATACATGCGTTCTAATGCAAATCAATGGCGGCGAAAACGCAACACTTCGGCAAAATAATTGTTAGTGCTGCGTATTTTTCCGCAATGATAATGCGCAGTGGAAATTTCCGCATCATGTGCAGAGCACACGCGGATTATCATTGGGGAACATGGCGGGCCTTCTACCAAGCGTTTTTTAAGCATTTCTGCAGCGTTTTTGCCCCTGCGGAAACGCTTAAAAACCGCATCGTGAGCACACAGCCTAAGTAAACCACATCCGGTGTAATTCATAAACTGCTGAATATGGTTCGTTTTATTAGTGGAAAAGGAAGCGGATTCGTTACCTTTTAATACATCTAGTCCGGCCGCACTGGAAATATCCTTTTAAGCACAGCCATGTGTCTGAGATCTGCAGCTGAATTGATGGATCCGTGCTAGGAGCCAATACAGAGTCAGTAGTGGGGTCTCCTGGGGGTCTATCTGATGGGATTCTCTTTTAGGACACGTGACAATGTTTCATCTTGTTCTCGTACCGGTAAATATTTCTTCATTATTCTAACCCCATTATAATAACTGGGACTATACTTCGTGGATAATGTAATGACATTATTGGTAGCGGCTGTCGTGCATTATATTATGTGTGAATATGGGATATTATATGTTGTATGCTTCCTTCCCGCAGATACTATACTCCGGCTCCATTTAACTCTTTCCATGCAGGACTCTTTTTTCCCTATAGGACTCATGAGATTTGTATGCAGACCCTGATGGTAACAGTTTCCTGGCTCCTCAGCTAAGTACAGGTGTGATGTAATTATCATAATTAACCTGTTACATTCATTGGTCGCCATTAACATGGGACTTGTGTATTTGTTCCTTGTAAATAGCACCATTGTGTTTTCAGCAGAGAGCCCTGAGTAAGACCCCTCAGGGGGTGGAAACACTTTGGTGTTCACACTAGCTGGTCGTGTTGCTGCCGTGTATTGTAACTACTTTGTGAATAAACTTCATCTTCTTTTCCTTTTGGATCTCTGCTGGAACTTGTATTGTTACATTTGCTGTTCAGGCCGGTCCTGGGACTTCTGAGCGGATCCCTGCAGCTGTGTCCTGGATACTACTTACTGCTGAGCTCATCTTCCATTCTCCTCCTCGCTGCATATATCATTCCCATTATTAAGGAGTGGGTCTCCTACACATTTATTGTGTATATGTTATAATACCCCCGGTGACACTAAAAACCATCTCTGACAAAACGCCAGCGGCCAGGACCTCCAAGGCGTAGAGAGACAGTTCATGCCACTTGTGTAGCTTCAATACCCAATAGCTGTAAGGCACAGAGGAATCACGGAGGACGTTGGTACAGTCAGCAAGGTACTCCTTCAGCATCTTCCAAAACTTTTCCCTTCTTGTCAGAGTACCTCACGAATCAGGGCCTAGGCGCTGGGAGGGTCTGAGAAAACTGTTCCAGACCTTTGACAGTGTTTCCTTGTCTCTGGTTTGTGTATCCCTCACCTGTACTCCTTGGTTATCCAACAAAATGTGACCTCTGCCACCAGCGTTGTCAGATAATTCTTCATCAAGGGCCTTCTGGTACTGCAACATTTTAATAGACTTCTCTGCCAGACTAGAACGTTCTCCTTGTAGCGCGGGTCTAGAAGTGTGACCAACCAGTAATTACTGCTGCTCAAAATGCATATAACACGAGGGTCACGGGAAAGGCAGCAGAACATAAAGTCAGCCATGTGTGCCAGACTGCCAACAGTCAAGACTTCCCTGTCCTCACCAAGAGGACGACTGTCCATGCTCTCCTCCTCCTCCTCCTCGCTCTCCCTCTTCTTGGGCCATCCAAGCTGAATAGACGGTAATAATCTGGTGTGGGTAGTACCGTCTGTAGCGCTGGAACCCAGCTCCTGATCTTCTTTCTCCTTATTATCACCCAATCCACATTGAGATGAGATAAGGCTGGGCTGTGTAGCATCACCCTGTCTAGTTCCTTGCTCCATCTCATTGTGCTCTGCCTGCAAAGCCTCCTCTTTAATTGTGAGCAGCGAGTGTTTCAGTAAGCAGAGAAGCGGGATGGTGATGCTAATTATGGCGTCATCACTGCTCCCCATCTTGGTTGAGTCCTCAGTTTTGGAGGACGGCACAGATGTCAGACATCCATGCCCACTCATCAGCTTTTATGTGCGGAGGCTGACCTGACTACCGACGGGCGTGTTGAAGCTGGTACTCAACAACTGCCCTCTGTTGCTCACAAATCCTTCCCAACATCTGCAACGTTGAGTTCCAATACGTGGGCAGTGGAACCTGTAGCTGACTTTCTAAAATGGGCACACATGCAGTGTACTTTCACAAGGAGCTCGGGCAGATCTGGGTAGGTTTTGAGAAACCGCTGAACCACTAATATGAGCACATGGGCCAGGCCTGGTACGTGCGCGAGATTGCCAAGCCTCAGAGCCTCCACCAGGTTCTGGCCATTGTCACAAATGACCATGCCTGGCTGTAGGTTCAGTGGTGAGACCTTCAGATCTGCCTGCTGTTACAGCTTTCAACAGCAGTGTGCGGTTTGTCACCTAAGCATATTAGCTTCAGCAGAGCCTGTTGCCGCTTTGCTGGGGCAGTGCTTCCAGCTTCCGACTGATGTGGTCATTTCGGATATGCAGGCTGAAGAGGAGGAATAGGTTTAGGAGCTGTAGAATGTGTGGGATTGACCCAGGGCCCACAATCCTCAGCGTCGGGAGGATGTGTTCCGTCCCAGGGTCCGACTGGGTCCTGGCTTCCACAGTTTTAACGTAGAGTGCCGTCAGTGAGATGTACCGTCCCTGACCACAAGCACTTGTCCATGTGTCTGTGGTTAGGTGGACCTTCCTAGTAACTGCGCTGGTGAGGGCACGGGTAATATTCTGGGACATGTGCTTGTGTAATGCTGGGACTACAAACTGGGAGAAATAGTGGTGGGTGGGGACCAAGTACCGAGGGATGGCCGCCGCCATGAGATTGCGGAAATCCTAAAAGGCAACATTTCCAGTGCAAGCAGTCCAGAAATGTGGCAGTTTAGTATTGTGGCCTGAGGATGGTTGGCTGCGTATGTGTGCTTGCGTTCCAAGGGCTGGGGTAGGGACAACTGAACGCAGCACTGGGACAAGAACGTGGTTGCTGATGGTGGTGGTTGCAAGTGTGCAATGACAGGTGTGTGGCGGGAGGCATCTTCGCCTGCGCCATAGACAGGGGATTGTCGTGCACGCACAACAGCGGAACAGGTAGTGGTGTCACCCGCAGACACTGTTGCTCTACCCTGGAGCTCTGACCAACTAGTCGGGTGCTTTGCTGTCATGTGCCTGAGCATGCTAGTTGTAGTCAGGCTGGTAGTTTTTCTGTCCCTGCTGATGCTGGCATTGTAGATGTTGCAAATGGCCTTTTTTGGGTTAACTGGACAGTCTTTAAAAAAGAGCAAGAATCGGGGAAGACATAGCAGTTGGACTGGCAATGTCCACTTCCCTAAACCTTGCCAACTTTAAATCGAGTATAATATTTGTCACATTCCCAAAAATGTCTGTATTATTACTGCAGTAATATAGGATCAAGTCTAATGACCACAGTTTTAGGTAGTGGCCTAATAGATAAGCTATTGGTCAGCGACCAAGTGTGAATAGGTTTGAACACACAGCTGGCAGGCTTTAAATGGAGTATAATATCTGTCAAACAGGAGAAAAAAGAAACCAGCTTAGCCACACTTCCTGGCGTCCTGAAGCATGGACCTCAAGGGACCACTTGCGTTAGAAGGAAAAATACAAAATGTTCCAGCTTCTGTCATGAGCAAAAAGATTTTAATGGTAAAATGGAAATTCCATGGAGAAAAAAGGCAAAGCAACGCGTTTCAGACGCAAGCCTGCGTTCTTAGTCAAAGCTATACCTGGAATTAACATGCGTAATTACATATAAAAGGCCCTCCAATACAATTCAAGATTGTCTTTTGTATTGGTAGTTTAATCGTGTGATTTCAATCAAGATAACATCACATAATAAAGTCATCAATAGATAAACCCCAATATAAAACTACACAAATAAGAAAGTACAAAAATATATATATTTTTTTAAATAACTAATACTACCCGGATACCTGGGGTTAGAATTATAGAGAGTGTTGCATCGTCCTGAAGAATAGGTAAAAATGTTCAGATTATCTTTCTAATACTTTAGTACTTTCTTTACAATTCAGTCCACAATTTTATAGTATTAAAAAAGATAATCTTAACATTTTTTTACCTATTCTTCAGGATGATGCAACAGACTCTCTATAATTCTAACCCCAGGTATCCGGGTAGTATCCAAAAGAGCACAAACCTTGGGAAATACTTTATCCCCAAATGTATGTAATCCAATACAAAAACGCCACACCGGGCTTAATTGCCAGGGATTTTATAAGTGTGGACACAGTCGATGTAATTTATGCCAAAATGTAGAAATAACAAAGGACTTTCATAATTCAGACAAATCACAATCATATCAAACAATACATTAATTGTAACAGTGATCATGTGGTGTATGTTATTAAATGTAATTCATGTGACAAAATGTATGTGGGGTGCACCATACGAAGATTAAAAGAACGACTCTCTGAGCAGATCACAGATGTATATAATATGTCAGATACAGCCGCAACACATCCTATGCTTCCAGGCACTTCATACAATGCCACAACAAGAAGATTTCACTGCAGGTTTTCAGTATCGAAAAAATTATACCCAATCCCAGACGAGGAGACATCAGAAAACGTCTCCAAAACCCAGAGGCATAATTGGATGATGAATCTGGATACATGTTATCCTACCGGCCTGAATATGCGACGCGAACTTACGCTCCACTATTAACATCACATCTTATATGCTCGCATGTATAATTATTTAAAATCTATATATTATTGTACTTACTTGTGTAGTTTTATATTGGGGTTTTTCTATTGATGACTTTATTATGTGACGTTATCTTTTTTAAATCAGATAATTTTTTATTCATTTAGAAAAAAATAATGAAATACAACTTCAGTATAACAATTTTCCATTTTCTTATTAGCAAAAAGAACCCTCAACCCCCCTCCCCTTTAACAGACAGCAATAATAATCCCTCATCATTATATAAGATATGATCCAATATCCCACAAAACATCCTATAACCATTTCTATGCATTTCGCAGTGTATTCACTGGAATCTTCCCTCCAATAGCATTAATCACACCTTCCATGGTGCCCATAGGTTGTCACTGAGTTTGGCATTTTTCCTTTTGAAATAGATTTTCTCCTCCATCCGCACCACATAATCCACCTGCCTTATATACTCCTGTCTAGAGGGAGGCTCCGGTCGCACCCAATACCTCGCTATTACCTTTCTAGCTGCATATAAGAGTCTGGCAATTGCCAGTTTTGCGATATCATTCCCCACAAGTTCCTCCACATATCCCAGCAAGCAAACCACTGGATCTGTAGGAATTATACAGTGATAACGCCCTTCAATTAGGCCAGCTACTTCAGACCAATAGTTTGCAAGTTTTGGGCAACTCCACATAACATGTAGTATACCGGCAGCTTCTGACCCACATCTCGGGCAATCCGAGGTCTCCCGTACCCCTATTCTGAACATAAAATCAGGCGACCTATACGCTCTGTGAATAAGAAGTAGTTGGGACATTCTGGCGGGTTCACTTAGAGTCAGCTTGGGGATATATTCTAATATGGATTCCCACTTGTCATCCTCAATGGTACCAACATCTGCTTCCCACTTTCCCTTCGCCAAAACAGGATAATTCAGTAGAAAGGTGTGAAGCAGATCGGCATACACCTTAGATATGACACCTGTTTACATCCCCCCATACAAATATAATCAATGACGATGTCCCTTTGAACAGATCGGTTCCTGATTTTCCCTGGCTTAATAAACGCATGTTTAACCTGTGTATACTGATAACTGTGTCCGTCCGATAAGTGAAATTCCTCTTTCAGCGTCTCTAGGGTTTTGATGCTTTGATTATCCATCAGTTGGTAGATGTATTGTACACCCTTTACCACCCAGCCTCTCAGATCTCTTATTTTGTAATATTCACATAGGTTTTCATTACCCCAAATAGAAGTATACGTTGTCAGCCCCACTATGCCTCTAATCTTCTTCACCCTCGTCCACAATTTATGGATTAGGCCACAGGTCGGGTATGACTTGCCCATCTTCCCAAAAAGTCCCGTTTCTAGACCCACTACCAATGGACTCTTTTTAAGATAAAGTTCCAGAACCGCCCAAATAGTCCCATTCCCTGCCCTCTGCTCCCACCCTCTAATATGCTGGGACTGAGCTGCCAAAAAATATACCCACGGGTTTGGTAGAGCGAGACCCCCCTCCTCCTTCGGCCTCTGGAGAGACTCCATCTTAATCCTAGGCTGCCCTCCACCCCAGACCAGATCCCTAAATATTGCATTAATGCGCTGGAATACCGGCTGAGGAATCCACACAGGGGAATTATGTAAAACGTACAACAATTTGGGCATCAGCACCATTTTAAGAAGATTGGTGCGTCCCACCACCGAGAGGCGCATTTTGCTCCATGTAGATGCTTTATCCTTTAATTTCCCCAGTATCGGGTATACATTCAGCTGAAGGTACTCCTTTACTGGTAATGTTATTGTAATTCCAAGATACTTAAATTCTTGTAGCAACTTGAGTTGTGTCCGCTCCACCTGTTCAACATCTAAACTATTCAGGGAGTCTATTTCCATAATATGAGATTTATCCCAGTTAATTTGTAACCCAGATAATAAACCAAATCTATTGATAATAGCTATTGCTCCATGTAATGATATCTGAGGGTCCTGTAAGAATAATAAAATATCATCTGCGTACAACGCTATCTTCTCCTCCGTCACACCATACCGGAATCCCCTCACCACGTCTGACTGTCTCAGTACAGCAGCCAACAGCTCTATGGCCGGAGCAAATAACAGCGGGGAGAGGGGGCAGCCCTGTCTAGTTCCTCTAGTCAAATCAAATTTATCTGACAACTCCCCATTTACTCTCAATCTGGCCACCGGACGTGTATATAACAATTTTATCCATGCCAAAAAAAACGGACCAATTCCCATCAACTGGAGAACACGAAAAAGATAACTCCACTCCACACTATCAAAGGCTTTCCGTGTGTCTAATGAGACCACCACTCCATGCCCAGCATTATCAGCGGCCAATTGCATATTAAGGAATAGTCGCCTCAAGTTAATGGCCGTCGATCTATCCGGCATAAATCCTGACTGATCCGGGTGTACAACACCAGAAACCACCCAGCTCAATCGGTTAGACATTACTTTAGCTAAAATTTTAATATCAGCCGGTAGTAAGGATATGGGTCTATACGAATCTGGCTGTGTCCGGTCCTTATCTGCCTTGGGCAGAACCACCACCGTAGCCTCCCGCATTGACTCCGGTAATTCTCCCACCTCCAGAGCCAAAAACACATCTTTTAATTTTGGCAATAGTACATCTCTAAGATGTTTATAGAATTCTGTTGGTAAACCATCTGCACCTGGGGCTTTATTATTTGCCATTGAAGCCAAAGCTTCCTCCATTTCCTCTACCGTCAGGGGGCCCTCCAAGCTATCCCTAGCCTCCTCACTAAGCCTAGATATCTGAGTACCCCTCAAAAATTGGTCTATATCATCTCCCGTGTTCCTTAATTTAGAGTTATATAGGTCACTATAGAAGTCTCTAAACACCCTCAAGATATCTCGCGGTTCAGTGACTAGGGTGCCAGTTGGATCCAAGAGACCATACACAAATCCCGATTCCCTCTGCGCTGCCGCTATAGTAGCTAACAGGTGACCAACTTTTTCACCCTCTTCATAAAAGGCAATTTTTTGGAATTCCCTCTTCTTTTCCCCATTGGCCAGAAATATTTTATCCACCTTTTTTTGAGCTTCCTTCATGTTCTGTTGCGCCTCTACGGTGGGATTAAGCACCAACTCCTCCTCTGCCCCCCTCAGCGCAGCCAATGCCTCTCTTTCCTCCAATCTGTTCTGACTTTTACATCTGGATATATCTTGAATCAATAAACCCCTAGCATAAGCCTTCATTGTGTCCCACACAGTTCCTATGGCTGTACTTCCCATATTGTTCTGGAAGAATTCCTCCACCTCTCCTGCTATTTTCTGAATATCTACCGTTTCCAGCCATACCGGGTGAACCTTCCACTCTTTCCGTCCACCATTCCCACACATACCGAACCTCAGTTCCACCAGCAAGGGACTATAATCAGAGAGTATCCTAGGCAAATAATCAATATGAGTGATGTTTTGGTTAAGCAACCCATTTCCCAAGGCTAAGTCTATTCTAGACATAGAACCGTGCGTCAAGGAGTAACATGAATATGTCTTCACTCCCATATGTCTCACTCTCCACAAATCTATCTGGCCCACCTCTGACACATACTTAGCAAAGGGTGTCTCCCCCTCTCCGGTTCTTCCCGGTTGCCTACTAGTTTTGTCCCAAATTTTAGTCATTATATTGTTAACATCTCCAATCAGCAACACAGGAATCCCTGTCCAATGCCTCGTGAGCTCTATAATCTCTTGCAGTTTTGTCCCAGTAAATGGAGGTGGGAAATACACTGCCACCACACAATATAATTTGCCATAAAGTCAGCAGACTAGAAAAACGTACTGTCCATCTTTATCTATTTTAACCTCAACCTCCTCAAATGGAGTCCCCACATGCACCAAGATGGAAACCCCTCTCGCATATGCAGAATAAGTAGAGTGGTATACTTTTTGAACCCATTTCCTCGCCAGGAGCATAATTTTGTCCCTCATCAGGTGTGTTTCCATGAGGCAGATAATGGAAGGCCCGTGGGCCATAATATTTTGTAGAACAATAGCCCGTCTCTTACGGTCTGCCAAACCACGTATGTTCCAGCTTAACACCTTAACCATACCCGCCATTGTTTATCAGATTCAACTTCTGTGTATATAACCACATCATAAGATGTCCCCCATGCCGTCCGTCCCTGCCCCCCCGCATCCAACCCCCCCTCCTCCATGCCCCAAACCAAAACTCCTCTGACCGCCCCTATCTCCCCCAAACCACCTCCCAATTTGTCGTTCCGTTCTCTCTATCCGAGAGTTGGTGAATGAAACCGGCCTATTCCACCAACTATCTTCCCAAAGGCCTCTCCCGCCTTATGAAAAACATATTATATAAAAGGTATATAAACTGTATGCACCACCAGTACGCCGCTCCAGTCCATGATCAGACTTGTATCCTGCAACAAATAGTTAAATGCAACCGAAAAAGGATAATTCTAAATCACATTCACAAAACCACAATCTCCCTCTCTTCAGCCGTCCTTGTGCTCTCGCACTCGTCTAGAATTCTTTTCAATCCAGTCCAGAGCTTCTTCCGGAAATTGCAGAAAGTGTCCTCTACCCAGTGCAGCCAGTCTCAGCTTGGCCGGTGTACTCTCCCCAGTGCAGCCAGTCTCAGCTTGGCCGGTGTACTCTCCCCAGTGCAGCCAGTCTCAGCTTGGCCGGATACATCACAGAATACGCCGGTCCCATGTCTCTCAATTTTTTCTTTACATCTCTATAATTCATGCGCATTCTTTGCACCGTGGATGAATAGTTTGAGTAGAACGAGATATCTTGTCCATCAATTGTTAAATCCTTGATCTTCCTCGCCGTACGTAAGATAGTGTCTCTGTCCCTGTAATTTAAGAGCCTAGCCAGCATGGCCCGGGGGGCTGCTCCAGGAGGCTGGGGTCTCAGTGGGATTCTGTGAGCTCCTTCTACAACAAAGACCTTTGACAGTTTATCAGTTCCAAATTTTTCCAGCAGCCATTTCTCAATAAACTCTGTAGGATTTGATCCCTCTGATTTTTCCGGGACCCCCAGTATCCTGACATTGTTACGTCGTGACCTGTTTTCCAAGTCATCATTTTTAGCAATGACATCTGTTAGTTGCTTGTCCGGCTTTTTCTGAGCAGCTTGTAGAGATATTATGGTGTCCTCAGCCGCGCTCACTCTTTCCTCTATCTCTCCTGTGCAGACATCGGCTTTCTGCATGGCAGCTTTAATGTTAGTAATTCCTGCTTGCACACCCGTAACCTGCTTTGACAACTTTGTAAGCGCGTGTTTGCAGTATGACACCACAGTGAACACATCTTTCAGGGTGGGTTCCTCCACAGCAGGGTCAGCAGCAGACTCCATATTTTTGTCCTGCACCTCATCTCCAGAGCCATCAGCCTCGCATTCTCCTGCACCCACAGTATTCTCCTGATCCTCCATACCATCTTCTGCCCCAGCCTCCCTTTCTGAAAGTCCAGCACTGTGTTCACCCACTTCCACTCTTGCAAACCTCTCAAGGCGTGCAGCAGCCGACGTCCTCCTGGAGCACGCCGCATTCTCTCTGGCCGCCTCCTCCTGAGTCTCAGCGCCATCTTGGCCCCTGCCCCCTCTACCAGGGCCAGTATCTCGCTGCCTGGTGCGGGTCATTACTTCTTTCCTGCTCGTCAGAAACGCTCCCCAGGGCGGCAGGAGAGCTTCTCACAGGATCCGGCGGTGTCTGAAGGGCTCAGCGGTATACCGGGTCGGCGCACACAGTGACGGTCGGCGAGAAAGCACCGAAACACGTCTGCCTACATCCCTGGCTAGGCCACGCCCCCCATCTGACGTTATCTTGATTGTCTTTTGTATTGGTAGTTTAATCATGTGATGTCAATCTTGAATTGTATTGGTGGGTCTTTTATATATAATCATGCATGTTCACTCCATGTATAGCTTTGATCATGTTTTCAGGATTTAGTATTGCACAGGTGATGGGATTATTGCCTGTGCAGG
This sequence comes from Phyllobates terribilis, assembly GCF_046119375.1. Taxonomy (NCBI): domain Eukaryota; kingdom Metazoa; phylum Chordata; class Amphibia; order Anura; family Dendrobatidae; genus Phyllobates; species Phyllobates terribilis. The sequence goes on from NW_027363130.1 coordinate 596,231, forward strand.
TGATGTAAATATCACCTGTGCAATACTAAGGAAATCCTGAAAACATGGCCTGTTGGTGGGCCTTGAGGCCTGGAATTGGGGAACACTGCCCTAATAGATATGCTATTGGTCAGCGACCAAGTGTGAATAGGTTTGAAGACACAGCTGGCAGACTTTAAATGGAGTATAATATCTGTCACGTTCCAAAAATGTCTGGATTATTACCGCAGTAATATCTGACCACCTGAGATGATGGACAAGTTTCTCTGCTTCCACAATACAGCAATGCTATTAACCCCTTTACAGCCTGTGGCATATTAGTACGCACCAGGCTGTAAACCCGTTCAACCGGGCACATGTCAGCTGACATGTGTCCGTAACAGCCGCGGGTGGAAATTGCGATCCACCGCGGCTGTTAACATGTTAAATGCCGCTGTCAATCTGACAGCGGCATTTAACATTGCCGCTCCGGAAGCACACCACTTACCCCGCCCAGCCGTGACCCCGTCACTTGATCGCGGGTCACCAATGCGTGAGCATGACAACCCTGGGTCTGCAGCAGCCACCTAGTGGTTGGTGCTCATAGCACAGGAGCATTTCTGCTGCATAGAGGTGATCTGCTGATCCCCTGTATGTAGCAGAGGCGATCAGACAAGTGCCGCTTCTAGTCTCCTATGGAGACTATAGAAGCATGCAAAAAGTGGAAAAAAAAATGTTTTTAAAAATATTAAAAAATGTAAAAAATATAAAAGTTTAAATCACCCCCCTTTCGCCCCATTCAAAATAAAATAATAATAAAGAAACACATACACATATTTGGTATCGCCACGTTCAGAATTGCCCGATATATCAATATAAAAAAAAAAATTAATCCGATCGGTAAGCGGCATAACAAGAAAAAAATTCTAAACACCAGAATTACACTTTTTGGTCGCCGTAGCATTGCAATAAAATACAATAATGGGCAATCAAAACATCGGATCTACCCCAAAATGGTATCAATAAAAACTTCAGCTCGGCGCGCAAAAAATAAGCCCTCACCCAGCCCCAGATCCCAAAAAATGGAGACGCTACGGGTCTTGGAAAATGGCGCCATTTTTTTTTTTATAGCAAACTTTGGAATTTTTTTTCACTACTTAAATAAAAGAGAACCTCTACATGTTTGGTGTCTACAAACTCGTAATGACCTGGAGAATAATACCGGTGGGTCAGTTTTAGGATTCAGTGAACGTGGTAAAAAAATTTTTTAAAACAATCTGTTGTATTGCACTTTTTATGCAATTTGACCGCACTTGGAATTTTTTTCCCGTTTTCCCGGACACAATATGGCAAAACCAGTAATGTCGTTCAAAAGTACAACTTGTCCCGCAAAAAAATAAGCCCTCACATGGCCATATTGACCAAAAAATAAAAACGCTATGGCTCTGGGAACAAAGGGAGCAAACAACGAAAATGCAAAAACGGAAAATCCCAGGGTTGCGAAAGGGTTAAAATCAACCAAATCTGACTGTATGCTGCTAACAAGCAAATGGAGCAGTAAAAATGGTGTATTATATTGCTTTCACCAAAATTATCAGGATTAAGAGCAATAAGAATATTAGCCCTGATATCTAGGACTATGGATATGAGTAACAGCAGCAGAAAGAACATGCAAAGGATCCTATTGTGTTGTATACGCTCTCCACAAACTCTGCCTGCCTAACTCCTGCTATCACCAGGATTAATATTCAGTAGCATTAGTCCTTAGAAGGACTGTTACTGTAGATTTGTAATGCTGTGGAATACCTCACTAAAACAACCGCCAATTCTCTCCCTAGCTCAGCAGCACCTCTCCCTACACTGTCTGATTCTGGAGTGACTGTGTCGAGCATAGAGGCGCCAGGTCTTATATAGACCCAATGACGCTATGCGGCCAGCCAATCACTGTGATGCCACAACCAACATGGCTGAGGCATTACCATGGCTGGCAGGCAATCTCTGCATGTTAACTGACTGTCTAAATGTCTAAACAGCACCAAACATGCAGGGAGAGGACTCAGGCTCCCGCCCGAGCATTCCAAATATGCTCACCGAGTACCAAGCATCTCGAGCACTGAGATGCTCGGGCGAGTACCAAATCACTAATCAACCTTACTTTCATGTTTTGATTCTAAAAAAAATTCTATGGAATTCAGTGTTGGCAAAATTTTAGAAATTGTTCTTGTGTTCAGTGAGATATTAAATAAAATTTATCAAAAGGGGTGTACTCATTTATGCTGAGCAATGTTTATTAAAATTGATGAAACACAGAGAACATAATTACAGTTTCTTTCCTGTTTGACTACTCATGTTTTACAAGATATGATTTATGTGCAAAAGATTTCCCACATTCTGAACATGAATACGGCTTCTCTCCTGTGTGACTTCTCTCGTGGCTCAAAAGACTTGATTTTTTTTGTAAAGCATTTCTCAAAGTCAACATGAATACGGCTTCTCTCCTGTGTGAATTCTCTGATGTACAAGAAGTTTTGATTCATCTCTAAAGCTTTTTCCACATCGTAAACAAGAAAACGGTTTCTCCCTGGTGTGAATTTTTTGATGTCTAACAAGATCTGATTTACTTCTAGAACATTTCCCACATTCTGAACACAAATATGGCTTCTCTCCTGTGTGAATTCTCTGGTGTATAATAAGATTCCATTTGACTGTAAAGCATTTCCCACATTCTGAACATGAATACGGCTTTTCTCCTGTGTGAATTCTTTGATGTTTAACAAGCACTGAATTATCTATAAAACATTTCTCACATTCTGAACATGAATATGACTTCTCTCCTGTGTGAATTCTCTGATGTATAATAAGACTCGCTTTATCTCTGAAGGACTTCTCACATTCTGAACATGAATATGGCTTCTCTCCTGTGTGACTTCTTTGATGTTTAACCAGCACTGAATTATCTATAAAACATCTCCCACATTCTGAACATGAATACGGCTTCTCTCCTGTGTGAATTCTCTGATGTCTAATAAGATTCCCTTTATCTTTAAAGCATTTTCCACATTCTGAACATGAATATGTCTTCTCTCCTGTATGAATTCTCTGATGTGTAATAAGATTCCCTTTATCTGTAAAGCATTTTCCACATTCTGAACATGAATACGGCTTCTCTCCTGTGTGAATTCTCTGATGTTTTATAAGACTCCCTTTATCTGTGAAGGACTTCCCACATTCTGAACATGAAAACGGCTTTTCTCCTGTGTGAATTCTCTCATGTATAACATATTTTGATTTACTTGTAAAGCATTTCCCACATTCTGAACAGGAGTATGGCTTCTCTCCTTTATGTTTTCTTTGTGTCTGAGCTGAGCTTTTAGTAAATTGCTTGTCACACTGAAGTCTTGTATCCACTGTGTCACCTGGAATAGTGGTAACAATGTGAGATTGCTCAGGAGAGGGTTCCTCATGATTAGGAGGATTATAAGAAAGTGAAGTGCTGTGAAGTCCAGGAGGTACAGGAAGGGTGATGAGGTTTTCTCCATTAGAGTGCTTCATGATATCTTCTTTTTTACAATTTAGTGATAAACCGTTATTCTCACAAAGATTTCCTATTAGGATGAAACATAGATTTGTGTTAAAGAAAAAAATCATATCCAAAGAGATTTCAGAATGTATTTTATGGATCTCACAATGAAGACCCTCGTCAGTGAAAGTACCGGTAATAAGGAAGACAACTACATGCCATAACATTAACACAATGATGGGTAAAGTGAAGGCGGCCGTACATCCAGGAGCAGTCGAGCTCCGGCCACCGTAATCATGTCCACAGCATGCATAAGAGCATAATAGGAAACCTCAGAAGACTGCAATAGTGCTGAAGGTACATTAACTCCTAAAGGACCAAGATACTTTGCTCGTTATGTGGGTTAATGACCCGGCCTCATTTTACAATTCTGACCAGCATCACTTTATGTGGTAATTCAACGTATCCCACTGATTCTGAGACTGTTTTTTTTGTGACAGATTGCACTTTATGTTAGTGGTAAATTTTGGTCGTTACTATTTGCCTTTAATTATGAAAATATAAAAATAAATTAGCAAAAAAAAATTTGAGTATTTTGTAATTTTCAACCTGTGAATTTTTATGCCCTTAAGCCAGAGAGTTATATCACACAAAATAGTTAATAAATAACATTTTCCACATATCTACTTTACATCAGCATCATTGATGAAACTTGTTAGGAAGTTAGAAGAGTTAAAAGTTCATCAGCAATTTCTCATTTTTTCCAACAAAATTTACAAAACCATATTTTTTTAGGGAAAACATCACATTTAAAGTGACTGAGGGTCCTGTGATAGAAAATACCCAAAAGTGACACCATTTTAAAAACTGCACCCCTCACAGTCCTCAAAACCACATTCAAGAAGTTTATTAACCCTTTAGGGGCTTCACAGGAAATAAAGCAATGTGGAAGGGAAAAAAATTTCCCCAAAAAACGTTATTTTGGCCACAAATTAATCATTTTCACAAATACATTATCTAGGGGTGTAGTGAGCGTTTTGACGCCATATGTGTTGCACAAAATGTTATACCATTGAACGGAGAAGAGACAAAAAATTAATTTTTACCACTATAATGTTGTTTTAGGCCCAGATTTTACATATTCACAAAGGTAAATGGGTAAAAATGACCACATAATTTGTTACACAATTTCTGCTGAACTATATGTGGCTGTACAGTACTGCTTAGCCACATGGCGAGACTCGGGAGGGAAGGAGCGTTATTATTATTACTTATTTATATAGCGCCATTGATTCCATGGTGCTGTACATGAGAAGGGGTTACATGCCAAATACAGATATCACTTACAGTAAACAAACTAACAATGATAGACGGGTACAGAGGGAAAAGGACCCTGCCCTTGTGGGCTTACATTCTACAGGAGCGGGGAAGGAGACAGTAGGTTGGGGGGGTTGCAATAGCTCCGGTGTTGTTGAGGTGGCAGCAAGCAAGGTCATGGCAGGCTGGAAGCTTGTTTGAAGAGATGGGTTTTCAGGTTCCGTCTGAAGGATCCAAATATGGCGGATAATAAGACGTGTTGAGGCACAGACTTCCATAGGATGGGGGATATTCAGGAGAAATCTTGGAGGCGATTTGGCGAGGAACGAATAAGTGTGGAGAAGAGAAGGAGGTGTTGAAAGGACCGGAGATTACGTAAGTGAATGTATCGGGAGATTAGTTCAGAGATGTACGGAGGAGAGAGGTTATGGATGGCTTTGTAGGTCAGTGTTAGTAGCTTGAACTGGATACGTTGGGCAATTGGGAGCCAGTGAAGGGATTTGCAAAGGGGGTAGCAGAGGAGTAGCGAGGCGAGAGATGGACCAGTCGCGCAGCAGAGTTAAGGATGGACCAGAGGGGTGTGAGAGTGTTAGCAGGTAGGCCACAGAGGAGGATGTTACAGTAGTCGAGGCGGGAGATGATGAGGGAATGCACAAGCAGTTTAGTAGATTGAGGGTTGAGGAAAGGACGAATTCTGGAAATATTTTTGAGCTGGAGGCGACAGGAGGTGGCGAGAGCTTGGATGTGAGGTTTGAAGGACAGGGTTACTCCGAGGCAGCGGATTGTCAGTACAGGGGATGCGTGATGTACTTTATTGTGATAGAAAGATCAAGTGGGAAAGATATGCGAGTTGGGGGAAAGATGAGGAGTTCAGTTTTGTGCACATTGAGCTTGAGGAAGCGAGAGGAGAAGAAGGAGGATATGGCTGATAGACACGCTGGGATTCTGGACAGCAGAGAGGTAGATCTGGGTGTCATCAGCATACAGATGGTACTGGAAGCCATGGGATTTTATGAGCTGTCCCAGGCCAAGGGTATAGATTGAGAAAAGAGGGGGAGGGGTGAGGATGTAGTTTGTGAGTGGGAGACGCTAAATGTGCTGTTAGAAAGGTATGAGGAGATCCAAGACAGAGCAAGGTCTTTGACGCCAAAGGAAGAGAGGATCTGTAGTAGGAGGCAGTGGTCAACTGTATCGAAAGCAGAGGACAGGTTAAGAAGAAGTAGTACAGAGAATTGTCTGTTAGCTTTGGCTGTAAGTCATTGGTGATTTTGGTAAAGGCAGTTTCGGTGGAATGGTGGGGGCGGAAGCAGGATTGTCGGTTGTCGAAGAGAGAATTAGATGAGAAGTGGGAGCAAAGTTTAGCGTGAACATGTTGCTCAAGAAGTTTGGAGGCAAATGGGAGGAGCGAAATGGGGCTATAGCTGGACAAGGCAGTTGGGTCGAGGGATGGCTTTTTGAGGATGGGTGTGATTGTGGCATGTTTGAAGGCAGCGGGGAAGGTAATTGAAGTTAGTGATAGGTTGAAGAGATGGGTTAGGGATGGGGTCGAGTGCACAAGTGGTGAGGTGTGATTTGGAGAGGAGACGAGTAAGGTCTCTTTCCGTGATGTTGGGAAGGGAGGTTATGGGGGAAGAGCAATGGTGTGGAAAACAAAGGGATTGTGGTGGTTGGGCAGTAAAGACTTGCCCTGTTTGGTCAATCTTGTTTTTGAAGTGTGTGGCAAACTCCTCAGCAGAGATGACAGAGGTCGGAGGGGGAAGTGGAGGGCAGAGGAGAGAGTTAAAAGTGTTGAATAACTATTTGGGGTTGTAGGACAGGGAAAATATGAGGGTTGTGAAGTAGGCCTGTTTAGCAGAGGTGAGTGCTGATTTGAATGCGAGTGTTGCTACGCTGTTTAGTGAGGTTTTTATGCCAGGTTTGCCTATTGACTCGTCGTGCTTTGCCATGCATAAGAGGCAACCGAGTCAATAGCTGATGCGAGAGTGGCATTGTAGAAAGCAGTGGCGCTGTTTGTGTTGTGGAGTGAAGATATGGATGTCAGTGGTAGAATAGAGTCAGAGAGTTTGTGAGTGTCTAGATGTACAAGGTTTCTAAGGGGGTGTGCTAGTTGCTGGACATGGGTGACAGGTGACGAGGACAGGGATGAGAAAGTGAGTAGATGATGGTCAGATAGGGGAAGGGGGGAGGTTGTGAGGTTAGATAGGGAGCAGAGTCGGATGAAGATGAGGTCTAGGGTGTGTCCGTCTGTGTGGGTGGCTGAGGAGGACCACTGAGTAAGTCCAAAGGATGAAGTAAGTGACAGGAGTTTGGGTGCTGTTGACTGGCATGTGTCAGTGGGGATGTTGAAATCGCCCATGATGATTGTGTGAATGTCAGCAGAGAGAAAGTAAAGAAGACAGGTGGCGAATTGGTCAATAAAGGCAGTGACCGAGCCTAGCGGTCGATATATGACAGCCACTTGGAGGTTGGAGGGAGAGTAGATGAGGACAGAGTGGACTTCAAAAGAAGGGAGAATAAGGGAGGGTAGAGGGGGAGTAGGGCCAAAGGTGCAGATGTTATAAAGGAGAAGACCCACTCCTCCACCATGTCTGTCACCAGGGCGAGGAGTGCGGGTGAAGTGCAAGCCATCGTAACACAGCGCAGCAGGGGAGGCAGTGTCGGAAGGTGTCGGGTAGAGGGGGAATAGGGCCAAAGGTGCAGTTGTTAGAAAGGAGAAGACCCACTCCTCCACCATGTCTGTCACCAGGGAGAGGAGTGCGGGTGAAGTGCAAGCCACCGTAACACAGCGCAGCAGAGGAGGCAGTGTCGGAAGGTGTCAGCCATGTCTCTGTGATGCCCAGGAAGGAGACTGCGAAAGGTAAAGAGGTCGTGGACAAAATGGAGCTTGTTGCAGACAGAGCGGGCATTCCAGGGTGCTACAGAGAGAGGGAGCAGGGGGGTGGGCATCATGGGCACGGGTTTTACATAAAAGAGGTTGTGGTAGTTTGCAGTTGGTTTGAAGCGATAGGTGGGGGAATTGGTCGAAGGTACAAGCTGTGGGGGTCCAGGATTGGGAGATATGTCGCCAGCAGTGAGGAGAAGTAGAGAGAGGGAGAGCAGGTGGGAGAAGGAGAGTGTCCGGCTTGTGTTATGTTTTGGTAGGATAGACCTGAGGTTGAGGAGCAGGTCTGTAGATGAGGTCAGGTGGGGAGGTAAGAGGGAAGGAGAGATGATGATTTGGTTAGAGGGTGCTGGGGTTTGGGGATAGCGAAGCACAGTTAGGATTAGTGGGGCAAAAACAGTAAGGGTGTATGTTAGTATAATGAATGTTAAGTGTGAATGAGAAAGAGAATCTAAGTACAATTAGTAAATAGTTATTCGTACATTCTGGTCACTTCTGTCCCATTTCTGGCATATTTCATTTTTAGACCCTTAAAAAGCGACCCTTTAGAAACCAGACTCGTCTGTGCCAGACTTGGCTCACTTGATTTATGGAGCTCTGAACAGCACATGAGATGGCTCAGGTGTGCAGGAGCCGCAGGAAGACTGCTCACAAAAGCATGGGTGGAAGGGGGAGTAATTAGGACACAGAGGCTAAATGTATTCAGGAAATAGACAGTCAAGGACCAGTGTGTTTTGGGATCAAAGGATTGAGGTGATGAACGTGCAGATGGGATCAAACATACCAAGGACAGATAGAATGAAATTAGCAGGGATCAGTGGATACACAGCAGATATTGGATGCAGGGAACATACCGGGAGACAGATAGATACAGTTTGGAAAAGACGGTCAGATATGCAGCGTGGGGCAGCATATAGCGAGCGCTACTTGACTCTTGGAGAACAAATTTTTTTAGAATAGTTTGCGGACTCCATATAAGGAGCCCCTAAGTGCAGAAGAGCAGAATCCCCCCTCAAGTGATCCCGTTTTGGAAATTACACCTATCTGAGAATTTATCTACAGGTATAGTGATTGATTTGACTCCATCAATGTTTTTCAGAAACGAGCAGCAGTGGATGTTGCAAAGTGAAAATGCAAATATTCCATTATAGTGCCTGTGAAGACCCGGGGTCTTCCATGGGCGAAATGCTACTCAGACAACACAGGGTGAGGGTAAAACAGCGTGGCAATACTTTACTGAACCACAAAGAGGACAATAAACACACAGAACAGTCCCAGCAAATACCTAAGATGGTACAACATTACACAGTCTCACCATTCCACTCCGCCCGCCTGGGATAGAACAGCTGCGACTTTGGAAACTTCCAGGGCCAACTACCTCAACCAGTGGCTTCTCGCTTATGGCGGGTCCCCACAGAGAGAAGGTAGCGGTAAGCTTAGGAAGCTAGTAGTCCATCAAGGTACAAGGCCAGTTGACCTGAGGGTCCCAACCTGGCTTTTCCAAGAGTTTCTATGGGGCCAGATGACCAGTGGGTCCCAATCTGGCTTCTTTGAATGTCTCCATGGGTTCCAGGCGACCAGTGGGTCCCTCCCGGCAACTCCAAACAACATATCCATGGGGCCAAGTGACTTCATCATCCCAACCTGGTCTCCCCAAATGTATCCTTGTTCTCTGATTGTCAATGGAGCAGAGATCCGTATCTTTCCATTCAGGGATGATACCCTTATGCCGGAGTCATGTAGAATCCAAATCTGTGTCTCTTTGAATGGAATTGACATGCTACCCATCTACTGTCCTGAAGGATGTCTCTCATTCTCCTTTCTGATTCTCTGCTTCAAGACTAACTACTACAGAAGCACATGTCCCTTAAAAATAGCTACAGTTGTCTGTGCAAGTACACATTCACAGGTAAGGTGTTACGGAGGGCATTGTTTGAGCTAATCAATTTACATAGTTGGTATCACAGGGGGGGTCTTGTAAATAAACATCTAGTTGCCTTTTAGTGCAACATGTCTTTAGCATAGTAAACATCCTTGTTTCCAAACAAATAGAAGTTAATATTCAGGGTTATACAAATACTGGTCTGTTCTTATTGACCAGGCACATAAATACACAAACATTTACAAGTCAACACCAAGATAATAGTGTATTCATTTATATATTTTACTCACTTATATCGCGCCATATACAGACATTATGGGCACTGTCCCCATTGGGGCTCATAATATAAATTCCCTATCAGGATGTCTTTGGAATGTGGGAGGAAACCGGAGAACCTATAGGAAACCCAAGCAAACACGGGGAGAACATACAAACTATTTGCAGATGTTGTCCTTGGTGGGATTTGACCCCAGGGCCCCAGCGCTGCAAGGCTGCAGTGCTAACCACTGAGCCACTGTGACTTAACAAATCTAATCATCTGGCTAATTAAAATTTTAAGCTGTATCGTCACAGCGCCCATACGATGTAGTGCCCAGTACACAGTAGCGCCCGGTATATTGCAGTGCCTAGTACATTATGCTCAGCTTGTGCTTCTGGAGACACGCACCCTGTAAATTAAGTGGGCTCTCCTTGCTACAATAATGCCAAACATGTGGACGCTAACTTGTGGTTTAAGCATACTGTGGGACACAGGAAGAGAGGATATTTAGATGAGCAGATCTTGCTGGATTTCATTAGGTGGGAGCCACGTCACATAATGTGGACACCTTATGTTTTTGTTAATATGATGAACCAGAGTGGGGACTTGTTTTTCGTGGGTTGAGTAGAAGCTTTTATTGGTGGCATTCTGGGGTACAAAACATTTTAGATCACATTTATCCTGCGCTCTACGCTGAGCACTTACATCAAGGTTTCCATCTAAATCTACAAAATACGTGATTCAGATGACACCCCCAAGGGATCCATTCACTATAATGTGGCAGCAGAGTTACTCTGGACACCGTCAGGCCTCTGTTCAGCTGTGTCCATCTTTTCAGAGATGCACAAAACTGTGCTAACGGCTCTTTTACGCACACTGAAAAGACGGAGAATGCCAAATCCAGGTCAGACAGGGTCCACAATGCCTCCATCTGCCTCATTACAGGGAATCTTCTGCCAAAGGTTCTGTCTGGATCACAAGCTCAGTCATTTATATGGCAGCACGGGACTTGTGTAATAAAAATATGGAAGTAATATTAGAAGTCACATAATTAGGAAAATTAAGAATTTGATTCCTAAATCATCAAAAACAGGTGTGGAGGCGGCCCCGTTAGTCATCTGTGCGCATCCGGACTCTACAGGAGCAGCCGCGTCATCACCGGACTCTTCTGTTGTGATGTGGACAGAGGATAAAGCTTCACTGCACCGGAGACTCCACACGATATCACACACCGGTCATCATCATCATCACACGCCGGACATCATCATCATCACACGCCGCTAATCATAGTCACATGCCAATCATCATCGTCATACGCCAGTCATCATCATCACACGCCGGTCATTATTACATACCTGTGGAAACATCTACCGGAATCTCCTCCTTCCCGTCACTCACACACAGCTGATCCCTCCTCGTCATCGCTTCTTTTTCTGTTTCATTCTTCACTTTATTCTTAGTCGGATCTTCCTCCTGATATATCAGATGTAACAATCAGCACAATACAAGAAACCACCAAAATCTGTGACATCTATGACCTCAGTACCAGAAATGTCCCCCATATACAGATCCGGTACAGGGCTCAGCACCGTCTACCTGATGACTCTCCGGGATGTTGTGATTCTCCTCTGGACAGTCCTGGGAATATAGAGGACGGGGACATCTCTCTGGTGGATTTCTTTTCATGAGTCCATCTGTAGGAAACACACAGTGATTATTATTATTATTATTATAGCGCCATTTATTCCATGGCGCTTTACATGTGAAATGGGGTATACATAGCAAAAACAAGTACAATAATCTTGAACACAATGTGACAGCGACTGGTACAGGAGGAGCGAGGACCCTGCCCGCGAGGGCTCACAATCTACAAGGGATGGGTGAGGATACAGTAGGTGAGGGTAGAGCTGGTCATGCAGCGCTATTTGTGGAGTGGTGGTTACTGCAGGTTGTAGGCTTGTTGGAAGAGGTGGGTCTTCAGGCTCCTTTTGAAGGTTTCCATGGTCGACAAGAGTCTGATGTGTTGGGGTAGAGAGTTCCAGAGTAGGGGGGGATGCACGGGAGAAATCTTGTATGCGATTGTGGGAGGAAGAGATAAGAGGGGAGTAGAGAAGGAGATCTTGTGAGGATCGGAGGTTGCGTGCGGGTATGTAACGGGAGACTAGGTCAGAGATATATGGAGGAGACAGGTTGTGGATGGCTTTGTATGTCATGGTTAGGGTTTTGAACTGGAGTCTCTGAGCAATGGGGAGCCAGTGAAGAGATTGACAGAGAGGAGAGGCCGGGGAATAGCGGGGGGGCAGGTGAATTAGTCGGGCAGCAGAGTTTAGGATAGATTGGAGGGGTGCGAGAGTGTTAGAGGGAAGGCCACAGAGCAAGAGGTTGCAGTAGTCGAGGCGGGAGATGATGAGAGCGTGCACTAGTGTTTTTGCAGATTCATGGTTGAGGAATGTGCGGATCCAGGAGATATTCTTGAGTTGGAGTCGGCAGGAAGTGGAAAGGGCTTGGATATGTGGTTTGAAGGAGAGATCAGAGTCCAGGGTTACTCCAAGGCAGCGAGCTTAGGGGACTGGGGAGAGTGGACAGCCATTGACATTGATAGATAGGTCAGTTGGGGGGGGGGGGGTGAATGGGATGGCGGAAAGATGATGAATTCAGTGATGGAATAGATTGTGTCATGTGATGAGATGACGGGAGTAGTAGTAGGTGACCAGAGAACAGATATGACAGTCTCCCCTTCTCACCCTGCTGATTGGTCCATGAATCCATCATCTCTTCTTCTTCATCGATAACCTCAATCTTATTATCAATCAGATCTTCACCCTAAAAATAAAAATGTAAGATGGGCTCAGGTCCCATCACTTCATGGTCAGATGTTGTGGGGACTTCAGTGTCATCTACCTGATGATCCTCCGGGATGCTGTGATTCTCCTCTGGACAGTCCTGGGGATACAGAGGACGGGGACATCTCTCTGGTGGATTTCTCCTCCTGGATCCATCTGTGGAGACACAGAGACTGAATACATGACCTGCCGTGTATCTGTCTATATATGAGACTCGTCTCTCAGAACCAGTAATTCTAGGTTTATGCATCAGGGAATAAATTACATTGTTGTGGTCCTCACCCCCGGTACAGAGGTCCCAGCACATTGTGGCCTCAAGTATGAAGTGATAATCAGCGAGGCCAAAGCCTAATGCTCTCGGAGGATGAGGACCCTGAGGAGAGGGACAGAGAAGACCCTCGTCAGTCAGATGGAGAAGCCGTACTAAAAAACACAACTTCTCCAAGTCTCGTCTCCACCAGGGACGGAACCACAGAGGAGCTGGAGAAAGCTCCACATTTCCATCTATCGGTTTCTTCTCTCCTAATTTACTGTATGGAGATTGAGGGAAGGACGGTGACCATTTACCAGGGATTGTATTTTGAGAGCCAAAAAGATACGAGTTAATGCGTTTTTAGTCCTTTTTAAATAGACATAAATCTCCACATCCGCCTCGATATAAATACTAAAATAGGCAGCAAGTGCTGAAAAGTTCTGCGGTTGTCTCTGAAGGAGGAAAAAAGGGCACATGTACGGCTGACGGATGAAGTCACAGAAACCAGAAGGACGGTGTTGTGGGGAGCACCCGGTACGCAGCGGTTAGTACCTATCAATGTGTAGAAAGGACAACTAGAGAGCCGGCACCGGGGTCATGGGCGCTTACTGATGCACACGGGGAGCCAAGGAGAGATTGTCTGGTCCGATGCCACAGAATCTGTTTAACCCAAAAAATATATTCAAAAAACAAAAAAACAAGTTTGGAATCGCTGTACCTGTTCTGACCTGGAAAATCGTCACAAGGTCGTTCTTACCGCCCAATAAATGCAGAGAAACAAAAAACAAAATATAAATGTGGAATTGCGTTTTTTTTTTTTTTTCACTAACTGTCTCACCGCAGCTGGATTTTTTTTTTCCTGATTTCAGCACATTATATGGTAAAATGCACAATGTGTCCTGCGAAAAAAACACAAAACCCCAAACATCTGTGGATAGAAAATAAAAATGTTCTGGCTTATGGAAGAAGAGGAAAAAAAAATGAAAAAAATGGAAATTTTCCCCAACAGGATGGGGTTGAAACAATGCTATTGACTCCTATGATTGCTGCCTCCTGTAGGTGGCGCTAGAGACCCCGTTCTCTGCATATCTTATTTCCCATGGGGCATTGCACGGCCTATAACTCTCCGTACTCAGAATCGCCGCTCTCCTCCAGGAGACACATTACCCCTATAGAGAGGAGTGCGCGGTGATCCGACCTTCTCCTCCAATACGGAAAGTTCTGTGCTTCTCCTCCTGCAGAGCGAGTGGTGAATAGACACGGGGGCTGGAGAACTGCTGGAGCCTCCATGTCAGGCTCTGGTGGGTGATCGGCTCCACCACGCTCCATCTTTATCTCAGGACTCGTGTTTCGGGGTCTGAGGGACGGTCCGATGCCGATATTTATCCAGGACTTTGTGCTCAGTACGGAGAAAGTGATTTGTCACAAAGAAGAAGAATGAACGGAGGAAACCAAGGAAGGTCACACAAGTGTCAGCCAAGAGGGAGGAGAAGGACGCCCGACCACGACTGATGACGACATTGAGCCTGAACCGATTCTGAGGGACGGACGAGCGACAGCGGATTAGGGGGGAAATCATCAGTAAATTAACCCCGACTCTGCTGAGTAACAATCCACGACAGACTCAGGTACCGAAAGATCTCACAGGAGAGAACGGACAGAAGCGCTGGGACATCTGCAGACAAAATGTGACCGATGCTCTAAGGAAGGTGAAAGATTCTGAAAGAAGCCGCCGAGGACGAAGACTCAAGACTGATGAAGACGACAGCGGAGAAACCGCGACTCACAGATCAGAAGAGAATAATCAGGGAATGAAAGCTGTGAGAAAATGTAGAGAAAACCAGAGCAAGTCTGGAGAAAACTCATCTACTATAGGACGAGGCCGAGAGACGTCATCACATCCACCGGAGCCAACAAGAGTCTCCTCTCACCTGGTGATGTCAGAGGCCGGAGCTCCTCCATCATCACCTCCTGGTACCGATCCTGGTGTCCTTCTAGATACTCCCACTCCTCCATGGAGAGATAGACAGCGACGTCCTGACACCTTATAGGAACCTGACAACAACGACACCGCCATTACCCAGAATCCTCCAGTGCCGTCCTGTATAATGTCCCAGCAGTCAGATCTCCGGTCACCACCCAGAATCCTCCAGTGCTGTCCTGTATAATGTCCCAGCAGTCACCTCTCCGCTCATCACCCAGAATCCTCCAGTGCTGTCCTGTATAATGTCCCAGCAGTCACCTCTCCAGTCATCACCCAGAATCCTCCAGTGCTGTCCTGTATAATGTCCCAGCAGCCACCTCTCCGGTCATCACCCAGAATCCTCCAGTGCTGTCCTGTATAATGTCCCAGCAGTCACCTCTCCGCTCATCACCCAGAATCCTTCAGTGCTGTCCTGTATAATGTCCCAGCAGTCACCTCTCCAGTCATCACCCAGAATCCTCCAGTGCCGTCCTGTATAATGTCCCAGCAGTCACCTCTCCGCTCATCACCCAGAATCCTCCAGTGCTGTCCTGTATAATGTCCCAGCAGTCACCTCTCCAGTCATCACCCAGAATCCTCCAGTGCCGTCCTGTATAATGTCCTAGCAGTCACACCTCCGCTCATCAACTAGAATCCTCCAGTGCCGTCCTGTATAATGTCCCAGCAGTCACCTCTCCGCTCATCACCCAGAATCCTTCAGTGCTGTCCTGTATAATGTCCCAGCAGTCACATCTCCAGTCATCACCCAGAATCCTCCAGTGCCATCCTGTATAATGTCCCAGCAGTCACCTCTCCGCTCATCACCCAGAATCCTCCAGTGCAGTCCTGAATAATGTCCCAGCAGTCACCTCTCTGGTCATCACCCAGAATCCTCCAGTGCTGTCCTGAATAATGTCCCAGCAGTCACCTCTCCGGTCATCACCCAGAATCCTCCAGTGCTGTCCTGAATAATGTCCCAGCAGTCAGCTCTCCGGTCATCACCCAGAATCCTCCAGTGCTGTCCTGTATAATATCCCAGCAGTCACCTCTCCACTCATCACCCAGAATCCTCCAGTGCTATCCTGTATAATGTCCCAGCAGTCACCTCTCCGGACATCACCCAGAATCCTCCAGTGCTGTCCTGTATAATGTCCCAGTAGTCACCTCTCCGGTCATCACCCAGAATCCTCCAGTGCTCTCCTGTATAATGTCTCAGCAGTCACCTCTCCGGTCATCACCCAGAATCCTCCAGTGCTGTCCTGTATAATATCCCAGCAGTCACCTCTCCGGTCATCACCAAGAATCCTCCAGTGCTGTCCTGTGTAATGTCCTAGCTGTCACCTCTTCGGTCATCACCCAGAATCCTCCAGTGCTGTCCTGTATAATGTCCTAGCAGTCACCTCTTCGGTCATCACCCAGAATCCTCCAGTGCTGTCCTGTATAATATCCCAGCAGTCACCTCTCCGGTCATCACCCAGAATCCTCCAGTGCTGTCCTGTATAATGTTCCAGCAGTCACCTCTCCGGTCATCACCCAGAATCCTCCAGTGCTATGTTGTATAATATCCCAGCAGTCACCTCTCCGGTTATCACCCAGAATCCTCCAATGCTGTCCTGTATAATATCCCAGCAGTCATCTCTCCGGTCATCACCCAGAATCCTCCAGTGCTGTCCTGTATAATGTTCCAGCAGTCACCTCTCCGCTCATCACCCAGAATCCTCCAGTGCTGTCCTGTATAATATCCCAGCAGTCACCTCTCCGGTCATCACCCAGAATCCTCCAGTGCTGTCCTGTATAATGTCCCTGCAGTCACGTCTCTGCTCATCACCCAGAATCCTCCAGTGCTGTCCTGTATAATGTCCCAGCAGTCACCTCTCTGCTCATCACCCAGAATCCTCCAGTGCTGTCCTGTATAATGTCCCAGCAGTCACCTCTCCGCTCAGCAGCTCAGTCATCTTGTTGCTGAGCTCTAGGATCTTCTTCTTCATCTCATGTATCGGGGGGTGCGGGGGAGGCTCTGTGATGGGGCCCGGGCTCCGCCCTCCTGACTCCTGGAGATGGATGATGGGAGTCACACCCTCCCCCGGTGTCTTCCTCACTATTGTGTAATCCTGTGTATGGAGAGAGACACTTAGGGAGAAGAATTCCTTCCCGACTCCAGATCTGACAATCAGTAGAAATCCCGGGATCA
Source organism: Phyllobates terribilis (assembly GCF_046119375.1). Lineage (NCBI taxonomy): Eukaryota > Metazoa > Chordata > Amphibia > Anura > Dendrobatidae > Phyllobates > Phyllobates terribilis. Next base: position 613,298 of record NW_027363130.1, read on the forward strand.
ATAACCGTCTCCAGTAATCTGGGGCCATAACCTGGAATATTATTACACTCAGGACAGACATCCAGGCCCCTCTACAGCTCTTATAGGGAATCCCCATGACAACTCCTCCTGGCAGAGAGCTGCACACAATCACTGCTCTTACAGTAAAGAATCCTTCTCTTCCTCTTCTGGATTTCCTCTTCCTGATGTCGGACTTGTTACATAACACAATAAAGCTGATAGAAATGTAGAGGAGTTACCTCTCCGCTCAGCAGGGAGACGATCTCCAGGGTGAAGTGTAATAATCTTCTGGTGGTCTCATCCTCGTCCATCCTCGGGGGGTCATTCAGGAGAAGGAGGGATGAGCACTGGATCAGCTGGAGGGATCTCGTCCTGCCGGCGTCTTCATGATAAAGGAGAAGATGGAGATCACAGGGGACGATATAACGACAATCACTGAATTCTGCTCCAAATATCCGACATTTATCAGGAAGAATCTGGAGGAAAAGCCACAAACTCCACCGAGGCCTCCTCCACCGACCTGACCGCTCATTATCAGCCTCGTAGGAGGTCGGTCACCGTAGTAACTACACCTCCAGCGGAGGATGGTCACTGTGGTAACTACACCTCCAGCGGGGGACGGTCACCGTGGTAACTAAACCTCCAGGGGAGGACGGTCACCGTGGTATCTAAACCTCCAGGGGAGGACGGTCACCGTGGTATCTAACCCTCCAGGGGAGGACGGTCACCGTGGTATCTAACCCTCCAGGGGAGGACAGCCATCGTGGGAACTAAACCTCCAGGGGAGGACGGTCACCGTGGTAACTAAACCTCCAAGGGAGGACGGTCACCGTGGTAACTAAACCTCCAGCAGAGGACGGTCACCGTGGTAACTAAACCTCCAGCAGAGGACGGTCACCGTGGAAACTACACCACCAGCAGAGGACTGTCACCATGGTAACTACACCGCCAACAGGGGACGGTCACAGTGGTAACTACACCTCCAGCGGACGGTCACCGTGGTAACTACACCTCCAGCGGGGGACGGTCACCGTGGTAACTCCACCTCCAGCGGGGGACGGTCACCGTGGTAACTACACCTCCAGCGGGGGGACGGTCACCGTGGTAACTACACTGCCAGCAGAGGACGGTCACCGTGGTTACTCCACCTCCAGTGGGGGCGGTCACCGTGGTTACTCCACCTCCAGCGGGGGACGGTCACCGTGGTAACTACACCTCCAGCGGAGGAAGGTCACAGTGGTAACTACACCTCCAGCGGAGGACGGTCACCGTGGTAACTACACCGCCAGCGGAGGAAGGTCACCGTGGTAACTACACCGCCAGTGGAGGACGGTCACCGTGGTAACTACACCTCCAGCAGGGGTCAGTCACCGTGGTAACTCCACCTCCAGCGGGGGGCGGTCACCGTGGTAACTCCACCTCCAGCGGGGGGCGGTCACCGTGGTAACTCCACCTCCAGCGGGGGCGGTCACCGTGGTAACTCCACCTCCAGCGGGGGGCGGTCACCGTGGTAACTCCACCTCCAGCGGGGGGCGGTCACCGTGGTAACTCCACCTCCAGCGGGGGGGCGGTCACCGTGGTAACTCCACCTCCAGTGGGGGCGGTCACCGTGGTAACTCCACCTCCAGCGGGGGGACGGTCACCGTGGTAACTCCACCTCCAGCGGGGGGGCGGTCACCGTGGTAACTCCACCTCCAGCGGGGGCGGTGAGGTGAGGAGGAGCCGCTGCACATCCCCCATACAACACTGAGGAGCCGCAGTCACATGGAGCAGGAGCCTCCACAGGAACAGCTCTGATCTCACCCCACACTCTCCTCTCACAGATTCACCACAAACCCTCCCTGTAATCTCACCGGAATGGCGGGAAGCGGAAACCTGCTGCTGGCTGATACCAGAGAGCAAGAGCTGCGCACAGCCAGGACGGAGCTGCTGCACTGACAGCGGGAGGACCTGTGGTGACGTCACCGCCATGTGATCAGGGGGCGGAGCTCAGGAGAGAAGTGGTGAAGGACCTGTGGTGACGTCACTGACATGTGATCAGTGGGCGGGGCTCAGGAGAGAAGTGAAGGCCATGTGATGTGATGACGTCACCGCAGCTCCTCCCGCTCGGTGTAGGTCTGTGTTGCGCTCTGTTGCTCTCTGGTGTCAGCCCCAGTGGTGATGGATGGAGTCACAGCGGAGGCTGCTGTCTGTGTACAGGGCGGGGACTCCAGCACTGAGCCCTCAGCATGTGGGGCCCCGGGCCACGAACAAGACACCCCTCCTCAGCGCTCAGACCACGCCCCTCATCAGAGCTCCGCCTACGCCCCCTCCTCAGGGCTCCGCCTACGCCCCTCCTCAGAGCTCCGCCCACGCCCCTTTTAAGAGTTCCGCCCACGCCCCCTCCTCAGAGCTCCGCCCACGCCCCCTCCTCAGAGCTCCGCCCACATCCATCCTCAGAGCTCCACCCACGCCACCTCCTCAGAGCTCCGCCCACGCCACCTCCTCAGGGCTCCGCCCACGCCCCCTCCTCACAGCTCCGCCCACGCCCCCTCCTCACAGCTCCGCCCACGCCCCCTCCTCACAGCTCCGCCCACGCCCCTCCTCAGAGCTCCGCCCACGCCCCTCCTCAGAGCTCCTCCTTCTCCCTCATTAGAGCTCCGCCCCCTCTGCAGAGCTCCGCCCCCTCCTCAGAGCTCCGCCCCCTCCTCAGAGCTCCTCCCCCTCCTCAGAGCTCCGCCCCCTCCTCGGTGTCACTGCAGAGGTGAGGAGATGGAGTTCCTGCTCTGAGGCTCCTGTGCACACAGCGCGGTCTATAAGGACGAGTCCTACAGCCGCTCCATACTGGTTATACTGAGAGGGCGTCATACAGGGGGCCGGCACTAATCAGGGGGCTTCTAAGGCGATTGCTCACTCTATCTATCTCTCTGGAGGACATACTGTGCGGCTGTATAAGGGGCTGTGCACACGGGCAGTAATGGCGGCATGTGGGAGAGATATGGGGGTGCTGGCTGTATTTGGGAGGTACATGGGGTGCTGGCTGTATTTGGGAGGTACATGGGGTGTTGGCTGTATTTGGGAGGTACATGGGGTGCTGGCTGTATTTGGATAGTACATGGGGTGCTGGCTGTATATGGGAGGTACATGGGGTGCTGGCTGTATTTGGGAGGTACATGGGGTGCTGGCTGTATTTGGGAGGTACATGGGGTGCTGGCTGTATTTGGGAGGTACATGGGGTGCTGGCTGTATTTGGGAGGTACATGGGGTGCTGGCTGTATTTGGGAGGTACATGGGGTGCTGGCTGTATTTGGGAAGTACATGGGGTGCTGGCTGTATTTGGGAGGTACATGGGGTGCTGGCTGTATTTGGGAAGTACATGGGGTGCTGGCTGTATTTGGGAGGTACACGGGGTGCTGGCTGTATTTGGGAGGTACACGGGGTGCTGGCTGTATTTGGGAGGTACACGGGGTGCTGGCTGTATTTGGGAGGTACACGGGGTGCTGGCTGTATTTGGGAGGTACATGGGGTGCTGGCTGTATTTGGGAGGTACATGGGGTGCTGGCTGTATTTGGGAGGTACATGGGGTGCTGGCTGTATTTGGGAGGTACATGGGGTGCTGGCTGTATTTGGGAGGTACATGGGGTGCTGGCTGTATTTGGGAGGTACATGGAGTGCTGGCTGTATTTGGGAGGTACATGGGGTGCTGGCTGTATTTGGGAGGTACATGGGGTGCTGGCTGTATATGGGAGGTACACGGGGTGCTGGCTGTATTTGGGAGGTACACGGGGTGCTGGCTGTATTTGGGAGGTACACGGGGTGCTGGCTGTATTTGGGAGGTACACGGGGTGCTGGCTGTATTTGGGAGGTACATGGGGTGCTGGCTGTATTTGGGAGGTACATGGGGTGCTGGCTGTATTTGGGAGGTACATGGGGTGCTGGCTGTATTTGGGAGGTACATGGGGTGCTGGCTGTATATGGGAGGTACATGGGTGCTGGCTGTATATGGGAGGTACATGGGGTGCTGGCTGTATATGGGAGGTACATGGGGTGCTGGCTGTATTTGGGAGGTACATGGGGTGTTGGCTGTATTTGGGAGGTACATGGGATGCTGGCTGTATATGGGAGGTACACGGGGTGCTGGCTGTATTTGGGAGGTACACGGGGCGCTGGCTGTATTTGGGAGGTACATGGGGCGCTGGCTGTATATGGGAGGTACATGGGGTGCTGGCTGTATTTGGGAGGTACATGGGATGCTGGCTGTATATGGGAGATACATGGGGTGCTGGCTGTATTTGGGAGGTACACGGGGTGCTGGCTGTATTTGGGAGGTACATGGGGTGCTGGCTGTATTTGGGAGGTACATGGGGTGCTGGCTGTATGCGGGGTACATGGGGTGCTGGCTGTATTTGGGAGGTACATGGGGTACTGGCTGTATTTGGGAGGTACATGGGGTGTTGGCTGTATTTGGGAGGTACACGGGGTGCTGGCTGTATTTGGGGGGTACGTGGGGTGCTGGCTGTATTTGGGAGGTACGTGGGGTGCTGGCTGTATTTGGGAGGTACGTGGGGTGCTGGCTGTATTTGGGAGGTACATGGGGTGTTGGCTGTATTTGGGAGGTACATGGGGTGTTGGCGGTATTTGGGAGGTACATGGGGTGCTGGCTGTATTTGGGAGGTACATGGGGTGCAGGCTGTATAGGGGGTACATGGGGTGTTGGCTGTATTTGGGAGGTACATGGGGTGCTGGCTGTATTTGGGAGGTACATGGGGTGCAGGCTGTATTTGGGGGGTACATGGGGTGCTGGCTGTATTTGGGAGGTACATGGGGTGCTGGCTGTATATGGGAGGTACACGGGGTGTTGACTGTATCTGGGAGGTACATGGGGTGCTGGCTGTATATGGGGGGTACATGGGGTGCTGGCTGTATTTGGGAGGTACATGGGGTGCTGGCTGTATATGGGGGGTACATGGGGTGCTGGCTGTATTTGGGAGGTACATGGGGTGCTGGCTGTGTGATAGAGCGCCACAAAGTAGGGGAAAATAAGTGCTCCTTAGTGGAGCTGAAGGTTCAGTAAGGGCACAGTATGGGAGGCAGTGTATACGATGGGACATTGTGTAGGCACAGTATGGAGGGAGTACAGTGTGGAGATGGGGCACAGTATGGGAGGCAGTGTATACGGAGGGACACTGTGTAGGCACAGTATGGAGGGAGTACAGTGTGGAGATGGGGCACAGTATGGGAGGCAGTGTATACGGAGGGACACTGTGTAGGCACAGTATGGAGGGAGTACAGTGTGGAGATGGGGCACAGTATGGGAGGCAGCGTATACGGAATGACATTGTGTAGGCACAGTATGGAGGGAGTACAGTGTGGAGATGGGGCACAGTATGGGAGGCAGTGTATACGATGGGACATTGTGTAGGCACAGTATGGAGGGAGTACAGTGTGGAGATGGGGCACAGTATGGGAGGCAGTGTATACGAAGGGACATTGTGTAGGCACAGTATGGAGGGAGTACAGTGTGGAGATGGGGCACAGTATGGGAGGCACTGTATACGGAGGGACATTGTGTAGGCACAGTATGGAGGGAGTACAGTGTGGAGATGGGGCACAGTATGGGAGGCACTGTATACGGAGGGACATTGTGTAGGCACAGTATGGAGGGAGTACAGTGTGGAGATGGGGCACAGTATGGGAGGCAGTGTATATGGAGGGACATTGTGTAGGCACAGTATGGAGGGAGTACAGTGTGGAGATGGGGCACAGTATGGGAGGCAGTGTATACGGAGGGACATTGTGTAGGCACAGTATGGAGGGAGTACAGTGTGGAGAGGGGGCACAGTATGGGAGGCAGTGTATGCGGAGGGACATTGTGTAGGTACAATATGGAGGGAGTACAGTGTGGAGATGGGGCACAGTATGGGAGGCAGTGTATACGGAGGGACATTGTGTAGGCACAGTATGGAGGGAGTACAGTGTGGAGATGGGGCACAGTATGGGAGGCAGTGTATACGGAGGGACATTGTGTAGGCACAGTATGGAGGGGGTACAGTGTGGAGATGGGGCACAGTATGGGAGGCAGTGTATATGGAGGGACATTGTGTAGGCACAGTATGGAGGGAGTACAGTGTGGAGATGGGGCACAGTATGGGAGGCAGTGTATACGGAGGGACATTGTGTAGGCACAGTATGGAGGGAGTACAGTGTGGAGATGGGGCACAGTATGGGAGGCAGTGTATATGGAGGGACATTGTGTAGGCACAGTATGGAGGGAGTACAGTGTGGAGATGGGGCACAGTATGGGAGGCGGTGTATACGGAGGGACATTGTGTAGACACAGTATGGAGGGAGTACAGTGTGGAGATGGGGCACAGTATGGGAGGCAGTGTATATGGAGGGACATTGTGTAGGCACAGTATGGAGGGAGTACAGTGTGGAGATGGGGCACAGTATGGGAGGCAGTGTATACGGAGGGACATTGTGTAGGCACAGTATGGAGGGAGTACAGTGTGGAGAGGGGGCACAGTATGGGAGGCAGTGTATGCGGAGGGACATTGTGTAGGTACAATATGGAGGGAGTACAGTGTGGAGATGGGGCACAGTATGGGAGGCAGTGTATACGGAGGGACATTGTGTAGGCACAGTATGGAGGGAGTACAGTGTGGAGATGGGGCACAGTATGGGAGGCAGTGTATACGGAGGGACATTGTGTAGGCACAGTATGGAGGGAGCACAGTGTGGAGATGGGGCACAGTATGGGAGGCAGTGTATACGGAGGGACATTGTGTAGGCACAGTATGGAGGGAGTACAGTGTGGAGAGGGGGCACAGTATGGGAGGCAGTGTATGCGGAGGGACATTGTGTAGGTACAATATGGAGGGAGTACAGTGTGGAGATGGGGCACAGTATGGGAGGCAGTGTATACGGAGGGACATTGTGTAGGCACAGTATGGAGGGAGTACAGTGTGGAGATGGGGCACAGTATGGGAGGCAGTGTATACGGAGGGACATTGTGTAGGCACAGTATGGAGGGAGCACAGTGTGGAGATGGGGCACAGTATGGGAGGCAGTGTATACGGAGGGACATTGTGTAGGCACAGTATGGAGGTACAGTGTGGAGATGGGGCACAGTATGGGAGGCAGTGTATACGGAGGGACATTGTGTAGGCACAGTATGGAGGGAGTACAGTGTGGAGATGGGGCACAGTATGGGAGGCAGTGTATACGGAGGGACATTGTGTAGGCACAGTATGGAGGGAGTACAGTGTGGAGAGGGGGCACAGTATGGGAGGCAGTGTATATGGAGGGACATTGTGTAGGCACAGTATGGAGGGAGTACAGTGTGGAGATGGGGCACAGTATGGGAGGCAGTGTATACGGAGGGACATTGTGTAGGCACAGTATGGAGGGAGCACAGTGTGGAGAGGGGGCACAGTATGGGAGGCAGTGTATGCGGAGGGACATTGTGTAGGTACAGTATGGAGGGAGTACAGTGTGGAGATGGGGCACAGTATGGGAGGCAGTGTATACGGAGGGACATTGTGTAGGCACAGTATGGAGGGAGTACAGTGTGGAGATGGGGCACAGTATGGGAGGCAGTGTATACGGAGGTACATTGTGTAGGCACAGTATGGAGGGAGTACAGTGTGGAGATGCGGCACAGTATGGGAGGCAGTGTATATGGAGGGACATTGTGTAGGCACAATATGGACGGGGTACAGTGTGGAGATGGGGCACAGTATGGGAGGCAGTGTATACAGAGGGACATTGTGTAGGCACAGTATAGAGGGAGTACAGTGTGGAGATGGGGCACAGTATGGGAGGCAGTGTATACGGAGGGACACTGTAGGCACAGTATGGAGGGAGTACAGTGTGGAGATGGGGCACAGTATGGGAGGCAGTGTATATGGAGGGACATTGTGTAGGCACAGTATGGAGGGAGTACAGTGTGGAGAGGGGGCACAGTATGGGAGGCAGTGTATACGGAGGGACATTGTGTAGGCACAGTATGGAGGGAGTACAGTGTGGAGAGGGGGCACAGTATGGGAGGCAGTGTATACGGAGGGACATTGTGTAGGCACAGTATGGAGGGAGTACAGTGTGGAGATGGGGCACAGTATGGGAGGCAGTGTATACGGAGGGACAGTATGGAGGGAGCACAGTGTGGAGATGGGGCACAGTATGGGAGGCAGTGTATATGGAGGGACATTGTGTAGGCACAGTATGGAGGGGGTACAGTGTGGAGATGGGGCACAGTATGGGAGGCAGTGTATACGGAGGGACATTGTGTAGGCACAGTATGGAGGGATCACAGTGTGGAGAGGGGGCACAGTATGGGAGGCAGTGTATGCGGAGGGACATTGTGTAGGTACAATATGGAGGGAGTACAGTGTGGAGATGGGGCACAGGATGGGAGGCAGTGTATACGGAGGGACATTGTGTAGGCACAGTATGGAGGGAGTACAGTGTGGAGATGGGGCACAGTATGGGAGGCAGTGTATACGGAAGGACATTGTGTAGGCACAGTATGGAGGGAGTACAGTGTGGAGATGGGGCACAGTATGGGAGGCACTGTATACGGAGGGACATTGTGTAGGTACAATATGGAGGGAGTACAGTGTGGAGATGGGGCACAGTATGGGAGGCAGTGTATACGGAGGGACATTGTGTAGGCACAGTATGGAGGGAGTACAGTGTGGAGAGGGGGCACAGTATGGGAGGCAGTGTATACGGAGGGACATTGTGTAGGCACAGTATGGAGGGAGCACAGTGTGGAGAGGGGGCACAGTATGGGAGGCAGTGTATGCGGAGGGACATTGTGTAGGTACAATATGGAGGGAGTACAGTGTGGAGATGGGGCACAGTATGGGAGGCAGTGTATACGGAGGGACATTGTGTAGGCACAGTATGGAGGGAGTACAGTGTGGAGATGGGGCACAGTATGGGAGGCAGTGTATACGGAGGGACATTGTGTAGGCACAGTATGGAGGGAGCACAGTGTGGAGAGGGGGCACAGTATGGGAGGCAGTGTATGCGGAGGGACATTGTGTAGGTACAGTATGGAGGGAGTACAGTGTGGAGATGGGGCACAGTATGGGAGGCAGTGTATACGGAGGGACATTGTGTAGGCACAGTATGGAGGGAGTACAGTGTGGAGATGGGGCACAGTATGGGAGGCAGTGTATACGGAGGTACATTGTGTAGGCACAGTATGGAGGGAGTACAGTGTGGAGATGCGGCACAGTATGGGAGGCAGTGTATATGGAGGGACATTGTGTAGGCACAATATGGACGGGGTACAGTGTGGAGATGGGGCACAGTATGGGAGGCAGTGTATACAGAGGGACATTGTGTAGGCACAGTATAGAGGGAGTACAGTGTGGAGATGGGGCACAGTATGGGAGGCAGTGTATACGGAGGGACACTGTAGGCACAGTATGGAGGGAGTACAGTGTGGAGATGGGGCACAGTATGGGAGGCAGTGTATATGGAGGGACATTGTGTAGGCACAGTATGGAGGGAGTACAGTGTGGAGAGGGGGCACAGTATGGGAGGCAGTGTATACGGAGGGACATTGTGTAGGCACAGTATGGAGGGAGTACAGTGTGGAGAGGGGGCACAGTATGGGAGGCAGTGTATACGGAGGGACATTGTGTAGGCACAGTATGGAGGGAGTACAGTGTGGAGATGGGGCACAGTATGGGAGGCAGTGTATACGGAGGGACAGTATGGAGGGAGCACAGTGTGGAGATGGGGCACAGTATGGGAGGCAGTGTATATGGAGGGACATTGTGTAGGCACAGTATGGAGGGGGTACAGTGTGGAGATGGGGCACAGTATGGGAGGCAGTGTATACGGAGGGACATTGTGTAGGCACAGTATGGAGGGATCACAGTGTGGAGAGGGGGCACAGTATGGGAGGCAGTGTATGCGGAGGGACATTGTGTAGGTACAATATGGAGTGAGTACAGTGTGGAGATGGGGCACAGGATGGGAGGCAGTGTATACGGAGGGACATTGTGTAGGCACAGTATGGAGGGAGTACAGTGTGGAGATGGGGCACAGTATGGGAGGCAGTGTATACGGAAGGACATTGTGTAGGCACAGTATGGAGGGAGTACAGTGTGGAGATGGGGCACAGTATGGGAGGCACTGTATACGGAGGGACATTGTGTAGGTACAATATGGAGGGAGTACAGTGTGGAGATGGGGCACAGTATGGGAGGCAGTGTATACGGAGGGACATTGTGTAGGCACAGTATGGAGGGAGTACAGTGTGGAGAGGGGGCACAGTATGGGAGGCAGTGTATACGGAGGGACATTGTGTAGGCACAGTATGGAGGGAGCACAGTGTGGAGAGGGGGCACAGTATGGGAGGCAGTGTATGCGGAGGGACATTGTGTAGGTACAATATGGAGGGAGTACAGTGTGGAGATGGGGCACAGTATGGGAGGCAGTGTATACGGAGGGACATTGTGTAGGCACAGTATGGAGGGAGTACAGTGTGGAGATGGGGCACAGTATGGGAGGCAGTGTATACGGAGGGACATTGTGTAGGCACAGTATGGAGGGAGCACAGTGTGGAGATGGGGCACAGTATGGGAGGCAGTGTATACGGAGGGACATTGTGTAGGCACAGTATGGAGGTACAGTGTGGAGATGGGGCACAGTATGGGAGGCAGTGTATACGGAGGGACATTGTGTAGGCACAGTATGGAGGGAGTACAGTGTGGAGATGGGGCACAGTATGGGAGGCAGTGTATACGGAGGGACATTGTGTAGGCACAGTATGGAGGGAGTACAGTGTGGAGAGGGGGCACAGTATGGGAGGCAGTGTATATGGAGGGACATTGTGTAGGCACAGTATGGAGGGAGTACAGTGTGGAGATGGGGCACAGTATGGGAGGCAGTGTATACGGAGGGACATTGTGTAGGCACAGTATGGAGGGAGCACAGTGTGGAGAGGGGGCACAGTATGGGAGGCAGTGTATGCGGAGGGACATTGTGTAGGTACAGTATGGAGGGAGTACAGTGTGGAGATGGGGCACAGTATGGGAGGCAGTGTATACGGAGGGACATTGTGTAGGCACAGTATGGAGGGAGTACAGTGTGGAGATGGGGCACAGTATGGGAGGCAGTGTATACGGAGGTACATTGTGTAGGCACAGTATGGAGGGAGTACAGTGTGGAGATGCGGCACAGTATGGGAGGCAGTGTATATGGAGGGACATTGTGTAGGCACAGTATGGAGGGAGCACAGTGTGGAGATGGGGCACAGTATGGGAGGCAGTGTATATGGAGGGACATTGTGTAGGCACAAAATGGACGGGGTACAGTGTGGAGATGGGGCACAGTATGGGAGGCAGTGTATACGGAGGGACATTGTGTAGGCACAGTATGGAGGGAGTACAGTGTGGAGATGGGGCACAGTATAGGAGGCAGTGTATACGGAGGGACATTGTGTAGGCACAGTATAGAGGGAGTACAGTGTGGAGATGGGGCACAGTATGGGAGGCAGTGTATATGGAGGGACATTGTGTAGGCACAGTATGGAGGGAGTACAGTGTGGAGAGGGGGCACAGTATGGGAGGCAGTGTATACGGAGGGACATTGTGTAGGCACAGTATGGAGGGAGTACAGTGTGGAGATGGGGCACAGTATGGGAGGCAGTGTATACGGAGGGACAGTATGGAGGGAGCACAGTGTGGAGATGGGGCACAGTATGGGAGGCAGTGTATATGGAGGGACATTGTGTAGGCACAGTATGGAGGGGGTACAGTGTGGAGATGGGGCACAGTATGGGAGGCAGTGTATACGGAGGGACATTGTGTAGGCACAGTATGGAGGGATCACAGTGTGGAGAGGGGGCACAGTATGGGAGGCAGTGTATGCGGAGGGACATTGTGTAGGTACAATATGGAGGGAGTACAGTGTGGAGATGGGGCACAGGATGGGAGGCAGTGTATACGGAGGGACATTGTGTAGGCACAGTATGGAGGGAGTACAGTGTGGAGATGGGGCACAGTATGGGAGGCAGTGTATACGGAAGGACATTGTGTAGGCACAGTATGGAGGGAGTACAGTGTGGAGATGGGGCACAGTATGGGAGGCACTGTATACGGAGGGACATTGTGTAGGTACAATATGGAGGGAGTACAGTGTGGAGATGGGGCACAGTATGGGAGGCAGTGTATACGGAGGGACATTGTGTAGGCACAGTATGGAGGGAGTACAGTGTGGAGAGGGGGCACAGTATGGGAGGCAGTGTATACGGAGGGACATTGTGTAGGCACAGTATGGAGGGAGCACAGTGTGGAGAGGGGGCACAGTATGGGAGGCAGTGTATGCGGAGGGACATTGTGTAGGTACAATATGGAGGGAGTACAGTGTGGAGATGGGGCACAGTATGGGAGGCAGTGTATACGGAGGGACATTGTGTAGGCACAGTATGGAGGGAGTACAGTGTGGAGATGGGGCACAGTATGGGAGGCAGTGTATACGGAGGGACATTGTGTAGGCACAGTATGGAGGGAGCACAGTGTGGAGATGGGGCACAGTATGGGAGGCAGTGTATACGGAGGGACATTGTGTAGGCACAGTATGGAGGTACAGTGTGGAGATGGGGCACAGTATGGGAGGCAGTGTATACGGAGGGACATTGTGTAGGCACAGTATGGAGGGAGTACAGTGTGGAGATGGGGCACAGTATGGAAGGCAGTGTATACGGAGGGACATTGTGTAGGCACAGTATGGAGGGAGTACAGTGTGGAGAGGGGGCACAGTATGGGAGGCAGTGTATATGGAGGGACATTGTGTAGGCACAGTATGGAGGGAGTACAGTGTGGAGATGGGGCACAGTATGGGAGGCAGTGTATACGGAGGGACATTGTGTAGGCACAGTATGGAGGGAGCACAGTGTGGAGAGGGGGCACAGTATGGGAGGCAGTGTATGCGGAGGGACATTGTGTAGGTACAGTATGGAGGGAGTACAGTGTGGAGATGGGGCACAGTATGGGAGGCAGTGTATACGGAGGGACATTGTGTAGGCACAGTATGGAGGGAGTACAGTGTGGAGATGGGGCACAGTATGGGAGGCAGTGTATACGGAGGTACATTGTGTAGGCACAGTATGGAGGGAGTACAGTGTGGAGATGCGGCACAGTATGGGAGGCAGTGTATATGGAGGGACATTGTGTAGGCACAGTATGGAGGGAGCACAGTGTGGAGATGGGGCACAGTATGGGAGGCAGTGTATATGGAGGGACATTGTGTAGGCACAAAATGGACGGGGTACAGTGTGGAGATGGGGCACAGTATGGGAGGCAGTGTATACGGAGGGACATTGTGTAGGCACAGTATGGAGGGAGTACAGTGTGGAGATGGGGCACAGTATAGGAGGCAGTGTATACGGAGGGACATTGTGTAGGCACAGTATAGAGGGAGTACAGTGTGGAGATGGGGCACAGTATGGGAGGCAGTGTATATGGAGGGACATTGTGTAGGCACAGTATGGAGGGAGTACAGTGTGGAGAGGGGGCACAGTATGGGAGGCAGTGTATACGGAGGGACATTGTGTAGGCACAGTATGGAGGGAGTACAGTGTGGAGATGGGGCACAGTATGGGAGGCAGTGTATACGGAGGGACAGTATGGAGGGAGCACAGTGTGGAGATGGGGCACAGTATGGGAGGCAGTGTATATGGAGGGACATTGTGTAGGCACAGTATGGAGGGGGTACAGTGTGGAGATGGGGCACAGTATGGGAGGCAGTGTATACGGAGGGACATTGTGTAGGCACAGTATGGAGGGATCACAGTGTGGAGAGGGGGCACAGTATGGGAGGCAGTGTATGCGGAGGGACATTGTGTAGGTACAATATGGAGGGAGTACAGTGTGGAGATGGGGCACAGGATGGGAGGCAGTGTATACGGAGGGACATTGTGTAGGCACAGTATGGAGGGAGTACAGTGTGGAGATGGGGCACAGTATGGGAGGCAGTGTATACGGAGGGACATTGTGTAGGCACAGTATGGAGGGAGTACAGTGTGGAGATGGGGCACAGTATGGGAGGCACTGTATACGGAGGGACATTGTGTAGGTACAATATGGAGGGAGTACAGTGTGGAGATGGGGCACAGTATGGGAGGCAGTGTATACGGAGGGACATTGTGTAGGCACAGTATGGAGGGAGTACAGTGTGGAGAGGGGGCACAGTATGGGAGGCAGTGTATACGGAGGGACATTGTGTAGGCACAGTATGGAGGGAGTACAGTGTGGAGAGGGGGCACAGTATGGGAGGCAGTGTATACGGAGGGACATTGTGTAGGCAGAGTATGGAGGGAGTACAGTGTGGAGAGGGGGCACAGTATGGGAAGCACTGTATACGGAGGGACATTGTGTAGGCACAGTATGGAGGGAGTACAGTGTGGAGAGGGCACAGTATGGGAGGCAGTGTATACGGAGGGACATTGTGTAGGCACAGTATGGAGGGAGTACAGTGTGGAGATGGGGCACAGTATTTGAGGCAGTGTATATGGAGGGACATTGTGTAGGCACAGTATGGAGGGAGTACAGTGTGGAGATGGGGCACAGTATGGGAGGCAGCGTATACGGAATGACATTGTGTAGGCACAGTATGGAGGGAGTACAGTGTGGAGATGGGGCACAGTATGGGAGGCAGTGTATACGATGGGACATTGTGTAGGCACAGTATGGAGGGAGTACAGTGTGGAGATGGGGCACAGTATGGGAGGCAGTGTATACGAAGGGACATTGTGTAGGCACAGTATGGAGGGAGTACAGTGTGGAGATGGGGCACAGTATGGGAGGCACTGTATACGGAGGGACATTGTGTAGGCACAGTATGGAGGGAGTACAGTGTGGAGATGGGGCACAGTATGGGAGGCACTGTATACGGAGGGACATTGTGTAGGCACAGTATGGAGGGAGTACAGTGTGGAGATAGGGCACAGTATGGGAGGCAGTGTATATGGAGGGACATTGTGTAGGCACAGTATGGAGGGAGTACAGTGTGGAGATGGGGCACAGTATGGGAGGCAGTGTATACGGAGGGACTTTGTGTAGGCACAGTATGGAGGGATCACAGTGTGGAGAGGGGGCACAGTATGGGAGGCAGTGTATGCGGAGGGACATTGTGTAGGTACAATATGGAGGGAGTACAGTGTGGAGATGGGGCACAGGATGGGAGGCAGTGTATACGGAGGGACATTGTGTAGGCACAGTATGGAGGGAGTACAGTGTGGAGATGGGGCACAGTATGGGAGGCAGTGTATATGGAGGGACATTGTGTAGGCACAGTATGGAGGGAGTACAGTGTGGAGATGGGGCACAGTATGGGAGGCAGTGTATACGGAGGGACATTGTGTAGGTACAATATGGAGGGAGTACAGTGTGAAGATGGGGCACAGTATGGGAGGCAGTGTATACGGAGGGACATTGTGTAGGCACAGTATGGAGGGAGTACAGTGTGGAGAGGGGGCACAGTATGGGAGGCAGTGTATACGGAGGGACATTGTGTAGGCACAGTATGGAGGGAGTACAGTGTGGACAGGGGGCACAGTATGGGAGGCAGTGTATACGGAGGGACATTGTGTAGGCAGAGTATGGAGGGAGTACAGTGTGGAGATGGGGCACAGTATGGGAGGCAGTGTATACGGAGGGACATTGCGTAGGCACATTATGGAGGGAGTACAGTGTGGAGATGGGGCACAGTATGGGAGGCAATGTATACGGAGGGACATTGTGTAGGCACAGTATGGAGGTAGTACAGTGTGGAGATGGGGCACAGTATGGGAGGCAGTGTATACTGAGGGACATTGTGTAGGCACAGTATGGAGGGAGTACAGTGTGGACAGGGGGCACAGTATGGGAGGCAGTGTATACGGAGGGACATTGTGTAGGCACAGTATGGAGGGAGTACAGTGTGGAGAGGGGGCACAGTATGGGAAGCACTGTATACGGAGGGACATTGTGTAGGCACAGTATGGAGGGAGTACAGTGTGGAGAGGGCACAGTATGGGAGGCAGTGTATACGGAGGGACATTGTGTAGGCACAGTATGGAGGGAGTACAGTGTGGAGATGGGGCACAGTATTTGAGGCAGTGTATATGGAGGGACATTGTGTAGGCACAGTATGGAGGGAGTACAGTGTGGAGATGGGGCACAGTATGGGAGGCAGCGTATACGGAATGACATTGTGTAGGCACAGTATGGAGGGAGTACAGTGTGGAGATGGGGCACAGTATGGGAGGCAGTGTATACGATGGGACATTGTGTAGGCACAGTATGGAGGGAGTACAGTGTGGAGATGGGGCACAGTATGGGAGGCAGTGTATACGAAGGGACATTGTGTAGGCACAGTATGGAGGGAGTACAGTGTGGAGATGGGGCACAGTATGGGAGGCACTGTATACGGAGGGACATTGTGTAGGCACAGTATGGAGGGAGTACAGTGTGGAGATGGGGCACAGTATGGGAGGCACTGTATACGGAGGGACATTGTGTAGGCACAGTATGGAGGGAGTACAGTGTGGAGATGGGGCACAGTATGGGAGGCAGTGTATATGGAGGGACATTGTGTAGGCACAGTATGGAGGGAGTACAGTGTGGAGATGGGGCACAGTATGGGAGGCAGTGTATACGGAGGGACATTGTGTAGGCACAGTATGGAGGGAGTACAGTGTGGAGATGGGGCACAGTATGGGAGGCAGTGTATACGGAGGGACATTGTGTAGGCACAGTATGGAGGGAGTACAGTGTGGAGATGGGGCACAGTATGGGAGGCAGTGTATACGGAGGGACATTGTGTAGGCACTGTATGGAGGGAGTACAGTGTGGAGAGGGGGCACAGCATGGGAGGCAGTGTATATGGAGGGACATTGTGTAGGCACAGTATGGAGGGAGTACAGTGTGGAGATGGGGCACAGTATGGGAGGCAGTGTATACGGAGGGACATTGTGTAGGCACAGTATGGAGGGAGCACAGTGTGGAGAGGGGGCACAGTATGGGAGGCAGTGTATGCGGAGGGACATTGTGTAGGTACAATATGGAGGGAGTACAGTGTGGAGATGGGGCACAGTATGGGAGGCAGTGTATACGGAGGGACATTGTGTAGGCACAGTATGGAGAGAGTACAGTGTGGAGATGGGGCACAGTATGGGAGGCAGTGTATACGGAGGGACATTGTGTAGGCACAGTATGGAGGGAGCACAGTGTGGAGATGGGGCACAGTATGGGAGGCAGTGTATACGGAGGGACATTGTGTAGGCACAGTATGGAGGGAGCACAGTGTGGAGATGGGGCACAGTATGGGAGGCAGTGTATACGGAGGGACATTGTGTAGGCACAGTATGGAGGGAGTACAGTGTGGAGATGGGGCACAGTATGGGAGGCAGTGTATACGGAGGGACATTGTGTAGGCACAGTATGGAGGGAGTACAGTGTGGAGATGGGGCACAGTATGGGAGGCAGTGTATACGGAGTGACATTGTGTAGGTACAATATGGAGGGAGTACAGTGTGAAGATGGGGCACAGTATGGGAGGCAGTGTATACGGAGGGACATTGTGTAGGCACAGTATGGAGGGAGTACAGTGTGGAGAGGGGGCACAGTATGGGAGGCAGTGTATACGGAGGGACATTGTGTAGGCACAGTATGGAGGGAGTACAGTGTGGAGAGGGGGCACAGTATGGGAGGCAGTGTATACGGAGGGACATTGTGTAGGCAGAGTATGGAGGGAGTACAGTGTGGAGATGGGGCACAGTATGGGAGGCAGTGTATACGGAGGGACATTGCGTAGGCACATTATGGAGGGAGTACAGTGTGGAGATGGGGCACAGTATGGGAGGCAATGTATACGGAGGGACATTGTGTAGGCACAGTATGGAGGTAGTACAGTGTGGAGATGGGGCACAGTATGGGAAGCACTGTATACGGAGGGACATTGTGTAGGCACAGTATGGAGGGAGTACAGTGTGGAGAGGGCACAGTATGGGAGGCAGTGTATACGGAGGGACATTGTGTAGGCACAGTATGGAGGGAGTACAGTGTGGAGATGGGGCACAGTATTTGAGGCAGTGTATATGGAGGGACATTGTGTAGGCACAGTATGGAGGGAGTACAGTGTGGAGATGGGGCACAGTATGGGAGGCAGCGTATACGGAATGACATTGTGTAGGCACAGTATGGAGGGAGTACAGTGTGGAGATGGGGCACAGTATGGGAGGCAGTGTATACGATGGGACATTGTGTAGGCACAGTATGGAGGGAGTACAGTGTGGAGATGGGGCACAGTATGGGAGGCAGTGTATACGAAGGGACATTGTGTAGGCACAGTATGGAGGGAGTACAGTGTGGAGATGGGGCACAGTATGGGAGGCACTGTATACGGAGGGACATTGTGTAGGCACAGTATGGAGGGAGTACAGTGTGGAGATGGGGCACAGTATGGGAGGCACTGTATACGGAGGGACATTGTGTAGGCACAGTATGGAGGGAGTACAGTGTGGAGATGGGGCACAGTATGGGAGGCAGTGTATATGGAGGGACATTGTGTAGGCACAGTATGGAGGGAGTACAGTGTGGAGATGGGGCACAGTATGGGAGGCAGTGTATACGGAGGGACATTGTGTAGGCACAGTATGGAGGGAGTACAGTGTGGAGATGGGGCACAGTATGTGTGGCAGTGTATACGGAGGGACATGGTGTAGGCACAGTATGGAGGGAGCACAGTGTGGAGAGGGGGCACAGTATGGGAGGCAGTGTATGCGGAGGGACATTGTGTAGGTACAATATGGAGGGAGTACAGTGTGGAGATGGGGCACAGTATGGGAGGCAGTGTATACGGAGGGACATTGTGTAGGCACAGTATGGAGGGAGTACAGTGTGGAGATGGGGCACAGTATGGGAGGCAGTGTATACGGAGGGACATTGTGTAGGCACAGTATGGAGGGGGTACAGTGTGGAGAGGGGGCACAGTATGGGAGGCAGTGTATACGGAGGGACATTGTGTAGGCACAGTATGGAGGGAGTACAGTGTGAAGATGGGGCACAGTATGGGAGGCAGTGTATATGGAGGGACATTGTGTAGGCACAGTATGGAGGGAGTACAGTGTGGAGATGGGGCACAGTATGGGAGGCGGTGTATACGGAGGGACATTGTGTAGACACAGTATGGAGGGAGTACAGTGTGGAGATGGGGCACAGTATGGGAGGCAGTTTATACGGAGGGACATTGTGTAGTCACAGTATGGAGGGAGTACAGTGTGGAGATGGGGCACAGTATGGGAGGCAGTGTATGTGGAGGGACATTGTGTAGGCACAGTATGGAGGGGGTACAGTGTGGAGATAGGGCACAGTATGGGAGGCAGTGTATACGGAGGGACATTGTGTAGGCACAGTATGGAGGGAGTACAGTGTGGAGATGGGGCACAGTATGGGAGGCAGTGTATACGGAGGGACATTGTGTAGGCACTGTATGGAGGGAGTACAGTGTGGAGAGGGGGCACAGCATGGGAGGCAGTGTATATGGAGGGACATTGTGTAGGCACAGTATGGAGGGAGTACAATGTGGAGATGGGGCACAGTATGGGAGGCAGTGTATACGGAGGGACATTGTGTAGGCACAGTATGGAGGGAGCACAGTGTGGAGAGGGGGCACAGTATGGGAGGCAGTGTATGCGGAGGGACATTGTGTAGGTACAATATGGAGGGAGTACAGTGTGGAGATGGGGCACAGTATGGGAGGCAGTGTATACGGAGGGACATTGTGTAGGCACAGTATGGAGGGAGTACAGTGTGGAGATGGGGCACAGTATGGGAGGCAGTGTATACGGAGGGACATTGTGTAGGCACAGTATGGAGGGAGCACAGTGTGGAGATGGGGCACAGTATGGGAGGCAGTGTATACGGAGGGACATTGTGTAGGCACAGTATGGAGGTACAGTGTGGAGATGGGGCACAGTATGGGAGGCAGTGTATACGGAGGGACATTGTGTAGGCACAGTATGGAGGGAGTACAGTGTGGAGATGGGGCACAGTATGGGAGGCAGTGTATACGGAGGGACATTGTGTAGGCACAGTATGGAGGGAGTACAGTGTGGAGAGGGGGCACAGTATGGGAGGCAGTGTATATGGAGGGACATTGTGTAGGCACAGTATGGAGGGAGTACAGTGTGGAGATGGGGCACAGTATGGGAGGCAGTGTATACGGAGGGACATTGTGTAGGCACAGTATGGAGGGAGCACAGTGTGGAGAGGGGGCACAGTATGGGAGGCAGTGTATGCGGAGGGACATTGTGTAGGTACAATATGGAGGGAGTACAGTGTGGAGATGGGGCACAGAATGGGAGGCAGTGTATACGGAGGGACATTGTGTAGGCACAGTATGGAGGGAGTACAGTGTGGAGATGGGGCACAGTATGGGAGGCAGTGTATACGGAGGTACATTGTGTAGGCACAGTATGGAGGGAGTACAGTGTGGAGATGCGGCACAGTATGGGAGGCAGTGTATATGGAGGGACATTGTGTAGGCACAGTATGGACGGGGTACAGTGTGGAGATGGGGCACAGTATGGGAGGCAGTGTATACAGAGGGACATTGTGTAGGCACAGTATGGAGGGAGTACAGTGTGGAGATGGGGCACAGTATAGGAGGCAGTGTATACGGAGGGACATTGTGTAGGCACAGTATAGAGGGAGTACAGTGTGGAGATGGGGCACAGTATGGGAGGCAGTGTATACGGAGGGACACTGTAGGCACAGTATGGAGGGAGTACAGTGTGGAGATGGGGCACAGTATGGGAGGCAGTGTATACGGAGGGACATTGTGTAGGCACAGTATGGAGGGAGTACAGTGTGGAGAGGGGGCACAGTATGGGAGGCAGTGTATACGGAGGGACATTGTATAGGCACAGTATGGAGGGAGTACAGTGTGGAGATGGGGCACAGTATGGGAGGCAGTGTATACGGAGGGACATTGTGTAGGCACAGTATGGAGGGAGCACAGTGTGGAGATGGGGCACAGTATGGGAGGCAGTGTATACGGAGGGACATTGTGTAGGCACAGTATGGGAGGCAGTGTATATGGAGGGACATTGTGTAGGCACAGTATGGAGGGGGTACAGTGTGGAGATGGGGCACAGTATGGGAGGCAGTGTATATGGAGGGACATTGTGTAGGCACAGTATGGAGGGATCACAGTGTGGAGAGGGGGCACAGTATGGGAGGCAGTGTATGCGGAGGGACATTGTGTAGGTACAATATGGAGGGAGTACAGTGTGGAGATGGGGCACAGGATGGGAGGCAGTGTATACGGAGGGACATTGTGTAGGCACAGTATGGAGGGAGTACAGTGTGGAGATGGGGCACAGGATGGGAGGCAGTGTATACGGAGGGACATTGTGTAGGCACAGTATGGAGGGAGTACAGTGTGGAGAGGGGGCACAGTATGGGAGGCAGTGTATACGGAGGGACATTGTGTAGGCACAGTATGGAGGGAGTACAGTGTGGAGAGGGGGCACAGTATGGGAGGCAGTGTATACGGAGGGACATTGTGTAGGTACAATATGGAGGGAGTACAGTGTGGTGATGGGGCACAGTATGGGAGGCAGTGTATACGGAGGGACATTGTGTAGGCACAGTATGGAGGGAGTACAGTGTGGAGAGGGGGCACAGTATGGGACGCAGTGTATACGGAGGGACATTGTGTAGGCACAGTATGGAGGGAGTACAGTGTGGAGAGGGGGCACAGTATGGGAGGCAGTGTATACGGAGGGACATAGCGTAGGCACATTATGGAGGGAGTACAGTGTGGAGATGGGGAACAGAATGGGAGGCAATGTATACGGAGGGACATTGTGTAGGCACAGTATGGAGGTAGTACAGTGTGGAGATGGGGCACAGTATGGGAGGCAGTGTATACGGAGGGACATTGTGTAGGCACAGTATGGAGGGAGTACAGTGTGGACAGGGGGCACAGTATGAGAGGCAGTGTATACGGAGGGACATTGTGTAGGCACAGTATGGAGGGAGTACAGTGTGGAGAGGGGGCACAGTATGGGAAGCACTGTATATGGAGGGACATTGTGTAGGCACAGTATGGAGGGAGTACAGTGTGGACAGGGCACAGTATGGGAGGCAGTGTATACGGAGGGACATTGTGTAGGCACAGTATGGAGGGAGTACAGTGTGGACAGGGCACAGTATGGGAGG
This sequence comes from Phyllobates terribilis, assembly GCF_046119375.1. Classification (NCBI taxonomy): domain Eukaryota; kingdom Metazoa; phylum Chordata; class Amphibia; order Anura; family Dendrobatidae; genus Phyllobates; species Phyllobates terribilis. Next base: position 635,506 of record NW_027363130.1, read on the forward strand.
CAGTGTATACGGAGGGACATTGTGTAGGCACAGTATGGAGGGAGTACAGTGTGGAGATGGGGCACAGTATGGGAGGCAGTGTATACGGAGGGACATTGTGTAGGCACAGTATGGAGGGAGTACAGTGTGGAGATGGGGCACAGTATGGGAGGCAGTGTATACGGAGGGACATTGTGTAGGCACAGTATGGAGGGAGTACAGTGTGGAGATGGGGCACAGTATGGGAGGCAGTGTATACGGAGGGACATTGTGTAGGCACAGTATGGAGGGAGTACAGTGTGGACAGGGGGCACAGTATGGGAGGCAGTGTATACGGAGGGACATTGTGTAGGCACAGTATGGAGGGAGTACAGTGTGGAGATGGGGCACAGTATGGGAGGCAGTGTATACGGAGGGACATTGTGTAGGCACAGTATGGAGGGAGTACAGTGTGGAGATGGGGAACAGTATGGGAGGCAGTGTATACGATGGGACATTGTGTAGGCACAGTATGGAGGGAGTACAGTGTGGAGATGGGGCACAGTATGGGAGGCAGTGTATACGGAGGGACATTGTGTAGGCACAGTATGGAGGGAGTACAGTGTGGACAGGGGGCACAGTGTGGGAGGCAGTGTATATGGAGGGACATTGTGTAGGCACAGTATGGAGGGAGTACAGTGTGGAGATGGGGCACAGTATGGGAGGCAGTGTATACGGAGGGACATTGTGTAGGCACAGTATGGAGGGAGTACAGTGTGGAGATGGGGCACAGTATGGGAGGCAGTGTATACGGAGGGACATTGTGTAGGCACAGTGTGGAGGGAGCACAGTGTGGAGAGGGGGCACAGTATGGGAGGCAGTGTATGCGGAGGGACATTGTGTAGGCACAGTATGGAGGGAGCACAGTGTGGAGAGGGGGCACAGTATGGGAGGCAGTGTATGCGGAGGGACATTGTGTAGGTACAATATGGAGGGAGTACAGTGTGGAGATGGGGCACAGAATGGGAGGCAGTGTATACGGAGGGACATTGTGTAGGCACAGTATGGAGGGAGCACAGTGTGGAGAGGGGGCACAGTATGGGAGGCAGTGTATGCGGAGGGACATTGTGTAGGTACAATATGGAGGGAGTACAGTGTGGAGATGGGGCACAGTATGGGAGGCAGTGTATACGGAGGGACATTGTGTAGGCACAGTATGGAGGGAGTACAGTGTGGAGATGGGGCACAGTATGGGAGGCAGTGTATACGGAGGGACATTGTGTAGGCACAGTATGGAGGTAGTACAGTGTGGAGATGGGGCACAGTATGGGAGGCAGTGTATACTGAGGGACATTGTGTAGGCACAGTATGGAGGGAGTACAGTGTGGACAGGGGGCACAGTATGGGAGGCAGTGTATACGGAGGGACATTGTGTAGGCACAGTATGGAGGGAGTACAGTGTGGAGAGGGGGCACAGTATGGGAAGCACTGTATACGGAGGGACATTGTGTAGGCACAGTATGGAGGGAGTACAGTGTGGAGAGGGCACAGTATGGGAGGCAGTGTATACGGAGGGACATTGTGTAGGCACAGTATGGAGGGAGTACAGTGTGGAGATGGGGCACAGTATTTGAGGCAGTGTATATGGAGGGACATTGTGTAGGCACAGTATGGAGGGAGTACAATGTGGAGATGGGGCACAGTATGGGAGGCAGCGTATACGGAATGACATTGTGTAGGCACAGTATGGAGGGAGTACAGTGTGGAGATGGGGCACAGTATGGGAGGCAGTGTATACGATGGGACATTGTGTAGGCACAGTATGGAGGGAGTACATTGTGGAGATGGGGCACAGTATGGGAGGCAGTGTATACGAAGGGACATTGTGTAGGCACAGTATGGAGGGAGTACAGTGTGGAGATGGGGCACAGTATGGGAGGCACTGTATACGGAGGGACATTGTGTAGGCACAGTATGGAGGGAGTACAGTGTGGAGATGGGGCACAGTATGGGAGGCACTGTATACGGAGGGACATTGTGTAGGCACAGTATGGAGGGAGTACAGTGTGGAGATGGGGCACAGTATGGGAGGCAGTGTATATGGAGGGACATTGTGTAGGCACAGTATGGAGGGAGTACAGTGTGGAGATGGGGCACAGTATGGGAGGCAGTGTATACGGAGGGACATTGTGTAGGCACAGTATGGAGGGAGTACAGTGTGGAGATGGGGCACAGTATGTGTGGCAGTGTATACGGAGGGACATTGTGTAGGCACAGTATGGAGGGAGCACAGTGTGGAGAGGGGGCACAGTATGGGAGGCAGTGTATGCGGAGGGACATTGTGTAGGTACAATATGGAGGGAGTACAGTGTGGAGATGGGGCACAGTATGGGAGGCAGTGTATACGGAGGGACATTGTGTAGGCACAGTATGGAGGGAGTACAGTGTGGAGATGGGGCACAGTATGGGAGGCAGTGTATACGGAGGGACATTGTGTAGGCACAGTATGGAGGGGGTACAGTGTGGAGATGGGGCACAGTATGGGAGGCAGTGTATACGGAGGGACATTGTGTAGGCACAGTATGGAGGGAGTACAGTGTGGAGATGGGGCACAGTATGGGAGGCAGTGTATATGGAGGGACATTGTGTAGGCACAGTATGGAGGGAGTACAGTGTGGAGATGGGGCACAGTATGGGAGGCGGTGTATACGGAGGGACATTGTGTAGACACAGTATGGAGGGAGTACAGTGTGGAGATGGGGCACAGTATGGGAGGCGGTTTATACGGAGGGACATTGTGTAGGCACAGTATGGAGGGAGTACAGTGTGGAGATGGGGCACAGTATGGGAGGCAGTGTATGTGGAGGGACATTGTGTAGGCACAGTATGGAGGGGGTACAGTGTGGAGATGGGGCACAGTATGGGAGGCAGTGTATACGGAGGGACATTGTGTAGGCACAGTATGGAGGGAGTACAGTGTGGAGATGGGGCACAGTATGGGAGGCAGTGTATACGGAGGGACATTGTGTAGGCACAGTATGGAGGGAGCACAGTGTGGAGAGGGGGCACAGTATGGGAGGCAGTGTATACGGAGGGACATTGTGTAGGCACAGTATGGAGGGAGTACAGTGTGGAGATGGGGCACAGTATGGGAGGCAGTGTATACGGAGGGACATTGTGTAGGCACAGTATGGAGGGAGCACAGTGTGGAGAGGGGGCACAGTATGGGAGGCAGTGTATGCGGAGGGACATTGTGTAGGTACAATATGGAGGGAGTACAGTGTGGAGATGGGGCACAGTATGGGAGGCAGTGTATACGGAGGGACATTGTGTAGGCACAGTATGGAGGGAGTACAGTGTGGAGATGGGGCACAGTATGGGAGGCAGTGTATACGGAGGGACATTGTGTAGGCACAGTATGGAGGGAGCACAGTGTGCAGATGGGGCACAGTATGGGAGGCAGTGTATACGGAGGGACATTGTGTAGGCACAGTATGGAGGTACAGTGTGGAGATGGGGCACAGTATGGGAGGCAGTGTATACGGAGGGACATTGTGTAGGCACAGTATGGAGGGAGTACAGTGTGGAGATGGGGCACAGTATGGGAGGCAGTGTATACGGAGGGACATTGTGTAGGCACAGTATGGAGGGAGTACAGTGTGGAGAGGGGGCACAGTATGGGAGGCAGTGTATATGGAGGGACATTGTGTAGGCACAGTATGGAGGGAGTACAGTGTGGAGATGGGGCACAGTATGGGAGGCAGTGTATACGGAGGGACATTGTGTAGGCACAGTATGGAGGGAGCACAGTGTGGAGAGGGGGCACAGTATGGGAGGCAGTGTATGCGGAGGGACATTGTGTAGGTACAATATGGAGGGAGTACAGTGTGGAGATGGGGCACAGAATGGGAGGCAGTGTATACGGAGGGACATTGTGTAGGCACAGTATGGAGGGAGTACAGTGTGGAGATGGGGCACAGTATGGGAGGCAGTGTATACGGAGGTACATTGTGTAGGCACAGTATGGAGGGAGTACAGTGTGGAGATGCGGCACAGTATGGGAGGCAGTGTATATGGAGGGACATTGTGTAGGCACAGTATGGACGGGGTACAGTGTGGAGATGGGGCACAGTATGGGAGGCAGTGTATACGGAGGGACATTGTGTAGGCACAGTATGGAGGGAGTACAGTGTGGAGATGGGGCACAGTATAGGAGGCAGTGTATACGGAGGGACATTGTGTAGGCACAGTATAGAGGGAGTACAGTGTGGAGATGGGGCACAGTATGGGAGGCAGTGTATACGGAGGGACACTGTGTAGGCACAGTATGGAGGGAGTACAGTGTGGAGATGGGGCACAGTATGGGAGGCAGTGTATACGGAGGGACATTGTGTAGGCACAGTATGGAGGGAGTACAGTGTGGAGAGGGGGCACAGTATGGGAGGCAGTGTATACGGAGGGACATTGTGTAGGCACAGTATGGAGGGAGTACAGTGTGGAGATGGGGCACAGTATGGGAGGCAGTGTATACGGAGGGACATTGTGTAGGCACAGTATGGAGGGAGCACAGTGTGGAGATGGGGCACAGTATGGGAGGCAGTGTATACGGAGGGACATTGTGTAGGCACAGTATGGGAGGCAGTGTATATGGAGGGACATTGTGTAGGCACAGTATGGAGGGGGTACAGTGTGGAGATGGGGCACAGTATGGGAGGCAGTGTATATGGAGGGACATTGTGTAGGCACAGTATGGAGGGATCACAGTGTGGAGAGGGGGCACAGTATGGGAGGCAGTGTATGCGGAGGGACATTGTGTAGGTACAATATGGAGGGAGTACAGTGTGGAGATGGGGCACAGGATGGGAGGCAGTGTATACGGAGGGACATTGTGTAGGCACAGTATGGAGGGAGTACAGTGTGGAGATGGGGCACAGTATGGGAGGCAGTGTATACGGAGGGACATTGTGTAGGCACAGTATGGAGGGAGTACAGTGTGGAGAGGGGGCACAGTATGGGAGGCAGTGTATACGGAGGGACATTGTGTAGGTACAATATGGAGGGAGTACAGTGTGGTGATGGGGCACAGTATGGGAGGCAGTGTATACGGAGGGACATTGTGTAGGCACAGTATGGAGGGAGTACAGTGTGGAGAGGGGGCACAGTATGGGACGCAGTGTATACGGAGGGACATTGTGTAGGCACAGTATGGAGGGAGTACAGTGTGGAGAGGGGGCACAGTATGGGAGGCACTGTATACGGAGGGACATTGTGTAGGCAGAGTATGGAGGGAGTACAGTGTGGAGATGGGGCACAGTATGGGAGGCAGTGTATACGGATGGACATTGCGTAGGCACATTATGGAGGGAGTACAGTGTGGAGATGGGGAACAGTATGGGAGGCAATGTATACGGAGGGACATTGTGTAGGCACAGTATGGAGGTAGTACAGTGTGGAGATGGGGCACAGTATGGGAGGCAGTGTATACGGAGGGACATTGTGTAGGCACAGTATGGAGGGAGTACAGTGTGGACAGGGGGCACAGTATGAGAGGCAGTGTATACGGAGGGACATTGTGTAGGCACAGTATGGAGGGAGTACAGTGTGGAGAGGGGGCACAGTATGGGAAGCACTGTATATGGAGGGACATTGTGTAGGCACAGTATGGAGGGAGTACAGTGTGGACAGGGCACAGTATGGGAGGCAGTGTATACGGAGGGACATTGTGTAGGCACAGTATGGAGGGAGTACAGTGTGGACAGGGCACAGTATGGGAGGCAGTGTATACGGAGGGACATTGTGTAGGCACAGTATGGAGGGAGTACAGTGTGGAGATGGGGCACAGTATGGGAGGCAGTGTATACGGAGGGACATTGTGTAGGCACAGTATGGAGGTAGTACAGTGTGGAGATGGGGCACAGTATGGGAGGCAGTGTATACGATGGGACATTGTGTAGGCACAGTATGGAGGGAGTACAGTGTGGAGATGGGGCACAGTATGGGAGGCAGTGTATACGGAGGGACATTGTGTAGGCACAGTATGGAGGGAGTACAGTGTGGAGATGGGGCACAGTATGGGAGGCAGTGTATACGGAGGGACATTGTGTAGGCACAGTATGGAGGGAGTACAGTGTGGACAGGGGGCACAGTATGGGAGGCAGTGTATACGGAGGGACATTGTGTAGGCACAGTATGGAGGGAGTACAGTGTGGAGATGGGGCACAGTATGGGAGGCAGTGTATACGGAGGGACATTGTGTAGGCACAGTATGGAGGGAGTACAGTGTGGAGATGGGGAACAGTATGGGAGGCAGTGTATACGATGGGACATTGTGTAGGCACAGTATGGAGGGAGTACAGTGTGGAGATGGGGCACAGTATGGGAGGCAGTGTATACGGAGGGACATTGTGTAGGCACAGTATGGAGGGAGTACAGTGTGGAGATGGGGCACAGTATGGGAGGCAGTGTATACGGAGGGACATTGTGTAGGCACAGTATGGAGGGAGTACAGTGTGGACAGGGGGCACAGTGTGGGAGGCAGTGTATATGGAGGGACATTGTGTAGGCACAGTATGGAGGGAGTACAGTGTGGAGATGGGGCACAGTATGGGAGGCAGTGTATACGGAGGGACATTGTGTAGGCACAGTATGGAGGGAGTACAGTGTGGAGATGGGGCACAGTATGGGAGGCAGTGTATACGGCGGGACATTGTGTAGGCACAGTATGGAGGGAGTACAGTGTGGAGATGGGGCACAGTATGGGAGGCACTGTATACGGAGGGACATTGTGTAGGCACAGTATGGAGGGAGTACAGTGTGGAGATGGGGCACATTATGGGAGGCACTGTATACGGAGGGACATTGTGTAGGCACAGTATGGAGGGAGTACAGTGTGGAGATGGGGCACAGTATGGGAGGCAGTGTATATGGAGGGACATTGTGTAGTTACAGTATGGAGGGAGTACAGTGTGGAGATGGGGCACAGTATGGGAGGCAGTGTATACGGAGGGACATTGTGTAGGCACAGTATGGAGGGAGTACAGTGTGGAGATGGGGCACAGTATGGGAGGCAGTGTATACGGAGGGACATTGTGTAGGCACAGTGTGGAGGGAGCACAGTGTGGAGAGGGGGCACAGTATGGGAGGCAGTGTATGCGGAGGGACATTGTGTAGGCACAGTATGGAGGGAGCACAGTGTGGAGAGGGGGCACAGTATGGGAGGCAGTGTATGCGGAGGGACATTGTGTAGGTACAATATGGAGGGAGTACAGTGTGGAGATGGGGCACAGAATGGGAGGCAGTGTATACGGAGGGACATTGTGTAGGCAAAGTATGGAGGGAGCACAGTGTGGAGAGGGGGCACAGTATGGGAGGCAGTGTATGCGGAGGGACATTGTGTAGGTACAATATGGAGGGAGTACAGTGTGGAGATGGGGCACAGTATGGGAGGCAGTGTATACGGAGGGACATTGTGTAGGCACAGTATGGAGGGAGTACAGTGTGGAGATGGGGCACAGTATGGGAGGCAGTGTATACGGAGGGACATTGTGTAGGCACAGTATGGAGGTAGTACAGTGTGGAGATGGGGCACACTATGGGAGGCAGTGTATACTGAGGGACATTGTGTAGGCACAGTATGGAGGGAGTACAGTGTGGACAGGGGGCACAGTATGGGAGGCAGTGTATACGGAGGGACATTGTGTAGGCACAGTATGGAGGGAGTACAGTGTGGAGAGGGGGCACAGTATGGGAAGCACTGTATACGGAGGGACATTGTGTAGGCACAGTATGGAGGGAGTACAGTGTGGAGATGGGGCACAGTATTTGAGGCAGTGTATATGGAGGGACATTGTGTAGGCACAGTATGGAGGGAGTACAATGTGGAGATGGGGCACAGTATGGGAGGCAGCGTATACGGAATGACATTGTGTGGGCACAGTATGGAGGGAGTACAGTGTGGAGATGGGGCACAGTATGGGAGGCAGTGTATACGATGGGACATTGTGTAGGCACAGTATGGAGGGAGTACAGTGTGGAGATGGGGCACAGTATGGGAGGCAGTGTATACGAAGGGACATTGTGTAGGCACAGTATGGAGGGAGTACAGTGTGGAGATGGGGCACAGTATGGGAGGCACTGTATACGGAGGGACATTGTGTAGGCACAGTATGGAGGGAGTACAGTGTGGAGATGGGGCACAGTATGGGAGGCACTGTATACGGAGGGACATTGTGTAGGCACAGTATGGAGGGAGTACAGTGTGGAGATGGGGCACAGTATGGGAGGCACTGTATATGGAGGGACATTGTGTAGGCACAGTATGGAGGGAGTACAGTGTGGAGATGGGGCACAGTATGGGAGGCAGTGTATACGGAGGGACATTGTGTAGGCACAGTATGGAGGGAGTACAGTGTGGAGATGGGGCACAGTATGTGTGGCAGTGTATACGGAGGGACATTGTGTAGGCACAGTATGGAGGGAGCACAGTGTGGAGAGGGGGCACAGTATGGGAGGCAGTGTATGCGGAGGGACATTGTGTAGGTACAATATGGAGGGAGTACAGTGTGGAGATGGGGCACAGTATGGGAGGCAGTGTATACGGAGGGACATTGTGTAGGCACAGTATGGAGGGAGTACAGTGTGGAGATGGGGCACAGTATGGGAGGCAGTGTATACGGAGGGACATTGTGTAGGCACAGTATGGAGGGGGTACAGTGTGGAGATGGGGCACAGTATGGGAGGCAGTGTATACGGAGGGACATTGTGTAGGCACAGTATGGAGGGAGTACAGTGTGGAGATGGGGCACAGTATGGGAGGCAGTGTATATGGAGGGACATTGTGTAGGCACAGTATGGAGGGAGTACAGTGTGGAGATGGGGCACAGTATGGGAGGCGGTGTATACGGAGGGACATTGTGTAGACACAGTATGGAGGGAGTACAGTGTGGAGATGGGGCACAGTATGGGAGGCAGTTTATACGGAGGGACATTGTGTAGGCACAGTATGGAGGGAGTACAGTGTGGAGATGGGGCACAGTATGGGAGGCAGTGTATGTGGAGGGACATTGTGTAGGCACAGTATGGAGGGGGTACAGTGTGGAGATGGGGCACAGTATGGGAGGCAGTGTATACGGAGGGACATTGTGTAGGCACAGTATGGAGGGAGTACAGTGTGGAGATGGGGCACAGTATGGGAGGCAGTGTATACGGAGGGACATTGTGTAGGCACTGTATGGAGGGAGTACAGTGTGGAGAGGGGGCACAGCATGGGAGGCAGTGTATATGGAGGGACATTGTGTAGGCACAGTATGGAGGGAGTACAGTGTGGAGATGGGGCACAGTATGGGAGGCAGTGTATACGGAGGGACATTGTGTAGGCACAGTATGGAGGGAGCACAGTGTGGAGAGGGGGCACAGTATGGGAGGCAGTGTATACGGAGGGACATTGTGTAGGCACAGTATGGAGGGAGTACAGTGTGGAGATGGGGCACAGTATGGGAGGCAGTGTATACGGAGGGACATTGTGTAGGCACAGTATGGAGGGAGCACAGTGTGGAGATGGGGCACAGTATGGGAGGCAGTGTATACGGAGGGACATTGTGTAGGCACAGTATGGAGGTACAGTGTGGAGATGGGGCACAGTATGGGAGGCAGTGTATACGGAGGGACATTGTGTAGGCACAGTATGGAGGGAGTACAGTGTGGAGATGGGGCACAGTATGGGAGGCAGTGTATACGGAGGGACATTGTGTAGGCACAGTATGGAGGGAGTACAGTGTGGAGAGGGGGCACAGTATGGGAGGCAGTGTATATGGAGGGACATTGTGTAGGCACAGTATGGAGGGAGTACAGTGTGGAGATGGGGCACAGTATGGGAGGCAGTGTATACGGAGGGACATTGTGTAGGCACAGTATGGAGGGAGCACAGTGTGGAGAGGGGGCACAGTATGGGAGGCAGTGTATGCGGAGGGACATTGTGTAGGTACAATATGGAGGGAGTACAGTGTGGAGATGGGGCACAGAATGGGAGGCAGTGTATACGGAGGGACATTGTGTAGGCACAGTATGGAGGGAGTACAGTGTGGAGATGGGGCACAGTATGGGAGGCAGTTTATACGGAGGTACATTGTGTAGGCACAGTATGGAGGGAGTACAGTGTGGAGATGCGGCACAGTATGGGAGGCAGTGTATATGGAGGGACATTGTGTAGGCACAGTATGGACGGGGTACAGTGTGGAGATGGGGCACAGTATGGGAGGCAGTGTATACGGAGGGACATTGTGTAGGCACAGTATGGAGGGAGTACAGTGTGGAGATGGGGCACAGTATAGGAGGCAGTGTATACGGAGGGACATTGTGTAGGCACAGTATAGAGGGAGTACAGTGTGGAGATGGGGCACAGTATGGGAGGCAGTGTATACGGAGGGACACTGTGTAGGCACAGTATGGAGGGAGTACAGTGTGGAGATGGGGCACAGTATGGGAGGCAGTGTATACGGAGGGACATTGTGTAGGCACAGTATGGAGGGAGTACAGTGTGGAGAGGGGGCACAGTATGGGAGGCAGTGTATACGGAGGGACATTGTGTAGGCACAGTATGGAGGGAGTACAGTGTGGAGATGGGGCACAGTATGGGAGGCAGTGTATACGGAGGGACATTGTGTAGGCACAGTATGGAGGGAGCACAGTGTGGAGATGGGGCACAGTATGGGAGGCAGTGTATACGGAGGGACATTGTGTAGGCACAGTATGGGAGGCAGTGTATATGGAGGGACATTGTGTAGGCACAGTATGGAGGGGGTACAGTGTGGAGATGGGGCACAGTATGGGAGGCAGTGTATATGGAGGGACATTGTGTAGGCACAGTATGGAGGAATCACAGTGTGGAGAGGGGGCACAGTATGGGAGGCAGTGTATGCGGAGGGACATTGTGTAGGTACAATATGGAGGGAGTACAGTGTGGAGATGGGGCACAGGATGGGAGGCAGTGTATACGGAGGGACATTGTGTAGGCACAGTATGGAGGGAGTACAGTGTGGAGATGGGGCACAGTATGGGAGGCAGTGTATACGGAGGGACATTGTGTAGGCACAGTATGGAGGGAGTACAGTGTGGAGATGGGGCACAGTATGGGAGGCAGTGTATACGGAGGGACATTGTGTAGGTACAATATGGAGGGAGTACAGTGTGGTGATGGGGCACAGTATGGGAGGCAGTGTATACGGAGGGACATTGTGTAGGCACAGTATGGAGGGAGTACAGTGTGGAGAGGGGGCACAGTATGGGACGCAGTGTATACGGAGGGACATTGTGTAGGCACAGTATGGAGGGAGTACAGTGTGGAGAGGGGGCACAGTATGGGAGGCAGTGTATACGGAGGGACATTGTGTAGGCAGAGTATGGAGGGAGTACAGTGTGGAGATGGGGCACAGTATGGGAGGCAGTGTATACGGAGGGACATTGCGTAGGCACATTATGGAGGGAGTACAGTGTGGAGATGGGGAACAGTATGGGAGGCAATGTATACGGAGGGACATTGTGTAGGCACAGTATGGAGGTAGTACAGTGTGGAGATGGGGCACAGTATGGGAGGCAGTGTATACGGAGGGACATTGTGTAGGCACAGTATGGAGGGAGTACAGTGTGGACAGGGGGCACAGTATGGGAGGCAGTGTATACGGAGGGACATTGTGTAGGCACAGTATGGAGGGAGTACAGTGTGGAGATGGGGCACAGTATGGGAGGCAGTGTATACGGAGGGACATTGTGTAGGCACAGTATGGAGGGAGTACAGTGTGGACAGGGGGCACAGTATGGGAGGCAGTGTATACGGAGAGACATTGTGTAGGCACAGTATGGAGGGAGTACAGTGTGGAGATGGGGCACAGTATGGGAGGCAGTGTATACGGAGGGACATTGTGTAGGCACAGTATGGAGGGAGTACAGTGTGGAGATGGGGCACAGTATGGGAGGCAGTGTATACGATGGGACATTGTGTAGGCACAGTATGGAGGGAGTACAGTGTGGAGATGGGGCACAGTATGGGAGGCAGTGTATACGGAGGGACATTGTGTAGGCACAGTATGGAGGGAGTACAGTGTGGAGATGGGGCACAGTATGGGAGGCAGTGTATACGGAGGGACATTGTGTAGGCACAGTATGGAGGGAGTACAGTGTGGACAGGGGGCACAGTATGTGAGGCAGTGTATATGGAGGGACATTGTGTAGGCACAGTATGGAGGGAGTACAGTGTGGAGATGGGGCACAGTATGGGAGGCAGTGTATACGGAGGGACATTGTGTAGGCACAGTATGGAGGGAGTACAGTGTGGAGATGGGGCACAGTATGGGAGGCAGTGTATACGGCGGGACATTGTGTAGGCACAGTATGGAGGGAGTACAGTGTGGAGATGGGGCACAGTATGGGAGGCACTGTATACGGAGGGACATTGTGTAGGCACAGTATGGAGGGAGTACAGTGTGGAGATGGGGCACATTATGGGAGGCACTGTATACGGAGGGACATTGTGTAGGCACAGTATGGAGGGAGTACAGTGTGGAGATGGGGCACAGTATGGGAGGCAGTGTATATGGAGGGACATTGTGTAGGCACAGTATGGAGGGAGTACAGTGTGGAGATGGGGCACAGTATGGGAGGCAGTGTATACGGAGGGACATTGTGTAGGCACAGTATGGAGGGAGTACAGTGTGGAGATGGGGCACAGTATGGGAGGCAGTGTATACGGAGGGACATTGTGTAGGCACAGTGTGGAGGGAGTACAGTGTGGACAGGGGGCACAGTATGGGAGGCAGTGTATGCGGAGGGACATTGTGTAGGCACAGTATGGAGGGAGTACAGTGTGGAGAGGGGGCACAGTATGGGAGGCAGTGTATGCGGAGGGACATTGTGTAGGCACAGTATGGAGGGAGCACAGTGTGGAGAGGGGGCACAGTATGGGAGGCAGTGTATGCGGAGGGACATTGTGTAGGTACAATATGAAGGGAGTACAGTGTGGAGATGGGGCACAGTATGGGAGGCAGTGTATACGGAGGGACATTGTGTAGGCACAGTATGGAGGGAGTACAGTGTGGAGATGCGGCACAGTATGGGAGGCAGTGTATATGGAGGGACATTGTGTAGGCACAGTATGGACGGGGTACAGTGTGGAGATGGGGCACAGTATGGGAGGCAGTGTATACGGAGGGACATTGTGTAGGCACAGTATGGAGGGAGTACAGTGTGGAGATGGGGCACAGTATAGGAGGCAGTGTATACGGAGGGACATTGTGTAGGCACAGTATAGAGGGAGTACAGTGTGGAGATGGGGCACAGTATGGGAGGCAGTGTATACGGAGGGACACTGTGTAGGCACAGCATGGAGGGAGTACAGTGTGGAGATGGGGCACAGTATGGGAGGCAGTGTATACGGAGGGACATTGTGTAGGCACAGTATGGAGGGAGTACAGTGTGGAGAGGGGGCACAGTATGGGAGGCAGTGTATACGGAGGGACATTGTGTAGGCACAGTATGGAGGGAGTACAGTGTGGAGATGGGGCACAGTATGGGCGGCAGTGTATACGGAGGGACATTGTGTAGGCACAGTATGGAGGGAGCACAGTGTGGAGATGGGGCACAGTATGGGAGGCAGTGTATATGGAGGGACATTGTGTAGGCACAGTATGGAGGGGGTACAGTGTGGAGATGGGGCACAGTATGGAAGGCAGTGTATACGTAGGGACATTGTGTAGGCACAGTATGGAGGGATCACAGTGTGGAGAGGGGGCACAGTATGGGAGGCAGTGTATATGGAGGGACATTGTCTAGGTACAATATGGAGGGAGTACAGTGTGGAGATGGGGCACAGTATGAGAGGCAGTGTATACGGAGGGACATTGTGTAGGTACAATATGGAGGGAGTACAGTGTGGAGATGGGGCACAGTATGAGAGGCAGTGTATACGGAGGGACATTGTGTAGGCACAGTATGGAAGGAGTACAGTGTGGAGATGGGGCACAGTATGGAGGCAGTGTTTACGGAGGGACATTGTGTAGGAACAGTATGGAGGGAGTACAGTGTGGAGATGGGGCACAGTATAGAGGCAGTGTATACGGAGGGACATTGTGTAGGCACAGTATGGAGGGAGTACAGTGTGGAGATGGGGCACAGGATGGGAGGCAGTGTATACGGAGGGACATTGTGTAGGCACAGTATGGAGGGAGTACTGTGTGGAGATGGGGCACAGTATGGGAGGCAGTGTATACGGAGGGACATTGTGTAGGCACAGTATGGAGGGAGTACAGTGTGGAGATGGGGCACAGTATGGAGGCAGTGTATACGGAGGGACATTGTGTAGGCACAGTATGGAGGGAGTACAGTGTGGAGATGGGGCACAGGATGGGAGGCAGTGTATACGTAGGGACATTGTGTAGGCACAGTATGGAGGGACTACAGTGTGGAGATGGGGCACAGTATGGGAGGCAGTGTATACGGAGGGACATTGTGTAGGCACAGTATGGAGGGAGTACAGTGTGGAGATGGGGCACAGTATGGGAGGCAGTGTATACGGAGGGACATTGTGTAGGTACAATATGGAGGGAGTACAGTGTGGAGATGGGGCACAGTATGGGAGGCAATGTATACGATGGGACATTGTGTAGGCACAGTATGGAGGGAGTACAGTGTGGAGAGGGGGCACAGTATGGGAGGCAGTGTATATGGAGGGACATTGTGTAGGCACAGTATGGAGGGAGTACCGTGTGGAGATGGGGCACAGTATGGGAGGCAGTGTATACGGAGGGACATTGTGTAGGCACAGTATGGAGGGAGCACAGTGTGGAGAGGGGGCACAGTATGGGAGGCAGTGTATACGGAGGGACATTGTGTAGGCACAGTATGGAGGGAGTACAGTGTGGAGAGGGGGCACAGTATGGGAGGCAGTGTATACGGAGGGACATTGTGTAGGCACAGTATGGAGGGAGTACAGTGTGGAGAGGGGGCACAGTATGGGAGGCAGTGTATACGGAGGGACATTGTGTAGGCAGAGTATGGAGGGAGTACAGTGTGGAGATGGGGCACAGTATGGGAGGCAGTGTATACGGAGGGACATTGCGTAGGCACAGTATGGAGGGAGTACAGTGTGGAGATGGGGCACAGTATGGGAGGCAATGTATACGGAGGGACATTGTGTAGGCACAGTATGGAGGGAGTACAGTGTGGAGATGGGGCACAGTATTTGAGGCAGTGTATATGGAGGGACATTGTGTAGGCACAGTATGGAGGGAGTACAGTGTGGAGATGGGGCACAGTATGGGAGGCAGCGTATACGGAATGACATTGTGTAGGCACAGTATGGAGGGAGTACAGTGTGGAGAGGGGGCACAGTATGGGAGGCAGTGTATGCGGAGGGACATTGTGTAGGTACAATATGGAGGGAGTACAGTGTGGAGATGGGGCACAGAATGGGAGGCAGTGTATACGGAGGGACATTGTGTAGGCACAGTATGGAGGGAGCACAGTGTGGAGAGGGGGCACAGTATGGGAGGCAGTGTATGCGGAGGGACATTGTGTAGGTACAATATGGAGGGAGTACAGTGTGGAGATGGGGCACAGTATGGGAGGCAGTGTATACGGAGGGACATTGTGTAGGCACAGTATGGAGGGAGTACAGTGTGGAGATGGGGCACAGTATGGGAGGCAGTGTATACGGAGGGACATTGTGTAGGCACAGTATGGAGGGAGTACAGTGTGGAGATGGGGCACAGTATAGGAGGCAGTGTATACGGAGGGACATTGTGTAGGCACAGTATAGAGGGAGTACAGTGTGGAGATGGGGCACAGTATGGGAGGCAGTGTATACGGAGGGACACTGTGTAGGCACAGCATGGAGGGAGTACAGTGGAGATGGGGCACAGTATGGGAGGCAGTGTATACGGAGGGACATTGTGTAGGCACAGTATGGAGGGAGTACAGTGTGGAGAGGGGGCACAGTATGGGAGGCAGTGTATACGGAGGGACATTGTGTAGGCACAGTATGGAGGGAGTACAGTGTGGAGAGGGGGCACAGTATGGGAGGCAGTGTATACGGAGGGACATTGTGTAGGCACAGTATGGAGGGAGCACAGTGTGGAGATGGGGCACAGTATGGGAGGCAGTGTATATGGAGGGACATTGTGTAGGCACAGTATGGAGGGGGTACAGTGTGGAGATGGGGCACAGTATGGGAGGCAGTGTATACGGAGGGACATTGTGTAGGCACAGTATGGAGGGATCACAGTGTGGAGAGGGGGCACAGTATGGGAGGCAGTGTATGCGGAGGGACATTGTGTAGGTACAATATGGAGGGAGTACAGTGTGGAGATGGGGCACAGTATGGGAGGCAGTGTATACGGAGGGACATTGTGTAGGCACAGTATGGAAGGAGTACAGTGTGGAGATGGGGCACAGTATGGAGGCAGTGTATACGGAGGGACATTGTGTAGGCACAGTATGGAGGGAGTACAGTGTGGAGATGGGGCACAGTATAGAGGCAGTGTATACGGAGGGACATTGTGTAGGCACAGTATGGAGGGAGTACAGTGTGGAGATGGGGCACAGGATGGGAGGCAGTGTATACGGAGGGACATTGTGTAGGCACAGTATGGAGGGAGTACTGTGTGGAGATGGGGCACAGTATGGGAGGCAGTGTATACGGAGGGACATTGTGTAGGCACAGTATGGAGGGAGTACAGTGTGGAGATGGGGCACAGTATGGAGGCAGTGTATACGGAGGGACATTGTGTAGGCACAGTATGGAGGGAGTACAGTGTGGAGATGGGGCACAGGATGGGAGGCAGTGTATACGGAGGGACATTGTGTAGGCACAGTATGGAGGGAGTACAGTGTGGAGATGGGGCACAGGATGGGAGGCAGTGTATACGGAGGGACATTGTGTAGGCACAGTATGGAGGGAGTACAGTGTGGAGATGGGGCACAGTATGGGAGGCAGTGTATACGGAGGGACATTGTGTAGGTACAATATGGAGGGAGTACAGTGTGGAGATGGGGCACAGTATGGGAGGCAGTGTATACGGAGGGACATTGTGTAGGCACAGTATGGAGGGAGTACAGTGTGGAGAGGGGGCACAGTATGGGAGGCAGTGTATACGGAGGGACATTGTGTAGGCACAGTATGGAGGGAGTACAGTGTGGAGAGGGGGCACAGTATGGGAGGCAGTGTATACGGAGGGACATTGTGTAGGCAGAGTATGGAGGGAGTACAGTGTGGAGATGGGGCACAGTATGGGAGGCAGTGTATACGGAGGGACATTGCGTAGGCACATTATGGAGGGAGTACAGTGTGGAGATGGGGCACAGTATGGGAGGCAATGTATACGGAGGGACATTGTGTAGGCACAGTATGGAGGTAGTACAGTGTGGAGATGGGGCACAGTATGGGAGGCAGTGTATACTGAGGGACATTGTGTAGGCACAGTATGGAGGGAGTACAGTGTGGACAGGGGGCACAGTATGGGAGGCAGTGTATACGGAGGGACATTGTGTAGGCACAGTATGGAGGGAGTACAGTGTGGAGAGGGGGCACAGTATGGGAAGCACTGTATACGGAGGGACATTGTGTAGGCACAGTATGGAGGGAGTACAGTGTGGAGAGGGCACAGTATGGGAGGCAGTGTATACGGAGGGACATTGTGTAGGCACAGTATGGAGGGAGTACAGTGTGGAGATGGGGCACAGTATTTGAGGCAGTGTATATGGAGGGACATTGTGTAGGCACAGTATGGAGGGAGTACAGTGTGGAGATGGGGCACAGTATGGGAGGCAGCGTATACGGAATGACATTGTGTAGGCACAGTATGGAGGGAGTACAGTGTGGAGATGGGGCACAGTATGGGAGGCACTGTATACGGAGGGACATTGTGTAGGCACAGTATGGAGGGAGTACAGTGTGGAGATGGGGCACAGTATGGGAGGCAGTGTATACGAAGGGACATTGTGTAGGCACAGTATGGAGGGAGTACAGTGTGGAGATGGGGCACAGTATGGGAGGCACTGTATACGGAGGGACATTGTGTAGGCACAGTATGGAGGGAGTACAGTGTGGAGATGGGGCACAGTATGGGAGGCACTGTATACGGAGGGACATTGTGTAGGCACAGTATGGAGGGAGTACAGTGTGGAGATGGGGCACAGTATGGGAGGCAGTGTATATGGAGGGACATTGTGTAGGCACAGTATGGAGGGAGTACAGTGTGGAGATGGGGCACAGTATGGGAGGCGGTGTATACGGAGGGACATTGTGTAGGCACAGTATGGAGGGAGTACAGTGTGGAGATGGGGCACAGTATGTGTGGCAGTGTATACGGAGGGACATTGTGTAGGCACAGTATGGAGGGAGCACAGTGTGGAGAGGGGGCACAGTATGGGAGGCAGTGTATGCGGAGGGACATTGTGTAGGTACAATATGGAGGGAGTACAGTGTGGAGATGGGGCACAGTATGGGAGGCAGTGTATACGGAGGGACATTGTGTAGGCACAGTATGGAGGGAGTACAGTGTGGAGAGGGGGCACAGTATGGGAAGCACTGTATACGGAGGGACATTGTGTAGGCACAGTATGGAGGGAGTACAGTGTGGAGATGGGGCACAGTATGGGAGGCAGTGTATACGGAGGGACATTGTGTAGGCACAGTATGGAGGGGGTACAGTGTGGAGATGGGGCACAGTATGGGAGGCAGTGTATACGGAGGGACATTGTGTAGGCACAGTATGGAGGGAGTACAGTGTGGAGATGGGGCACAGTATGGGAGGCAGTGTATATGGAGGGACATTGTGTAGGCACAGTATGGAGGGAGTACAGTGTGGAGATGGGGCACAGTATGGGAGGCGGTGTATACGGAGGGACATTGTGTAGACACAGTATGGAGGGAGTACAGTGTGGAGATGGGGCACAGTATGGGAGGCAGTGTATACGGAGGGACATTGTCTAGGCACAGTATGGAGGGAGTACAGTGTGGAGATGGGGCACAGTATGGGAGGCAGTGTATATGGAGGGACATTGTGTAGGCACAGTATGGAGGGGGTACAGTGTGGAGATGGGGCACAGTATGGGAGGCAGTGTATACGGAGGGACATTGTGTAGGCACAGTATGGAGGGAGTACAGTGTGGAGAGGGGGCACAGTATGGGAGGCAGTGTATGCGGAGGGACATTGTGTAGGTACAATATGGAGGGAGTACAGTGTGGAGATGGGGCACAGTATGGGAGGCAGTGTATACGGAGGGACATTGTGTAGGCACAGTATGGAGGGAGTACAGTGTGGAGATGGGGCACAGTATGGGAGGCAGTGTATACAGAGGGACATTGTGTAGGCACAGTATGGAGGGAGCACAGTGTGGAGATGGGGCACAGTATGGGAGGCAGTGTATACGGAGGGACATTGTGTAGGCACAGTATGGAGGTACAGTGTGGAGATGGGGCACAGTATGGGAGGCAGTGTATACGGAGGGACATTGTGTAGGCACAGTATGGAGGGAGTACAGTGTGGAGATGGGGCACAGTATGGGAGGCAGTGTATACGGAGGGACATTGTGTAGGCACAGTATGGAGGGAGTACAGTGTGTAGAGGGGGCACAGTATGGGAGGCAGTGTATATGGAGGGACATTGTGTAGGCACAGTATGGAGGGAGTACAGTGTGGAGATGGGGCACAGTATGGGAGGCAGTGTATACGGAGGGACATTGTGTAGGCACAGTATGGAGGGAGCACAGTGTGGAGAGGGGGCACAGTATGGGAGGCAGTGTATGCGGAGGGACATTGTGTAGGTACAATATGGAGGGAGTACAGTGTGGAGATGGGGCACAGAATGGGAGGCAGTGTATACGGAGGGACATTGTGTAGGCACAGTATGGAGGGAGTACAGTGTGGAGATGGGGCACAGTATGGGAGGCAGTGTATACGGAGGTACATTGTGTAGGCACAGTATGGAGGGAGTACAGTGTGGAGATGCGGCACAGTATGGGAGGCAGTGTATATGGAGGGACATTGTGTAGGCACAGTATGGACGGGGTACAGTGTGGAGATGGGGCACAGTATGGGAGGCAGTGTATACGGAGGGACATTGTGTAGGCACAGTATGGAGGGAGTACAGTGTGGAGATGGGGCACAGTATAGGAGGCAGTGTATACGGAGGGACATTGTGTAGGCACAGTATAGAGGGAGTACAGTGTGGAGATGGGGCACAGTATGGGAGGCAGTGTATACGGAGGGACACTGTGTAGGCACAGTATGGAGGGAGTACAGTGTAGAGATGGGGCACAGTATGGGAGGCAGTGTATACGGAGGGACATTGTGTAGGCACAGTATGGAGGGAGTACAGTGTGGAGAGGGGGCACAGTATGGGAGGCAGTGTATACGGAGGGACATTGTGTAGGCACAGTATGGAGGGAGTACAGTGTGGAGATGGGGCACAGTATGGGAGGCAGTGTATACGGAGGGACATTGTGTAGGCACAGTATGGAGGGAGCACAGTGTGGAGATGGGGCACAGTATGGGAGGCAGTGTATACGGAGGGACATTGTATAGGCACAGTATGGGAGGCAGTGTATATGTAGGGACATTGTGTAGGCACAGTATGGAGGGGGTACAGTGTGGAGATGGGGCACAGTATGGGAGGCAGTGTATACGGAGGGACATTGTGTAGGCACAGTATGGAGGGATCACAGTGTGGAGAGGGGGCACAGTATGGGAGGCAGTGTATGCGGAGGGACATTGTGTAGGTACAATATGGAGGGAGTACAGTGTGGAGATGGGGCACAGGATGGGAGGCAGTGTATACGGAGGGACATTGTGTAGGCACAGTATGGAGGGAGTACAGTGTGGAGATGGGGCACAGTATGGGAGGCAGTGTATACGGAGGGACATTGTGTAGGCACAGTATGGAGGGAGTACAGTGTGGAGATGGGGCACAGTATGGGAGGCAGTGTATACGGAGGGACATTGTGTAGGTACAATATGGAGGGAGTACAGTGTGGAGATGGGGCACAGTATGGGAGGCAGTGTATACGGAGGGACATTGTGTAGGCACAGTATGGAGGGAGTACAGTGTGGAGAGGGGGCACAGTATGGGAGGCAGTGTATACGGAGGGACATTGTGTAGGCACAGTATGGAGGGAGTACAGTGTGGAGAGGGGGCACAGTATGGGAGGCAGTGTATACGGAGGGACATTGTGTAGGCACAGTATGGAGGGAGTACAGTGTGGAGATGGGGCACAGTATGGGAGGCAGTGTATACGATGGGACATTGTGTAGGCACAGTATGGAGGGAGTACAGTGTGGAGATGGGGCACAGTATGGGAGGCAGTGTATACGGAGGGACATTGTGTAGGCACAGTATGGAGGGAGTACAGTGTGGAGATGGGGCACAGTATGGGAGGCAGTGTATACGGAGGGACATTGTGTAGGCACAGTATGGAGGGAGTACAGTGTGGACAGGGGGCACAGTATGGGAGGCAGTGTATACGGAGGGACATTGTGTAGGCACAGTATGGAGGGAGTACAGTGTGGAGATGGGGCACAGTATGGGAGGCAGTGTATACGGAGGGACATTGTGTAGGCACAGTATGGAGGGAGTACAGTGTGGAGATGGGGCACAGTATGGGAGGCAGTGTATACGGCGGAACATTGTGTAGGCACAGTATGGAGGGAGTACAGTGTGGAGATGGGGCACAGTATGGGAGGCACTGTATACGGAGGGACATTGTGTAGGCACAGTATGGAGGGAGTACAGTGTGGAGATGGGGCACATTATGGGAGGCACTGTATACGGAGGGACATTGTGCAGGCACAGTATGGAGGGAGTACAGTGTGGAGATGGGGCACAGTATGGGAGGCAGTGTATATGGAGGGACATTGTGTAGGCACAGTATGGAGGGAGTACAGTGTGGAGATGGGGCACAGTATGGGAGGCAGTGTATACGGAGGGACATTGTGTAGGCACAGTATGGAGGGAGTACAGTGTGGAGATGGGGCACAGTATGGGAGGCAGTGTATACGGAGGGACATTGTGTAGGCACAGTGTGGAGAGGGGGCACAGTATGGGAGGCAGTGTATACGATGGGACATTGTGTAGGCACAGTATGGAGGGAGTACAGTGTGGAGATGGGGCACAGTATGGGAGGCAGTGTATGCGGAGGGACATTGTGTAGGCACAGTATGGAGGGAGCACAGTGTGGAGAGGGGGCACAGTATGGGAGGCAGTGTATGCGGAGGGACATTGTGTAGGTACAATATGGAGCGAGTACAGTGTGGAGATGGGGCACAGTATGGGAGGCAGTGTATACGGAGGGACATTGTGTAGGCACAGTATGGAGGGAGCACAGTGTGGAGAGGGGGCACAGTATGGGAGGCAGTGTATGCGGAGGGACATTGTGTAGGTACAATATGGAGGGAGTACAGTGTGGAGATGGGGCACAGTATGGGAGGCAGTGTATACGGAGGGACATTGTGTAGGCACAGTATGGAGGGAGTACAGTGTGGAGATGGGGCACAGTATGGGAGGCAGTGTATACGGAGGGACATTGTGTAGGCACAGTATGGAGGGAGTACAGTGTGGAGATGCGGCACAGTATGGAAGGCAGTGTATATGGAGGGACATTGTGTAGGCACAGTATGGATGGGGTACAGTGTGGAGATGGGGCACAGTATGGGAGGCAGTGTATACGGAGGGACATTGTGTAGGCACAGTATGGAGGGAGTACAGTGTGGAGATGGGGCACAGTATAGGAGGCAGTGTATACGGAGGGACATTGTGTAGGCACAGTATAGAGGGAGTACAGTGTGGAGATGGGGCACAGTATGGGAGGCAGTGTATACGGAGGGACACTGTGTAGGCACAGCATGGAGGGAGTACAGTGTGGAGATGGGGCACAGTATGGGAGGCAGTGTATACGGAGGGACATTGTGTAGGCACAGTATGGAGAGAGTACAGTGTGGAGAGGGGGCACAGTATGGGAGGCAGTGTATACGGAGGGACATTGTGTAGGCACAGTATGGAGGGAGTACAGTATGGAGATGGGGCACAGTATGGGAGGCAGTGTATACGGAGGGACATTGTGTAGGCACAGTATGGAGGGAGTACTGTGTGGAGATGGGGCACAGTATGGGAGGCAGTGTATACGGAGGGACATTGTGTAGGCACAGTATGGAGGGATCACAGTGTGGAGAGGGGGCACAGTATGGGAGGCAGTGTATGCGGAGGGACATTGTGTAGGTACAATATGGAGGGAGTACAGTGTGGAGATGGGGCACAGTATGAGAGGCAGTGTATACGGAGGGACATTGTGTAGGCACAGTATGGAGGGAGTACAGTGTGGAGATGGGGCACAGTATGGAGGCAGTGTATACGGAGGGACATTGTGTAGGCACAGTATGGAGGGAGTACAGTGTGGAGATGGGGCACAGTATGGAGGCAGTGTATACGGAGGGACATTGTGTAGGCACAGTATGGAGGGAGTACAGTGTGGAGATGGGGCACAGGATGGGAGGCAGTGTATACGGAGGGACATTGTGTAGGCACAGTATGGAGGGAGTACTGTGTGGAGATGGGGCACAGTATGGGAGGCAGTGTATACGGAGGGACATTGTGTAGGCACAGTATGGAGGGAGTACAGTGTGGAGATGGGGCACAGTATGGAGGCAGTGTATACGGAGGGACATTGTGTAGGCACAGTATGGAGGGAGTACAGTGTGGAGATGGGGCACAGGATGGGAGGCAGTGTATACGGAGGGACATTGTGTAGGCACAGTATGGAGGGAGTACAGTGTGGAGATGGGGCACAGTATGGGAGGCAGTGTATACGGAGGGACATTGTGTAGGCACAGTATGGAGGGAGTACAGTGTGGAGATGGGGCACAGTATGGGAGGCAGTGTATACGGAGGGACATTGTGTAGGCACAGTATGGAGGGAGTACAGTGTGGAGATGGGGCACAGTATGGGAGGCAGTGTATACGGAGGGACATTGTGTAGGCACAGTATGGAGGGAGTACAGTGTGGAGAGGGGGCACAGTATGGGAGGCAGTGTATACGGAGGGACATTGTGTAGGCACAGTATGGAGGGAGTACAGTGTGGAGAGGGGGCACAGTATGGGAGGCAGTGTATACGGAGGGACATTGTGTAGGCAGAGTATGGAGGGAGTACAGTGTGGAGATGGGGCACAGTATGGGAGGCAGTGTATACGGAGGGACATTGCGTAGGCACAGTATGGAGGGAGTACAGTGTGGAGATGGGGCACAGTATGGGAGGCACTGTATACGGAGGGACATTGTGTAGGCACAGTATGGAGGTAGTACAGTGTGGAGATGGGGCACAGTATGGGAGGCAGTGTATACGGAGGGACATTGTGTAGGCACAGTATGGAGGGAGTACAGTGTGGACAGGGGGCACAGTATGGGAGGCAGTGTATACGGAGGGACATTGTGTAGGCACAGTATGGAGGGAGTACAGTGTGGAGAGGGGGCACAGTATGGGAAGCACTGTATACGGAGGGACATTGTGTAGGCACAGTATGGAGGGAGTACAGTGTGGAGAGGGTGCACAGTATGGGAGGCAGTGTATACGGAGGGACATTGTGTAGGCACAGTATGGAGGGAGTACAGTGTGGAGATGGGGCACAGTATTTGAGGCAGTGTATATGGAGGGACATTGTGTAGGCACAGTATGGAGGGAGTACAGTGTGGAGATGGGGCACAGTATGGGAGGCAGCGTATACGGAATGACATTGTGTAGGCACAGTATGGAGGGAGTACAGTGTGGAGATGGGGCACAGTATGGGAGGCATTGTATACGGAGGGACATTGTGTAGGCACAGTATGGAGGGAGTACAGTGTGGAGATGGGGCACAGTATGGGAGGCAGTGTATACGGAGGGACATTGTGTAGGCACAGTATGGAGGGAGTACAGTGTGGACAGGGGGCACAGTATGGGAGGCAGTGTATACGGAGGGACATTGTGTAGGCACAGTATGGAGGGAGTACAGTGTGGAGATGGGGCACAGTATGGGAGGCAGTGTATACGGAGGGACATTGTGTAGGCACAGTATGGAGGGAGTACAATGTGGAGATGGGACACAGTATGGGAGGTAGTGTATACGGAGGGACATTGTGTAGGTACTGTATGGAGGGAGTACAGTATGGAGAGGGGGCATTGTGGGGAGGGGCACTGCAGGGGAGGAGTCCTGAGGAGATAATTTACATATTCCCACTGCATTTTGGGGTAAGTGAAGAGTCTCCGCGAGCTCAAAGAACACTGGATTTTGGCTGTTGGAGCTGAAAAGAGGACATCGGTAAACCAGGGGAGGAATCCTGAGGAGATAATTTGCATATTCCCACTGCATTTTGGGGTAAGTGAAGAGTCTCCGCGAGCTCAAAGAACACTGGATTTTGGCTGTTGGAGCTGAAAAGAGGACATCGGTAAACCAGGGGAGGAGTCCTGAGGAGATAATTTGCATATTCCCACTGCATTTTGGGGTAAGTGAAGAGTCTCCGCGAGCTCAAAGAACACTGGATTTTGGCTGTTGGAGCTGAAAAGAGGACATCGGTAAACCAGGGGAGGAGTCCTGAGGAGATAATTTGCATATTCCCACTGCATTTTGGGGTAAGTGAAGAGTCTCCGCGAGCTCAAAGAACACTGGATTTTGGCTGTTGGAGCTGAAAAGAGGACATCGGTAAACCAGGGGAGGAGTCCTGAGGAGATAATTTGCATATTCCCACTGCATTTTGGGGTAAGTGAAGAGTCTCCGCGAGCTCAAAGAACACTGGATTTTGGCGGTTGGAGCTGAAAAGAGGACATCGGTAAACCAGGGGAGGAGTCCTGAGGAGATATTTTGCATATTCCCACTGCATTTTGGGGTAAGTGAAGAGTCTCCGCGAGCTCAAAGAACACTGGATTTTGGCTGTTGGAGCTGAAAAGAGGACATCGGTAAACCAGGGGAGGAGTCCTGAGGAGATAATTTGCATATTCCCACTGCATTTTGGGGTAAGTGAAGAGTCTCCGCGAGCTCAAAGAACACTGGATTTTGGCTGTTGGAGCTGAAAAGAGGACATCGGTAAACCAGGGGAGGAGTCCTGAGGAGATAATTTGCATATTCCCACTGCATTTTGGGGTAAGTGAAGAGTCTCCGCGAGCTCAAATAACACTGGATTTTGGCTGTTGGAGCTGAAAAGAGGACATCGGTAAACCAGGGGAGGAGTCCTGAGGAGATAATTTGCATATTCCCACTGCATTTTGGGGTAAGTGAAGAGTCTCCGCGAGCTCAAATAACACTGGATTTTGGCTGTTGGAGCTGAAAAGAGGACATCGGTAAACCGCGCGCCAGTAGGCGCGCGCATTTTGAAGCTTTTTTTTTAAGCTTTTTTCACTGTTTTCAGAACATTAACAATAAGAACATGGAAGAGTCCAGGAGCCATTTGGTGAGCTGCATATCCTGCTACATGTTCACAGACTTGCCAGTGGAAAAGCCAAACTTCACATGCCAGAAATGCAAGCTTGTGTCCCTGTTGGAGGAAAAGTTGCGAAATCTAGAAGAGAGGTTAACTACCTTGAAAATCATTAAGGAAGGTGAAGAGTTCTTAGACAGAGCAGAATTATCTCTTCATGATTCAGAAAGAGAAGAAATTCGAACTGCACCTGACGAAACAGAGGAATGGAAGCATGTGACCCACAGAAGCAGGAGGATCGAGAGGCAGTCAGCACCCATACTGCTCAGGAACCAGTACCAGGCTCTCACGCAGGAGAACCATGAAGAAATACAGCAAAATAAGACTTTGCCAGCAATGAATAACCTTGTAAGCCCTCAGAATCCTCCTGGATGGAGAAAGAAGAATGTTGTGAAGAAAAAACGGAGAGTGGTGGTCATGGGGGATTCCCTGTTAAGAGGAACAGAGGCCGCTATCTGCAGACCAGACATAACCTCAAGAGAAATGTGCTGTCTTCCAGGAGCAAAAATTAAAGATGTGTCTGACAGGATATCAAGACTCTTCAGACCTACAGATCACTACCCA
The DNA here is from genome assembly GCF_046119375.1 of Phyllobates terribilis. Taxonomy (NCBI): domain Eukaryota; kingdom Metazoa; phylum Chordata; class Amphibia; order Anura; family Dendrobatidae; genus Phyllobates; species Phyllobates terribilis. The sequence goes on from NW_027363130.1 coordinate 662,512, forward strand.
TTCCTGCTAATACATGTGGGGACAAATGACACCGCAAGAAAGGACCTGGAAACCATCTGCAGAGACTTTGAAGACTTAGGCAAGAAAGTGAAAGAATTGGGAGCGCAGGTGGTCTTCTCATCCATCCTCCCAGTGGATGGCCATGGAACAATGAGGTGGAATAAGATTCTACAGGTGAACAACTGGCTACGTCGATGGTGCCGTCAACAAGGATTTGGATTTCTGGATCACGGAATGAATTACCTATACGATGGACTACTTGCTAGAGATGGGGTGCACCTTACGAAGACTGGAAAACATGTATTTGGAAGTCGCCTTGCTACACTCATCAGAAGAGCTTTAAACTAGAACAATGTGGGAAGGGAAGCAAAAGGCCAGAAAAAGTCATACAGCTGACAAATACTATTGAGATCTCTGCTACTGGAAGTGGAAAAGAAGAACAAAGACAAAACAATTTAAATAATAAAAATATGGGAGGAAGAGAAACCAATCACAAACTAAAATGTTTTTATACAAATGCACAAAGCATGGGCAACAAACAAGGAGAATTGGAACTACTAATGCAGGAAAAGGAATATGATGTCATTGGAATCACTGAAACTTGGTGGGACGATACACATGATTGGAATAAAAGGCTAAAAGGATACAACTTATTTGCAAGAAACAGACTTGATAAACGAGGAGGAGGTGTTGCATTGTATGTTAGAAAAGCGTATATCTGCACAGAGATTGAAGCTTCAGAGACTGGGAGTTCTGTGGAAACTGTTTGGGTAAGAATACAAGGAGAGAACAACGGAAAGGACACCATTGTAGGCATTTACTACAGGCCACCTGGGCAAGCTGAAGATATGGATGAACTCTTTATGTATCAAATGACCAAGTTCTCCAAAAAATATGACGTAGTGGTCATGGGAGATTTCAACTATCCAGACATTTGTTGGGAATCTCTCTCAAGTAAAACTAACAGGTCAAGCAAATTCTTATCCTCTCTTGCTGACAACTTTATCTTCCAAAAGGTAGGGGAGAAAACAAGGGGATCTGCTACTTTGGATCTAATCCTTATAAACAGGGAGGAAATGGTTGAGGAGGTAAAGGTGGCTGGGACCCTAGGAGGCAGCGATCATGCTATTATAGAATTTTGGATAACTAGAGGAGGAAGACATGTGAAGACTCAAACTTCAAGGTTAGATTTTAGAAAGGCAGATTTTAAGAGACTCAGAAAGAGAATAGGAGGGATCCAATGGCTGGATGTCCTTAAGGACAAAAATGTCCAGGAAGGATGGGAAATTTTTAAAAATGAGATTCTCAAAGCACAATCGTTAACAATCCCGAAAAGTAGGAAGAATGGGAAGCATTTAAGGAAACCAGGATGGATGAACACAGAACTTAAACACATGCTAAAAAGAAAGAAAGAAATGTTTATTAAATGGAAAGAGGGAGGCATATCTAAAGAAGATTATAATGCAGTCTGCAGATCCTGTAGGGCACGTATCAGGTTAGCTAAAGCTGACAATGAATTAAGGCTTGCAAGAGATGTCAAAAGCAATAAAAAAGGATTTTGGGGGTATGTCAAAAGTAAAAGAAAAGTCAAAGATGCTATAGGATTTTTACAGGATTAAAATGGAGAAATGGTAAGAGAGGATGTTGAGAAGGCCGAACGTTTTAATTCCTATTTTGCATCTGTTTTCTCTCAGAAAGAAAATGTAACATCAACTGATCTTCACTGTCCTTTTAACGGAATAGAGGAATCCAAGTTATCTGTAAACCGAAAGATTGTGAGGGAATATTTAGCTAACATAAATGAGTTCAAGTCTCCAGGTCCAGATGAATTACACCCCAGAGTACTGAAGGAGATCGTAGAAGAAATTTTATAACCACTCTCCATAATCTTTGAAAATTCTTGGAGAACAGGAGAAGTCCCAGAAGACTGGAGAAGAGCAAATGTTGTTCCTATCTTCAAAAAGGGGAAGAAGGTGGACCCAGGGAACTATAGGCCGGTGAGTCTGACTTCTATACCAGGAAAGATCTTTGAACAAATTATTAAACAACATGTATGTAAGTACATGGATAAGAATGAAGTGATTAACCAGAGTCAGCATGGGTTTGTAACTAACAAGTCATGTCAGACTAACTTAATTTCCTTCTATGACAGAATCACTGACTGGGTGGATCAGGGAAATGCTGTAGATATAGTATATCTTGACTTCAGCAAAGCATTTGACAAAGTATCTCACACCATCCTTATTGAAAAAATGACCAAGTATGCAATGGACCAGGCAACTGTTAGGTGGATTCATAACTGGCTTAGTGATCGGACTCAAAGGGTGGTTGTAAATGGCTTCACATCCAGCTGGATGAATGTCTCAAGTGGGGTACCACAGGGCTCCGTCCTGGGCCCCTTATTGTTCAACATCTTTATCAATGATTTAGATGAAGGAATTGAGGGTAAGCTGATTAAATTTGCTGATGACACAAAGCTAGGAGGGATAGCTAATACTAGAGAAGAGAGAGAGAGGATTCAAAAAGACCTAAATAAACTGGAGCAGTGGGCAGCAACCAACAGAATGGTTTTTAACAGGGAAAAATGCAAAGTACTACATCTGGGCAATAAAAATGAAAAAAGCATATACAGAATGGGAGGAATAGAGCTAAGCAACAGTACATGTGAAAAAGACTTAGGTATACTAATAGATCATAGACTGAACATGAGTCAACAGTGTGATGCAGCAGCAAAAAAGGCAAATACAATTCTGGGATGTATTAACAGAAGCATACAGTCTAGATCACGTGAAGTCATTATCGGTCTTTACTTCTCTTTGGTCAGACCTCATCTGGAATACTGTGTACAGTTTTGGGCACCACATTTTAAAAAAGACATAGACAAACTGGAGCAAGTTCAGAGAAGAGCGACCAGAATGGTGACTGGTCTGCAAACCATGTCCTATGAGGAACGGTTGCAGGATTTGGGAATGTTTAGCTTGCAAAAAAGAAGACTGAGAGGAGACTTAATAGCTGTCTACAAATATGTCAAGGGCTGTCACATTGTAGAAGGATCATCTTTATTCTCATTTGCACAAGGAAAGACTAGAAGCAATGGGATGAAACTAAATGGGAGGAGACACAGATTAGATATTAGAAAAAACTTTTTGACAGTTAGGGTGATTAATGAGTGGAACAGGCTGCCACGAGAGGTGGTGAGTTCCCCTTCAATGGACGTCTTCAAACAGAGGCTGGACAGACATCTGTCTGAGATGATTTAGTGAATCCTGCTTTGAGCAGGGGGTTGGACCAGATGACCCAGGAGGTCCCTTCCAACTCTACCATTCTATGATTCTATGATTCTTAATCAAGGAAATACGAATAGTAAATGGGAAACCTTCAAAAGAATTCTGAATACTCAGTGCGAGAGGTATATACCGTATGGGAATAAAAGGGCCAGAAATAAGAGGAAACCAATATGGTTGAATAAGAACGTAAAAGGGGCGTTAAATAGCAAAAAAGAGGCATTCAAGAGATTAAAACAGGAAAACAGCAAGGAGGCACTAATGTGTTACAAGGAAAAAACGAGAACCTGCAAAAAACAAATAAAAATAGCAAAGGAGGAAACAGAGAGACGTATTGCTAGGGAAAGTAGATCAAATCCCAAACTGTTCTTTACGTATATAAATAGTAAAAGGATTAAATCGAATAATATTGGACCGATAAAAAGTGAGGGAGGCAAAATCATAGAGAAAGATGAGGATAAAGCTAATCTATTAAATAAATTTTTTTCGTCAACTTTCACAAAGGAAAAAGAACTAACAGGCGAAATGAGAAGTGACAAGCTTAATCCTCCACTAAGTATGACAAATCTAACCCAAGCTGGGGTACAGAAACGCCTCAGTAACATTAAAATAAACAAATCACCAGGACCTGATGGCATACACCCACAGGTACTAAGGGAACTAAGTAATGTGATAGACAGACCGTTATATCTTATATTTAAGGACTCTGTTGAGACTGGGTCTGTACCACTTGATTGGCGACAGGCGAATGTAGTGCCAATATTCAAAAAGGGAGCAAAAAGTAACACCGGAAACTACCGGCCGGTGAGTCTGACGTCCGTTGTGGGCAAAATTTTTGAAGGCTTTATTAATGAGGCAATCATGGAGCATCTTGATGCTAATAATCTATTAACCCCGAACCAACATGGATTCATGAGGAATCGCTCCTGCCAAACAAACCTGATTGACTTCTACGAGGAGGTTAGCTCTCGAGTAGATCAGGGGGAACCAGTGGATGTCGTGTATCTCGACTTCTCAAAAGCGTTCGATAGCGTGCCACATAATAGGTTGGTATACAAAATGACAATGATGGGGCTGGGGGAAAATGTCTGCAAGTGGGTAGCTAACTGGCTAAAGGATAGAAGGCAGAGGGTGGTTATAAATGGAATATACTCAGATTGGGTAAGCGTCACTAGTGGGGTACCACAGGGGTCTGTACTAGGCCCAATGTTATTTAATATCTTTATTAACGACATAGTCAACGGGATAAATAGTAAAATATCAATATTTGCAGATGACACAAAGTTATGTAAAACAATTAATACAAAAGAGGATAGTGAAGACCTACAGAGGGATTTGGATAAGCTGGGTAGGTGGAGCATTAAATGGCAAATGAGGTTTAACGAGGAGAAATGTAAGGTCATACATATGGGAAGGAAAAATGGAAGTCACCAGTACTCACTGAATGGGAAATCATTGGGGAATTCAGAGATGGAGAAGGACTTGGGCATCTTGATTGATAGCAAACTAAATTGGAGTGCCCAAAGTCAGGCCGCTGCTGTAAGGGCAAACAGGGTAATGGGATGTATCAGAAGAGGTATAGCTGCAAAGGATGAGAACATTGTTCTTCCACTGTACAAAGCACTGGTCAGACCACACTTGGAATACTGTGCTCAGTTATGGGCCCCAATATATAGAAAGGATATAAATGAGCTTGAAAAGGTACAAAGGAGGGCAACAAAATTAATAAGGGGAATGGAGGGACTGCAATACCCAGAGAGGTTGGCAAAACTAGGACTATTCAGCCTGGAAAAGAGAAGGTTGAGGGGGGACATAATAAATGTGTACAAATATGTTAGGGGACAGTATAGAGACCTTGCCAGGGATTTGTTCAAAAGGAGGGATATTACGGTAACAAGAGGGCATTCACTAAGACTGGAAGAGAAAAGGTTTCAGCACCAGCATAGGAAGGGGTTCTTTACGGTAAGAGCAGTGAGAATATGGAATTCACTGAGTGAGGAGACGGTAATGTCGGATTCACTAAACCAGTTCAAGCGGGGACTGGATGCTTTTCTAGATACCAGGCAGATTTCTGCATATACTTAACAATAGAATAAAATAGTAGGTTGATACAGGGATTTATTCTGACTGCTGGTTTCAGAGTCGGGAGGGAATTTTTCCTCAGGTGAAGATTGGCTAAATCATTTGGGGTTTTTGCCCTCCTCTGGATCAACTTTAGCAATTACAGAACTAACAGGTCGAACTTGATGGACGCAAGTCTTTGTTCGGCTTTACTAACTATGTAACTATGTTTTCATGTTTACAATGTGGAAAATGCTTTACAGCTAAATCAGATCTTGTTAGACATCAGAGAACTCACACAGGAGAAAAGCCGTATTCATGTTCAGAATGTGGGAAATGATTTACAGATAAAAGGAGTCTTATTCCACATCAGCGAATTCACACAGGAGAGAAGCCATATTCGTGTTCAGAATGTGGGAAATGCTTTACAAATAAAGGGAATCTTATTAGACATCAGAGAAATCACACAGGAGAAAAAAACATTTTCATGTTCACTATGTGAGAAGTCCTTCAGAAATAAAGGGCATCTTAGTAGACATCAGAGCATTCATACTGGAAAGTCACCATATTCATGCTCAGAATGTGGGAAGTGTTTTAGTTATAAATCAGATCTTGTTAAATATCACAGAATTCACACAGGAGAACAACCGTATTCATGTTCAGAATGTGGGAAGTCTTTTATGCGTAAATCAATTCTTGCTGCACATAACAGAATTCATACAGGAGAAAAGCCATTTTCTTGTTCAGAATGTGGGAAATGTTTTATATATAAATTGGATCTTGTTAAACATCAAAGAATTCACACAGGAGAAAAGCCGTATTCATGTTCATTCTGTGAGAAATGCTTTCCAAAAAAAATGTATCTTGTGCAGCATGAGAGAAGTCACACAGAAGAGAAGCCGTATTCATGTTCGGAATGTGGGAAATCTTTTATACATAAATCGTACCTTGTAAAACATGAGAGAAGTCATACGGGAAAGAAAGTGTAATTATGTTCACTGTGTTTTATAAAGTTTAATAAACATTGTTCAGCATAAATGAGTACACCCCCTTTGATGAGTAAGATTTTATTTAATAGCTCACTGAACACAAGATCAATTTCTAAAATTTTGCCAACACTAAGTTTCATAGAACATTTTTTTTGTAATCAAAACATGAAAGTAAGGGTAATAATATAACTCTCATTAGAAAATCTTCAGTTTTACTCAAATTAGTTGATGCAAAAATGAGTACACCCCACATCAAAAGATACTACATCTATTATTTTGTATGGCCTCCATAATTTTAAAGGACGGCCCCAAGTTTTCTAGGCCTGGAATGAACAAGTTAGTGACAATACTATATCTATCTTTTATCTCTTTTTCGATAACGAGCTCTTAGAGCCTGGATGCTGGATGGAGCGATGACAACTTGTCTCTACAGAATCCCCCATAGGTGTTTGGTTGGGTTCAGACCAGGAGACACTTGGCCACAGAATCACTGTCACCCTGTTCTTCAGAAATGTAACAGTGGCCTACCAAGGGAACAGAGTGATGGCAGCATCTTTTCTTTCACTACAGAGCAGAACATCTGTGAATTCAAGATACCATCAATGAAATGTAGCTCCTCATGCAGCCCCACATAAGGACACGGCCACCACCAGGTCTCTCTGTAGACACCATGCATTCTCATTGTATTCCTCACCTCTTCAATGTTATACAGTTTTGAAGCCATCAGTTCCAAAAAAAACCTTTATCTTGGTCTGATCACTCCAGAGTATAAAGTCCCAGGAGTCTTCATATGTTTCCGCATGTGTCCTGGCAGATTGTAGGGCGGCTTTTTTGTGCATGGGATTTAGGAGAGGCTTTCTATGTGGACAACACCCATGTCTGCCATTCCTCTATAGAAAAATATGTCTGCTTTCAGCTCATCTCTCAATGCTTGGATGAAAAATCACAGTTGGGAAGGAATGGACGGGACAAAGAAAGTTACTGATAATCCAGCACTTGTTTTCCAGTGTGAATAACGTCAAAAACTTTTATTGAAAAATCCAAATTAAAATCATAGAAACATTAAAAAACAGATAGGAGCAAAACATCTCTGCGTTTCTACCTGGTATTTGTGTTCAGTTCTTCTTCATGACATAATAAATCACCAGTAACCGGCTTCTTCTACACATCATAGGGTCTAATGCACAGCGGAGACCCCCAGCCCCAAATGGACATGTGCAAGTATGTCTACATTACCCCTATGGATGATCATATGTCCACAACAAAAAGCATCCGTGCAATAGAAGAATGAAGTGTCAGCATCTATAATGTGTATATTATGTATAATTACTATAAAAGAGGAAAAAACACAATTCAGTAAATGGATACAAGGTCTGAACGATGATTCATATCACTGGGGAATCTGGGGTCCAATTCCAGAATCCACAAGGCTTCTCGGGGGTGTACTTTTTATACCAATCTCCCCCTTAGCTGGTCTGGTGACATATTCAATACCCACAACTGTAAAGTGATTAATCCCTATTGTGTTGTATGAGATGTTGTGATGCTGCAGATGTATTACGTGTTGTGGGGCCAAGAACGTCCCTAACGTGTCCCCCAATGCGGTGACGTAAGGGTCTGACCGTGCCCCCCACATATTGCAGCAGACAAGCTTCACATTGTATGGTGTCAATGGCGTGTGGAGCTACAACTAATGAGATGTCGGATATTATAGGGTTTATTATGGTTAGTAGATGCAGACATTTTTGCTTTGTGCACAGACTTGCACCAACCACATTTATTTCTCCCACATTCAATGAAACCTTTGGTGTTTGTCCTCCACGTGTCAGTTGTCTTTCTTGTTGCTGGATCCTTGTCGGTGTATAACATAGGTAAATGTTTTCTGGTAATATTCACTATATTATAGGAATCTTCTCTGCAGCCAGTATTGAATGTATCTCTAGACTGATGGATGTTTCCTTCTTTGTGAGTTTTCGGTAATGTATGAAATATTGGACATTGTGGGTGATTTTCCTTTAATCGTTCTATTTGTTTGGCATTAAGTACAGCCGATACCAAACCCTCCTCCAAAAGACAATGTAAGGGGGTATTGTATGAATTAGTAGGATCTCCATCTAGAGTGCGGCATATATTAGTATCGTCATCCATGTTCATAACCTCCGGCTCATACAACCCACTATCCAGAGCTGTGATCGAGCCCCCTTTATCTGCAGCTCTAATGACTTTATTAGGGCTGTGCTCAGGGCCGTATCTGGCATTCATGCTGCCCTAGGCACTTTAAGTGCTCACGCCCCCTACTGGTAATTCATACTAAAAGTGCTCATACCCTTTAGGCCCCCTTCACACGTACCGGAGACACACACGTACACCCATTATAATCTATAGGCTACGCACATGTTCACACGGACCGGACATGTCCGTTTTTTGCCGGCAGCTCGGACGTCAGTACGTCCTGCACACAGATGACATAAAGTGTGACATCCGCACACACGTCTGTGTGACACGTGCCGGAAGAGAGTGCAGAATAGAAATGACAGATATTTAGGTGTTAGATGTGCAAAGATCGAGATAGATGATAGATATCCGTGAGATATATAATTAGTGCCGTGTGTGTGGAGTTTACTGTACTTGTGTTTAGCTAATAAATTAAAAAAGAGATGTGGAGTCCTCCCTATTTTTGATAACCAGCAAAAACAAAGAAATGACATCACAAAGAAATAAAAAAATGAAGAAAACCACAAACATTCATATAATCATATTAGTCTCATTATATAAAATATACACTGCTCAAAAAAATAAAGAGAACACTTACACAACAGAATATAACTCCAAGTGAATCAAACTTCTGTGAAATCAAACTGTCCACTTAGGAAGCAACACTGATTGACAATCAATTTCACATGCTGCTGTGCAAATGGAATAGACAATAGATGGAAATTATTGGCAATTATCAAGACACCCTCAATAAAAGAGTGGTTCTGCAGGTGGGGACCACAGACCACATCTCAGTACCAATGCTTTCTGGCTGTTTTGGTCACTTTTGAATGTTGGTTGTGCTTTCACACTCATGGTAGCATGAGATGGACTCTACAACCCACAGAAGTTGCTCAGGTAGTGCAGCTCATCCAGGATGGCACATCAATGCGAGCTGTGGCAAGAAGGTTTGCTGTGTCTGTCAGCGTAGTGTCCAGAGGCTGGAGGCGTGACTAGGAGACATGCCAGTACACCAGGAGACGTGGAGGGGGCCGTAGGAGGGCAACAACCCAGCAGCAGGACCGCTACCTTCACCTTTGTGCAAGGAGGAACAGGAGGAGCACTGCCAGTGGCCTGCAAAATGACCTCCAGCAGGCCACAAATGTGCATGTGTCTGCACAAACGGTTAGAATCCGACTCCATGAGGGTGGTATGAGGGCTCGATGTCCACAGATGGGGGTTGTGCTCACAGCCCAACACCGTGCAAGACGCTTGGCATTTGCCACAGAACACCAGGATTGGCAAAGTCGACACTGGCGCCCCGTGCTCTTCACAGATGAAAGCAGGTTCACACTGCGCACATGTGACAGACGTGACAGAGTCTGGAGACGCTGTGGAGCGATCTGCTGCCTGCAACATCCTTCAGCATGACCGGTTTAGCATTGGGTCAGTAATGGTGTGGGGTGGCATTTCTTTGGAGGGCCGCACAGCCCTCCATGTGCTTGCCAGAGGTAGCCTGACTGCCATTAGGTACCGAGATCAGATCCTCAGACCCCTTGTGAGACCATTTGCTGGTGCGGTTGGCCCTGGGTTCCTCCTAATGCAGGACAATGCCAGACCTCATGTGGCTGGAGTGTGTCAGCAGTTCCTGCAAGATGAAGGCATTGAAGCTATGGACTGGCCCGCCCGTTCCCCAGACCTGAATCCGATTGAGCACATCTGGGACATCATGTCTCGCTCCATCCACCAACGTCACGTTGCACCACAGACTGTCCAGGAGTTGGCGGATGCTTTAGTCCAGGTCTGGGAGGAGATCCCACAGGAGACCATCCGCAACCTCATCAGGAGCATGCCCAGGCGTTGTAGGGAGGTCATACAGGCACGTGGAGGCCACACACAATACTGAGCCTCATCAGGAGCATGCCCAGGCGGTGTAGGGAGGTCATACACGCACGTGGAGGCCACGCACAATACTGAGCCTCATCAGGAGCATGCCCAGGCGGTGTAGGGAGGTCATACAGGCACGTGGAGGCCACGCACAATACTGAGCCTCATCAGGAGCATGCCCAGGCGTTGTAGGGAGGTCATACAGGCACGTGGAGGCCACACACAATACTCAGCCTCATCAGGAGCATGCCCAGGCGTTGTAGGGAGGTCATACAGGCATGTGGAGGCCACACACAATACTGAGCTTCATCAGGAGCATGCCCAGGCGTTGTAGGGAGGTCATACAGGCACGTGGAGGCCACGCACAATACTCAGCCTCATCAGGAGCATGCCCAGGCGTTGTAGGGAGGTCATACAGGAACGTGGAGGCCACACACAATACTGAGCCTCATTTTGACTTGTTTGTAGGACATTACATCAAAGTTGGATCAGCCTGTAGTGTGTTTTTCCACTTTAATTTTGACGGTGACTCCAAATCCAGGCCTCCATTGGTTAATAAATGTGATTTCCATTGATGATTTTTGTGTGATTTTGTTGTCAGCACATTCAACTTTCTACAGAACAAAGTATTCAATGAGAATATTTCATTCATTCAGATCTAGGATGGGTTATTTCAGTGTTCCCTTTATTTTTTTGAGCAGTGTATATACACAAAGATGAAAAACGTCCATAACAAAATATATTAACTATCAAATAAAATATGTAATTTTACACCAATACACATCGCCACAAATATATATATATAGGCGTATATAGGAAATGCAAAAAAAACATAAAAAGTTTTATTTATATAGCGCCAACATATTCCGCAGCACTTTACAATTAAGCGGGGACATGTACAGACAATAAATTCAATACAAGGTAAGACAGTTTAAACAGTTACATTAGGAGCGAGGGTCCGGCCGCTCGCACGCTTACAATCTACAAGGGAATGGGGGGAACACAATAGGTGGAAAGTGCTTGTTATTTCAGGTCTGACAATTATAATAAATAGGGATTTTCATATAAAGCTGCATGATCCGGTCATCAGCCCGTATGTATAAGTGCAATAATCAAGTATCGAGTGCAGTTATCGTGTGCATGGAGGGTGTGAAGACAGATGAAGAGTAGGGAGCAGATTCTGAATAATATATAGAAGGAGGGAACAGGGGAAAGTAGGTTTACTGAGTTGTTGAGGTGGTCGGCTTGTTTAAAGAGATGGGTTTTTAAAGCGCGCTTGAAGACATGGGGGCTAGGCATCAGTCGGATCGTCTGGGGTAGTGCATTCCAGAGAACTGGCGCAGCACGAGAGAAGTCTTAGAGACGGAGGTGCGAGGTTCGGATTATGGGGGATGTTAGGTCATTTGTAGAACGGAAAGCACGTGTAGGGTGATAGACAGAGATGAGAGAGGAGATATAAGGTGGTGCAGAACTGTGGAGAGCTTTGTGGCTGAGAGCGATGAGTTTATATTGGACCCTGTAGCGAATGGGCAACCAGTGTAATGACTGGCACAAGATGGAAGCATCGTTGAAGCGGCTGGACAGAAATACGACCCTGGCTGCCACAGTCAGGACGGATTGGATTGGAGAAAGTTTGGTAAGAGGGAGACCGATCAGAAGAGAGTTGCAGTAGTCCAGACAGGAGTGAATAAGAGCGACAGTAAGAGTTTTAGCAGTTTCAAAGATGAGAAAAGGTCGGATTCTGGAGATGTTTTTAAGATGCAGGTGACAAGAGCGGGTGAGTGATCGGATATAGGGAGTAAAGGAAAGGTTAGTGTCGAATATGACCCCAAGGCAGCGGGCGTGCTGCTGGAAGTTATGGTTGAACCCTCCAAGGTAATTTCGATGTTAGGTAGAGTTGGGTTAGTAGAGGGGAGAAACACAAGAAGTTCAGTTTTGGAGAGATTCAGTTTAAGATAGAGGGAGGACATGATGTTAGAGACAGCGGACAGACAGTCCTTAGTATTTTCTATTAGGGTAGGGGTGATGTCAGGTGAAGAGGTGTATAATTGGGTGTCGTCAGCATAGAGATGATACTGAAACCCAAATCTGCTGATTGTTTGTCCAATAGGGGCAGTGTATAGAGAGAAGAGGAGGGGGCCTAGGACTGAGCCCTGCGGACTCCGATAGTAAGGGGACGAGGAGAGGAAGAGGAGCCGGCAAAAGATACAGTGAAGGAGCTGTCAGAGAGGTAGGAGGAGAACCAGGAGAGAACAGTGTCCTTGAGGCCAATAGAGCGGAGCATAGTGAGGAGGAGCTGGTGATCCACAGTGTCAAATGCGGCAGAGAGATCCAGGAGAATCATCAGGGAGCAGTGACCTTTGGATTTAGCTGTTTGTAGATCATTAGAGACTTTAGTGAGGGCAGTTTCAGTGGAGTGTAAGGAGTGGAAACAAGATTGTAGAGGGTTGAGGAGTTATCTGAGAGATAGCGGATTAGACGGGAGTGGACCAAGCGTTCCAGGAGTTTAGAGATGTAAGGAAGGTTAGAGACAGGTCTGTAGTTAGCAGTGCAGTTCTGGTCCAGAGATGGCTTTTTAAGTAAAGGGGTTATGATGGCATGTTTAAATGAGGAAGGAAAGATACCTGAAGAAAGAGAGAGGATAAATATTTTAGTCAGGTGAGTGGTGACCACCGGTGAGAGAAACTGCAGGAGATGTGAGGGAATGGGGTCACTGTTGCAGGTTGTAGGCCGAGAAGAAGCGAGGAGCTGGGTAACTTCTTCTGTGACTGGCTCAAAGATGGCTAGTGAGCTTGAAGTGCGGCAGGTAAAGGGATCCAGGCACTGAGGAGATTGGGCTGAGATGTCCTGATGGATGTGGTTGATTTTTTCTAGGAAATAAGTGGCCAGATCCTCACCGCTGAGGTTGGTGGTGGGGGGCCTGTGCATTAGGTTTCAGGAGAGTTTAAGGTTTCAAAAAGTCATTTTGGATTGTTGGACAGTGAAGTGATGAGGGTGGTGAAGTAGGATTGTTAGCCAGATGAAGGGCAGAGTTATAGGTTTTGAGCATGAATTTATAGTGGATGAAGTCCTCTGCTAAAAGAGATTTTCTCCACTGACGCTCAGCACACCTAGAGCAACGCTGAAGAAAGCATGTTTGCATTGTGTGCCAGGGCTGCCATTGTCTGCGTCGGGTCTTTCTGCATATAGAAGGTGCTGCTTCATCTAGGGCGCTCTTCAGTGTATTATTGTAGTGTGACAATGCCAAGTCTGGACAGGAGAGGGAGGAGATGGGGGCTAAAGATGTGTGGAGATTGTCCATAAGCAGCTGGGTATTAATGGTACGTGTATTCCTATAAGTGTGGTAAGTGGGGGTGTCCCGTGAGAGGAGACAGTTCTTGACAGAGAAGGAAGGAAGGTTGTGGTCCGACAACGGGAGAGGGGAGTTAGTAAAGTCATGCAGCAAGCATAGACAGAAGAAAACCAGGTCCAGAGTATTCCCGTCTTCATGTGTAGGAGAGTTAGTAACCTGTGAGAGGCCGAATGAGGGGGTTAGAGAAAGTAGATGAGAGGCAGATTGGGAGAGGGGATCATTGATGGGGATGTTAAAGTCTCCCATGATGATGGTGGGGATGTCACAGGATAGAAAGTGAGGAAGCCAGGAGGCAAGGTGATCCAAGAACTGGTGGGAGGCGCCTGGAGGGCGATACACAACCACCACTCACAGGGAAAAGGGTTTGAAGAGTCTGACGATGAGGACTTCAAAGGAAGGAAACATAAGTGAGGGAACTGGGGGGATGACCTGGAAAGCACATTGTGGTGAAAGGAGCAAACCAACACCTCCACCCTGTCTATTCTCAGGTCTGGTGGTATGTGAAAATTTCAGCCCACCAAATGAGAGCAGCAGCTGCGATGGTGTCTGAATGCTGGATACAGGTTTCTGTAATAGCCAGAAGGTGAAGGGAATTAGAGAGGAAAAAATCATGAATGTAAGTTAGTTTGTTACACACAGACTGTGCGTTCCAGAGAGCACAGTGGAAAGCAACAGGAGAGGGCATGCACTGAATGTTACTAAGATTAGCAGGGTTTCTATATGCAGCTGGAGGAGAGTGGTGTATGCTAGTGGAGGGAGGACCAGGGTTGGGGGAGATGTCGCCAGCGACTAGGAGGAGAAAAAAGAGAAAGAGCAGGTGGTGCAATGATTTGTATGAACTTTTGCGTGCTGTATGGAGGTAGTGGATGGTTTGGAGTGGGTGAGAAATGTCAGTAGAGCCTCAGAGTTATACATGAGAGAGGGGAGAAGGGAGGGGTGGATATGGAGAGAGTGCACAGAATGTGTTAAAGGGCGGGCGAGATGTGAGAAAGCAGAAGTTAAAACAAGTAAGATAACAATCATTGTACCATTTAACTATACGCACCAAAGTCTAAAAAACATGTATCATCATTCACCCAGAACACATTCTAATTCTCCTCTGAATATCATAAATGGGAAGGAAAAATTATTGACCTAATTTATATATTATTTGTTTTACATTTTTCGCAATCTCCACTTTTAAATCTGTATCTGCCGCCTGCAGTCTATCAGCAGTCAACAAGATTAAATCCAGGGAACACTTATTAATCTGCTCGAATTGATCACAGAAAGTCCCATCCTCTGAAAACAGAGTGGGGCGCAGATGGACTCGCAGTCCTCGCGATAGGCGTTTTTCTCCACAGTATTCCATTACAGTTGCAGCATGAAGTTCATAGGAGACTCACCTTTTGGTTTCTTTTCCCAGTCACGTCTCCTGAATTCACTTGTGGATATTTTGAGAAAGTCCGAAGATATCGTTGTCTGAGACAAAATACCAGGTGATAGAACAAGTGAGTGCTCCTAGGAGAGGAGGCAGTATTAAGAGAAGGTTATTAAGGAGGGAAGCCTTCTGGATATTGACTGTAAATCGTCTGTCTCCTAAAGGCCTGAATCTAGAGTATAATGTGAGTCTGTCAGTAGAGCTGGGGGACAAATGTCCCCTTTCTCTTCTTTCTTCTTGCAGACAGTACAGACACGGTGGTCTCGCTGGAGCGCAGATACCGCATTGTGCACTAACACATCTATGGTTATAGAAATGATCGGGGTCAGGAATGAAGTTGAGATTTGATGAAGGTTTTTTATGGATAGAGCAACATTGGATTCCGGGGAAGAAGCTTTCACATTACTATTTGTGGCTTCGGTTCTTATGTTGTGATAATGTCGGTATACTCATTGTTTTTTGAGTATGTAGACAGTGATCAGGTCATAGAAGGGTTATGGATTTAGAATGGCTTTCATTTCTCATTGGGTGAATATTTTAATATCTGAACGGATGACTAAATTATCAGCATTAGAACATTTTAATAACATTTTTTAAAATTAAAAAAATAGGAGAAAAAAAATATTAACTAAATAAAATATTAAAAATTCGCCAGACCCTCATCACAAGATGGCGCCGAGAACTCTGCACAACAACATGGAGAGGAGGAGATGGCGCGGGAGGATGCTGAGGCTGAGTCGCACCCGGGAGAACCTGAGCCTACGTAAAGACAGGTATCTGTACAACTCCGCTCTGCTATACAAGACACAGACGTATCTCTTAGGCCGGGGTCCCACTAGCGTACGGTATGCGATGCGAGACCACCCGATGCGATATGCTAATGACACTCGCTGCTGCTCTGCTGCGAGCGGGAGCCGAATGTCAGTGCTCCATGCTCTGATCCTCTCGCACGGCTGCGGAGGGGACGGGGAAATCAGTTTCTCCATCTCCTCTGTTGCTGGCATTGGCGGGAATTGCACTGCACTCGGGTGGTATCTGAGTGCAGTGCGATGTTTCACACGCACCTGTAGATTATATGGGTGCATGCGATCCGATCGGAGCTGGAAAACAAAACGCCGCTGAGCAGAGAATCCGAGGATTACTGGGTACAGACGCAGTCTGGTGTTTTATCGGATTGAAGTGAGAGCGAGCCCTGACTGGGGAAACAGATGAACTTACTATAGATGTGGACCTGATGAGACTACTGGACTTACAGAACCTCCGGGAGCAGAGAAATCCTCATCACTGGAGAAAGCGGCCACTATGTGACGTCAGAGGGAGGAGGAGCCGGAGGAGCGACTGCGCCGGGATCATCTGCAGATCTGGGCGGGGCAATGACCCCTGAGGGGGAGGAGCTGCGGTGACGTCATCACTGTCACATGACCGCAGCCTCATCACAGCTCCTTCACCATTATAATAACTTTATAGTTTATGGTTGCGTTTAGTTTGGAGTTGATTATTTGTGCTCCTCCATTCTAGCTGATTCACTAGTGAGCCGTCTACATCAGAGTGGGTTTATAGATGATCTCCCTGTAGCCTCTATTCTGTACAGTTCATTGCTGACCTGACTAGAATGGAGTTGCTGGAGCGATGTCCTCATAGGATCAAATCCAATCTAGACGGCTCATGACTGAAACCTCCAGAATGGAGTTAATTCCAGGAGCTCCTCATAGATTCCAATCTAGTGGCGTAGGAATTATAAATGTATGTATTGTCACTTTTTGTGACATACATAATTACACACAGCACTGATTGTTCAGTTTTGCCCCAATTTGACTTCTACTGTATTTCCACCAGTCCCAGCCACAGCACCGACATTTCTGAACAGTGGACGGAGCTAGACAACATTTATGTGATCATTTTTGCCCCTTTTGTGATGTAAATTATGATAATGTCCACCCGCTCTTCACAATGCTGGTGCTGACCAGGACTGGTGGACAGGCAAGAGAAGTAACATTTTGTCAAACATGAACAATCAGAGCTTTGTGTAAGTTTTTAAACTATGAAAAGTGATAAATTAAAAAATAAGTTTTTCTTTATATTAACACAAAAAAGCTTTCTACCTGTCATCTTTTATTAATACTGGCATGCAAAATTTGTTTCTTCATGAATTGTGGCTGCAATCTTGTATAATGTCTGCCAAGAAATAATAAAACACCCTGCAGCAACTCCAATCTATATGTCTCAGTACAGAGATGACAAGATTGAGCTGCTGCCCTGAGGTCCATGATTTGGGGGCACAATGTACTGTGTATAAGGACGTCCTCTGTACAGAAACTCCATTCTACAACCCCTGGCAAAAAATATGGAATCACCGGGCTCGGAGGATGTTCATTCAGTTGTTTAATGTTGTTGAAAAAAAGCAAATCACAGACATGGCACAAAACTAAAGTCATTTCAACTGGCAACTTTGGGGCTTTAAGAAACACTAAAAGAAATCAAGATAAAAAATGTGGTACTCAGTAAGGGTAATTTTTTTCAGACCAAGCAGAGGGAAAAAATTATGGAATCACTCAATTCTGAGGAAAAAATTATGGAATCACCCTGTAAATTTTCATTTCCAAAACTAACACCTGCATCAAATTAGATTTGCTCGTTAGTCTGCATCTAAGAAGGAGTGATCACACCTTGGTGAGCTGTTGCACCAAGTGGAGTGACATGAATCATGGCTCCAACACGAGAGATGTCAATTGAAACAAAGGAGAGGATTATCAAACTCTTAAGGTAAATCGTCACGCAATGTTGCAAAAGATGTTGGTTGTTCACAGTCAGCTGTGTCTAAAATCTGGAGCAAATACAAACAACATGGGAAGGTTGTTAAAGGCAAACATACTGGTAGACCAAGGAAGACATCAAAGATTCAAGACCAGAAACTTAAAGCAATATGTCTCCAAAACAGGAAATGCACAACAAAACAAATGAGGAACGAATGGGAGGAAACTGGAGTCAATGTCTGTGACCGAACTGTAAGAAACCGCCTAAAGGAAATGGGATTTACATACAGAAAAGCTAAACATAAGCCATCATTAACACCTAAACAGAAAAAAACAAGGTTACAATGGGCTAAGGAAAAGCAATCGTGGACTGTGGATGACTGGATGAAAGTCATATTCAGTGATGAATCGCGAATCTGCATTGGGCAAGGCGATGATGCTGGAACTTTTGTTTGGTGCCGTTCCAATGAGATTTATAAAGATGACTGCATGAAGAGAACATGCAAATTTCCACAGTCATTGATGATATGGGGCTGCATGTCAGGTAAAGGCACTGGGGAGATGGCTGGCATTACATCTTCAATAAATGCCCAAGTTTACATTGATATTTTGGACAGTTTTCTTATCCCATCAATTGAAAGGATGTTTGGGGATGATGACATCATTTTTCAAGATGATAATGCATCCTGCCATAGAGCAAAAACTGTGAAAACATTCCTTGAAGAAGACACATAAGGTCAATGTCATGGCCTGCAAATAGTCCGGATCTCAATCCAATTGAAAATCTTTGGTGGAAGTTGAAGAAAATGGTCCATGACAAGGCTCCAACCTGCAAAGCTGATCTGGCAACAGTGCTGTGATGGCCTATTTTTATTCGTCCCATACAGAATCCATGAATGGACGGACAGACCTGTGCTAGGCATACCTGAAAATTACTTTATTAAACATGGACATAGTCTTTCCTAAGTAACATTGGGGTCCCTGATGGTCCTAACCTCAGCAACTTATGTTTTATCCAATATGTAACAGTGTGTCCCTCTCCCGCCTGTGTTCATGTACTCTATGTAATGTAACCTGCTTTAGTTTAAGGGGTGTAACAGTGTGTCCCTCCCCCGACCTGTGTTCATGGACTGTAATGTAATCAGGCCTAGGTCAATAGCTCTTGTTGCATCTAGTGGGTTTGAACCCTTTCCCCATCCAGGGTCTGATCCCAGTAGACAGAACAATAGACTCATGTTTGGCCCTATCAGTTGCATGGTGACTCCAGACGCTGGAGGGTCTCAGGCTGCAGCCAGATCCTCGTGGCGTATGTGGATTGATAGAAGCTGCAACGTGGGATTGTGTCGTGTCCCTCATCTGCTGGATCCATTGAACTCATCCAAGGACTATTTCTATATTTTCCCTGGCGGGAGGCACTCCCAGACTTGTTTCTGCTGTTATATAGTGTTATATAGCAAAAACAAACCAAATATGGAGTATATGGCAAAGAATCAAAAAACTTTATTGTAAACAATATACAGAAAAGACAAACGTGATTAAAAAGGACGACACACAGACAACCAAACTGGGTGACACATATACAACATAATAGATGTTAAATATCTATTGGGACAAGAAGTGCTCGTATTCAAGTCATTTATGCACTGGTACAAAATGATGGCATATTTCATCACTATGGATATGTACCACGTGCCATATGGCCCATAGTGCCCTATGAAAAAATGCTAAAGAATTATAATGCACTTTTACCCATATTAGATGAGGTGTCAGCACCCAGAATAAACAAGCACCACAACAAGTGTTTCACGTGGTATATCCTATGGCTTCCTCGAGGGGATTGTTTAATAGGACCTTCCATGTCTGTTTAAATATACTTTAGGACCTGCGGTCACGTGACTGGAACGGACCAATCATCTCCTGGATAGTGATGAGCGAAAAGGGTTAAACGAACATACTCGCTCATCACTACTCCTGGATCATTGGCGCATGCGCGCTGAACCGCCCGAGCCAGATGCGTCACGCACGGCAATCAAGGTGAACCACGCATGACAGGGAACCAGGACATGTTGGCATGGCCCCCGAACATGCGCAGACACCATGCAGATGCCGTGCATGACGCAGAGGCAAGGGGTGGCACAGCACCCACGCGCTCACCAAAGAGAATAACACAGCAACGCATTTAGACAAGTATAGCAAAGCAACTACTTAATGCAAAAATGTGTTAGAGTAAGCAGTATCATTTTCCTATAATTGCAACACGATTCTGTCAGTACGAAAATCTATTTTCTTGGTCCAATTTAATTGTTGCTCGTAGTATCCTCATATTGATTAACCATATGTAGGTGATCCATATAGACTATGGGGGGGAGAAAGTTACAAATAACAAAGAAAACAAATTTAAATCAACACATACAATTGTATAAAAATACCACAGATTAGATCTATTAAAGAAATGGGGTTGTGAGTGAAATACGCTCTCCTCTATGCCTTCCCAACTCCAAATTAATAGGATTTGTTTTACGAGCGCTCGGGAAATCAATACCGCACAGCCTTGTATGGTGGACTAGAAAAGACTTCTGCTTTATTATCACATGTGGGACTTTAAATAGGGTCAGAGACAAAGGAATAGTGCCCTCTGACCTATGAACCAATAGTAACCATAAGGGGAGTGAATAGTAATGTGACTCCTCCCCGCCCATCAGTGTTACTTGATCACCATTACACAGAAGTTACAAGACAAGATGGAGACCACACAATCAGAATGGATTCTTCTCTCACAGGGTGAAGCTCAGGGCCTCATTGAGGCCATTGGACGTCATTGTTCCCAGTTCCACTGTCCATTTGGTTTCCCTTTGAGCCAGAATTTTTTTTTACGTTTCCACCCCTAATGCCACTATGGATGACATCGATGCCATAAATGTTTTAGGATTTCTCCCATGACAGATTTTAAAATGGCGTGGTATCATCTTTAAGGAGGTTGCGTCGGCCACAGTCCTCGCGGCGCAAATGTCTCTCACATGCTCCCTAGTCCTCACCCGCAATTCTCTGGATGTTAATCCCACATAGATTTTACTGCAACCGCATGTGGCATAATATATCAAATTAGATGTTCTGCACGTAATATGATAATTGATTGTATATTGGCGGCTCCCAGAAGCGTTTGAGAACTCGGAGATGCGAGAGACATTAACGCACACCACACAGCGACCGCACGGAAAACAACCATTTATCGGCCACCTTGTTCCAAATGGATTGGATCTTGGTGGAACATAGCGGCTTTTGACCAAAATCTCCTTAATACTTTCACAATGCCTAGGTGTCATTTGAGGAGATGCTGTTAAATGAGAGGAAAGTGACGGTTCAGTGAGTAACACAGACCAATGTCTCTCAAGAATGGTTCTCATAACCCCCAGTCCTGATTATAAGTGGAGATGAATCTAAGTTGGCCAGGACCATCTTTTGATTTTGTTATAGACTGTAATAGTGTATTCCGGGGGGGTGGACCGCGCTCTCCTATATCCATTTTTAATACAATGCTTACTGTACCCCCTCTCAATAAAGAATGATGCAAGATCCTTAGCCTGATTTTCAAACGCATCATCGGAAATATCACATTGTTTCTGCTGTTGTGGACTCATTGCGGACTCTGCAGAATTACCTTCATTTCTGCCGTTCCATTTTCCCTGTTCCAATAAATCTGGTTGGATTGATGGTCGGCCTGGTGTCCCTTCCTGCTGTCACACACCCAGTCACAATGACCACTAAAACTTTACTTCTACAGGCCACCTGGAAGGCAAAACCACCACAGAAGGTTGTGACGGACCAAGATTGCCAAAGAAACACTGCTGTGACCTAATAAAATAGTCTGCAGGAGGAACACGATCCCCATCATTGCAGATCTATTATTGTGGACATTTGTGGAGATACTTCTGGATTTCTTGAAAACTCAACGTTTACCCACCTTGATAGAGATCAAACTATCAGTTACCGGTCATTAATGCCACAACAAGTTTCACTCAACCTGTTTAATTAAAATAACAAAAGGCAAAAATACATCTATATGTAGAAATCACTGACATTTTTAACCCCTTACTGGCCCATGGCGTACTAGTACGCCTTGGGCCATCACCACCGGTTCAGTTAGGGCTCCGGCGCTGAGCCCGCACTGAACCGAGCACATGTCAGCTGATTCTTACAGCTGACATGTGCCCGCAACAGCCGCGGGTGGAATCGCGATCCACCCGCGGCTGTTAACATGTGAAATGCCGCTGTCAATCTCTGACAGCGGCATTTAACTCGCGCTTCCGGGAAGAGCGTCACTTACCCCGCCCATCGGCGACCCCATCACGTGATCGCGGGTTGCAGATGGGTGGGCATGACAACCCTGGGTCTGCAGCAGACACCAGTGGTTGTCATGAGCGCCACCTAGTGATCGGCGCTCATAGCACAGGACCATTTCTGCTGCATGCAGGGGATCTGCTCATCACCTCTATGTAGCAGAGGCGATCAGACAATTGCTGCTTCTAGTCTCCTATGGAGACTATAGAAGCAAGCAAAAAGTGAAAAAAAAAAAAAATGAAATGTTTTAAAAAATATAAAAAAAAAATATAAAAGTTTAAATCACCACCCTTTCGCCCCATTCAAAATAAAAAAAAAAACACCAAAAAAACCCCCACATACACATATTTGGTATCGCTGCGTTCAGAATCGCCCAATCTATCAATATAAAAAAAGAATTAATCCGATCGATAAATGGTGTAACAAGAAAAAAAATTCTAAACGCCAGAATAACGTTTTTTTTGGTCGCTGCAAAATTGCAATAAAATGCAATAAAAGGGCGATCAAAACATCGGATCTACCCCAATATGGTATCAATAAAAACTTCAGCTCAGCGCACAAAAAATAAGCCCTCACCCAGCCCCAGATCATGAAAAATGGAGACGCTACAGGTCTCGGAAAATGGCACCATTTTTTTTTTTTTTTACCAAACTTTGGAATTTTTTTTCACCACTTAAAAAAGAACCTCTACATGTTTGGTGTCTACGAACTCGTAATGACCTGGAGAATAACGGCGGGTCAGTTTTAGCATTCAGTGAACGTGGTAAAAAAAAAAATATATATCTGTGGTATTGCACTCTTTTTGCAATTTCACCGCACTTGGAATTTTTTTCCCCGTACACGATATGGTAAAATTAGTAATGGCGTTGAAAAGTACAACTCGTCCCGCAAAAAATAAGCCCTCACACGACCATATTGACCAAAAAATAAAAACGCTATGGCTCTGGGAACAAGGGGAGCAAAAAACGAAATTGCAAAAACGGAAAATGGCCAGGTGTGAAGGGGTTAAAATAGAAAACGTAACAAACAAATGTAACATTACAGAAAACATGTTGCTGATAGTTCCTGCCATTAGAATGAGGTCTGTATGTAGCACACCACGATGGCACGGATCAGGCCCCCACAATCAATGGAGCACTTCTGAGATATGAAGACTGTGAATGGATATTGCGCGTCATGGCGTGCAGGAGTAAGAGGAGAAATTGCAGGGATCAGGTCACACAAGGAGGCAGAATCTGCTGTAAATGGTTTTTCCACAAACAAAATACATTTTCATCAATAGATCTTGGGATAAGGCCGGCTTTCTTTCAGCTTTCCCCGCACATTAGGATACTTTGCTCTGCCCTCAGCAGTGCAGAGAGACGTGCACCTGCGCAGGAGGGCAAAGGAGGAGACTGTGTGTATGACATAGGACGCGTTATCCAAATGAAGCAGAGGAGGGCGCCATTCACAAAATAGGAGGCGCTGTGCCCAGATCAGCAAGGCCCATCAGAGCAGGCTGCCCCTCCAGTGAGGATAAATGCTGTTCTTGAAGTGATACAGATCGGCCTGGGGACTTGTATACAGCCTTATGGAATAAGGTATATATGGCCTTACGGTGGTGGCTGCAGCTTAAATGAGAAAAACCTAGTGACAAATTTACCTTAACCAAGAGGATAAAGGATGACCAATAGGTGTTATCTGTAAGTTCTCTCTTTGCTCCTTGGGTATCAAGGAGGATATACAAAGTACCCATGCTTTTCTGTGAATGACAGCCGAGATAGGACTCATCACTGGAGCCAAAAAAAAGTTTGACCAACGAGAACATCTTTGCAACCTGGACTCAAGAACAGTTTCCAAAAGTTTACTTTATCCCACAAGAGTTCTCCTGCCACCACATTACATTTTTTACATTCCCATTTGGACAACTTAACTGAAAACATTGGTGCCGTTAGCGAAGAGCAAGGAGAAAGATTTCATCAGGATATTAAGGAGATGGAATGTAAAAATGATGGAGAACAACTGCTGGGGGCTTCACAGAGGAGATCCGCAGCCTTCTATGAGAGAAAGATGAACATGTAGGCCGAGGGATTGAGGAAATCCACGTGTCAGACAATCTACAAATGAACACACAATTAGGACTCCGGCCCATCTGACATGAAACAATGGCTAACATATCTTGATTTACCAAAGAAAGGAACAATATTTGTAGTCTGGCCTAATCCAGAACAGTTCACACTGTACACAAACGGCCAGATAATGAGTCGTCACACAAGCCCCCCTACATGCAGACATTTACATGTACCACCACACTTGTGAAAGCCCCACAAAGTGCAGCCCTATGCATGTATCATCAGCAC
Organism: Phyllobates terribilis; assembly: GCF_046119375.1. Lineage (NCBI taxonomy): Eukaryota > Metazoa > Chordata > Amphibia > Anura > Dendrobatidae > Phyllobates > Phyllobates terribilis. The sequence continues at coordinate 687,128 of NW_027363130.1, forward strand.
AATCTCTGTGCAAGATCAATGCCATACATCACCCCCTTTTTTTAGACTAGCCTGTTGCAACATAACCCCTTTCCCAGTGCAATCCCCAACATGCAGCGCCATCATGCATCATCACCTTGACTATGCAATCCACACAGCAAGCAGTCCTGTGCAACCGCCAACATGCAGCATCAGTGCAAACCCATCAACATGTAGCAACATACCTGCATTACCCCCTTCACTGTGAAGCACGCCCAAGAAGCAGCCCTGTGCATGCAGTATCAGCACATCAACATGCACCATCAGCCCTTATCCTGTGCAAGCCCTCTGCAATAACCCTTCTCAGTGGATGCCCCTCTACATGCACAGCCCATGCCTCCTCACACCAACCACGCAGGCCCTTGGATGCCCCTCTACATGCACAGCCCATGCCTCCTCACACCAACCGCGCAGGCCCCTGGATGCCCCTCTACCTACCCCATGCCCCCTCACACCAGCCGCGCAGCCCCCTGGATGCCCCTCTACCTACCCCATGCCCCCTCACACCAGCCACGCAGCCCCCTGGATGCCCCTCTACCTACCCCATGTTCACTCACACCACCCACACAGCCCCCTGGATGCCCCTCTACCTACCCCATGCCCCCTCACACCAGCCACACAGCCCCCTGGATGCCCCTCTACATACCCCATGCCCACTCACACAGCCCCCTGGATGCCCCTCTACATACCCCATTCCTCAGTCACACCAGCCACGCAGCCCCCTGGATGCCCCTCTGCATACCTCATGCCTCCTCACACCAGCCACACAGCCCCTTGGATACTCCTCTACATACCCCATGCCTCCTCACACCACTCACGCAGCCCCTTGGATACTCCTCTACATACCCCATGCCTCCTCACACCACTCACGCAGCCCCCTGGATACTCCTCTACATACCCCATGCCTCCTCACACCAGCCCCCTGGCTGCCCCTCTACATACCCCATGCCCCCTCACACCAACCACACAGCCCCCTGGATGCCCCTCTACATACCCCCTCACACCACCCACACAGCCCCCTGGATGCCCCTCTACATACCTCATGCCTCCTCACACCACTCACACAGCCCCCTGGATGCCCCTCTACATACCCCCTCTCACCACCCACGCAGCCCCCTGGATGCCCCTCCACATACCCCCTCACACCACCCACGCAGCCCCCTGGATGCCCCTCTGCATGCACAGCCCATGCCTCCTCACACCAACCACGCAGGCCCTTGGATAACCCTCTACAAACCCCTGGATGCCCCCTCACACCAGCCACGCAGCCCCCTGGATGCCCCCTCACACCAGCCACGCAGCCCCCTGGATGCCCCCTCTACCTACCCCACGCCCCCTCACACCAGCCACGCAGCCCCCTGGATGCCCCCTCTACCTACCCCACGCCCCCTCACACCAGCCACGCAGCCCCCTGGATGCCCCCTCTACCTACCCCACGCCCCCTCACACCAGCCACGCAGCCCCCTGGATGCCCCCTCTACCTACCCCACGCCCCCTCACACCAGCCACGCAGCCCCCTGGATGCCCCCTCTACCTACCCCACGCCCCCTCACACCAGCCACGCAGCCCCCTGGATGCCCCCTCTACCTACCCCACGCCCCCTCACACCAGCCACGCAGCCCCCTGGATGCCCCCTCTACCTACCCCACGCCCCCTCACACCAGCCACGCAGCCCCCTGGATGCCCCCTCTACCTACCCCACGCCCCCTCACACCAGCCACGCAGCCCCCTGGATGCCCCCTCTACCTACCCCACGCCCCCTCACACCAGCCACGCAGCCCCCTGGATGCCCCCTCTACCTACCCCACGCCCCCTCACACCAGCCACGCAGCCCCCTGGATGCCCCCTCTACCTACCCCACGCCCCCTCACACCAGCCACGCAGCCCCCTGGATGCCCCCTCTACCTACCCCACGCCCCCTCACACCAGCCACGCAGCCCCCTGGATGCCCCCTCTACCTACCCCACGCCCCCTCACACCAGCCACGCAGCCCCCTGGATGCCCCCTCTACCTACCCCACGCCCCCTCACACCAGCCACGCAGCCCCCTGGATGCCCCCTCTACCTACCCCACGCCCCCTCACACCAGCCACGCAGCCCCCTGGATGCCCCCTCTACCTACCCCACGCCCCCTCACACCAGCCACGCAGCCCCCTGGATGCCCCCTCTACCTACCCCACGCCCCCTCACACCAGCCACGCAGCCCCCTGGATGCCCCCTCTACCTACCCCACGCCCCCTCACACCAGCCACGCAGCCCCCTGGATGCCCCCTCTACCTACCCCACGCCCCCTCACACCAGCCACGCAGCCCCCTGGATGCCCCCTCTACCTACCCCACGCCCCCTCACACCAGCCACGCAGCCCCCTGGATGCCCCCTCTACCTACCCCACGCCCCCTCACACCAGCCACGCAGCCCCCTGGATGCCGCCTCTACCTACCCCACGCCCCCTCACACCAGCCACGCAGCCCCCTGGATGCCGCCTCTACCTACCCCACGCCCCCTCACACCACCCACGCAGCCCCCTGGATGCCCCCTCTACCTACCCCACGCCCCCTCACACCACCCACGCAGCCCCCTGGATGCCCCCTCTACCTACCCCACGCCCCCTCACACCACCCACGCAGCCCCCTGGATGCCCCCTCTACCTACCCCACGCCCCCTCACACCACCCACGCAGCCCCCTGGATGCCCCCTCTACCTACCCCACGCCCCCTCACACCACCCACGCAGCCCCCTGGATGCCCCCTCTACCTACCCCACGTGGGGTAGGTAGAGGGGGCATCCAGGGGGCTGCGTGGCTGGTGTGAGGGGGCGTGGGGTAGGTAGAGGGGGCATCCAGGGGGCTGCGTGGCTGGTGTGAGGGGGCGTGGGGTAGGTAGAGGGGGCATCCAGGGGGCTGCGTGGCTGGTGTGAGGGGGCGTGGGGTAGGTAGAGGGGGCATCCAGGGGGCTGCGTGGCTGGTGTGAGGGGGCGTGGGGTAGGTAGAGGGGGCATCCAGGGGGCTGCGTGGCTGGTGTGAGGGGGCGTGGGGTAGGTAGAGGGGGCATCCAGGGGGCTGCGTGGCTGGTGTGAGGGGGCGTGGGGTAGGTAGAGGGGGCATCCAGGGGGCTGCGTGGCTGGTGTGAGGGGGCGTGGGGTAGGTAGAGGGGGCATCCAGGGGGCTGCGTGGCTGGTGTGAGGGGGCGTGGGGTAGGTAGAGGGGGCATCCAGGGGGCTGCGTGGCTGGTGTGAGGGGGCGTGGGGTAGGTAGAGGGGCCCCCTGGATGCCCCCTCTACCTACCCCACGCCCCCTCACACCAGCCACGCAGCCCCCTGGATGCCCCCTCTACCTACCCCACGCCCCCTCACACCAGCCACGCAGCCCCCTGGATGCCCCCTCTACCTACCCCACGCCCCCTCACACCAGCCACGCAGCCCCCTGGATGCCCCCTCTACCTACCCCACGCCCCCTCACACCAGCCACGCAGCCCCCTGGATGCCCCCTCTACCTACCCCACGCCCCCTCACACCAGCCACGCAGCCCCCTGGATGCCCCCTCTACCTACCCCACGCCCCCTCACACCAGCCACGCAGCCCCCTGGATGCCCCCTCTACCTACCCCACGCCCCCTCACACCAGCCACGCAGCCCCCTGGATGCCCCCTCTACCTACCCCACGCCCCCTCACACCAGCCACGCAGCCCCCTGGATGCCCCCTCTACCTACCCCACGCCCCCTCACACCAGCCACGCAGCCCCCTGGATGCCCCCTCTACCTACCCCACGCCCCCTCACACCAGCCACGCAGCCCCCTGGATGCCCCCTCTACCTACCCCACGCCCCCTCACACCAGCCACGCAGCCCCCTGGATGCCCCCTCTACCTACCCCACGCCCCCTCACACCAGCCACGCAGCCCCCTGGATGCCCCCTCTACCTACCCCACGCCCCCTCACACCAGCCACGCAGCCCCCTGGATGCCCCCTCTACCTACCCCACGCCCCCTCACACCAGCCACGCAGCCCCCTGGATGCCCCCTCTACCTACCCCACGCCCCCTCACACCAGCCACGCAGCCCCCTGGATGCCCCCTCTACCTACCCCACGCCCCCTCACACCAGCCACGCAGCCCCCTGGATGCCCCCTCTACCTACCCCACGCCCCCTCACACCAGCCACGCAGCCCCCTGGATGCCCCCTCTACCTACCCCACGCCCCCTCACACCAGCCACGCAGCCCCCTGGATGCCCCCTCTACCTACCCCACGCCCCCTCACACCAGCCACGCAGCCCCCTGGATGCCCCCTCTACCTACCCCACGCCCCCTCACACCAGCCACGCAGCCCCCTGGATGCCCCCTCTACCTACCCCACGCCCCCTCACACCAGCCACGCAGCCCCCTGGATGCCCCCTCTACCTACCCCACGCCCCCTCACACCAGCCACGCAGCCCCCTGGATGCCCCCTCTACCTACCCCACGCCCCCTCACACCAGCCACGCAGCCCCCTGGATGCCCCCTCTACCTACCCCACGCCCCCTCACACCAGCCACGCAGCCCCCTGGATGCCCCCTCTACCTACCCCACGCCCCCTCACACCAGCCACGCAGCCCCCTGGATGCCCCCTCTACCTACCCCACGCCCCCTCACACCAGCCACGCAGCCCCCTGGATGCCCCCTCTACCTACCCCACGCCCCCTCACACCAGCCACGCAGCCCCCTGGATGCCCCCTCTACCTACCCCACGCCCCCTCACACCAGCCACGCAGCCCCCTGGATGCCCCCTCTACCTACCCCACGCCCCCTCACACCAGCCACGCAGCCCCCTGGATGCCCCCTCTACCTACCCCACGCCCCCTCACACCAGCCACGCAGCCCCCTGGATGCCCCCTCTACCTACCCCACGCCCCCTCACACCAGCCACGCAGCCCCCTGGATGCCCCCTCTACCTACCCCACGCCCCCTCACACCAGCCACGCAGCCCCCTGGATGCCCCCTCTACCTACCCCACGCCCCCTCACACCACCCACGCAGCCCCCTGGATGCCCCCTCTACCTACCCCACGCCCCCTCACACCAGCCACGCAGCCCCCTGGATGCCCCCTCTACCTACCCCACGCCCCCTCACACCACCCACGCAGCCCCCTGGATGTCCCTCTACATACCCCACGCCTCCTCACACCACCCACACAGCCCCCTGGATGCCCCTCTACATACCCCACGCCCCCTCACACAAGCCACACAGCCCCCTGGATGCCCCTCTACATACCCCACGCCCCCTCACACCAGCCACACAGTCCCCTGGATGCCCCTCTACATACCCCACGCCTCCTCACACAAGCCACACAGCCCCCTGGATGCCCCTCTACCTACCCCACGCCCCCTCACACCACCCACGCAGCCCCCTGGATGCCCCCTCTACCTACCCCACGCCCCCTCACACCACCCACGCAGCCCCCTGGATGCCCCCTCTACCTACCCCACGCCCCCTCACACCACCCACGCAGCCCCCTGGATGCCCCCTCTACCTACCCCACGCCCCCTCACACCACCCACGCAGCCCCCTGGATGCCCCCTCTACCTACCCCACGCCCCCTCACACCACCCACGCAGCCCCCTGGATGCCCCCTCTACCTACCCCACGCCCCCTCACACCACCCACGCAGCCCCCTGGATGCCCCCTCTACCTACCCCACGCCCCCTCACACCACCCACGCAGCCCCCTGGATGCCCCCTCTACCTACCCCACGCCCCCTCACCACCCACGCAGCCCCCTGGATGCCCCCTCTACCTACCCCACGCCCCCTCACACCACCCACGCAGCCCCCTGGATGCCCCCTCTACCTACCCCACGCCCCCTCACACCACCCACGCAGCCCCCTGGATGCCCCCTCTACCTACCCCACGCCCCCTCACACCACCCACACAGCCCCCTGGATGTCCCTCTACATACCCCACGCCTCCTCACACCACCCACACAGCCCCCTGGATGCCCCTCTACATACCCCACGCCTCCTCACACAAGCCACACAGCCCCCTGGATGCCCCTCTACATACCCCATGCCCCCTCACACCAGCCATACAGCCCCCTGGATGCCCCTCTACATACCCCATGCCCCCTCACACCAGCCACACAGTCCCCTGGATGCCCCTCTACATACCCCACGCCCCCTCACACCAGCCACACAGTCCCCTGGATGCCCCTCTACATACCCCCTCACACCAGCCACACAGTCCCCTGGATGCCCCTCTACATACCCCATGCCCCCTCACACCAGCCACACAGTCCCCTGGATGCCCCTCTACATACCCCATGCCCCCTCACACCAGCCACACAGTCCCCTGGATGCCCCTCTACATACCCCCTCACACCAGCCACACAGTCCCCTGGATGCCCCTCTACATACCCCATGCCCCCTCACACCAGCCACACAGTCCCCTGGATGTCCCTCTACATACCCCACGCCCCCTCACACCAGCCATACAGCCCCCTGGATGCCCCTCTACATACCCCATGCCCCCTCACACCAGCCACACAGTCCCCTGGATGCCCCTCTACATACCCCATGCCCCCTCACACCAGCCACACAGCCCCCTTTATGCCTCCACAGCATTTATTCACATGGTCAGTTTTCCCCACCTCAGTCCTCACAGCAGACGGCTGAACACGAGCTCCTCATCACCATCCTCCTGTCCCGGCACAATGTGCACTGCTGCAGCTGCACGATGGAATAGTGTCCGCTGGACTGAGAAGCCCCGCCCCTTCCGGTGACGTCATGATAGAATGAAATCACTCCTCCCCCTCCAGAAATCAACTCCAATCTAGACGCTGCCTATAGATTATAGACTCATTACAGTCTGTGAGGAAACACTGCGAGAGCCAATCACCACCCGAAGCCCCGCCCCCTGATCACGTGGCAGTGACGTCACCACGGGTCCTTCACCACCTCTCCTGAGCTCCGCCCCCTGATCACATGGCGGTGACGTCACCACAGGTCCTTCACCACTTCTCTCCTCAGCTCCGCCCCCTGATCACATGGCGGTGACGTCACCACAGCTCCTCCCGCTCTCAGTGCAGCAGCTCCGTCCTGGTTGTGCGCAGCTCTTGCTCTCTGGTGTCAGCCAGCAGCAGGTTTCCGCTTCCCGCCATTCCGGTGAGATTACAGGGAGGGTTTGTGGTGAATCTGTGAGAGGAGAGTGTGGGGTGAGATCAGAGCTGTTCCTGTGGAGGCTCCTGCTCCATGTGACTGCGGCTCCTCAGTGTTGTATGGGGGATGTGCAGCGGCTCCTCCTCACCTCACCGCCCCCGCTGGAGGTGGAGTTACCACGGTGACCGCCCCCCGCTGGAGGTGGAGTTACCACGGTGACCGTCCCCCGCTGGAGGTGGAGTTACCACGGTGACTGTCCCCCGCTGGAGGTGGAGTTACCACGGTGACCGTCCTCCGCTGGAGGTGGAGTTACCACGGTGACCGCTCCCGCTGGAGGTGGAGTTACCACGGTGACCGTCCCCCGCTGGAGGTGGAGTTACCACGGTGACCGTCCCCCGCTGGAGGTGGAGTTACCACGGCGACCGTCCCTGCTGGAGGTGGAGTTACCACGGTGACCGTCCCCCGCTGGAGGTGGAGTTACCACGGTGACCGTCCCCCGCTGGAGGTGGAGTTACCACGGTGACCGTCCTCCGCTGGAGGTGTAGTTACCACGGTGACCGTCCCCCGCTGGAGGTGGAGTTACCACGGTGACCGCCCCCGCTGGAGGTGGAGTTACCACGGTGACCGCCCCCGCTGGAGGTGGAGTTACCACGGTGACCGCCCCCGCTGGAGGTGGAGTTACCACGGTGACCGCCCCCGCTGGAGGTGGAGTTACCACGGTGACCGTCCCCCGCTGGAGGTGGAGTTACCACGGTGACCGTCCTCCGCTGGAGGTGGAGTTACCACGGTGGCCGTCCCCCGCTGGAGGTGGAGTTACCACGGTGACCGTCCCCCGCTGGAGGTGGAGTTACCACGGTGACTGCCCCCGCTGGAGGTGGAGTTACCATGGTGACCGCCCCCGCTGGAGGTGGAGTTACCACGGTGACCGCCCCCGCTGGAGGTGGAGTTACCACGGTGACCGCCCCCGCTGGAGGTGGAGTTACCACGGTGGCCGTCCCCCGCTGGAGGTGGAGTTACCACGGTGACCGTCCCCCGCTGGAGGTGGAGTTACCACGGTGACTGCCCCCGCTGGAGGTGGAGTTACCACGGTGACTGCCCCCGCTGGAGGTGGAGTTACCACGGTGACCGCCCCCGCTGGAGGTGGAGTTACCACGGTGACCGTCCCCCGCTGGAGGTGGAGTTACCACGGTGACCGCCCCCGCTGGAGGTGGAGTTACCACGGTGACCGTCCCCCGCTGGAGGTGGAGTTACCACGGTGACCGTCCCCCGCTGGAGGTGTAGTTATCACGGTGACCGTCCCCCGCTGGAGGTGGAGTTACCACGGTGACCGTCCTCCGCTGGAGGTGTAGTTATCACAGTGACCGTCCCCCGCTGGAGGTGGAGTTACCACAGTGACCGCCCCCCGCTGGAGGTGGAGTTACCACGGTGACCGTCCCCCGCTGGAGGTGTAGTTATCACGGTGACCGTCCCCCGCTGGAGGTGGAGTTACCACGGTGACCGTCCCCCGCTGGAGGTGGAGTTACCACGGTGACCGTTCCCCGCTGGAGGTGGAGTTACCACGGTGACCGTTCCCCGCTGGAGGTGGAGTTACCACGGTGACCGTCCTCCGCTGGAGGTGTAGTTATCACGGTGACCGTCCCCCGCTGGAGGTGGAGTTACCACGGTGACCGTCCTCCGCTGGAGGTGTAGTTATCACGGTGACCGTCCCCCGCTGGAGGTGGAGTTACCACGGTGACCGTTCCCCGCTGGAGGTGGAGTTACCACGGTGACCGTCCTCCGCTGGAGGTGTAGTTATCACGGTGACCGTCCCCCGCTGGAGGTGGAGTTACCACGGTGACCGTCCTCCGCTGGAGGTGTAGTTATCACAGTGACCGTCCCCCGCTGGAGGTGGAGTTACCACGGTGACCGTCCCCCGCTGGAGGTGGAGTTACCACGGTGACCGTTCCCCGCTGGAGGTGGAGTTACCACGGTGACCGTCCTCCGCTGGAGGTGAAGTTACCACGGTGACCGTCCCCCGCTGGAGGTGGAGTTACCACGGTGACCGTCCCCCGCTGGAGGTGGAGTTACCACGGTGACCGTCCCCTGCTGGCGCTGTAGTTACCACGGTGACTGGCCTCCGCTGGCGCTGTAGTTACCACGGTGACCGTCCTCCGCTGGCGGTGTAGTTTCCACGGTGACCGTCGCCCGCTGGCGCTGTAGTTACCACGGTGACTGACCTCCGCTGGCGCTGTAGTTACCACGGTGACTGACCTCCGCTGGCGCTGTAGTTACCACGGTGACCGTCCTCTGCTGGCGGTGTAGTTACCACGGTGACCGTCCACCGCTGGCGGTGTAGATACCACGGTGACCGTCCTTCGCTGACGCTGTAGTTACCACGGTGACCGTCCCCCGCAGGCGGTGTAGTTACAACGGTGACTGAACTCCGCTGGCGCTGTAGTTACCACTTTGACTGACCTCCGCTGGCGCTGTAGTTACCACGGTGACCGTCCTCTGCTGGCGGTGTAGTTTCCACAGTGACCGTCCTCCGCTGGCGGTGTAGTTAACACGGTGACCGTCCTCCGCTGGCGGTGTAGTTAACACGGTGACCGACCTCCAGCGAGGCTGATAATGAGCGGTCAGATCGGCGGAGGAGGCCGCGGTGGAGTTTGTGGCTTTTCCTCCAGATTCTTCCTGATAAATGTCGGATATTTGGGGCAGAATTCAGTGATTGTCGTTATATCGTCCCCTGTGATCTCCATCTTCTCCTTTATCATGAAGACGCCAGCAGGACGAGATCCCTCCAGCTGATCCAGTGTTCATCCCTCCTTCTCCTGAATGACTCCGAGGATGGACGAGGACGAGACCACCAGAAGATTATTACACTTCACCCTGGAGATCATCTCCCTGCTGAGCGGAGAGGTAACTCCTCTACATTTCTATCAGCTTTATTGTGTTATGTAACAAGTCCGACATCGGGAAGAGGAAATCCAGAAGAGGAGGAGAAGGATTCTTTACTGTAAGAGCAGTGATTGTGTGCAGCTCTCTGCCAGGAGGAGTTGTCATGGGGATTCCCTATAAGAGCTGTAGAGGGGCCTGGATGTCTGTCCTGAGTGTAATAATATTCCAGGTTATGGCCCCAGATTACTGGAGACGGTTATTGATCCCGGGATTTCTACTGATTGTCAGATCTGGAGTCGGGAAGGAATTCTTCTCCCTAAGTGTCTCTCTCCATACACAGGATTACACAATAGTGAGGAAGACACCGGGGGAGGGTGTGACTCCCATCATCCATCTCCAGGAGTCAGGAGGGCGGAGCCCGGACCCCATCACAGAGCTTCCCCCGCACCCCCCGATACATGAGAGGAGGAAGAAGAAGATCCTAGAGCTCAGCAACAAGATGATTGAGCTGCTGAGCGGAGAGGTGACTGCTGGGACATTATACAGGACAGCACTGGAGGATTCTGGGTGATGAGCGGAGAGGTGACTGCTGGGACATTATACAGGACAGCACTGGAGGATTCTGGGTGATGACCGGAGAGGTGACTGCTGGGACATTATACAGGACAGCACTGGAGGATTCTGGGTGATGAGCGGAGAGGTGACTGCTGGGACATTATACAGGACAGCACTGGAGGATTCTGGGTGATGACCCGAGAGGTGACTGCTGGGACATTATACAGGACAGCACTGGAGAATTCTGGTTGATGAGCGGAGAGGTGACTGCTGGGACATTATACAGGACAGCACTGGAGGATTCTGGGTGATGACCGGAGAGGTGACTGCTGGGACATTATACAGGACAGCACTGGAGGATTCTGGGTGATGTCCGGAGAGGTGCCTGCTGGGACATTATACAGGATGACACTGGAGGATTCTGGGTGATGACCGGAGAGGTGACTGCTGGGACATTATACAGGACAGCACTGGAGGATTCTGGGTGATTACTGGAGAGGTGACTGCTGGGACATTATACAGTACGGCACTGGAGGATTCTGGGTGATGACCGGAGAGGTGATTGCTGGGACATTATACAGGACGGCACTGGAGGATTCTGGGTGATGTCCGGAGAGGTGCCTGCTGGGACATTATACAGGATGACACTGGAGGATTCTGGGTGATGACCGGAGAGGTGACTGCGGGGACATTATACAGGACGGCACTGGAGGATTCTGGGTGATGACCGGAGAGGTGACTGCTGGGACATTATACAGGACGGCACTGGAGGATTCTGGGTGATGACCGGAGAGGTGACTGCTGGGACATTATACAGGACAGCACTGGAGGATTCTGGGTGATGAGCGGAGAGGTGACTGCTGGGACATTATACAGGACAGCACTGGAGGATTCTGGGTGATGACCGGAGAGGTGACTGTTGGGACATTATACAGGACAGCACTGGAGGATTCTGGGTGATGAGCGGAGAGGTGACTGCTGGGACATTATACAGGACAGCACTGGAGGATTCTGGGTGATGACCGGTGAGGTGACTGCTGGGACATCATACAGGACGGCACAGGAGGATTCTGGGTGATGACCGGTGAGGTGACTGCTGGGACATTATACAGGACAGCACTGGAGGATTCTGGGTGATGAGCGGAGAGGTGACTGCTGGGACATTATACAGGACAGCACTGGAGGATTCTGGGTGATGAGCGGAGAGGTGACTGCTGGGACATTATACAGGACAGCACTGGAGGATTCTGGGTGATGACCGAAGAGGTGACTGCTGGGACATTATACAGGACAGCACTGTAGGTTTCTGGGTGATGAGCGGAGAAGTGACTGCTTGGACATTATACAGGACAGTACTGGAGGATTCTGGGTGATGAGCGGAGAGGTGACTTCTGGGACATTATACAGGACAGCACTGGAGGATTCTGGGTGATGAGCTGAGAGGTGACTGCTGGGACATTATACAGGACAGCACTGGAGGATTCTGGGTGATGACGGTGTCGTTGTTGTCAGGTTCCTATAAGGTGTCAGGACGTCGCTGTCTATCTCTCCATGGAGGAGTGGGAGTATCTAGAAGGACACCAGGATCGGTACCAGGAGGTGATGATGGAGGAGCTCCGGCCTCTGACATCACCAGGTGAGAGGAGACTCTTGTTGGCTCCGGTGGATGTGATGACGTCTCTCGGCCTCCTCCTATAATAGATGATTTTTCTCCAGACTTGCTCTGGTTTTCTCTACATTTTCTCACAGCTTTCATTCCCTGATTATTCTCTTCTGATCTGTGAGTCGCGGTTTCTCCGCTGTCTTCATCAGTCTTGAGTCTTCGTCCTCGGCGGCTTCTTTCAGAATCTTTCACCTTCCTTAGAGCATCGGTCACATTTTGTCTGCAGATGTCCCAGCGCTTCTGTCCGTTCTCTCCTATGATTTCTTTCGGTACCGGAGTCTGATCGTTACTCAGCAGAGTCGGGGTTAATTTGCTGATGATTTTCCCCCTAATCCGCTGTCGCTCGTCCGTCCCTCAGAATCGGTGCCGGCTCAATGTCGTCATCAGTCGTGGTCGGGCTTCTGGCTTTTTGGGTTTTGTTTCTCAGCATTTATTGGGTGGTAAGAACGACGTCGCTGACATTTTCAGAACTGTTCCTGACACCCATCACTTTATCTTCCGTTATCGGAGCTGTGTGAGGGCTTCTCTTCTTGAATGGCCGCTGACCTTTTTATTGGTGACTTTTTTTGATCATTGTTTTTTCATTGCAGTTTTGGGGAGGTGTTTCTGATGTGTTTTTTTCTTTTGGCGTTTACCGTGTGCAATAAATCCTGACGTGAAAATGCCAAATAATAAAATATATATATGTGTGTGTGTGTATATGTATGTAGATAGATTAGATAGGTAGATTTATTTTTATAAAAAAAAACATTTGTTCTCATTTTGGGAGACAAAGCAAAAATAATGGTAACTTCAATCTGAGATCCTGGTCTGGTGGTAATAAGTGTAAGTCTCCCTTAAAGGGATGTTTGTTCAGAAGAATATGTATTATGGAGCTTTTCTGTGGAGTCTGACCAGACAATCTCTCCTTGGCTCCCCGTGTGCATCAGTAAGCCCCCATGACCCCGGTGCCTGCTCTCTAGTTGTCCTTTCTACACATTGATAGGTACTAACCGCTGTGTACCGGGTGCTCCCCACAACACCGTCCTTCCGGGTTCTGTGACTTCGTACGTTAGTCGTACATGTGCCCTTTTTTCCTCCTTTAGAGACAAACGCAGAACTTGCTGCCTATTTTAGTGTTTATACCGAGGCGGATGTTGAGATTTATCTCTAAAGAAGAAGAAAAACGTGGTAACCCGTCTTTTAATAGGAGGAAGTCAGGTTCTCTCCTCTGAGTGATCCCAGAGGATCCTGTCCAGGAGGGAGGCAGTGTCCTCATGATGACATCATAAGCTCTCAAAAAACAATCACTGGTAAATGGTCACCGTCCTTCCCCCAATCTCCATACAGTGAATTAGGAGAGAAGAAACCGATGGATAGAAATGTGGAGCTTCCTCCAGCTCCTCTGTGGTTCCATCCCTGGAGACGAAACTTGGAGAAGTTGTGTTTTTTAGTACGGCTCCTTCATCTGACTGACGAGGGTCTTCTCTGTCCCTCTCCTCAGGGTCCTCATCCTCCGAGTGCAGAGCATTAGGCTTTGGCCTCGCTGATTATCACTTCATAGTTGAGGCCCACAATGTGCTGGGACCTCGGTACCGGGGGTGTGGACCACAACAAAGTAATTTATTCCCAGATACATAAACATAAAATTACCGGTTCTGAGAGACGAGTCTCATATATAGACAGATACACGGCAGGTCATGTATTCAGTCTCTGTGTCTCCCCAGATGGATCCAGGAGTAGAAATCCACCAGAGAGATGTCCCCGTCCTCTGTATCCCCAGGACTGTCCAGAGGAGAATCACAACATCCCGGAGGATCATCAGGTAGATGACACTGAAGTCCCCACAACATCTGACCGTGACATGATGGGACCTGAGCTCATCTCACATTGTTCTTTTTAGGGTGAAGATCTGATTGATATTAAGGTTGAGGTTATACATGGAGCACAAGAGGCGACCGCAATATGGGCCGATCAGCAGGGTGAGGAGGGCAGACTGTCATGTCTGTTCTGTGGTCATCTACTACTACTTCCATCATTGCATGACACAATCTACAGTGGCATGTAAAAGTTTGGGCACCCCTGGTCAAAATTCCTGTTATTGTGACCAGTTAAGCAAGTTGAAGGTGAAATGATCTCTAAAAGACCTAAAGTTAAAGATGACACATTTCCTTTGTATTACGCTTGGACATTTGTGTGCTCAGATAACTTTGACCAATGATTCAGATCTTACGTAGCCTGTTAGGGCTCGTTCACTATCATTGTTAGGAAAGGCCAGTGTTATAAAAACCCAGCCTACTCTAACAATGTGCGAAATAAACAGCAGCCATGGCTTCTTCTAATCCGCTGTCTAGCACTCTGAAAATGGTGGCAGTCCACAAAGCAGGAGAAGGCTATGAGCAAAGCATTTTCAAGTTGCCCTTTCCTTGGTTCAAAATGTAATAAAAAAATGGCAGTTAGCAGAAAGAGTGGAGGTCAAGATAAGGTCTGGAAAACCAAGCAAATTTTCAGTAGGATTGCTAGAGAGGCAAATCAGAACCCCCGCCTGACTGCAAAAGACCTTCAGAAAGATTTAGCAGACTCTGGAATTGTGGTACATTGTTGTACTCTTCAGAGACACCTGCACAAATATGGCCTTCATGGAAGAGTCATCAGAAGAAAACCTCTCCTGCGACCTCACCATAAAATTCAGCGTCAAAAGTGCAAAAGTACATCTAAGAAGGTCTGATGCATTTTGTAAACAAGTCTTGTGGACCGATGAGGTTAAAATAGAGCAATGCTCAAAGTTGTGTGGAGAAAAAAGGGCACAGAATTTTAGTAAAAGAACGTAGTGGATCAATCATGCTTTGGGGTTGTGTTGCAGCCAATGGCACAGGGAACTGGTAGAGGGAAGAATGGATTCCATGAAATTTCAGCAAATTCTTGATACATACATAACACCATCTGCAAAAAAGCTGAACGTAAAAAGAGGATGGCTTCTATAAATGGATAATGATACTAAACACATGTCAAAATCCACAATAGACGACCTCAAAAGGCGCAAACTGAAGGTTTTACAATGGCTCTCACAGTCCCCTGATCTGAACATCATTGAAAATCTGTGGCTAGACCTCAAAATAGCAGAGGATGCAAGACGACCCAAGAATCTCACAGAACTGGAAGAATTCCTCCAAGGAAGAAAGGATGAAAATCCCTCAAACAAGAATTGAAAGCCTATTGTCTGGCTACAAAAAGCATTTACAAACTGTGATACTTTCAAAAGGGGGCGCTACTAGGTACTAACCTTGCCGGGTGCCAAAACTTTTGCATTTAACCATTTTTCCTTATTGAAATTTTTTTTTAAATGTAAAAGATGAAAATACAGTGGTGGCCAAAAGTATTGGCACCCCTGCAATTCTGTCAGATAATACTCAGTTTCTTCCTGAAAATGATTGCAATCACAAATTCTTTAGTCTTATTATCTTTATTTAATTTGTCTTCAATGAAAAAACACAAAAGAGAATGAAGCAAAAATGAAATCATTGATCATTTCACACAAAACTCCAAAAATGGGCCAGACAAAAGTATTGGCACCCTCAGCCTAATACTTGGTTGCACAACCTTTAGCTAAAATAACTGCGAACAACCGCTTCCGGTAACCATCAATGAGTTTCTTACAACGCTCTGCTGGAATTGTAGACCATTCTTCTTTGGCAAACTGCTCCAGGTCCCTGATATTTGAAGGGTGCCTTCTCCAAACTGCCATTTTGAGATCTCTCCACAGGTGTTCTATGGGATTCAGGTCTGGACTCATTGCTGGCCACCTTAGAAGTCTCCAGTGCTTTCTCTCAAACCATTTTATAGTGCTTTTGGAAGTGTGTTTTGGGTCATTGTCCTGCTGGAAGACCCATGACCTCTGAGGGAGACCCAGCTTTCTCACACTGGGCCCTACATTATGCTGCAAAATTTGTTGGTAGTCTTCAGACATCATAATGCCATGCACACGGTCAAGCAGTCTAGTGCCAGAGGCAGCAAAGCAACCCCAAAACATCAGGGAACCTCCGCCATGTTTGACTGTAGGGACTGTGTTCTTTTCTTTGAATGCCTCTTTTTTTTTCCTGTACACTCTATGTTGATGATTTTTCCCAAAAAGCTCTACTTTTGTCTCATCTGACCAGAGAACGTTCTTCCAAAACGTTTTAGGCTTTCTCAGGTAAGTTTTGGCAAACTCCAGCCTGGCTTTTTTATGTCTCGGGGTAAGAAGTGGGGTCTTCCTGGGTATCCTACCATACAGTCCCTTTTCATTCAGACGTCGACGGATAGTACGGGTTGACACTGTTGTACCCTCGGACTGCAGGGCAGCTTGAACTTGTTTGGATGTTAGTCGAGGTTCTTTATCCACCATCCGCACAATCTTGCGTTGAAATCTCTCGTCAATTTTTCTTTTCCGTCCACATCTAGGGAGGTTAGCCACAGTGCCATGGGCTTTACACTTCTTGATGACACTGCGCACGGAAGACACAGGAGCATTCAGGTCTTTGGAGATGGACTTGTAGCCTTGAGATTGCTCATGCTTCCTCACAATTTGGTTTCTCAAGTCCTCAGACAGTTTTCAGGAAGAAACTGAGTATTATCTGACAGAATTGCAGGGGTGCCAATACTTTTGGCCACCACTGTATATATAGTTTATTATTTATTGTTTTGCCTAAAATACAAAGGAAATGTCATCTTTAACTTTAGGCCACTTAGAGATTATTTCATCTTCAACTTAACTGTTCACAATAACAGTAATTTTGACCAGGGGTGCCCAAACTTTTACATGTCACTGTATTCTGTCACTGTGTGTCTCCTACAGATGGACTCGTGGAAAGAAATCCACCAGAGAGATGTCCCCGTCCTCTGTATCCCCAGGACTGTCCAGAGGAGAATCACAACATCCCGGAGGATCATCAGGTAGACGGTGCTGAGCCCTGTACCGGATCTGTATATGGGGGGACATTTCTGATCGAGGTCATAGATGTCACAGATTTTGGTGGTTTCTTGTATTGTGCTGATTGTTACATCTGATATATCAGGAGGAAGATCCGACTAAGAATAAAGTGAAGGACGAGACAGAAGAAGAAGCGATGACGAGGGGGGATCAGCCGTGTGTGAGTGACGTGAAGGAGGAGATTCCTGTAGATGTTTCCACAGGTGTGTAATAATGACCGGCGTGTGATGATGATGATGACCGGCGTGTGATGATGATGACTGGCGTATGACGATGATGATTGGCATGTGACTATGATTAGCGGCGTGTGATGATGATGACTGGCGTATGACGATGATGATTGGCATGTGACTATGATTAGCGGCGTGTGATGATGATGACTGGCGTATGACGATGATGATTGGCATGTGACTATGATTAGCGGCTCCTGACGATGACCGGTGTGTGATATTGTATGAAGTCTCCGGTGCAGTGAAGCTTTATCCGCCGTCCACATCACAGCAGAAGCGTCCGGTGATGTCTCGGCTGCTCTTGTACAGAGTCCGTTTGCGCACCGATGAATAACTGGGCCGCATTCACACCACTTCTTAATGATTTAATAATCACATTTTTAATTTTCCTAATTGTGTTTTTTAATATTACTTCCATCTTTTACTTTCATATTATTCTTACACAAGTCTCATGCTGCCATATAAATGACTGAGCTTGTGATTCGGACAGAACCCCGGGGGAAGATTCCGTATAATGAGGCGCTGTGGACGCCGTCTGGCCTATGATCCAGTGATGTCCATCTTTTTCAGCGTGCATAAAAGCGCAGTCGACCAGAGGCTAGACGGAGTCCGGTGTAACTCTGCTGCCTCATTATTCTGAATGGATCCCTCGGGGGTGTCATCTGAATCATGTATTTTGTAGATTTAGATGGAAACCCCGATGTACAGTGGGTACGGAAAGTATTCAGACCCCTTTACATTTTTCACTCTTTGTTTCATTGCAGCTATTCGGTAAGTTCTAAAAAGTTCATTTTTTTTTTCATTAAAGTCCACTCTGCACCCCATCTTGACTGAAAAAAAAACAGAAATGTAGAAATTTTTGCAAATTTATTAAAAAAGAAAAACTGAAATATCACATGGTCATAAGTATTCAGACCCTTTGCTCAGTATTGAGTAGAAGCCCCTTTTGAGCTAGTACTGCCATGAGTCTTCTTGGGAATGATGCAACAAGTTTTTCACACCTGGATTTGGGGATCCTCTGCCATTCTTCCTTTCAGATCCTCTCCAGTTCCATCAGGTTGGATGGTGAACGTTGGTGGACAGTCATTTTCAGGTCTCTCCAGAGATGCTCAATTGGGTTTAGGTCAGGGCTCTGGCTGGGCCAGTCAAGAATGGTCACAGAGTTGTTCTGAAGCCACTCCTTTGTCATTTTAGCTTTGTGCTTAGGGTCATTGTCTTGTTGGAAGGTGAACCTTCGGCCAAGTCTGAGGTCCAGAGCACTCTGGAAGAGGTTTTCATCCAGGATATCTCTGTACTTGGCTGCATTCATGTTTCCTTCAATTGCAACCAGTCATCCTGTGCCTGCAGCTGAAAAATACCCCCATAATATGATGCTGCCACCACCATGTTTCACTGTAGGGATTGTATTGGGCAGGTCATGAGCAGTGCCAGGTTTTCTCCACACATACCGCTTAGAATTATCACCAAAAAGTTCTATCTTCGTCTCATCAGATCAGAGAATCTTATTTCTCATAGTCTGTGAGTCCTTCATGTGTTTTTGAGCAAACTCTATGCGGGCTTTCATATGTCTTGCACTGAGTAGATCCTTCCATCTGGCCACTTTGCCATAAAGGCCCGACTGGTGGAGGGCTGCAGTGATCGTTGACTTTTGTGAGCTTTCTCCCTTCTCCCTACTACTTCGCTGGAGCTCAGCCACAGTGATCTTGGGGTTTTTCTTTACCTCTCCTACCAAGGCTCTTCTCCCACGATTGCTCAGTTTGGCTGGACGGCCAGGTCTAGGAAGACTTCTGGTGGTCACAAACTTCTTACATTTAAGGATTATGGAGGCCACTGTGCTCTTAGGAACCTTGAGTAATGCAGAAATTCTTTTGTAACCTTGCCCAGATCTGTGCCTTGCCACAATTCTGTCTCTGAGCTCCTTGGGCAGTTCCTTTGAGCTTATGATTCTCATTTGATCTGACATGTACTGTGAGCTGTGAGGTCTTATATAGACAGGTGTGTGTCTTTCCAAATCAAGTCCTATCAGTTTAATTAAACATAGCTGGACTCCAATGAAGGAGTAGAACCATCGCAAGGAGTATCACAAGGAAATGGACAGCATGTGACTTAAATATGAGTGTCTGAGCAAAGGGTCTGAATACTTATGACCATGTGATATTTCAGTTTTTTCTTTTTTAATAAATTTGCAAAATTGTCTACATTTGTTTTTTTCAGTCAAGATGGGGTGCAGAGTGTACTTTAATGAGAAAAAAAGTGTGAAACAAAGTGTGAAAAATTTTAAAGGGGTCTGAATACTTCCCGTACCCACTGTAAGTGTTCAGTGTACAGCACAGGATAAATATGATCCAAAATGTTCTGTACCGCAAAATGCCACCATTAAGAGCTTCTACTCAACCCACAGAAAAACAAGTCCCCACTCAGGTTCATCATCTGTAAACAGTAATATAGGGGGTGTCCATATCACTGGTAGCACAAAGGCTCCGGAAAAGTGACTTGGCTCCCACTTAAAGAAATCCAGTGACATCTGCGCTCCTAAATCCAAATGCCGCCTCCTCCTTCCCCACAGTGTGCAGTTAGCATCCACATGTTTGGCATAACTGTAGCGGGGAGAGCCAATTTATTTCTTCAGAAAGCACTAGCTGGGAATCATGTACTGGTCGCTACAACGTAAGGGCACTGCAATGTACCGGACACTACAATGTACTGGCCACTATAATGAAATATTTGCATTTTTACTTTGCAACATCCATTACTGCTCGTTTCTGGAAAGCACCCATGGAGTCAAATTCATCACTACACCTGTAGATACATTTCCATAGGGGTGTAATTTCCAAACTGGTGTCACTTGAGGGGGATTCTGCTCTTCTGCCACTTAGGGGCTTTGTATATGGAGTCTGCAATCTGTTCTACTAAAGTTTGTTCTCCAAGAGTCAAATAGCGCTCCTTCCCTCCCGAGTCTCGCCATGTGGCTAAGCAGTACAGTACAGACACATATGGGGTATTGCCCCTTTCAGCAGAAATTGTATAACAAATTATGTGGTCATCTTTACCCATTTTCCTTTGTGAAAATGTAAAATCTGGGGCTAAAATAACATTATAGCGGTAAAAATGTAATTGTATTTCTTCACCGTTCAATTGTATAACATTTTGTGAATCACAATTACCTTGTATTCATTGGGAAAGTGCGCGGTGGATGCTGGGTGTGACAAACGGGGAAACCCCACCCACAGCCCGGCGTCCACCGCAGGGATCGCATCACCGAGTCACGCCTCACTTGACGTGACATCAGGGGAAGCAAGAGCCGGCTGCAGCCGGGGGTCGCGTGATGCCGGTGAGTGGCCAGCGATAGCGCCGCTCACAGCCAATAAAGACAAAGCTAGGTAATTAGAAAAAATCTTCTCTCAACGGGTTAATTACATTGGGGGAATTTAGTAGTCGACATCTTCTTTAATTGCGTGGACACTTTTCTATACTAAGGGCAAGATATGAAGCTTGAGAGAGTGAAATGGCACCGGAGGTACATTAAGGGAACCTGTCATCAGTAATTACCACTTAAAGAACTGTTTGCTGTCTAATCTCTGCCACCCCTGACTTGTGCCAATGTCACCAGATTATAAGTGTCATTCACTTTACCCGTCATTGTGTTAATGTTATGGCATGTAGTTGTCCTCCTTATTCCCGGTACTTTCACTGACGAGGGTCTTCATTGTGAGATCCAGAAAATACATTCAGAAATCTCTTTTGTGTTGAAGAAAAAACTCACATCTAATTTATCTTTCATCCTGATAGGAAATCCTTGTGAGAATAACGGTTCATCACTAAATTGTAAAAGAGAAGATATCTGGGAGCACTCTAATGGAGAAAACCTCTTCACCCTTCCTGCACCTCCTGGACTTCACAGCACTTCACTTTCTTATAATCCTCCTAATCATGAGGAATCATCTCCTGAGCAATCTCACATTATTACCAAAAGTCCAGGGGGCAAAGTGGATTCAAGATTTCAGTGTGACAAGAAATTTACAAAAAGCTCAGATTTTGTAACACAAAGAAAGCACAAAGGAAAAAAGCCATACTCCTGTTCAGAATGTGGGAAATGCTTTACATATAAATCAAGATTTGTTAGACATGAGAGATTTCACACAGGAGAAAAGCCATTTTCATGTTCAGAATGTGGGAAATGCTTTACAGAGAAATCACAATTTGTTAGACATAAGAAAATTCACACAGGAGAAAAGCCATTTTCATGTTCAGAATGTGGGAAATGCTTTACATATAAATCACAATTTGTTAGACATGAGAGATTTCACACAGGAGAAAAGCCATTTTCATGTTCAGAATGTGGGAAATGCTTTACAGAGAAATCACAATTTGTTAGACATGGGAAAATTCACACAGGAGAAAAGCCATTTTCATGTTCAGAATGTGGGAAGTGCTTTACCGAGAAATCACAATTTGTTAGACATGAGAGAATTCACACAGGAGAAAAGCCATTTTCATGTTTAGAATGTGGTAAATGCTTTACATATAAATCACAATTTGTTATACATGAGAGAATTCACACAGGAGAAAAGCCATTTTCATGTTTGGAATGTGGAAAGTCCTTCCAACATAAAAGGGATCTTATTACACATCAGAGAATTCATACAGGAGAGAAGCCATTTTCATGTTCAGAATGTGGGAAATGTTGTAGAATTAAATCAGACCTTGTTAAACATCAAAGAATTCACACAGGAGAAAAACCTTTTTCATGTTTACAATGTAGAAGGTGCTTTGCACATAAATCACAACTTGTTAGACATCAGAGAATTCACACAGGAGAAAAGCCGTATTCATGTTCAAAATGTGAAAAGTCCTTCACAGGTAAAGGAAGTCTTATTATACATCAGAGAATTCACACAGGAGAGAAGCCATATTCATGTTCAGAATGTGGGAAATGTTGTAGAAGTAAATCATACCTTGTTAAACATCAAAGAATTCACACAGAGGAAAAACTTTTTTCATGTTTACAATGTAGAAGGTGTTTTGTAGATAAATCACAACTTGTTAGACATCAGAGAATTCACACAGGAGAAAAGCTGTATTCATGTTTGGAATGTGGGAAATGTTTTATGAGTAAATCAAATCTTTCTGCTCATAAGAGAATTCATACAGGAGAAAAGCCATTTTCTTGTTCAGAATGTGGGAAATGTTTTACATATAAATCAAAATATGTTATACATGAGAGAATTCACACAGGAGAAAGGCCATTTTCTTGTTCAGAATGTGAGAAGTCCTTCAAACATAAAGTGGATCTTATTACACATCAGAGAATTCATACAGGAGAGAAGCCGTTTTCTTGTTCAGAATGTGGGAAATGTTTTAAAAGTAAATCGGAGCTTGTTTTACATCAAAGAAATCACACCGGGGAGAAACCGTTTTCATGTTTACAATGTGGAAAATGCTTTACATATAAATCAAGTCTTGTTAGACATCAGAGAATTCACACAGGAGAGAAGCCGTATTCATGATCAGAATGTGGGAAATGTTTTATCTGTAAATCAAATCTTTCTGCTCATAAGATAATTCACACAGGAGAGAAGCCGTATTCATGTTCAGAATGTGGGAAATCTTTTATACATAAATCATACCTTGTAAAACATGAGAAGTCTTACGGGAAAGAAAGTGTAATTATGTTCACTGTGTTTTATAAAGCTTAATAAGCATTGTTCAGCATAAATGAGTACACCCCCTTTGATGAGTAAGATTTTGTTTAATAGCTCACTGAACACAAGATCAATTCATAAAATTTTGCCAACACTAAGTTGCATAGAACATTTTTTTTGTAATCAAAACATGAAAGTAAGGGTAATAATATAACTCTCATTACAAAATCTTCAGTTTTACTCAAATTAGTTGATGCAAAAATGAGTACACCCCACATCAAAAGCTACTACATCTATTATTTTGTATGGCCTCCATAATTTTAAAGGACGGCATCAAGTTTTCTAGGCCTGGAATGAACAAGTTAATGACAATGTTGAGGGAGGGCAATGGCCCTTCACGGTTGACCAAGTGAGTGTCAAATTATTATGTTGATTGCGCAATCCAACAGGGAACCAGACGGAGACAGTGCTCTGTATGGGAGGATTCAACGAATCTCTGATCCCGTTTATTTTGCTTAGCATTTTATATTGTTTTGAGTATATCAATAGCCAATCACCTACAGCCATACTACAATACTAAAGGCTTGAGCCAATGTTAGTGCAATTATTACGGAAACACATATATGGTCATATTATCATCGTTAGTTTGAAGCACGATGGAAATTTACAAGGTCAATCCTGGCCTAGACTAGTTAGATAACAGGAGCGGGGTGTCTGACAAAGTGTGCTTGTGAGAAAAAGTTAGTGTGAGAAAGTTCCATGTAAAGCATGAGAAAAGAAGGAAAGTAGTATGTTATGCAAGGAGTGATAACATGATTTTGAAACAATCAGACAAAATGGAGTTGCTATAGCATGAATATCAATATGTCCTTTACCACTGTCATGAAAAACACTTAGTCAGACCTTGCAGCCCTCTGGCGCCCCCTTATCCTGCTGGTCAAGCATGGTATTGACCGAGGATAAGCACGGGCACAGCTGCTCTAATTTATGTCTACTATTGTGGCACATGATGTGACAGGACGTATATATACCACCAGTTCCTTCCAGGAACGTATATATACCTCCGTCCAGCCACCCTCAAACCACAATATCACATAAATACTGGTATGCTGCCACCACCGATCGCTTAGTAGGTGGATCGGGTACCCGTTAGGTAACGTGAATTAGCGGGTGAGGAACGTGTTTGCTTGACATAGGACAAGAAGAACGAAGCTGGTAAATAATAATGATTTACTCCCGAAAGTGGGCAGTGTTTATAAAAGATATACAAGATATTATAAAAGAGACAATGTACATATATGCATAAACAGTTATTAAAATAAAAGGGGTAAATGATAGCAAAACCTGCGCCACGAGGTGATGGTCTCAGATTCTGTGGGGGGGACGGCTCCCCGGAAATTAGATGTGATTCTTCCACGCAGCGAGGTGTGCATGCGTCTGACGTTTTAAGAATTCAATTAAAATGGCCGTTCTGGTTTTTAGTAAGGGGTAGTGTTGAGCATTCCGATACTGAAATATCGGGTATCGGCCGATACTGAAATATCGGGTATCGGCCGATATTCGCGGTATTGGAATTCCGATACTTAATTCCGATACTTTTGCAATATCGTATACCGGAATCGGAAGTTCCCATAATGCAATGAGCCATTTTAATTTTATTCAGCCAATGAGGATCCTAAGAAGTGTGGGCACATCCTGTTAGGCATGTAGGCATCTTAACTAATGGCATGGCTGTGATTGGCTGCTGAAATGATGTCATGATGCACTATAAAAGCCGCCGCCGCCATTTTGAGCTCACTCTGCTGTGAATTCAGTTAGGGATAGGACGCTGCTGTTCTGAGGGACAGTTTTAGCTACCTATTTGGTCTATTCTGCTTTACCTAAGCTACTTTATAAATCGCTGTGCCTTGCAGTGCTAGTGCACAGTGCTCTGCATCTGTACTGTTCACCGCTGTCTGCAAGGTCTGGTGTGTGTGAGTGCAGCTCACCCTGTAGTGTGTGCTTCAGCCACGTCTGGTTGTAGTGCACTCAGTGTGTGTCACTGCCTCATACATTGTCCTTTTTTGCCAATTCATAATTTTACCTTATATCTCCTATTAGTGTGGTGGTTCCATCCGTATTCAGCTAAATTGGTTCCAAACACACTATATAGGAGTAGTTAGAGAAATTTTTTTGGTCTTGCAGCGCTAGTGCACAGTGCTCTGCATCTGTACTGTTCACCGCTGTCTGCAAGGTCTGTGTGTGTGAGTGCACCTCACGCTGTAGTGTGTGCTTCAGCCACGTCTGGTTGTAGTGCGCTCAGCGTCCGTCACTGCCTCATACATTGTCCTTTTTTGCCAATTCATAATTTTTCCTGATATCTCCTATTAGTGTGGTGGTTCCATCCGTATTCAGCTACATTGGTTCCAAACACA
Organism: Phyllobates terribilis; assembly: GCF_046119375.1. Classification (NCBI taxonomy): domain Eukaryota; kingdom Metazoa; phylum Chordata; class Amphibia; order Anura; family Dendrobatidae; genus Phyllobates; species Phyllobates terribilis. Next base: position 712,594 of record NW_027363130.1, read on the forward strand.
CTATATAGGAGTAGTTAGAGGAGCCTTTCTGCAGCATTGGGCCCTGCAGCCCCAGCCAGATTAGTATTAGCCTATTTTTTGCAGCCTCATCTATTGCATTGTAGGTTACCTTCCTACATTGTAATAGCTACAAAAAGTTTGTGATACTATCGTTATTACATCTTTAGGCCCATCCAGTGTCTTTTTCTGACAAAAAAAAACTAAATAAAGTTCACCAAACACTCCACTTTACAGTTGTGTAGGCCACATTAGCTCATATTAAAGTCTAGTCCACACTTTATAAAATTAGTGTTTCTTATACCTGTTAGCAGCTGTTCAGGAATAAGCACACTAAGCCCTTAGTACTTTTCTGCCTATCTTTATCAGTCTACCAAGATGAAGAAGGCAGGGAGTAAGGCATGTGGTCGTGGGCGTGGAGTTTCTGCAGGGAGAGGACGTGAGGATTCTGTGCCTGTAGGGAGAGGACGTGGGGATTCTGTGCCTGCTGCAGGGAACCAATGACTCAGCATCCCCCAGTTTTAGCAGGGAACAGTCCTTTATGCGCAGCTTTGTAGGAGCTAGCCGTACCCCACTGCTGCAGGAGGACCAAATTGAAGCCGTTGTCGGATGGATGGCAGCTAACGCATCGACTTCAATTAGTTCCAGATCCTCTCAGGTCCTGAGCACTGAAAAGCACCCATCTGTCTCTTCACCACCTGCCAAATTGCCCAGGCAGTCAGAGAGCCCTGGACAGGAGCCATCTCTACTTCTGTTCTCTGAATCTCTTGGCTTGGAAAGAGGGGGCCAGCCAAGCAGAATTCGAGAATTTGAAGTAGAGGTAGTATGCAGTGATGCGCAACCGTTTTGTCTCTCTGAATCTGAAGAGGCGGGTGGGCCAGTGCATATGGTCAGCAGCACACCTCAGTACGCATCTGATGATGAGACTCAGGTGCCACTTTCTGGTGCGTACTGTGCTGTTGAGACTACCCAGGAGAAGCAGTTGTTTGAAGAGGGTGGTGTAGATGATGAGGTCCTTGACCCATCATGGCGTGAGGGACAGGAAGGTGGTGGGAGCAGCTCTGAGGAAGAGATTCCCAGAACAGCCCAAAAAGGAGGGAGAGGGAGGGGGCAGACTTGGTTGCCTGTAGCCTCCACTTCGGCACCCATTAGGAGCATGGCTCTTCCAAAATCCAAAGCGGGCGCTCCCAAGACTTGCAGTGCCTGGTCCTTTTTTGACACAGTTGCAGATGACATTTGCTTTGTCAAATGCAAGCTGTGTAATCAGAAGGTGAAAAGAGGGAAAAGTGTCAGCAACCTCAATACCACAAATATGTGGAAGCATGTGCGGACCAAGCACGTGGTGGAGTTACAAAAACACACTGAAGACCTAGGCCAACCTACAGCGCCACCTACCACCTCTTCAGCTCGTGTTGTAGTCTCTTCCTCCAGCTCACACACAGCTGGTTCGGCTTCCTCACAGGATCGCCATGGAAGAATCTCTGGCACTGTTGTACGGAGACACAATGTAATTCCACCCACAGCACCACTTTCCCAGTCATCCTCACACTCCCAGGCCAGTCTACAGCCATCGTTAGCACAGGCATGGGAGAAAAGGCGCCCATACTCGGCAAATCACCCCCGAGCACAGGCTCTGAATGCTGGCATTGCTAAACTACTGGCCCTTGAAATGCTATCATTCAGGCTAGTGGAGACTGACACCTTCCGTAACTTTATGGCATTGGCAGTCCCACAATACAACGTGCCCAGCCGCTTTTATTTCAGCAGGCAAGCCATCCCTGCCCTGCAATATCATGTGGAGGGAAAAATTAAACATGCGCTACAAAACGCCGTCAGTAGCAAGGTCCACCTGACCACCGATGCGTGGACCAGTAAGCATGGACAGGGACGATACCTTTCCCTCACTGTCCATTGGGTAAATGTTGTGGAGCCGGGTACAGATCTTGAGAGTGGCGCTGTACGTGTTCTGCCAACTCCAAGGATTGCAGGAATCCAGTCTGTACACATTGACTCCTCCTCATACTCCAGTTCCTCTGAATCAGCGCTGCAGGAGCCGTCACGGTCTACCTCCACATCGACCCGTGAACGGTTACCTGTTATGATGACCGATATGAGCACAGCCGTGGCCAAACGTCAACAGGCCATATTAAAATTAATTTCTTTGGGGAATCGAAGTCACACAGCGCAGGAGCTCTGGAATGCCATCAAGCAGCAGAGCGACGTGTGGTTTGTGCCAGCGAATCTCCAGCCAGGCATGGTAGTGTGTGACAATGGCCGAAATCTGGTGGCAGCTCTGGGCCTAGGCAACCTCACTCACATCCCATGTCTGGCACATGTGCTCAACTTGGTCGTGCAGAGTTTTTTGAGGGACTATCCGGATCTTGATGCACTGCTTCACAAGGTCCGCATAGAATGCGCTCACTTGCGGCGTTCCAGCAATGCAAGATCACGCATTGCAGCTCTGCAGCGCCGATTACGTCTTCTGGAACATCGCATCATATGTGACCTACCCACCAGGTGGAATTCAACGTTACATATGTTGTGTGAGCATCAGGCAGCAGTAATGGAGTAGCAGCTGCAGCAGGCGCAAACAAGTCGCAGTGCGCGCCGTTCACACTTCACCACCACTGAGTGGGCCTCTATGAAGGACATTTGCCACGTTTTGCGTGCCTTCGATTATTCCACGCGGATGGCGAGTGGAGATGATGCACTAGTCAGCATGACTATCCCCCTTATCTGCCTGCTTGAAAAAACACTGCAAGCACTAAGGGACGAGGTTTTGGAAGAGGTGGAGGATGAGGAGTCACAAATGCCATCTGCTTCTCTACAGTCTGCGCAACGTGGTTCCTCACAAAGGCCTAGGCAGGGAACACTTTGTGAGGAGGATGAGGAGGAGTCAATGGATGAGGAAGACATCTGTCCAGAGGAGAGAGGTACACAATGCTCTAGTAATCAGTATCTAGAGCGAGGGTGGGGTGATGCAGAGCAGGCAGAGATCACGCCTCAAGCAGGGGACAGCGTTTCTTGGCCAGTTGGCAGTCTGCAGCACATGGTTGATTTCATGCTGCAGTGCCTGAGAAACGACCGCCGCATCGCCCACATTCTCAACATGGCTGATTATTGGGTGTCCACCCTCCTAGATCCTCGCTACCGGGACAACTTACAAAGCCTCATAACACCGTTGAACCGGGAGCGTAAAATGCGGGAGTACCAAGACGCACTGGTGCATTCCATCATGTTCTCCATTCCAACCGAGAGCAGTGCTGCTAGTGCTTTACAAAGCAGCTCAGTGCGTCGAGGCAGTGGAGGAAGCTCTGCACAAAGAGGGAGCAGAAGCAGCACCTCAGCGCAAGGCAAGACCAGTATGGCCGAAATGTGGCAAAGTTTTGTGTCCCCGCCGCCACAAATGTCTACACCATCACAGACGGCTCCAGTCAGCAGGAGGCAACGTTTCCGTCAGATGGTGACAGACTACATGTCTTGCCCTCTTAGTGTACTCCCAGACGGCTCTTCTCCCTTCAAGTTTTGGGTCTGTAAGCTGGATCCATGGCCAGAGCTTAGTCAGTATGCATTGGAGGTGCTAGCTTGCCCTGCTGCTAGTGTATTATCGGAACGCGTCTTTAGTGCCGCAGGTGGTGTACTAACAGACCGTCACATGCGACTATCCTCCGATAACGTTGACTGGCTTACTTTTCTCAAAATGAACAAGGCCTGGATCTCTCATGAATTTGCCAGTCGTCTTCCAGAATAAATAATTGGTTGGCAACAGTATCCAGGTCTCCTGTTCTGTTCATGTTTCTACCACCTGAACCGTAATCCCTGAGCTCCAACACCGCCAGTTGGCGCTCGGAAGTGCCGTCTGCACAGTCAACACTTGCTGCCGTGTTATTGGGGTTCAGTAACATCAGCTGTTCCCCTGCTGTGCGGACGGCAATTTCTCCTGCTCTGTCCACATTCTCACTACTACAGATTTTAAAGTTGCTCCAATTACACCTCTGGCTCCTCTGTTTTCAGTATTATCCCTGAGCTCCAACACCGCCAGCTGGCGCTCGGAAGTGCCATCTGCACAGTCAACACTTGCTGCCGTGTTATTGGGGTTCAGTAACGTCAGCTGTTCCCCTGCTGTGCGGACAGCAATTTCTCCTGCTCTGTCCACATTCTCACTACTACAGATTTTAAAGTTGCTCCAATTACACCTCTGGCTCCTCTGTTTTCACTATTATCCCTGAGCTCCAACACCGCCAGCTGGCGCTCGGAAGTGCCGTCTGCACAGTCAACACTTGCTGCCGTGTTATTGGGGTTCGGTAACGTCAGCTGTTCCCCTGCTGTGCGGACGGCAATTTCTCCTGCTCTGTCCACATTCCCACTACTACAGATTTTAAAGTTGCTCCAATTACACCTCTGGCTCCTCTGTTTTCACTATTATCCCTGAGCTCCAACACCGCCAGCTGGCGCTCGGAAGTGCCGTCTGCACAGTCAACACTTGCTGCCGTGTTATTGGGGTTCAGTAACGTCAGCTGATCCCCAGCTGTGTGTCCGGCAAATTCTCCTGCTTTGTCCACATCCACTGTACTACTGATTTAAAACCTCCTCCAAATACACCTCTGGCTCCTCTGTTTTTAGTATTTACCCTGGGCTCCAATACCGCTAGTTGCTGCTCAGAAGTGCCGTCTGCACAGTCAACGCTTGCTCCACTGTTATTGGGGTTCAGTAACGTCAGCTGTTCCCCTGCTGTGTGTCCGGCAAATTCTCCTGCTTTGTCCACATCCACTGTACTACTGATTTAAAACTTGCTCCAATTACACCTCTGGCTCCACTCTGTTTTTAGTATTTACCCTGGGTTCCAGCACCGCCAGCTGTTTCCCCGCAGTGTCTTTGGCACGGTTACTCCCTCCTGCCCAGCCTGGTTCCAGCATGCCAGCTGTTTCCGGGTAGTGTCAACGTCACTTTGCCTCCAATGCGATGTCCTGTCGTGTTGCGGTTGGGTTAGCCGACTCTATGGTGCCTGCAGTTTATGTGACTCCTATGTGGGCTGCGGGATCTGGCAATGAAGGCTGGTTCCATAGTGCCAATAGGACAAGCACCCCCTGTAGGACTGTGGGTTTTGGTAACTGTGGCCGGCTCGCGGCCTTGAAACTTTTTTTTACATGGGTACCTTCTGCTACCCATCCGGGTTCCAGTACCGTCAGCTGGTTCTCGGCAGTGCCTTTGGATTAGGTGCCTCCTTCTCGGTATCCAAGTTCCACCAACGTCTGCTGGTCCTTGGTAGTGCTTTCTGGCACAGGTACCTCCTGCTTAGTAACCGAGTTCCAGTACCGTCAGCTGGTCTTCGGCAGTTCCATTGGCTCTTGTACCTTCTGCTACCCATCCGGGTTCCAGTACCGTCAGCTGGTCCTTGGTAGTTCCATTTGCTCTTGTACCTTCTACTACCCATCCGGGTTCCAGTACCGTCAGCTGGTCCTCGGTAGTTCCATTTGCTCTTGTACCTTCTACTACCCATCCGGGTTCCAGTACCGTCAGCTGGTTCTCGGCAGTGCCTTTGGATTAGGTGCCTCCTTCTCGGTATCCAAGTTCCACTAACGTCTGCTGGTCCTTGGTAGTGCTTTCTGGCACAGGTACCTCCTGCTTAGTAACCGAGTTCCAGTACCGTCAGCTGGTCTTCGGCAGTTCCATTGGCTCTTGTACCTTCTGCTACCCATCCGGGTTCCAGTACCGTCAGCTGGTTCTCGGCAGTGCCTTTGGATTAGGTGCCTCCTTCTCGGTATCCAAGTTCCACCAACGTCTGCTGGTCCTTGGTAGTGCTTATTGGCACAGGTACCTCCTGCTTAGTAACCGAGTTCCAGTACCGTCAGCTGGTCTTCGGCAGTTCCATTGGCTCTTGTACCTTCTGCTACCCATCCGGGTTCCAGTACCGTCAGCTGGTCCTCGGTAGTTCCATTTGCTCTTGTACCTTCTACTACCCATCCGGGTTCCAGTACCGTCAGCTGGTTCTCGGCAGTGCTTTTGGATTAGGTGCCTCCTTCTCGGTATCCAAGTTCCACCAACGTCTGCTGGTCCTTGGTAGTGCTTTCTGGCACAGGTACCTCCTGCTTAGTAACCGAGTTCTGTTATGCACACGCCCGGACTGACTGGCGTGTGCATGTTTATGTAGTGATTCCACTGTGCCATGAACCGGAGAGTGCCTGGAGGGGCGTAACTAAGTATCTGCCCGATCCGACCAAGGTCGCACGACGGCATACGACGCCAGTGCACCAGGGAGGAACCGAGCAGAGGAACCAGGGTCTACTCCAGGTCAGACTCCGGACACGGCTGTTGACCCACACCGGGGAATACTGGAACAGGCAGACTAGAGCGCAGGCTGGGTAGGGTCCAGTACAGACTGGGAGACAAATTCGAAACCGCAGACGCGGTGGACAGGGCCGAGCAAAGCGAAAACCGCAGACGCGGCGGACAGAGCCGAGCAAAGCGAAAACCGCAGACGCGGCGGACAGAGCCGAGCAAAGCGAAAACCGCAGACGCGGCGGACAGAGCCGAGCAAAGCGAAAACCGCAGACGCGGCGGACAGAGCCGAGCAAAGCGAAAACCGCAGACGCGGCGGACAGAGCTGAGCAAAGCGAAAACCGCAGACGCGGCGGACAGAGCTGAGCAAAGCGAAAACCGCAGACGCGGCGGACAGAGCTGAGCAAAGCGAAAACCGCAGACGCGGCGGACAGAGCTGAGCAAAGCGAAAACTGCAGACGCGGTGGGAACAGGGCTCTGTTCACACGGAACAGACTAGAAGGGAAAGGCAGAACCAGATACCCACAGGGTACTTGCAGAGAAGTAGCGAGTGGACCACAAACTCACAAACGGAAGTACAGTGAGACAACAAGCAGGAGTTAGGTACGAGTTCAGACTCTGCAGAAAAAGGAAGGGAATAGAGGTAAAACAGGTAAAGGATAGGAGAGAGTTCAGACTGGAACTGAGTGTACGGAGGAGACCGACACTGCAGCGGGATACAGGAGCAGGTCTGGGAATACGGCCCCCAGAGAGGCGGGACGAACAGGCAAGGAGCGTGTTCAGACAGGACAGACAAGATACAGGAGCGGGTCTAGGAAATCGGCCCCTAGAAGGCGGGAGGAACAGGCTAGGAGCGTGTTCAGACAGGCCTGGAAATACAGCCTCCAGGAGAGGCAGCAGGCAAGAGTACACAGACAGGACTCAGTTCAGACACGGGAACTGATACCGCAAGGCAGGAGACATAGACAGGACTCAGTTCAGACACGGGAACCGATACCGCAAGGCAGGAGACATAGACAGGACTCAGTTCAGACACGGGAACCGATACCGCAAGGCAGGAGACAAAGACAGGACTCAGTTCAGACACAGGAACTGATACCGCAAGGCAGGAGACAAAGAACGGGACCTGGCACCTTCAGAGTGCAGCACACACTGAATGAACCACTATGCTCAGGCAGGGATAGATGGGAGCAGCAGAGCTATATACCAGGTGACAGACAGCAATAGGCTGAGGACGCACAAGGGGTGTGACCCACAGCAGGTACAAAAAGCAGGAAGTGATCGGGCGCCGCCCTTAAGCAGCAGAAACAGACACAAACAGACAGCATGGAGGGAAGCCAGAGAGACATTCTGGACTGGAGACCAAGTGCGCGCTCTTGCACAGTGGGAGATGGACCACCATGCAAGGACGCCGCCAGGTATGTTACAAGTTCCAGTACCATCAGCTGGTCCTCGGTAGTTCCATTGGCTCTTGTACCTTCTGCTACCCATCCGGGCTCCAGTACCGTCAGCTGGTCCTCGGTAGTTCCTCAGCCTTCTTGTACCTTCTGCTACATTTCCAAGTTCAAGCTTTTTGAAATGGTTCTTGGTAATCACTCTGGATCTCCCTGACGAGGACCCTGAAGACGAGGACCCTGAAGACCAACCCGAAGAAGACGAGGACCCCGAAGACGACGACCCTGAAGACGAGGACCCTGAAGACCACCCCGAAGAAGACGAGGATCCTGAAGACCACCCTGAAGAAGACGAGGACCCTGAATACCACCCCGAAGAAGACGAGGACCCCGAAGACGACCCAGAAGACCAACCCGAAGAAGACGAGGACCCCGAAGACGAGGACCCCCGAAGACGACGACCCTGAAGACCACCCCGAAGAAGACCAAGAAGATGACCCTGAAGAAGTTGACCAAGAGGACAAAGAAGAGAAGACAAGCACCAAGATACAGAAGAACAAGAGACAGAAAACCAAGAAGCAGAAATACAAGAAGCTGCAGAACAAAAAGCGGAAGAACATTAAGCATAAGACTAAAAATCAGAGCAAAAGTAATATCTAAATTATAAGCAGAAGATGACTAAGCAGTGAATGGGGGTGAGTCCGTTCCTCCTCGTGGTGCCCCTGGAAAAGACCTGCTGCTGCAGGCGAAACTGAACGCGGACAAATCCTGTTGTAAATCTTTTGTGACGGGCAGAACGAAAGGTGTAATGTCCAACCTTTTATAGATAACAACTACAGGAATGCCTGTCACAAATAAGAATATGATGAAGAAGAATATGAAGAAGATGAAGAAGTAGAATATGAAGAATGTAAAAAAAAAAGAATAATACGAAGAAGGTGAAGAAGAAGAAGATGAAGAAGGTGAAGAAGAAGTGGATGAAAAAGATGCTGAGGATGATGAAGGAGAAAGTGTGGGAGAAGTAAAAAAGAAGGTGAAGAGCATGGAAGTAGTGAAACATAAATATCTGACAAAATATAAAAATACTTAACATAGTCAATATTTCCGTAACTCAGAACGTCTTAAAAAAAATATTAATTCCTGCTATTCCATTTGATTGGGCTAAACCTCTGTGCCTTTATTGTCTCCCCCACCTCCCCCAATACATTCTACATTATTCTTAGTTGTTTTCCTTCATGTAGAATTAACCTACAAGGAAAGAAAGGGTTTATTTTCATTCCGATATTTCTGTCCCATTGACTTGCATTGGTTTCCGGTATCGGAATTGGCGATATCCGATACTTTTTCGGTATCGGTCCGATCCAATCCGATCCGATATTTCTCGATATCGGAAGGTATCGCTCAACACTAGAAAGGGGCCAAAACATTAGGAGACACCCATGTTTACACTCACACGGGGGCTCGGTTTTGTGAACCCACCCAGCTGCATAAGACATAAAAATCCTTCAGATTTCATACCTTGGTATGTGGGGGTCCCACATCCAAGATGGAGACATCATGTTTGCCGTCACCAATATTCATGAAGATGGATATCAAATATGATATCTCTATGACGCTCAGAAGCTCAGAACCCATTTCCCCGGTTCCTGGTGGTCTCCCAGCCACGAAAACCACACCATCACAATTGGGAAAAGGTGAACATCTCAAAAATGTGGTCCCTGTGTTTGTGACAGTCATGTGCATTATTAAAATCGACATTAAAAGTTTGTACAGTTAGACAATAGGATCTTGGAGGGAATTTCCAGTTTAAACCAGAATGCTTGTTCTCTTGGCTGAGGCTTTATGGCGCTCATAAAAATTCCTGTGATGGGGGAAGCAGAGAAGTTCTATGTAGCCTCTTCCAAATGAGCAGGGGGTGGAGATTTAAGACATCTCTCATTTTGAAAACTAGGGCAAAAATACATTTTGCCTGACACCTCCCCCATTTTAGACTGCGCTATGGAGGTAGGACCTTCTGGTACTCCTCCAGGCGTATCTATGGAGGCTCCCCTCGCCGGGACAACCCATCGGCATTGCCATGCTCGCAGCCTTTACGGTGTTGAACGGTAAAGTTGTACTGCTGGAGGGTGAGGCACCAGCGTAACTACCTTCCGTTGGCACCGGACATGGTGTGCAGCCAACTCAGGGGGTTGTGGTCAGTCACGACAGTGAAGGGGCGCCCGTACAAGTAAGGCTGTAAACAGTTGAGGGCCCATACCATGGCCAGGCACTCCTTCTCTATGGTGGAATAGGCCACTTCCCTCGGCAGCAGTTTCCGACTTAGGTACAACACGAGGTGTTCTTGGTTCCCCGAGTCGACCTGGCTGAGTACAGCACCGAGGCCAAACTCACTGGCATCGGTCTGTACGAAGAGTGGCCGTGTGCCGTCGACCGCTTTTAGCACAGGAGAGCTGCTCAGGGCAGTCTTCAAAGCCCAAAAGGCCGCCTCGCATTCATCTGTCCATTTGACTGAATGGGGTAGGCTCCTCCTGGTGAGGTCTGTCAAGGGCTTCGCAAGGCTACTATAGTCTTGTACAAAGCGTCTATAGTACCCTGCGGTGCCCAAGAAGGACTGCACCTGCTTCGTGGTCCTGGGGGTGGGCCAGGACACGATAGTGTCCACCTTCCCAGGCTCTCCCAGGTAGTGGACCTCGTTCATGCCCATCTGGCACTTTCCTGGCTTAATGGTCAAGCCCGCCTGGTGAATGCGCCCGAGCACCTGCTGCAGATGCTCGAGGTGATTCTCCCAGGTGGGACTGAAGACGGCAATATCATCCAGGTACGCCACTGCGTACCTCTCCAGTCCCTGGAGCAGGTGGTTGACCATTCGTTGGAAAGTGGCAGGGGCATTTTTCATGCCAAAAGGCATGACCGTGGATTCATACAATCCGAAGGGGGTGATAAAGGCGGACTTCTCCTGGGCCTTGGGGCTCAAGGGAATCTGCCAATATCCCCGACTCAGATCCATAATGGAGAGATAGCTCGCGCTGGCTAACCGCTCCAGCAGCTCCTCAATGCGTGGCATTGGTTGTGCGTCAGAGGCTGTGATAGCTTTGAGCCCCCTGTAGTCCACACAGAACCGGGTGGTCCGGTCCTTCTTTGGCACCAGGACTACAGGTGAGGCCCACGTGCTCTTGGACCGCTTAATCACCCCCAACTTCAGCATCTCCTCGACCTCCTGGCGCATGACATGCTGCACCTCGTCGGAGATTCGATAGGCTGTCCGCTGGAGTGGGGCATGATTCCCGGCGTCCACTTCATGGACCGCCACTTCAGTCCTGCCAGGCAGGTTAGTGAACACTATTTGGAAGGGTTTCAGCACTGCTCGCAACTGAGACCTCTGGTCTGCGGATAGCAAGGCGCTTATCTCTACATCCTCTCGGGACCCGCTGGCCTTCACTTGGGCCAGCATGTCAAAGAGGGGGTCGTCCTCCCCATCCTCGGGCAGGCCGCAGACCGGTAGGACGCAGGCTCCACGTTCTTGATGAGCCTTCATCATATTAACGTGAAAAGCCTTCCGTTTACCCCGCGCGTGGTCAACAGTGATCACGTAGGTGACCGGGTTGAGTTGTTGGTGAATGACGTACGGGCCTTCCCAGGCCGCCTGAAGCTTGTCCTTTGGTACGGGGACCAGCACTTTCACCTTCTGACCCACCTGGTAGGTCCGCTCTCGGGCGTTCTGGTCGTACCAATGCTTCTGGTCAGCCTGGGCTTGCGCCATGTTGTCATGCACCAGCTGCATCAAGGTCTGCATCTTGTCACGGAAGCACATGACATACTCCACGATGGACACTCCTGGGGAGCTCGGCTCTTCTTCCCAGAATTCCCTTATCAACCCAAAGGCTTCTCAGCGAGGCTCCTTAACGTCCCTAGGCTAGCATCTGAGTGCAGAGCTGCCTGAAACTCCTGGCTGGAGGAGGCCAGAAGTGAGGTTAAGGCCACGTCCTCACTGGGACCCTCTGAGACTGGCTCTGGGTCCATACCTGATTCTGTTATTCCTCTGTCCGAGGAGGGTCCAGAAGGCAGGGCGTTACTTGCATTCTGGGCACTCTGACTGCGGGTAACAGCGGCTATATAGGCTGTCTCCCCGGGGAATAACACCGTCCCATCAGCATGTGCGTCTATGAGTACTACTTCCCCATCCTCCCCCATTACCTCAGGCACAATGCTACGTATGGGGCAGCTACCATCAGCCAGGTCACCATCTGTTGTGACACTGGTCCCTGGCACAGCACCACCTGCTTCATGGTTCCCGTGCCTCTCCCCATTACCCTTAGCACTGACACTTGCTCCTGCTGGGGAATCCTCAGCAATATCACCCCGCAGCATGACATGGCTGAGTTCTCCTGTACCTTCCAATACGCCGTCATCATCATCATCAGCAGCAGGTAAAGCATTGACATTCACAGTATCAGCATTACCCTTACCAACCGTATCAGATTGAGGAGGGGGGTCAGGGACATAATAAGCAAACATCCTCCCCAAATCAGTTCCCAACAAAACATTTGCAGGTAGATTTTCAGATACTCCCACTTCCTTCACCCCACTCCCCGCACCCCAATCAATAAAAATCCGGGCCATGGGCAAAGGGCATCGGACGCCCCCAATCCTGGTGACAGGGTCTTTCCCGGAATAAGCACTTCAGCGGACACCAGTTCGGGTCGGATGAGGGTTCGTTCGGCCCCAGTGTCCTTGAGGCCTACAGTGACAGTGTCCCCCACCATGACAGACTGCAAGTTTTCACAGGCCCTCCCAACCGGCCCACTCACCAAAAGAACTGATGCATTAGGCCCTGGGGCCTTGGATGGGGGGGGGGGGTTCTTTCTCTGCTTCTCTGGGAAAGTGGCGCTGAGATGACCAGTCTGGTTGCAGAAATAACACCTGCGGGCATCAGATGCAGGCCGGGCATTGGTAACGGGAAAAAGGCCTCCGGAAGGTCGGCGGACAGGGGCAGGGATGGCGGTTGATGGCTTACCCCCTTTCCAGCTGGCGACAACCGGCTTCCACACCTCTGGTCTCCGGTTGGCCTCGTAGGTGTCTGCGATCTGCGCTGCTTTATTGGCATCTGGTGGCTCCCGATCCATTACGAACTGCCGTACCTCAGTCGGACACAGATGCAGGAACTGGTCTTTCACCATCAGATCCTTTAGCTGCTCAAAGGTGGTCGCTGACAGTCCTTGGATCCACTGCTCAAAGTTGGTTCGGAGCCCATGCACCACATCGCTGTAACTGTTGTGCGGTCCACGTTGGAGGTTCTGGAACTTTTTACGGTACACCTCAGGAGTCAGTTGGAACCTCTGGATTAGGGCCTGCTTAATGGCATCATAGTTCCCATCGAGGCTCTGAGGAAGAGCCACAAACACATCCAGAGCTTTGCCTCGCAGCGCTGCAGTTAAGTATCGTGCCCACTGTTCCTCAGGCAGCTGGTACTGTCTGCAAGTCTTTTCAAAACCCCTCAGAAAGGTGTCGAGGTCGCCGTCCTTTTCCATCACAGGAAAATGCTCTGGACGGGGCTTAAACAGGGTCGCATTGTTGGTCTCACTGCTCCGTGAGGTGGATGCTGGGATCCTGAGTTGGGTCATCTGCAGTTCATGGGCCCTCTGGGCTTGGGCCTCTCGCTCGGCTCGCTCGGCTCTCTCGGCCTCCGCACGCTCGGCTCTCTCGGCCTCCACTCGCCGCTCGGCAGCCTCCTGGTGCTGCTGAATTACTTTCAGCCGTCCTTCATGATCCTCTGCAGGAAGTTGCTGTAGAGCCATCTGCAGATAGGGGCCCACGCTGCCCTGGTCGCTGACGCGGCGTGTGTATACAGGTGAGACCCCTGCAGCAGTACTGTCCATATCTCGACTGACCCCTGGCCCTGCTGAGGTCTGAAGAAGGGCTTGCTCGGTCTCCAGTTGCGCCAGTGCAGCAGCCATTTGTTCTTTGTTTTTGCCGTGGGGGTCAATGCCTTTGGATATACATATTTCAATAAGAGTGTCCTTTTTCTGCTGGCTGTACCAGAACTCCCCAACTACGACCATGATCACCAAAATAAAAATAGAAAAGAAAAAACGAAGAAGGGTAGGGGTAACTGCTACACATACAGTATTGTCTCAGATCTAATAAACACTGAGTTTGATCTTCAAAACTTTTGTGCAGGGTCCAGGTAAGAACCATGCAAGTTTTTAGTGAGAGGAATGATTGCTCAAACCAGATCACTAATGTCCTATGATCCCACCGCTGCCACCAATTTGTCGGGAAAAACACTTGGTCAGACCTTGCAGCCCTCTGGCGCCCCCTTATCCTGCTGGTCAAACACGGTATTGACCGAGGATAAGCACGGGCGCAGCTGCTCTAATTTATGTCGACTATTGTGGCACGTGATGTGACAGGACGTATATATACCACCGGTTCCTTCCAGGAACATATATATACCTCCGTCCAGCCACTCTCAAACCACAATATCACATAAATACTGGTATACTGCCACCACCGATCGCTTAACAGGTGGATCGGGTACCCGTTAGGTAACGTGAATTAGCGGGTGAGGCTCGACATAGGACAAGAAGACCAAAGCTGGTAAATAATAATGATTTACTCCCGGTCTGGTTTTTAGTAAGGGGCCAAAACATTAGGAGACACCCATGTTGTTTACCTCACATGGGAGCTCGGTTTTGTGAACCCACCCAGCTGCATAAGACATAAAAATCCTTCAGATTTCATATCTTGGTATGGGGGGGGGGGTCCCACATCCAAGATGGAGACATCATGTTTGCCGTCACCACTATTCATGAAGATGGATATCAAATATGATATCTCTATGACGCTCAGAAACTCAGAACCTATTTCCCCGGTTCCTAGTGGTCTCCCAGCCACAAAAACCACACCATCACAATTGGGAAAAAGAAAACATCTAAAAAATGTGGTCCCTGTGTTTGTGACAGTCATGTGCATTATTAAAATCGACATTAAAAGTTTGCACAGTTAAACAATAGGATTGGAGGGAAAATCCAGGGTATACCAGTATGCTTGCTGACGTTTTATGGCGGTAATAAAAATTCCTTGTTAGGGGGAAAGCAAGAGACTTCTATGTAGCCTCTTCCAAATGAGCAGGGGGTGGAGATTTAAGACATCTCTCATTTTTAAAACTAGGACAAAAATACATTTTGCCTGACAACCACAATACTACAACTATCTTTTTTCTCTTTTTCAAAAATGAGATCTCTCAGAGCCTGGATGCTGAATGGAGTGGTGACAACTTGTCTCTACAGAATTCCCCATAGGGGAATTATAGCATGAATATCAATATGTCCTTTACATTTCTCCCCTAAAAATTATGTTATTATCAACAATAGAGGTGCTATCCCAGGGTCATGCTTTGAGCCTGAGGGACATTGGTCTTCACTCAATTAGTGCCCTTGTTACCAATCGAGGTTGTCGCGGCATGTCCATCCCCCCTTGTTGGTTGATATAATCATAAAGCTCTGATCTTCAGACGTGAGGTTGGTCGGGGCATGCGGGTAAAGGTCATCATTCCCTTGTCATCCAGGTCCTCAATGCTGGTTACATCTGGGAGGTCCGTGTATAGTAGCACTGGATGTCGGTTAACAGCGTCCTCCTTGCTCTCTGATGGCTGGCAGGTTTTCCTCATGCAAAATGGGATAGAATAAAAGACTAGTTTTAGTAAGACATATGTTAACAAGATGCAAGCAGCAATATGCAACACTTCTTGTAATATTCCAGCAATCCATCCACCAATCCCTTTAAACCAATTAGCAGGATTCAAAAAGGAAAATGTATCAGACCACCAATTGTCTTTGGTCAATTCATTATGTTTGTTATACTCTTCCCTGAGTTTCCTAATGTCTTCCATTTTAGTCTTTAACCGTATGGTAGAGTCGGGATCAATATAGTGACTTCAGGCTGGGCCTATAACCTGACACATCCCTCCTTGAGCTGCTGTCAAATAGTCCAGCACTAACGTATGTTGATTAGCCACTATAATAAGCTGACTCTGCACTGCAACAGTAGTATTAATTACTTCCAAAATATTCCAAATCTGGTCATCTAAATAATCAGTGACTTCCACTAACTTGTCCCACATTTGTGTTACCATAGGGTAGAGGAAGACAGTACTGGCTATCTTATTGGGTATACTCATTTGTACTAAATGAGGTCTTCCTGATGGGCGTGGGGTGTTGTCTTTGGCACGTTTATAGATGGTATGAAGAGGGATGGCTCTCATATCTACTTTACTATGGGGAATAAGATAAGTGGCTGGAGTTAGCCGGGTCAACGTACAAGTCCCCCCTACTCCGACTGGGAGCCATTTATACGCATTATTCCCACAGACCCAATATGTGGCTGATGGTGGATCCCATAAAGCAGAGTGCTGTAATACTAACTTATGTACCAAATCGTTAAAAACTGTGTTATTTGATAACATACACCATGAAGGCATTTGTCCCAGGGGGCTACAATATCCAACATCCGGATTACCACATGTTGGATCACTAGGCTTATATTCAGAGGATTCATTGCAAGGGATATTACCAGGTATTTTATAACATGTGTCATTGGTACCTTTTATAAACAGGTTTGCATGTACCCATGAGTGATTATGAATGTATCTTTCCAACAATGACGGTTTAAAAGCATCTGCCGTACTAGAGGTAGCATTAAAACTGATTTGCAGACCTTCAGTTGGTATGAAGCCTAAATTAGTCAAGGAAGACTTGTTTCTGGGCACCCATTTGTTTCCATTAAGGGCAAGGAATTGTAGGTATTTGCTGGTGGCAGTAAGATTTCCTTGCCACCAGGGGAGATCCACCCACCCAACTACTGGTATACCTACAGTGGTGCTCCATAATCTACTAAACATAGTAGCGTTATTAGCAAGGGCGTCGCTACAATTGGGCCAGTTTAGTATTTCTTCCAGAGTGACTGGGCATACTAGCGGCTGAAACTGGTGAGTGAGTACATATCCAACAGTCACTGATCTGGTTGTTCTCTAATTGTCTCAATTCTTGTACCAAAATCTGGTGGTGAGTAATGAACTTGTTATTAAAAGAGTCAGTACTCTGTTGTAGGCTATTCCAGGTATTGCCTAGTCCAACTGTGGCACCCCAAGGGTCTGGTTGCCACAGTGGTATTGCCTCCCTCAAAAGAGGTAATACCATGTCTGGAAGCAAACAGGGGTTTCCTGGTCAGGAACACTACACATGCAACACTTCCTGGCTCCAGACCAGCAAGGGGAGGAGACTCCCCTTGATAACTGGATCTGGAGGCGGGGTTAATTGAGTCTAGTGTGAGGAGTTGAGTTTAGGACATTCAGGAGAGAGGAGCTAGGGACTGGAGCTGGAGATAGCTCGTCCTAGCTGGAATACACAGAGAACCGGACACCGGAGTCCGAGGCTGTAGGGCACTTCAGGCCCAGCAGCAGATACCGCAGGGCAGGAGATTGCAGGTCTCCTGGCCCCATCAGACGCTCGGAGGCTGAGCAGCACCGAAGGACCAGTACCGCCACGGAGGAGAGAGGCATCCGCAAGGCCCGAGCTGCTAGCCATACGGGTGAGCACAGCACGTTACACTCAGGGACGTGGACTACAACACAGCTACAACCAGTAAAGCCACGGAGTATATTAGAACGGCAGGCCTACAACTCCACCTGGCCAGGAGAGCTCTATGCTTGCTCCCAGGCTGACCAGACTCTTATCTCTAGCCAGTACTCCAGTCCAGGCCTGTCTAATTGCCACCAGTAACGACCCTGGGACTGCACTATACGGACTTTGTGGTTATTTATGCACCGCGACACCCTGCACAACCACCATCATCCACACGCTGCCCTGAAGCTAACTCTTCCTGTGGGGAGTTATATCACCTTTGCTGCCAAACCACCAGCTTCAGAGGACTGTTCCGCAGCGGCGGCCTCCATTAGCCGCACTCCACAGGTAGCATAGTTGGACATTATACAACCTATATATCTTAATTACCCTTTTATTGACTGCCCTGGGTCACGGAACAGGTCACCGCCACAGTGACTACAACCCCCAGCATCTACTGGCCTGACTCCGGGTACCCCACGGCCCAGGGGGCGCGTCACAACCATACATAATATTATAAAACATCTCAGGATGGTTGACGTTTGCAGTGTGAAGCATGGATCCATGTTGACTTCCCTTCAAGTTTTACTGCTGTTGGGGTTGTCAGGAGCACTTGGTATGGTCCATCATATAATGGTTCTAGTCCGTGTTTCCGAACATGCTTCTTCACATACACGTAATCTCCAGGCTTGGGGGTATGACAACCTTCTGCATCAGCTGGATCTGGAATAGAAGATGATACTAACGCATGGGTGTTAGTGCTTTGGCAAGCTGAATTACATATTGCACAACATTATCTGTTTCTTCTGATAATTGTTGTGGGGTAAATAGAGCTATAGCTGGTTGTGACCCAAATAGTATCTCATATGGTGACAGTTTGTGTTTCCCTATGGGGGTGGTGCGTATGTGATATAGTGCAATGGGAAGGAGCTCAGGCCACTGGGCCGTAGTCTCTTGCATCATTTTGGTCAACTGCCTTTTCAGTGTGCCATTCAATCTCTCCACCTTGCCGCTTGACTGTGGATGATAAGGAGTATGCAGCGCCACTGTTGATCCGATCATGGCAAGTATTTCTTGATACATGCATGAGGAAAAGGCTGGTCCTTGATCACTTTCAATAACTTCTGGGACTCCATACCGGCAAACAACTTCAGAGACCAGCTTCTTGGCGGTAGTCTTGGCAGTTATGTTTGGAACGGCGAATGCTTCTGGCCAACTGGAAAACATATCCACTACTACTAAGCAGTATTCATATTGTCCTGCTTTAGGGAGAGTGATGTGATCAACTTGCAATCGTTGGAACGGATACTCTGGTTTGGCAAGGTGTTTTGTCGGTACCTTCTGTAATCAGCCTGGGTTGCAGGTTTGGCATATTGTGCAACCTTTGTTCTGTGCACTCAACACGGTGGAAATTCCTGGAGCCCAATAGAGTTTCTGTACCAGTAGCAAAGCTTGATTCTTCCCTCGATGTACCGGTCCATGGGCCCAGGCTACAGTGGCTGGATATAGGAGTCGAGGCAAACAATACAGTTGTTCCTTCTTCCATAGCCCATCTATCAATTTAGCACCCGCCTCCTTCCATGACTGGCGTTCTTCTTTAGAGACTTTCTGCTGTGTGGAGCGTAGCTTTGTGATTGGAGGGACCGGTTGATGCTCTTCTGCAGGTTGATCCTGGGTTGGCATGGAATTTAGCTGTTTGGCCTGTTGCCGCGCAACAGCCATGTACATGGATGTCGGAAGAAGAGCTGCTCGCTTAGCATGGAGATCAGCAAGTGCATTACCTCTTGCTTTAGGGGCATCTGGTCGGGTATGAGCTTTTACCTTTACGACAGCCAACTGTCTTGGTAGCTGCACCGCTTCCATCAATTGTCTGACGCTTTCAGCATTTTTCACAGGAGAACCTGCAGTCAGAGCTTTGAGCTCTGCTTCCTGTGCTGACATACTGGGAGGTAAGGCTGTAGCCTCTACCAATGTATCTTCAGTTGTGACAGCATATCCAGTATGAAACCTGCCAGAGTGTCTTCTTTTAATTGTCATATAGGGGCTGCATCAGACGTGAGGCGTCTGGGATCCATTGTCTGCAATATGTGCATAGTCCAAGGAACTGTTGCAGCTCTATGGGATCTTTTGGGAATGGTAGCAGGTAGATGGTCGTCTTTCTTTCTTCTGCGAGATGTCTGGCACCCTGAGTAAGGCAGTGGCCTAGGAAGACCACTTGACCGAGGCAAAACTGAAGTTTCGAGGCTGAGACTCGACAATTCAGTTTTGCCAGATGCTTGAGAAGGCTAACACTGGCCCTGATGGACACTTGCTCCGTGGGGGCACACAAAAGAAGATCATCCACGTATTGTAACAGTACTACCTCAGAGTTGTCCAGCTGCCATGGCAGCAGACAGCTAGACATGTTCTTTGCAAACTGATTAGGCAAAGATACCGGTGGAAATAAATGGCAGGGCTAGGGTTGGGACCGCATGAAGCTGTGATGCGTATGCTATGGTGTTTTGAATTGTTTCTGTGAGCAGGTGTTGTGACCTGGGTACATCCAGGGGATCATATTTTGGTCCCATCGCATGTATAACATACTGACATGATGATCTTCATCATACACATTCCGGGTGTAGTGCTGCCTGTATTCCGGGTGTGCCAAGATGGCCGCCACCAAAGGGACATGTGGTCAGAGGCTGGAGGTGATGCAATGGGTGTAGCAACATGGCCGCTGCAGGAAGGGTTGGAACTTTGGGCGGACATAGGTATAACAGATGAGGATGGGGCACTAGGAGTGGCTTGGGTAGTAGCAAGGGGTGGACCTCCTGGACGGGGCGCGTGACATGCAACACAATACTCTGCTGACTGGAATTTGTACAGGTCCATCCCCCCCCCCCGTCTGCCATTATTGGGCGGTGGCTGGAGAGCAGTATCTTTGTAATACACATAACATGGCATCTTTCCCTTATTGTCTGTATTTTCTTCCTTCATCCATCCTTTTTTTTGGCTACAACTACTACAACTATCTTTTTTCTCTTTTTCAATAACGAGCTCACTTGGAGCCTGGATGCTGGATGGAGTGATGACAACTTGTCTCTTCAGAATTCCCCATAGGTGTTTGGTTGGGTTCAGATCAGGAGACACTTGGCCACAGAATCACTTTCATCCTGTTCTTTAGAAATGCAATGGTGGCCTACCAAGGGAACAGAGTGATGGCAGCATCTTTTCTTTCACTACAGAGCAAAACATCTGTGAATTCAAGATACCATCAATGAAATGTAGCTCCTCATGCAGCCCCACATAAGGACACGGCCACCACCAGGTCTCACTGTAGACACCATGCATTCTCATTGTATTCCTCACCCCTTCAATGTTATACAGTTTTGAAGCCATCAGTTCCAAAAAAAAACATTTATTTTGGTCTCATCACTCCAGAGTATAAAGTCCCAGGAATCTTCATATGTTTCCGCATGTGTCCTGGCAGATTGTAGGGCGGCTTTTGTGAACATGGGCTTTAGGAGAGGCTTTCTATGTGGACAACACCCATGGCTCTTCACGATTGCCCTGGTGCGGTGGCAATCGGGGTAATGGTGGTTAGGGTTGATGACAGCTGTGATTTGTCAAAAAACACAGCTGTCTTCAAGCCCTCAGGTTAGTAATGGAAAGGAAAGAGATCCCGGCACTCACCTGTAGTCAATCATTTATTCCACATCCTCAAATCTGCAAAACGTTTCAGCTCCTCCAGAGCTTTTGTCAATTGTGGGCAATCACATAGAAATACAACATTTATATAGAAAAAAAACAAGGAAATGACATCACAATGAAATAAAAAATGAAGAAAACTACAAACATTCATATAATCATATTAGTCTCATTATATAAAATATACACTGCTCAAAAAAATAAAGGGAACACTTAACAGAATATAACTCCAAGTGAATCAAACTTCTGTGAAATCAAACTGTCCACTTAGGAAGCAACACTGATTGACAATCAATTTCACATGCTGTTGTGCAAATGGAATAGACAATAGATGGAAATTATTGGCAATTATCCAGACACCCTCAATAAAGGAGTGGTTCTGCAGGTGGGCACCACAGACCACATCTCAGTACCAATGCTTTCTGGCTGATGATTTGGTCACTCTTGAATATTGGTTGTGCTTTCACACTCGTGGTAGCATGAGACAGACTCTACAACCCACAGAAGTTGCTCTGGTAGTGCAGCTCATCCAGGATGGCACATCAATGTGAGCTGTGGCAAGAAGGTTTGCTGTGTCTGTCAGCGTAGTGTCCAGAGACTGGAGGTGCTACCAGGAGACAGGCCAGTACACCAGCAGACGTGGAGGGGGCCATAAGAGGGCAACAACCCAGCAGCAGGACCGCTACCTCCGCCTTTGTGAAAGGAGGAACAGGAGGAGCACTGCCAGAGCCCTGCAAAATGACCTCCAGCAGGCCACAAATATGCATGTGTCTGCACAAACGGTTATAAATCGACTCCATGAGGATGATATGGGGGCCTGATGTCCACAGATGGGGGTTGTGCTCACAGCCCAACACCGTGCAGGACGCTTGGCATTTGCCACAGAACACCAGGATTGGCAAAGTCGCCACTGGCGCCCTGTGCTCTTCACAGATGAAAGCAGGTTCACACTGAGCACATGTGACAGTCTGGAGACGCCATGGAGAGCGATCTGCTGCCAGCAACATCCTTCAGCATGACCGTTTTGGCAGTGGGTCAGTAATGGTGTGGGGTGGCATTTCTTTGGAGGGCCGCACAGCCCTCCATGTGCTCGCCAGAGGTAGCCTGACTGCCATTAGGTACCGAGATGAGATCCTCAGACCCCTTGTGAGACCATATGCTGGTGCGGTTGGTCCTGGGTTCCTTCTAATGCAGAACAATGCCAGACCTCATGTGGCTGGAGTGTGTCAGCAGTTCCTGCAAGATGAAGGCATTGAAGCTATGGACTGGCCGCCCGTTCCCCAGACCTGAATCCGATTGAGCACATCTGGGACATCATGTCTCGCTCCATCCACCAACGTCACGTTGCACCACAGACTGTCCAGGAGTTGGTGGATGCTTTAGTCCAGGTCTGGGAGGAGATCCCACAGGAGACCATCCGTAACCTCATCAGGAGCATGCCCAGGCATTGTAGGGAGGTCATACAGGCACGTGGAGGCCACACACAATACTCAGCCTCATCAGGAGCATGCCCAGGCATTGTAGGGAGGTCATACAGGCACGTGGAGGCCACACACAATACTCAGCCTCATCAGGAGCATGCCCAGGCGTTGTATGGAGGTCATACAGGCACGTGGAGGCCACACACAATACTCAGCCTCATCAGGAGCATGCCCAGGCATTGTAGGGAGGTCATACAGGCACGTGGAGGCCACACACAATACTCAGCCTCATCAGGAGTATGCCCAGGCATTGTAGGGAGGTCATACAGGCACGTGGAGGCCACACACAATACTCAGCCTCATCAGGAGCATGCCCAGGCATTGTAGGGAGGTCATACAGGCACGTGGAGGCCACACACAATACTGACCCTCATCAGGAGCATGCCCAGGCATTGTAGGGAGGTCATACAGGCACGTGGAGGCCACACACAATACTCAGCCTCATCAGGAGCATGCCCAGGTGTTGTAGGGAGGTCATACAGGCATGTGGAGGCCACACACAATACTCAGCCTCATCAGGAGCATGCCCAGGCATTGTAGGGAGGTAATACAGGCACGTGGAGGCCACACACAATACTCAGCCTCATCAGGAGCATGCCCAGGTGTTGTAGGGAGGTCATACAGGCACGTGGAGGCCACACACAATACTGAACCTCATTTTGACTTGTTTTAAGGACATTACATCAAAGTTGGATCAGCCTGTAGTGTGTTTTCCACTTTGTACAGAACAAAGTATTCAATGAGAAGATTTCATTCATTCAGATCTAGGATGGGTTATTTCACTGTTCCCTTTATTTTTTTGAGCAGTGTATATACACAAAAATGAAAAAACGTCCATAACAAAGTATATTAACTATCAAATAAAATATGGAATTTTACACCAATACACATTGCCACACATATATATATATAGGCGTATATAGGAAATGCAAAAAAACCATAATAAGTTTTATTTATATAGCGCCAACATATTCCGCAGCACTTTACAATTAAGCGGGGACATGTACAGACAATAAATTCAATACAAGGTAAGACAGTTTAAACAGTTACATTAGGAGCGAGGGTCCGGCCGCTCGCACGCTTACAATCTACAAGGGAATGGGGGGACACAGTAGGTGAAAAGTGCTTGTTATTTCAGGTCTGGCAATTATAATAAATAGGGATTTTCATATAAAGCTGCATGATCCGGTCATCAGCCCGTATGTATAAGTGCAATAATCAAGTATCGAGTGCAGTTATCTTGTGCATGGAGGGTGTGGAGACAGATGAAGAGTAGGGAGCAGATTCTGAATAATATTTAGAAGGAGGGAACAGGGGAAAGTTAGTTTACTGAGTAGTTGAGGTGGTCGGCTTGTTTAAAGAGATGGGTTTTTAAAGCGCGCTTGAAGACATCGGGGCTAGGCATCAGTCGGATCGTCTGGGGTAGAGCATTCCAGAGAACTGGCGCAGCACAAGAGAAGTCTTGGAGACGGAGGTGCGAGGTTCGGATTATGGGGGATGTTAGGTCATTTGTAAAACGGAGGGCACTTGTAGGGCGATTTACAGAGATGAGAGAGGAGATATAAGGCGGCGCAGAACTGTGGAGAGCTTTGTGGGTGAGAGCGATGAGTTTATATTGGACCCTGTAGCGGACAGGCAACCAGTGTAATGACTGGCACAAGATGGAGGCATCGGTGATGCGGCTGGACAGAAATACGACCCTGGCTGCCGCATTCAGGATGGATTGGAGAGGAGAAAGTTTGGTAAGAGTGAGACCGATCAGAAGAGAGTTGCAGTAGTCCAGACGAGAGTGAATAAGAGCGACAGTAAGAGTTTTAGCAGTTTCAAAGGTGAGAAAAGGTCGGATTCTGGAGATGTTTTTAAGATGCAGGTGACAAGAGCGGGTGAGTGATCGGATATAGGGAGTAAAGGAAAGGTTAGTGTCGAATATGACCCCAAGGCAGCGGCCGTGCTGCTGGGAGTTATGGTTGAACCCTCCAAGGTAATTTCAATGTCAGGTAGAGTTGGGTTAGTAGAGGGGAGAAACATAAGAAGTTCAGTTTTAGAGAGATTCAGTTTAAGATAGAGGGAGGACATGATGTTAGAGACAGCGGACAGACAATCCTTGGTGTTTTGTATTAGGGTAGGGGTGATGTCAGGTGAAGAAGTGTATAATTTGTCGTCAGCATAGAGATGATACTGAAACCCAAATCTGCTGATTGTTTGTCCAATAGGGGCAGTGTATAGAGAGTAGAGGAGGGGGCCTAGGACTGAGCCCTGCGGGACCCTGATAGTAAGGGAACGAGGAGAGGAAGAGGAGCCGGCAAAAGATACAGTGAAGGAGCGGTCAGAGATGTAGGAGAACCAGGAGAGAACGGTTTCCATGAGGCCTATAGAGCGGAGCATAGTGAGGAGGAGCTGGTGATCCACAGTGTCAAATGCTGCAGAGAGATCCAGGAGAATCAGCAGGGAGCAGTGACCTTTGGATTTAGCTGTTAGTAGATCATTAGAGACTTTAGTGAGGGCAGTTTCAGTGGAGTGTAAGGAGCAGAAACCAGATCGTAGAGGGTCGAGGAGAGAGTTATCTGAGAGATAGCGGATTAGACGGGAGTGGACCAAGCGTTCCAGGAGTTTAGAGATGTAAGGAAGGTTAGAGACAGGTCTGTAGTTAGCAGTGCAGTTCTGGTCCAGGGATGGCTTTTTAAGTAAAGGGGTTATGATGGCATGTTTAAATGAGGAGGGAAAGATACCTGAAGAAAGAGAGAGGTTAAATATTTTAGTCAGGTGAGTGGTGACCACCGGTGAGAGAGACTGCAGGAGATGTGAAGGAATGGGGTCACTGTTGCAGGTTGTAGGTCAAGAAGAAGTGAGGAGCTGGGTAACTTCTTCTGTAACAGCCTCAAAGATGGCTAGTGAGCTTGAATTGCGACAGGGAAGGGGATCCAGGCACTGAGGAGATTGGGCTGAGATGTCCTGATGGATGTGGATTCTAACCCCATTATAATAACTGGGACTATACTCCGTGGATAATGTAATGACATTATTGGTAGCGGCTGTCGTGCATTATATTATGTGTGAATATGGGATATTATATGTTGTATGCTTCCTTCCCGCAGATACTATACTCCGGGTCCATTTAACTCTTTCCATGCAGGACTCTTTTTTTCCTATAGGACTCATGAGATTTGTATGCAGACCCTGATGGTAACAGTTTCCTGGCTCCTCAGCTAAGTACAGGTGTGATGTAATTATCATAATTAATCTGTTACATTCATTGGTCGCCATTAACATGGGACTTGTGTATTTGTTTCTTGTAAATAGCACCATTGTGTTTTCAGCAAACAGTCCTGAGTAAGACCCCTCAGGGGGTGGAAACACTTTGGTGTTCACACTAGCTGGTCGTGTTGCTGCCCTGTATTTTAAGCACTTTGTGAATAAACTTCTTCTTCTGTTACTTTTGGATCTCTGCTGGAACTTGTATTGTTACATTTGCTGTTCAGGCCGGTCCCGGGACTTCTGAGCGGATCCCTGCAGCTGTGTCCTGGATACTACTTACTGCTGAGCTCATCTTCCATTCTCCTCCTCCCTGCATATATCATTCCCATTATTAAGGAGTGGGTCTCCTACACATTTATTGTGTATATGTTATAATACCCCCGGTGGCACTAAAAACCATCTCTGACAAAACGCCAGCGGCCTGGACCTCCAAGGCGTAGAGAGCCAGTTCATGCCACTTGTGTAGCTTCAATACCCAATAGCTGTAAGGCACAGAGGAATCACGGAGGACGTTGATACGGTCAGCAAGGTACTCCTTCAGCATCTTCCAAAACTTTTCCCTTCTTGTCAGAGTGCCTCACGAATCAGGGCCTAGGCGCTGGGAGGGTCTGAGAAAACTGTCCCAGACCTTTGACAGTGTTTCCCTGTCTCTGGTTTGTGTCTCCCTCACCTGTACTCCTTGGTTATCCAACAATATGTGACCTCTGCCACCAGCGTTGTCAGATAATTCTTCATCAAGGGCCTTCTGGTACTGCAACATTTTAATAGACTTCTCTGCCAGACTAGAACGTTCTCCTTGTAGCGCGGGTCTAGAAGTGTGACCAACCAGTAATTACTGCTGCTCAAAATGCATATAACGTGAGGGTCACAGGAAAGGCAGCAGAACATAAAGTCAGCCATGTGTGCCAGACTGCCAACAGTCAAGACTTCCCTGTCCTCACCAAGAGGACGACTGTCCATGTTCTCTTCCTCTTCGCTCTCCCTCTTCTCGGGCCATCCAAGCTGAATAGACGGTACGAATGTGGTGTGGGTAGTACCGTCTGTAGCGCTGGAACCCAGCTCCTGATCTTCTTCACCCAATCCACATTGGGGTGAGATGAGGCTGGGCTGTGTAGCATCACCCTGTATAGTTCCTTGCTCCATCTCATTGTGCTCTGCCTGCAAAGCCTCCTCTTTAATTGTGAGCGAGTGTTTCAGTAAGCAGAGAAGCGGGATGGTGACGCTAATTATGGAGTCATCACTGCTCACCATCCTGGTTGAGTCCTCAGTTTTGGAGGACGGCACAGATGTCAGACATCCATGCCCACTCATCAGCTCTTATGTGCGGAGGCTGACCTGAATACCGACGGGCATGTTGAAGCTGGTACTCAACAACTGCCCTCTGTTGCTCACAAATCCTTCCCAACATCTGCAACGTTGAGTTCCAATACGTGGGCAGTGGAAGCTGTAGCTGACTTTCTAAAATGGGCACACATGCAGTGTACTTTCACAAAGAGCTCGGGCAGATCTGGGTAGGTTTTGAGAAACCGCTGAACCACTAATTTGAGCACATGGGCCAGGCACGGTACATGTGCGAGATTGCCAAGCCTCAGAGCCTCCACCAGGTTCTGGCCATTGTCGCACATGACCATGCCTGGCTGTAGGTTCAGTGGTGAGACCCACAGATCTGCCTGCTCTGTTAAAGCTTTCAACAACTCTGCAGCAGTGTGCAGTTTGTCACCTAAGCATATTAGCTTCAGCAGAGCCTGTTGCCGCTTCGCGGTGGCAGTGCTTCCAGCTTGCGACTGATGTGGTCATTTTGGATATGCAGGCTGAAGAGGAGGAATAGATGCAGGAGCTGTAGAATGTGTGGGGAACTCTGATTGACCCAGGGCTCGCAATCCTCAGCGTCAGGAGGACGTGTTCCGTCCCAGGGTCCGACTGGGTCCTGGCTTCCACAGTTTTAACCTAGAGTGCCGTCAGTGAGATGTACCGTCCCTGACCACAAGCACTTGTCCATGTGTCTGTGGTTAGGTGGACCTTCCTAGTAACTGCGTTGGTGAGGGCACGGGTAATATTCTGGGACACGTGCTTGTGTAAGGCTGGGACTACAAACTGGGAGAAATAGTGGTGGGTGGGGACCAAGTACCGAGGGACGGCCGCCGCCATGAGGTTGCGGAAATCCTAAAGGCAACATTTCCAGTGCAAGCCGTCGAGAAATGTGGCAGTTTAGTATTGTGGCCTGAGGGTGGTTGGCTGCGTATGTGCGCTTGTGTTCCAAGGGCTGGGCCATAGACAGGGGATTGTCGTGCACGCACAACAGCGGAACAGGTAGTGGTGTCACCCGCAGACACTGTTGCTGGACCCTGGCGCTCTGCCCAACTAGTCGGGTGCTTTGCTGTCATGTGCCTGAGCATGCTGGTTGTAGTCAGGCTGGTAGTTTTGCTGCCCCTGCTGATGCTGGCATTACAGATGTTGCAAATGGCCTTTTTTGGGTTAACTGTACAGTCTTTAAAAAAGAGCAAGATTCGGGAAGACTTAGCAGCTGGACTGGCAACGTCCACTTCCCCGTCCCTTGCCACATGCCTTGCCAACTTTAAATGGAGTATAATATTTGACACATTCCCAAAAATGTCTGTATTATTACTGCAGTAATATAGGATCATGTCTAATGACCACAGTTTTAGGTAGTGGCCTAATAGATATGCTATTGGTCAGCGACCAAGTGTGAATAGGTTTGAACACACAACTGGCAGGCTTTAAATGGAGTATAATATCTGTCAAACAGGAGAAAAAAGAAACCAGCTTACCCACACTTCCTGGCGTCCTGAAGCTTGGACCTCAAGGGACCACTTGCGTTAGAAGTAAAAATACAAAATGTTCCAGCTTCTGTCATGCGCATTTAGATTTTAATGGTAAAATGGAAATTCCATGGAGAAAAAAGGCAAAGCAACGTGTTTCAGACGCAAGCCTGCGTTCTTAGTCAAAGCTATACCTGGAATTAACATGCGTGATTATATATAAAAGGCCCTCCAATACAATTCAAGATTGTCTTTTGTATTGGTAGTTTAATCGTGTGATTTCAATCAAGATAACGTCACATAATAAAGTCATCAATAGATAAACCCCAATATAAAACTACACAAATAAGAAAGTACAAAAATATATATATTTTTTTAAATAACTAATACTACCCGGATACCTGGGGTTAGAATTATAGAGAGTGTTGCATCGTCCTGAAGAATAGGTAAAAATGTTCAGATTATCTTTCTAATACTTTAGCACTTTCTTTACAATTCAGTCCACAATTTTATAGTATTAAAAAAGATAATCTTAACATTTTTTTACCTATTCTTCAGGATGATGCAACAGACTCTCTATAATTCTAACCCCAGGTATCCGGGTAGCAGCCAAAAGAGCACAAACCTTGGGAAATACTTTATCCCCAAATGTATGTAATCCAATACAAAAACGCCACACCGGGCTTAATTGCCAGGGATTTTATAAGTGTGGACACAGTCGATGTAATTTATGCCAAAATGTAGAAATAACAAAGGACTTTCATAATTCAGACAAATCACAATCATATCAAACAATACATTAATTGTAACAGTGATCATGTGGTGTATGTTATTAAATGTAATTCATGTGACAAAATGTATGTGGGGTGCACCATACGAAGATTAAAAGAACGAATCTCTGAGCACATCACAGATGTATATAATATACAACAAACCAAGCAATGTGAACTGAGGTCTAAGATGGTAGACATGCAAGAAAAAGGAGCATGTTCACACTAGCAAAAAGATGCAAAACCTACAAAAGACAAAAAATATATCTCATACCCTACCATCATTATATATAAATGTAAAGCAAAGTTGCATATGAAATATAGGGTACTTAGTGAACTATTCTTGATCAAAAATAGTTCACTAAGTACCCTATATTTCATATGCAACTTTGCTTTACATTTATATATAATGATGGTAGGGTATGAGATATATTTTTTGTCTTTTGTAGTTTTTAGATGTATATAATATGTCAGATACAGCCGCAACACATCCTATGCTTCCAGGCACTTCATACAATGCCACAACAACATCGCATCTTATATGCTCGCATGTATAATTGTTTAAAATCTATATATTATTGTACTTACTTGTGTAGTTTTATATTGGGGTTTTTCTATTGATGACTTTATTATGTGACGTTATCTTTTTTAAATCAGATAATTTTTTATTCATTTAGAAAAAAATAATGAAATACAACTTCAGTATAACAATTTTCCATTTTCTTATTAGCAAAAAGAACCCTCAACCCCCCTCCCCTTTTACAGACAGCAATAATCCCTCATCATTATATAAGATATGATCCAATATCCCACAAAACATCCTATAACCATTTCACTGCATTTCGTAGTGTATTCACCGGAATCTTCCCTCCAATAGCATTAATCACACCTTCCATGGTGCCCATAGGTTGTCACTGAGTTTGGCATTTTTCCTTTTGAAATAGATTTTCTCCTCCATCCGCACCACATAATCCACCTGCCTTATATACTCCTGTCTAGAGGGAGGCTCCGGTCGCACCCAATACCTCGCTATTACCTTTCTAGCTGCATATAAGAGTCTGGCAATTGCCAGTTTTGCGATATCATTCCCCACAAGTTCCTCCACATATCCCAGCAAGCAAACCACTGGATCTGTAGGAATTATACAGTGATAACGCCCTTCAATTAGGCCAGCTACTTCAGACCAATAGTTTGCAAGTTTTGGGCAACTCCACATGACATGTAGTATACCAGCAGCTTCTGACCCACATCTCGGGCAATCCGAGGTCTCCCGTACCCCTATTCTGAACATAAAATCGGGTGACCTATACGCTCTGTGAATAAGAAGTAGTTGGGACATTCTGGCGGGTTCACTTAGAGTCAGCTTGGGGATATATTCTAATATGGATTCCCACCTGTCATCCTCAATGGTACCAACATCTGCTTCCCACTTTCCCTTCGCCAAAACAGGATAATTCAGTAGAAAGGTGTGAAGCAGATCGGCATACACCGTAGATATGACACCTGTTTACATCCCCCCATACAAATATAATCAATGATGATGTCCCTTTGAACAGATCGGTTCCTGATTTTCCCTGGCTTTATAAACGCATGTTTAACCTGTGTATACTGATAACTGTGTCTGTCCGATCAGTGAAATTCCTCTTTCAGCGTCTCTAGGGTTTTGATGCTTTGATTATCCATCAGTTGGTAGATGTATTGTACACCCTTTACCACCCAGCCTCTCAGATCTCTTATTTTGTAATATTCACATAGGTTTTCATTATCCCAAATAGGAGTATACATTGTCAGCCCCACTATGCCTCTAATCTTCTTCACCCTCATCCACAATTTATGGACTAGGCCACAGGTCGGGTATGACTTGCCCATCTTCCCAAAAAGTCCCGTTTCTAGACCCACTACCAATGGACTCTTTTTAAGATAAAGTTCCAGAACCGCCCAAATAGTCCCATTCCCTGCCCTCTGCTCCCACCCTCTAATATGCTGGGACTGAGCTGCCAAAAAATATACCCACGGGTTTGGTAGAGCGAGACCCCCCTCCTCCTTCGGCCTCTGGAGAGACTCCATCTTAATCCTAGGCTGCCCTCCACCCCAGACCAGATCCCTAAATATTGCATTAATGCGCTGGAACACCAGCTGAGGAATCCACACAGGGGAATTATGTAAAACGTACAACAATTTGGGCATCAGCACCATTTTAAGAAGATTGGTGCGTCCCACCACCGAGAGGCGCATTTTGCTCCATGTAGATGCTTTATCCTTTAATTTCCCCAGTATCGGGTATACATTCACCTGAAGGTACTCCTTTACTGGTAATGTTATTGTAATTCCAAGATACTTAAATTCTTGTAGCAACTTGAGTTGTGTACGCTCCACCTGTTCAACATCTAAACTATTCAGGGAGTCTATTTCCATAATATGAGATTTATCCCAGTTAATTTGTAACCCAGATAATAAACCAAATCTATTGATAATAGCTATTGCTCCATGTAATGATATCTGAGGGTCCTGTAAGAATAATAAAATATCATCTGCGTACAACGCTATCTTCTCCTCCGTCACACCATACCGGAATCCCCTCACCACGTCTGACTGTCTCAGTACAGCAGCCAACAGCTCTATGGCCGGAGCAAATAACAGCGGGGAGAGGGGGCAGCCCTGTCTAGTTCCTCTAGTCAAATCAAATTTATCTGACAACTCCCCATTTACTCTCAATCTGGCCACCGGACGTGTATATAACAATTTTATCCATGCCAAAAAAAACGGACCAATTCCCATCAACTGGAGAACACGAAAAAGATAACTCCACTCCACACTATCAAAGGCTTTCCGTGTGTCTAATGAGACCACCACTCCATGCCCAGCATTATCAGCGGCCAATTGCATATTAAGGAATAGTCGCCTCAAGTTAATGGCCGTCGATCTATTCGGCATAAATCCTGACTGATCCGGGTGTACAACACCAGAAACCACCCGGCTCAATCGGTTAGACATTACTTTAGCTAAAATTTTAATATCAGCCGGTAGTAAGGATATGGGTCTATACGAATCTGGCTGTGTCCGGTCCTTATCTGCCTTGGGCAGAACCACCACCGTAGCCTCCCGCATTGACTCCGGTAATTCTCCCACCTCCAGAGCCAAAAACACATCTTTTAATTTTGGCAATAGTACATCTCTAAGATGTTTATAGAATTCTGTTGGTAAACCATCTGCACCTGGGGCTTTATTATTTGCCATTGAAGCCAAAGCTTCCTCCATTTCCTCTACCGTCAGGGGGCCCTCCAAGCTATCCCTAGCCTCCTCACTAAGCCCAGATATCTGAGTACCCCTCAAAAATTGGTCTATATCATCTCCCGTGTTCCTTAATTTAGAGTTATATAGGTCACTATAGAAGTCTCTAAACACCCTCAAGATATCTCGCGTTTCAGTGACTAGGGTGCCAGTTGGATCCAAGAGACCATACACAAATCCCGGTTCCCTCTGCGCTGCCGCTATAGTAGCTAACAGGTGACCAACTTTTTCACCCTCTTCATAAAAGGCAATTTTTTGGAATTCCCTCTTCTTTTCCCCATTGGCCAGAAATATTTTATCCACCTTTTTTTGAGCTTCCTTCATGTTCTGTTGCGCCTCTACGGTGGGATTAAGCACCAACTCCTCCTCTGCCCCCCTCAGCGCAGCCAATGCCTCTCTTTCCTCCAATCTGTTCTGACTTTTACATCTGGATATATCTTGAATCAATAAACCCCTAGCATAGGCCTTCATTGTGTCCCACACAGTTTCTATGGCTGTACTTCCCATATTGTTCTGGAAGAATTCCTCCACCTCTCCTGCTATTTTCTGAATATCTACCGTTTCCAGCCATACCGGGTGAACCTTCCACTCTTTCCGTCCACCATTCCCACACATACCGAACCTCAGTTCCACCAGCAAGGGACTATAATCAGAGCGTATCCTAGGCAAATAATCAATATGAGTGATGTTTTGGTTAAGCAACCCATTTCCCAAGGCTAAGTCTATTCTAGACATAGAACCGTGCGTCAAGGAGCAACATGAATATGTCTTCACTCCCATATGTCTCACTCTCCACAAATCTATCTGGCCCACCTCTGACACATACTTAGCAAAGGGTGTCTCCCCCTCTCCGGTTCTTCCCGGTTGCCTACTAGTTTTGTCCCAAATTTTAGTCATTATATTGTTAACATCTCCAATCAGCAACACAGGGGTCCCTGTCCAATGCCTCGTGAGCTCTATAATCTCTTGCAGTTTTGTCCCAGTAAATGGAGGTGGGAAATACACTGCCACCACACAATATAATTTGCCATAAAGTCAGCAGACTAGAAAAACGTACTGTCCATCTTTATCTATTTTAACCTCAACCTCCTCAAATGGAGTCCCCACATGCACCAAGATGGAAACCCCTCTCGCATATGCAGAATAAGTAGAGTGGTATACTTTTTGAACCCATTTCCTCGCCAGGAGCATAATTTTGTCCCTCATCAGGTGTATTTCCATGAGGCAGATAATGGAAGGCCCATGGGCCATAATATTTTGGAGAACAATAGCCCGTCTCTTACGGTCTGCCAAACCACGTATGTTCCAGCTTAACACCTTAACCATACCCGCCATTGTTTATCAGATTCAACTTCTGTGTATATAACCACATCATAAGATGTCCCCCATGCCGTCCGTCCCTGCCCCCCCGCATCCAACCCCCCCTCCCCCATGCCCCAAACCAAAACTCCTCTGACCGCCCCTATCTCCCCCAAACCACCTCCCAATTTGTCGTTCCGTTCTCTCTATCCGAGAGTTGGTGAATGAAACCGGCCTATTCCACCAACTATCTTCCCAAAGGCCTCTCCCGCCTTATGAAAAACATATTATATAAAAGGTATATAAACTGTATGCACCACCAGTACGCCGCTCCAGTCCATGATCAGACTTGTATCCTGCAACAAATAGTTAAATGCAACTGAAAAAGGATAATTCTAAATCACATTCACAAAACCACAATCTCCCTCTCTTCAGCCGTCCTTGTGCTCTCGCACTCGTCTAGAATTCTTTTCAATCCAGTCCAGAGCTTCTTCCGGAAATTGCAGAAAGTGTCCTCTACCCAGTGCAGCCAGTCTCAGCTTGGCCGGTGTACTCTCCCCAGTGCAGCCAGTCTCAGCTTGGCCGGTGTACTCTCCCCAGTGCAGCCAGTCTCAGCTTGACCGGATACATCACAGAATACGCCGGTCCCATGTCTCTCAATTTTTTCTTTACATCTCTATAATTCATGCGCATTCTTTGCACCGTGGGTGAATAGTTTGAGTAGAACGAGATATCTTGTCCATCAATTGTTAAATCCTTGATCTTCCTCGCCGTACGTAAGATAGTGTCTCTGTCCCTGTAATTTAAGAGCCTAGCCAGCATGGCCCGGGGGGCTGCTCCAGGAGGCTGGGGTCTCAGTGGGATTCTGTGAGCTCCTTCTACAACAAAGACCTTTGACAGTTTATCAGCTCCAAATTTTTCCAGCAGCCATTTCTCAATAAACTCTGTAGGATTTGATCCCTCTGATTTTTCCGGGACCCCCACTATCCTGACATTGTTACGTCGTGACCTGTTTTCCAAGTCATCATTTTTAGCAATGACATCTGTTAGTTGCTTGTCCGGCTTTTTCTGAGCAGCTTGTAGAGATATTATGGTGTCCTCAGCCGCGCTCACTCTTTCCTCTATCTCTCCTGTGCAGACATCGGCTTTCTGCATGGCAGCTTTAATGTTAGTAATTCCTGCTTGCACACCCGTAACCTGCTTTGACAACTTTGTAAGCGCGTGTTTGCAGTATGACACCACAGTGAACACATCTTTCAGGGTGGGTTCCTCCACAGCAGGGTCAGCAGCAGACTCCATATTTTTGTCCTGCACCTCATCTCCAGAGCCATCAGCCTCGCATTCTCCTGCACCCACAGTATTCTCCTGATCCTCCATACCATCTTCTGCCCCAGCCTCCCTTTCTGAAAGTCCAGCACTGTGTTCACCCACTTCCACTCTTGCAAACCTCTCAAGGCGCGCAGCAGCCGACGTCCTCCTGGAGCACGCCGCATTCTCTCTGGCCGCCTCCTCCTGAGTCTCAGCGCCATCTTGGCCCCTGCCCCCTCTACCAGGGCCAGTATCTCGCTGCCTGGTGCGGGTCATTACTTCTTTCCTGCTCGTCAGAAACGCTCCCCAGGGCGGCAGGAGAGCTTCTCACAGGATCCGGCGGTGTATGAAGGGCTCGGCGGTATACCGGGTCGGCGCACACAGCGACGGTCGGCGAGAGAGCACCGAACCACGTCTGCCTACATCCCTGGCTAGGCCACGCCCCCCATCTGACGTTATCTTGATTGTCTTTTGTATTGGTAGTTTAATCATGTGATGTCAATCTTGAATTGTATTGGTGGGTCTTTTATATATAATCATGCATGTTCACTCCATGTATAGCTTTGATCATGTTTTCAGGATTTAGTATTGCACAGGTGATGGGATTATTGCCTGTGCAGGTGATGTAAATATCACCTGTGCAATACTAAGGAAATCCTGAAAACATGGCCTGTTGGTGGGCCTTGAGGCCTGGAGTTGGGGAACACTGCCCTAATAGATATGCTATTGGTCAGCGACCAAGTGTGAATAGGTTTGAACACACAACTGGCAGACTTTAAATGGAGTATAATATCTGTCACGTTCCCAAAAATGTCTGGATTATTACCGCAGTAATATCTGACCACCTGAGATGATGGACAAGTTTCTCTGCTTCCACAATACAGCAATGCTATTAACCCCTTTACAGCCTGTGGCGTATTAGTACGCACCAGGCTGTAAACCCGTTCAACCGGGCACATGTCAGCTGACATGTGTCCGCAACAGCCGCGGGTGGAAATTGCGATCCACCTGCGGCTGTTAACATGTTAAATGCCGCTGTCAATCTCTGACAGCGGCATTTAACATTGCCGCTCCGGAAGCACACCACTTACCCCGCCCAGCCGTGACCCCGTCACTTGATCGCGGGTCACCGATGCGTGAGCATGACAACCCTGGGTCTGCAGCAGCCACCTAGTGGTTGGTGCTCATAGCACAGGAGCATTTCTGCTGCATAGAGGTGATCTGCTGATCCCCTGTATGTAGCAGAGGCGATCAGACAAGTGCTGCTTCTAGTCTCCTATGGAGACTATAGAAGCATGCAAAAAGTGGAAAAAAAAAATGTTTTTAAAAATATAAAAAAATGTAAAAAATATAAAAGTTTAAAATCACCCCCCTTTCGCCCCATTCAAAATAAAATAATAATAAAGAAACACATACACATATTTGGTATCGCCACGTTCAGAATCGCCCGATCTATCAATATAAAAAAAAGAATTAATCCGATCGGTAAGCGGCATAACGAGAAAAAAATTCTAAACACCAGAATTACGCTTTTTGGTCGCCGCAGCATTGCAATAAAATGCAATAATGGGCAATCAAAACATCGGATCTACCCCAAAATGGTATCAATAAAAACTTCAGCTCGGCGCGCAAAAAATAAGCCCTCACCCGGCCCTAGATCCCAAAAAATGGAGACGCTACGGGTCTTGGAAAATGGCGCCATTTTTTTTTATAGCAAACTTTGGAATTTTTTTTCACTACTTAAATAAAAGAGAACCTCTACATGTTTGGTGTCTACAAACTCGTAATGACCTGGAGAATAATACCGGTAGGTCAGTTTTAGGATTCAGTGAACGTGGTAAAAAAATTTTTTAAAACAATCTGTTGTATTGCACTTTTTATGCAATTTGACCGCACTTGGAATTTTTTTCCCGTTTTCCCGGACACGATATGGTAAAACCAGTAATGTCGTTCAAAAGTACAACTCGTCCCGCAAAAAAATAAGCCCTCACATGGCCATATTGACCAAAAAATAAAAACGCTATGGCTCTGGGAACAAAGGGAGCAAACAACGAAAATGCAAAAACGGAAAATCCCAGGGTTGCGAAGGGGTTAAAATCAACCAAATCTGACTGTATGCTGCTAACAAGCAAATGGAGCAGTAAAAATGGTGTATTATATTGCTTTCACCAAAATTATCAGGATTAAGAGCAATAAGAATATTAGCCCTGATATCTAGGACTATGGATATGAGTAACAGCAGCAGAAAGAACATGCAAAGGATCCTATTGTGTTGTATACGCTCTCCACAAACTCTGCCTGCCTAACTCCTGCTATCACCAGGATTAATATTCAGTAGCATTAGTCCTTAGAAGGACTGTTACTGTAGATTTGTAATGCTGTGGAATACCTCACTAAAACAACCGCCAATTCTCTCCCTCGCTCAGCAGCACCTCTCCCTACACTGTCTGATTCCGGAGTGACTGTGACGAGCATGGCGGCGCCAGGTCTTATATAGACCCAATGACGCTATGCGGCCAGCCAATCACTGTAATGCCACAACCAATATGGCTGAGGCATTACCGTGGCTGGCAGGCAATCTCTCCATGTTAATTGGCTGTCTAAATGTCTAAACAGCACCAAACATGCAGGGAGAGGACTCAGGCTCCCGCCCGAGCATTCAGAATATGCTCGCCGAGTACCAAACATCTCGAGCACTGAGATGCTCGGGCGAGTACCAAATCACTAATCAACCTTACTTTCATGTTTTGATTCTAAAAAAAATTCTATGGAATTCAGTGTTGGCAAAATTTTAGAAATTGTTCTTGTGTTCAGTGAGATATTAAATAAAATTTATCAAAAGGGGTGTACTCATTTATGCTGAGCAATGTTTATTAAAATTGATGAAACACAGAGAACATAATTACAGTTTCTTTCCTGTTTGACTACTCATGTTTTACAAGATATGATTTATGTGTAAAAGATTTCCCACATTCTGAACATGAATACGGCTTCTTTCCTGTGTGACTTCTCTCGTGGCTCAAAAGACTTTTTTTGTAAAGCATTTCTCAAAGTCAACATGAATACGGCTTCTCTCCTGTGTGAATTCTCTGATGTACAAGAAGTTTTGATTCATCTCTAAAGCTTTTTCCACATCGTAAACAAGAAAACGGTTTCTCCCTGGTGTGAATTTTTTGATGTCTAACAAGATCTGATTTACTTCTAGAACATTTCCCACATTCTGAACACAAATATGGCTTCTCTCCTGTATGAATTCTCTGGTGTATAATACGATTCCATTTGACTGTAAAGCATTTCCCACATTCTGAACATGAATACGGCTTTTCTCCTGTGTGAATTCTTTGATGTTTAACAAGCACTGAATTATCTATAAAACATTTCTCACATTCTGAACATGAATATGGCTTCTCTCCTGTGTGAATTCTCTGATGTATAATAAGACTCGCTTTATCTCTGAAGGACTTCTCACATTCTGAACATGAATATGGCTTCTCTCCTGTGTGAATTCTCTGATGTGTAACAAGATATGATTTATTTGTAAAGAACTTTCCACATTGTAAACATGAAAAAGTATTTTCTCCTGTGTGACTTCTTTGATGTCTAATAAGATTCCCTTTATCTTTAAAGCATTTTCCACATTCTGAACATGAATATGTCTTCTCTCCTGTATGAATTCTCTGATGTGTAATAAGATTCCCTTTATCTGTAAAGCATTTTCCACATTCTGAACATGAATACGGCTTCTCTCCTGTGTGAATTCTCTGATGTTTTATAAGACTCCCTTTATCTGTGAAGGACTTCCCACATTCTGAACATGAATATGGCTTCTCACCTGTGTGAATTCTCTGATGTTTTATAAGACTCCCTTTATCTGTGAAGGACTTCCCACATTCTGAACATGAAAACGGCTTTTCTCCTGTGTGAATTCTCTCATGTATAACATATTTTGATTTACTTGTAAAGCATTTCCCACATTCTGAACAGGAGTATGGCTTTTCTCCTTTGTGTTTTCTTTGTGTCTGAGCTGAGCTTTTAGTAAATTGCTTGTCACACTGAAGTCTTGTATCCACTGTGTCACCTGGAATAGTGGTAACAATGTGAGATTGCTCAGGAGAGGGTTCCTCATGATTAGGAGGATTATAAGAAAGTGAAGTGCTGTGAAGTCCAGGAGGTGCAGGAAGGGTGATGAGGTTTCCTCCATTAGAGTGCTTCATGATATCTTCTTTTTTACAATTTAGTGATAAACCGTTATTCTCACAAAGATTTCCTATTAGGATGAAACATAGATTTGTGTTAAAGAAAAAAATCATATCCAAAGAGATTTCAGAATG
Organism: Phyllobates terribilis; assembly: GCF_046119375.1. Lineage (NCBI taxonomy): Eukaryota > Metazoa > Chordata > Amphibia > Anura > Dendrobatidae > Phyllobates > Phyllobates terribilis. The sequence goes on from NW_027363130.1 coordinate 752,086, forward strand.
TATTTTATGGATCTCACAATGAAGACCCTCGTCAGTGAAAGTACCGGTAATAAGGAAGACAACTACATGCCATAACATTAACACAATGACGGGTAAAGTGAAGGCGGCCCTACATCCAGGAGCAGTCGAGCTCTGGCCACCGTAATCATGTCCACAGCATGCATAAGAGCATAATAGGAAACCTCAGAAAACTGCAATAGTGCTGAAGGTACATTAACTCCTAAAGGACCAAGATACTTTGCTCGTTATGTGGGTTAATGACCCGGCCTCATTTTACAATTCTGACCAGCATCACTTTATGTGGTAATTCAACGTATCCCACTGATTCTGAGACTGTTTTTTTTGTGACAGATTGCACTTTATGTTAGTGGTAAATTTTGGTCGTTATTATTTGCCTTTAATTATGAAAATATAAAAATAAATTAGCAAAAAAAAATTTGAGTATTTTGTAATTTTCAACCTGTGAATTTTTATGCCCTTAAGCCAGAGAATTATATCACACAAAATAGTTAATAAATCACATTTTCCACATGTCTACTTTACATCAGCATCATTGATGAAACTTGTTAGGAAGTTAGAAGAGTTAAAAGTTCATCAGCAATTTCTCATTTTTTCCAACAAAATTTACAAAACCATATTTTTTTAGGGAAAACATCACATTTAAAGTGACTGAGGGTCCTGTGATAGAAAATACCCAAAAGTGACACCATTTTAAAAACTGCACCCCTCACAGTCCTCAAAACCACATTCAAGAAGTTTATTAACCCTTTAGGGGCTTTACAGGAATTAAAGCAATGTGGAAGGGAAAAAAATTTCCCCAAAAAACGTTATTTTGGCCACAAATTAATCATTTTCACAAATACATTATCTAGGGGTGTAGTGAGCGTTTTGACGCCATATGTGTTGCACAAAATGTTATACCATTGAACGGAGAAGACACAAAAAATTAATTTTTACCACTATAATGTTGTTTTAGGCCCAGATTTTACATATTCACAAAGGTAAATGGGTAAAAATGACCACATAATTTGTTACACAATTTCTGCTGAACTATATGTGGCTGTACAGTACTGCTTAGCCACATGGCGAGACTCGGGAGGGAAGGAGAGTTATTATTATTACTTATTTATATAGCGCCATTGATTCCATGGTGCTGTACATGAGAAGGGGTTACATACCAAATACAGATATCACTTACAGTAAACAAACTAACAATGATAGACGGGTACAGAGGGAAGAGGACCCTGCCCTTGCGGGCTTACATTCTACAGGAGCGGGGAAGGAGACAGTAGGTTGGGGGGGTTGCAATAGCTCCGGTGTTGTTGAGGTGGCAGCAAGGAAGGTCATGGCAGGCTGGAAGCTTGTTTGAAGAGATGGGTTTTCAGGTTCCGTCTGAAGGATCCAAATATGGCGGATAATAAGACGTGTTGAGGCACAGACTTCCATAGGATGGGGGATATTCAGGAGAAATCTTGGAGGCGATTTGGCGAGGAACGAATAAGTGTGGAGAAGAGAAGGAGGTGTTGAAAGGACCGGAGATTACGTAAGTGAATGTATCGGGAGATTAGTTCAGAGATGTACGGAGGAGAGTGGTTATGGATGGCTTTGTAGGTCAGTGTTAGTAGCTTGAACTGGATACGTTGGGCAATTGGGAGCCAGTGAAGGGATTTGCAAAGGGGGTAGCAGAGGAGTAGCGAGGCGAGAGATGGACCAGTCGCGCAGCAGAGTTAAGGATGGACCAGAGGGGTGTGAGAGTGTTAGCAGGTAGGCCACAGAGGAGGATGTTGCAGTAGTCGAGGCGGGAGATGATGAGGGCATGCACAAGCAGTTTAGTAGATTGAGGGTTGAGGAAAGGACGAATTCTGGAAATATTTTTGAGCTGGAGGCGACAGGAGGTGGCGAGAGCTTGGATGTGAGGTTTGAAGGACAGGGTTACTCCGAGGCAGCGGATTGTCAGTACAGGGGATGCGTGATGTACTTTATTGTGATAGAAAGATCAAGTGGGAAAGATATGCGAGTTGGGGGAAAGATGAGGAGTTCAGTTTTGTGCACATTGAGCTTGAGGAAGCGAGAGGAGAAGAAGGAGGATATGGCTGATAGACACGCTGGGATTCTGGACAGCAGAGAGGTAGATCTGGGTGTCATCAGCGTACAGATGGTACTGGAAGCCATGGGATTTTATGAGCTGTCCCAGGCCAAGGGTATAGATTGAGAAAAGAGGGGGAGGGGTGAGGATGTAGTTTGTGAGTGGGAGACGCTAAATGTGCTGTTAAAAAGGTATGAGGAGATCCAAGACAGAGCAAGGTCTTTGACGCCAAAGGAAGAGAGGATCTGTAGTAGGAGGCAGTGGTCAACTGTATCGAAAGCAGAGGACAGGTTAAGAAGAAGTAGTACAGAGAATTGTCTGTTAGCTTTGGCTGTAAGTCATTGGTGATTTTGGTAAAAGCAGTTTCGGTGGAATGGTGGGGGCGGAAGCAGGATTGTCGGTTGTCGAAGAGAGAATTAGATGAGAAGTGGGAGCAAAGTTTAGCGTGAACATGTTGCTCAAGAAGTTTGGAGGCAAATGGGAGGAGCGAAATGGGGCTATAGCTGGACAAGGCAGTTGGGTCGAGGGATGGCTTTTTGAGGATGGGTGTGATTGTAGCATGTTTGAAGGCAGCGGGCAAGGTAATTGAAGTTAGTGATAGGTTGAAGAGATGGGTTAGGGATGGGGTCGAGTGCACAAGTGGTGAGGTGTGATTTGGAGAGGAGACGAGTAAGGTCTCTTTCCGTGATGTTGGGAAGGGAGGTTATGGGGGAAGAGCAATGGTGTGGAAAACAAAGGGATTGTGGTGGTTGGGCAGTAAAGACTTGCCCTGTTTGGTCAATCTTGTTTTTGAAGTGTGTGGCAAACTCCTCAGCAGAGATGACAGAGGTCGGAGGGGGAAGTGGAGGGCAGAGGAGAGAGTTAAAAGTGTTGAATAACTATTTGGGGTTGTAGGACAGGGAAAATATGAGGGTTGTGAAGTAGGCTTGTTTAGCAGAGGTGAGTGCTGATTTAAATGCGAGTGTTGCTACGCTGTTTAGTGAGGTTTTTATGCCAGGTTTGCCTATTGACTCGTCGTGCTTTGCCATGCATAAGAGGCAACCGAGTCAATAGCTGATGCGAGAGTGGCATTGTAGAAAGCAGTGGCGCTGTTTGTGTTGTGGAGTGAAGATATGGATGTCAGTGGTAGAATAGAGTCAGAGAGTTTGTGAGTGTCTAGATGTACAAGGTTTCTAAGGGGGTGTGCTAGTTGCTGGACATGGGTGACAGGTGACGAGGACAGGGATGAGAAAGTGAGTAGATGATGGTCAGATAGGGGAAGGGGGGAGGTTGTGAGGTTAGATAGGGAGCAGAGTCGGATGAAGATGAGGTCTAGGGTGTGTCCGTCTGTGTGGGTGGCTGAGGAGGACCACTGAGTAAGTCCAAAGGATGAAGTAAGTGACAGGAGTTTGGGTGCTGTTGACTGGCATGTGTCAGTGGGGATGTTGAAATCGCCCATGATGATTGTGTGAATGTCAGCAGAGAGAAAGTAAAGAAGACAGGTGGCGAATTGGTCAATAAAGGCAGTGACCGAGCCTAGCGGTCGATATATGACAGCCACTTGGAGGTTGGAGGGAGAGTAGATAAGGACAGAGTGGACTTCAAAAGAAGGGAGAATAAGGGAGGGTAGAGGGGGAGTAGGGCCAAAGGTGCAGATGTTATAAAGGAGAAGACCCACTCCTCCACCATGTCTGTCACCAGGGCGAGGAGTGCGGGTGAAGTGCAAGCCATCGTAACACAGCGCAGCAGGGGAGGCAGTGTCGGAAGGTGTCGGGTAGAGGGGGAATAGGGCCAAAGGTGCAGTTGTTAGAAAGGAGAAGACCCACTCCTCCACCATGTCTGTCACCAGGGAGAGGAGTGCGGGTGAAGTGCAAGCCACCGTAACACAGCGCAGCAGAGGAGGCAGTGTCGGAAGGTGTCAGCCATGTCTCTGTGATGCCCAGGAAGGAGACTGCGAAAGGTAAAGAGGTCGTGGACAAAATGGAGCTTGTTGCAGACAGAGCGGGCATTCCAGGGTGCTACAGAGAGAGGGAGCAGGGGGGTGGGCATCATGGGCACGGGTTTTACATAAAAGAGGTTGTGGTAGTTTGCAGTTGGTTTGAAGCGATAGGTGGGGGAATTGGTCGAAGGTACAAGCTGTGGGGGTCCAGGATTGGGAGATATGTCGCCAGCAGTGAGGAGAAGTAGAGAGAGGGAGAGCAGGTGGGAGAAGGAGAGTGTCCGGCTTGTGTTATGTTTTGGTAGGATAGACCTGAGGTTGAGGAGCAGGTCTGTAGATGAGGTCAGGTGGGGAGGTAAGAGGGAAGGAGAGATGATGATTTGGTTAGAGAGTGCTGGGGTTTGGGGATAGCGAAGCACAGTTAGGATTAGTGGGGCAAAAACAGTAAGGGTGTATGTTAGTATAATGAATGTTAAGTGTGAATGAGAAAGAGAATCTAAGTACAATTAGTAAATAGTTATTCGTACATTCTGGTCACTTCTGTCCCATTTCTGGCATATTTCATTTTTAGACCCTTAAAAAGCGACCCTTTAGAAACCAGACCCGTCTGTGCCAGACTTGGCTCACTTGATTTATGGAGCTCTGAACAGCACATGAGATGGCTCAGGTGAGCAGGAGCCGCAGGAAGACTGCTCACAAAAGCATGGGTGGAGGGGGGAGTAATTAGGACACAGAGGCTAAATGTATTCAGGAAATAGACAGTCAAGGACCAGTGTGTTTTGGGATCAAAGGATTGAGGTGATGAACGTGCAGATGGGATCAAACATACCAAGGACAGTTAGAATGAAATTAGCAGGGATCAGTGGATACACAGCAGATCTTGGATGCAGGGAACACACCGGGAGACAGATAGATACAGTTTGGAAAAGACGGTCAGATATGCAGCGTGGGGCAGCATATAGCGAGCGCTACTTGACTCTTGGAGAACAAATTTTTTTAGAATAGTTTGCGGACTCCATATAAGGAGCCCCTAAGTGCAGAAGAGCAGAATCCCCCCTCAAGTGATCCCGTTTTGGAAATTACACCTATCTGAGAATTTATCTACAGGTATAGTGATTGATTTGACTCCATCAATGTTTTTCAGAAACGAGCAGCAGTGGATGTTGCAAAGTGAAAATGCAAATATTCCATTATAGTGCCTGTGAAGACCCGGGGTCTTCCATGGGCGAAATGCTACTCAGACAACACAGGGTGAGGGTAAAACAGCGTGGCAATACTTTACTGAACCACAAAGAGGACAATAAACACACAGAACAGTCCCAGCAAATACCTAAGATGGTACAACATTACACAGTCTCACCATTCCACTCCGCCCGCCTGGGATAGAACAGCTGCAACTTTGGAAACTTCCAGGGCCAACTACCTCAACCAGTGGCTTCTCGCTTATGGCGGGTCCCCACAGAGAGAAGGTAGCGGTAAGCTTAGGAAGCTAGTAGTCCATCAAGGTACAAGGCCAGTTGACCTGAGGGTCCCAACCTGGCTTTTCCAAGAGTTTCTATGGGGCCAGATGACCAGTGGGTCCCAATCTGGCTTCTTTGAATGTCTCCATGGGTTCCAGGCGACCAGTGGGTCCTTCCCGGCAACTCCAAACAACATATCCATGGGGCCAAGTGACTTCATCATCCCAACCTGGTCTCCCCAAATGTATCCTTGTTCTCTGATTGTCAATGGAGCAGAGATCCGTATCTTTCCATTCAGGGATGATACCCTTATGCCGGAGTCATGTAGAATCCAAATCTGTGTCTCTTTGAATGGAATTGACATGCTACCCATCTACTGTCCTGAAGGATGTCTCTCATTCTCCTTTCTGATTCTCTGCTTCAAGACTAACTACTACAGAAGCACATGTCCCTTAAAAATAGCTACAGTTGTCTGTGCAAGTACACATTCACAGGTAAGGTGTTACGGAGGGCATTGTTTGAGCTAATCAATTTACATAGTTGGTATCACAGGGGGGTCTTGTAAATAAACATCTAGTTGCCTTTTAGTGCAACATGTCTTTAGCATAGTAAACATCCTTGTTTCCAAACAAATAGAAGTTAATATTCAGGGTTATACAAATACTGGTCTGTTCTTATTGACCAGGCACATAAATACACAAACATTTACAAGTCAACACCAAGATAATAGTGTATTCATTTATATATTTTACTCACTTATATCGCGCCATATACAGACATTATGGGCACTGTCCCCATTGGGGCTCATAATATAAATTCCCTATCAGGATGTCTTTGGAATGTGGGAGGAAACCGGAGAATCTATAGGAAACCCAAGCAAACACGGGGAGAACATACAAACTATTTGCAGATGTTGTCCTTGGTGGGATTTGACCCCAGGGCCCCAGCGCTGCAAGGCTACAGTGCTAACCACTGAGCCACTGTGACTTAACAAATCTAATCATCTGGCTAATTAAAATTTTAAGCTGTATCGTCACAGCGCCCATAAGATGTAGTGCCCAGTACACAGTAGCGCCCGGTATATTGCAGTGCCTAGTACATTATGCTCAGCTTGTGCTTCTGGAGACACGCACCCTGTAAATTAAGTGGGCTCTCCTTGCTACAATTATGCAAAACATGTGGACGCTAACTTGTGGTTTAAGCGTACTGTGGGGAACAGGAGGAGAGGATATTTAGATGAGCAGATTTTGCTGGATTTCATTAGGTGGGAGCCACGTCACATAATGTGGACACCCTATGTTTTTGTTAATATGATGAACCAGAGTGGGGACTTGTTTTTCGTGGGTTGAGTAGAAGCTTTTATTGGTGGCATTCTGGGGTACAAAACATTTTAGATCACATTTATCCTGCGCTCTACGCTGAGCACTTACATCAGGGTTTCCATCTAAATCTACAAAATACGTGATTCAGATGACACCCCCAAGGGATCCATTCACTATAATGTGGCAGCAGAGTTACTCTGGACACCGTCAGGCCTCTGTTCAGCTGTGTCCATCTTTTCAGAGATGCACAAAACTGTGCTAACGGCTCTTTTACGCACGCTGAAAAGACGGAGAATGCCAAATCCAGGTCAGACGGGGTCCACAATGCCTCCATCTGCCTCATTACAGGGAATCTTCTGCCAAAGGTTCTGTCTGGATCACAAGCTCAGTCATTTATATGGCAGCACGGGACTTGTGTAATAAAAATATGGAAGTAATATTAGAAGTCATATAATTAGGAAAATTAAGAATTTGATTCCTAAATCATCAAAAACAGGTGTGGAGGCGGCCCTGTTAGTCATCTGTGCGCATCCGGACTCTACAGGAGCAGCCGCGCCATCACCGGACTCTTCTGCTGTGATGTGGACAGAGGATAAAGCTTCACTGCACCGGAGACTCCACACGATATCACACACCGGTCATCATCATCATCACACGCCGGACATCATCATCATCACACGCCGCTAATCATAGTCACATGCCAATCATCATCGTCATACGCCAGTCATCATCATCACACGCCAGTCATTATTACATACCTGTGGAAATATCTACCGGAATCTCCTCCTTCCCGTCACTCACACACGGCTGATCCCTCCTCGTCATCGCTTCTTTTTCTGTTTCATTCTTCACTTTATTCTTAGTCGGATCTTCCTCCTGATATATCAGATGTAACAATCAGCACAATACAAGAAACCACCAAAATCTGTGACATCTATGACCTCAGTACCAGAAATGTCCCCCCATATACAGATCCGGTACAGGGCTCAGCACCGTCTACCTGATGACTCTCCGGGATGTTGTGATTCTCCTCTGGACAGTCCTGGGAATACAGAGGACGGGGACATCTCTCTGTTGGATTTCTTTTCATGAGTCCATCTGTAGGAAACACACAGTGATTATTATTATTATTATTATTATAGCGCCATTTATTCCATGGCGCTTTACATGTGAAATGGGGTATACATAGCAAAAACAAGTACAATAATCTTGAACACAATGTGACAGCGACTGGTACAGGAGGAGCAAGGACCCTGCCCGCGAGGGCTCACAATCTACAAGGGATGGGTGAGGATACAGTAGGTGAGGGTAGAGCTGGTCATGCAGCGCTATTTGTGGAGTGGTGGTTACTGCAGGTTGTAGGCTTGTTGGAAGAGGTGGGTCTTCAGGCTCCTTTTGAAGGTTTCCATGGTCGACGAGAGTCTGATGTGTTGGGGTAGAGAGTTCCAGAGTAGGGGGGGATGCACGGGAGAAATCTTGTATGCGATTGTGGGAGGAAGAGATAAGAGGGGAGTAGAGAAGGAGATCTTGTGAGGATCGGAGGTTGCGTGCGGGTATGTAACGGGAGACTAGGTCAGAGATATATGGAGGAGACAGGTTGTGGATGGCTTTGTATGTCATGGTTAGGGTTTTGAACTGGAGTCTCTGAGCAATGGGGAGCCAGTGAAGAGATTGACAGAGAGGAGAGGCCGGGGAATAGCGGGGGGGCAGGTGAATTAGTCGGGCAGCAGAGTTTAGGATAGATTGGAGGGGTGCGAGAGTGTTAGAGGGAAGGCCACAGAGCAAGAGGTTGCAGTAGTCGAGGCGGGAGATGATGAGAGCGTGCACTAGTGTTTTTGCAGATTCATGGTTGAGGAATGTGCGGATCCAGGAGATATTCTTGAGTTGGAGTCGGCAGGAAGTGGAAAGGGCTTGGATATGTGGTTTGAAGGAGAGATCAGAGTCCAGGGTTACTCCAAGGCAGCGAGCTTGAGGGACTGGGGAGAGTGGACAGCCATTGACATTGATAGATAGGTCAGTTGGGGGGGGGGGTGAATGGGATGGCGGAAAGATGATGAATTCAGTGATGGAATAGATTGTGTCATGTGATGAGATGACGGGAGTAGTAGTAGGTGACCAGAAAACAGATATGACAGTCTCCTCTTCTCACCCTGCTGATTGGTCCATGAATCCATCATCTCTTCTTCTTCATCGATAACCTCAATCTTATTATCAATCAGATCTTCACCCTAAAAATAAAAATGTAAGATGGGCTCAGGTCCCATTACTTCATGGTCAGATGTTGTGGGGACTTCAGTGTCATCTACCTGATGATCCTCTGGGATGTTGTGATTCTCCTCTGGACAGTCCTGGGGATACAGAGGACGGGGACATCTCTCTGGTGGATTTCTCCTCCTGGATCCATCTGTGGAGACACAGAGACTGAATACATGACCTGCCGTGTATCTATCTATATTTGAGATCCGTCTCTCAGAACCGGTAATTCTAGGTTTATGTATCAGGGAATAAATTACATTGTTGTGGTCCTCACCCCCGGTACAGAGGTCCCAGCACATTGTGGCCTCAACTATGAAGTGATAATCAGCGAGGCCAAAGCCTAATGCTCTCGGAGGATGAGGACCCTGAGGAGAGGGACAGAGAAGACCCTCGTCAGTCAGATGGAGAAGCTGTACTAAAAAACACAACTTCTCCAAGTCTCGTCTCCACCAGGGACGGAACCACAGAGGAGCTGGAGAAAGCTCCACATTTCCATCTATCGGTTTCTTCTCTCCTAATTCACTGTATGGAGATTGAGGGAAGGACGGTGACCATTTACCAGTGATTGTATTTTGAGAGCCAAAAAGATACGAGTTAATGCGTTTTTAGTCCTTTTTAAATAGACATAAATCTCCACATCCGCCTCGATATAAACACTAAAATAGGCAGCAAGTGCTGAAAAGTTCTGCGTTTGTCTCTGAAGGAGGAAAAAAGGGCACATGTACGGCTGACAGATGAAGTCACAGAAACCAGAAGGACGGTGTTGTGGGGAGCACCCGGTACGCAGCGGTTAGTACCTATCAATGTGTAGAAAGGACAACTAGAGAGCCGGCACCGGGGTCATGGGCGCTTACTGATGCACACGGGGAGCCAAGGAGAGATTGTCTGGTCCGATGCCACAGAATCTGTTTAACCCAAAAAATATATTCAAAAAACAAAAAAACAAGTTTGGAATCGCTGTACCTGTTCTGACCTGGAAAATCGCCACAAGGTCGTTCTTACCGCCCAATAAATGCAAAGAAACAAAAAACAAAATATAAATGTGGAATTGCGTTTTGTTTTTTTTTCACTAACTGTCTCACCTCAGCTGGATTTTTTTTTTCCTGATTTCGGCACATTATATGGTAAAATGCACAATTTGTCCTGCGAAAAAAACACAAAACCCCAAACATCTGTGGATAGAAAATAAAAATGTTCTGGCTTATGGAAGAAGAGGAAAAAAAATGAAAAAAATGGAAATTTTCCCCAACAGGATGGGGTTGAAACATTGCTATTGACTCCTATGATTGCTGCCTCCTGTAGGTGGCGCTAGAGACCCCGTTCTCTGCATATCTTATTTCCCATGGGGCATTGCATGGCCTATAACTCTCCGTACTCAGAATCGCCGCTCTCCTCCAGGAGACACATTACCCCTATAGAGAGGAGTGCGCGGTGATCCGACCTTCTCCTCCAATACGGAAAGTTCTGTGCTTCTCCTCCTGCAGAGCGAGTGGTGAATAGACACGGGGGCTGGAGAACTGCTGGAGCCTCCATGTCAGGCTCTGGTGGGTGATCGGCTCCACCACGCTCCATCTTTATCTCAGGACTCGTGTTTCGGGGTCTGAGGGACGGTCCGATGCCGATATTTATCCAGGACTTTGTGCTCAGTACGGAGAAAGTGATTTGTCACAAAGAAGAAGAATGAACGGAGGAAACCAAGGAAGGTCACACAAGTGTCAGCCAAGAGGGAGGAGCCGGACGCCCGACCACGACTGATGACGACATTGAGCCTGAACCGATTCTGAGGGACGGACGAGCGACAGCGGATTAGGGGGGAAATCATCAGTAAATTAACCCCGACTCTGCTGAGTAACAATCCACGACAGACTCAGGTACCGAAAGATCTCACAGGAGAGAACGGACAGAAGCGCTGGGACATCTGCAGACAAAATGTGACCGATGCTCTAAGGAAGGTGAAAGATTCTGAAAGAAGCCGCCGAGGACGAAGACTCAAGACTGATGAAGACGACAGCGGAGAAACCGCGACTCACAGATCAGAAGAGAATAATCAGGGAATGAAAGCTGTGAGAAAATGTAGAGAAAACCAGAGCAAGTCTGGAGAAAACTCATCTACTATAGGACGAGGCCGAGAGACGTCATCACATCCACCGGAGCCAACAAGAGTCTCCTCTCACCTGGTGATGTCAGAGGCCGGAGCTCCTCCATCATCACCTCCTGGTACCGATCCTGGTGTCCTTCTAGATACTCCCACTCCTCCATGGAGAGATAGACAGCGACGTCCTGACACCTTATAGGAACCTGACAACAACGACACCGCCATTACCCAGAATCCTCCAGTGCCGTCCTGTATAATGTCCCAGCAGTCAGCTCTCCGGTCACCACCCAGAATCCTCCAGTGCTGTCCTGTATAATGTCCCAGCAGTCACCTCTCCGCTCATCACCCAGAATCCTCCAGTGCTGTCCTGTATAATGTCCCAGCAGTCACCTCTCCAGTCATCACCCAGAATCCTCCAGTGCTGTCCTGTATAATGTCCCAGCAGCCACCTCTCCGGTCATCACCCAGAATCCTCCAGTGCTGTCCTGTATAATGTCCCAGCAGTCACCTCTCCACTCATCACCCAGAATCCTTCAGTGCTGTCCTGTATAATGTCCCAGCAGTCACCTCTCCAGTCATCACCCAGAATCCTCCAGTGCCGTCCTGTATAATGTCCCAGCAGTCACCTCTCCGCTCATCACCCAGAATCCTCCAGTGCTGTCCTGTATAATGTCCCAGCAGTCACCTCTCCAGTCATCACCCAGAATCCTCCAGTGCCGTCCTGTATAATGTCCTAGCAGTCACACCTCCGCTCATCAACTAGAATCCTCCAATGCCGTCCTGTATAATGTCCCAGCAGTCACCTCTCCGCTCATCACCCAGAATCCTTCAGTGCTGTCCTGTATAATGTCCCAGCAGTCACATCTCCAGTCATCACCCAGAATCCTCCAGTGCCATCCTGTATAATGTCCCAGCAGTCACCTCTCCGCTCATCACCCAGAATCCTCCAGTTCAGTCCTGAATAATGTCCCAGCAGTCACCTCTCTGGTCATCACCCAGAATCCTCCAGTGCTGTCCTGAATAATGTCCCAGCAGTCACCTCTCCGGTCATCACCCAGAATCCTCCAGTGCTGTCCTGAATAATGTCCCAGCAGTCAGCTCTCCGGTCATCACCCAGAATCCTCCAGTGCTGTCCTGTATAATATCCCAGCAGTCACCTCTCCACTCATCACCCAGAATCCTCCAGTGCTATCCTGTATAATGTCCCAGCAGTCACCTCTCCGGACATCACCCAGAATCCTCCAGTGCTGTCCTGTATAATGTCCCAGTAGTCACCTCTCCGGTCATCACCCAGAATCCTCCAGTGCTCTCCTGTATAATGTCTCAGCAGTCACCTCTCCGGTCATCACCCAGAATCCTCCAGTGCTGTCCTGTATAATATCCCAGCAGTCACCTCTCCGGTCATCACCAAGAATCCTCCAGTGCTGTCCTGTGTAATGTCCTAGCTGTCACCTCTTCGGTCATCACCCAGAATCCTCCAGTGCTGTCCTGTATAATGTCCTAGCAGTCACCTCTTCGGTCATCACCCAGAATCCTCCAGTGCTGTCCTGTATAATATCCCAGCAGTCACCTCTCCGGTCATCACCCAGAATCCTCCAGTGCTGTCCTGTATAATGTTCCAGCAGTCACCTCTCCGGTCATCACCCAGAATCCTCCAGTGCTATGTTGTATAATATCCCAGCAGTCACCTCTCCGGTTATCACCCAGAATCCTCCAGTGCTGTCCTGTATAATATCCCAGCAGTCATCTCTCCAGTCATCACCCAGAATCCTCCAGTGCTGTCCTGTATAATGTTCCAGCAGTCACCTCTCCGCTCATCACCCAGAATCCTCCAGTGCTGTCCTGTATAATATCCCAGCAGTCACCTCTCCGGTCATCACCCAGAATCCTCCAGTGCTGTCCTGTATAATGTCCCTGCAGTCACGTCTCTGCTCATCACCCAGAATCCTCCAGTGCTGTCCTGTATAATGTTCCAGCAGTCACCTCTCCGCTCATCACCCAGAATCCTCCAGTGCTGTCCTGTATAATATCCCAGCAGTCACCTCTCCGGTCATCACCCAGAATCCTCCAGTGCTGTCCTGTATAATGTCCCTGCAGTCACGTCTCTGCTCATCACCCAGAATCCTCCAGTGCTGTCCTGTATAATGTCCCAGCAGTCACCTCTCTGCTCATCACCCAGAATCCTCCAGTGCTGTCCTGTATAATGTCCCAGCAGTCACCTCTCCGCTCAGCAGCTCAATCATCTTGTTGCTGAGCTCTAGGATCTTCCTCTTCCTCTCATGTATCGGGGGGTGCGGGGGAGGCTCTGTGATGGGGTCCGGGCTCCGCCCTCCTGACTCCTGGAGATGGATGATGGGAGTCACACCCTCCCCCGGTGTCTTCCTCACTATTGTGTAATCCTGTGTATGGAGAGAGACACTTAGGGAGAAGAATTCCTTCCCGACTCCAGATCTGACAATCAGTAGAAATCCCGGGATCAATAACCGTCTCCAGTAATCTGGGGCCATAACCTGGAATATTATTACACTCAGGACAGACATCCAGGCCCCTCTACAGCTCTTATAGGGAATCCCCATGACAACTCCTCCTGGCAGAGAGCTGCACACAATCACTGCTCTTACAGTAAAGAATCCTTCTCTTCCTCTTCTGGATTTCCTCTTCCTGATGTCGGACTTGTTACATAACACAATAAAGCTGATAGAAATGTAGAGGAGTTACCTCTCCGCTCAGCAGGGAGATGATCTCCAGGGTGAAGTGTAATAATCTTCTGGTGGTCTCGTCCTCGTCCATCCTCGGGGTCATTCAGGAGAAGGAGGGATGAACACTGGATCAGCTGGAGGGATCTCGTCCTGCCGGCTTCTTCATGATAAAGGAGAAGATGGAGATCACAGGGGACGATATAACGACAATCACTGAATTCTGCTCCAAATATCCGACATTTATCAGGAAGAATCTGGAGGAAAAGCCACAAACTCCACCGAGGCCTCCTCCGCCGACCTGACCGCTCATTATCAGCCTCGTAGGAGGACAGTCACCGTAGTAACTACACCTCCAGCGGAGGATGGTCACTGTGGTAACTACACCTCCAGCGGGGGACGGTCACCGTGGTAACTAAACCTCCAGGGGAGGACGGTCACCGTGGTATCTAAACCTCCAGGGGAGGACGGTCACCGTGGTATCTAACCCTCCAGGGGAGGACGGCCATCGTGGTAACTAAACCTCCAGGGGAGGACGGTCACCGTGGTAACTAAACCTCCAAGGGAGGACGGTCACCGTGGTAACTAAACCTCCAGCAGAGGACGGTCACCGTGGAAACTACACCACCAGCAGAGGACTGTCACCATGGTAACTACACCGCCAACAGGGGACGGTCACAGTGGTAACTACACCTCCAGCGGACGGTCACCGTGGTAACTACACCTCCAGCGGGGGACGGTCACCGTGGTAACTACACCTCCAGCGGGGGGACGGTCACCGTGGTAACTACACTGCCAGCAGAGGACGGTCACCGTGGTTACTCCACCTCCAGTGGGGGCGGTCACCGTAGTTACTCCACCTCCAGCGGGGGACGGTCACCGTGGTAACTACACCTCCAGCGGGGGAAGGTCACAGTGGTAACTACACCTCCAGCGGAGGACGGTCACCGTGGTAACTACACCGCCAGCGGAGGAAGGTCACCGTGGTAACTACACCGCCAGTGGAGGACGGTCACCGTGGTAACTACACATCCAGCAGGGACGGTCACCGTGGTAACTCCACCTCCAGCGGGGACGGTCACCGTGGTAACTACACCTCCAGCGGGGGACGGTCACCGTGGTAACTACACCTCCAGCGGGGGACGGTCACTGTGGTAACTCCACCTCCAGCGGGGGACGGTCACCGTGGTAACTCCACCTCCAGCGGAGGTGGTCACCGTGGTAACTCCAACTCCAGCGGGGGCGGTCACCGTGGTAACTCCAACTCCAGCGGGGGCGGTCACCGTGGTAACTCCAACTCCAGCGGGGGCGGTCACCGTGGTAACTCCAACTCCAGCGGGGGACGGTCACCGTGGTAACTCCAACTCCAGCGGGGGACGGTCACCGTGGTAACTCCACCTCCAGCGGGGGACGGTCACCGTGGTAACTCCACCTCCAGCGGGGGACGGTCACCGTGGTAACTCCACCTCCAGCGGGGGACGGTCACCGTGGTAACTCCACCTCCAGGGGGGGACGGTCACCGTAGTAACTCCACCTCCAGCGGGGGACGGTCACCGTGGTAACTCCACCTCCAGCGGGGGACGGTCACCGTAGTAACTCCACCTCCAGCGGGGGACGGTCACCGTGGTAACTCCACCTCCAGCGGGGGACGGTCACCGTGGTAACTCCAGCGGGGGACGGTCACCGTGGTAACTCCACCTCCAGCGGGGGCGGTGAGGTGAGGAGGAGCCGCTGCACATCCCCCATACAACACTGAGGAGCCGCAGTCACATGGAGCAGGAGCCTCCACAGGAACAGCTCTGATCTCACCCCAACACTCTCCTCTCACAGATTCACCACAAACCCTCCCTGTAATCTCACCGGAATGGCGGGAAGCGGAAACCTGCTGCTGGCTGATACCAGAGAGCAAGAGCTGCGCACAACCAGGACGGAGCTGCTGCACTGAGAGCGGGAGGACCTGTGGTGACGTCACCGCCATGTGATCAGGGGGCGGGGCTCAGGAGAGCAGTGGTGAAGGACCTGTGGTGACGTCACCGACATGTGATCAGTGGGCGGGGCTCAGGAGAGAAGTGAAGGCCATGTGATGTGATGACGTCACCGCAGCTCCTCCCGCTCGGTGTAGGTCTGTGTTGCGCTCTGTTGCTCTCTGGTGTCAGCCCCAGTGGTGATGGATGGAGTCACAGCGGAGGCTGCTGTCTGTGTACAGGGCGGGGACTCCAGCACTGAGCCCTCAGCATGTGGGGCCCCGGGCCACGAACAAGACACCCCTCCTCAGCGCTCAGACCACGCCCCTCATCAGAGCTCCGCCTACGCCCCCTCCTCAGAGCTCCGCCCACGCCCCTAAGTGTTCCGCCCACGCCCCCTCCTCAGAGCTCCGCCCACGCCCCCTCCTCAGGGCTCCGCCCACATCCATCCTCAGAGCTCCGCCCACGCCCCCTCCTCAGAGCTCCGCCCACGCCCCCTCCTCACAGCTCCGCCCACGCCCCCTCCTTAGAGCTCCGCCCACGCCCCCTCCTCAGAGCTCCGCCCACGCCCCCTCCTCAGGGCTCCGCCCACCTCCATCCTCAGAGCTCCGCCCATGCCCCCTCCTCAGAGCTCCGCCCACGCCCCCTCCTCACAGCTCCGCCCACGCCCCCTCCTCAGAGCTCCGCCCACGCCCCCTCCTCACAGCTCCGCCCACGCCCCCTCCTTAGAGCTCCGCCCACGCCCCCTCCTCAGAGCTCCGCCCACGCCCCTCCTCAGAGCTCCGCCCACGCCCCTCCTCAGAGCTCCGCCCACGCCCCTCCTCAGAGCTCCGCCCACTCATCAGAGCTCCGCCTACTCCTCAGAGCTCCGCCCACTCATCAGAGCTCCGCCCCCTCTTCGGTGTCACTGCAGAGGTGAGGAGATGGAGTTCCTGCATTGAGGCTCCTGTGCACACAGCGCGGTCTATAAGGACGAGTCCTACAGCCGCTCCATACTGGTTATACTGAGGGGGCGTCACACAGGGGGCCAGCACTAATCAGGGGGCTTCTAAGGCGATTGCTCACTCTATCTATCTCTCTGGAGGACATACTGTGCGGCTGTATAAGGGGCTGTGCACACGGGCAGTAATGGCGGCATGTGGGAGGGATATGGGGGTGCTGGCTGTATTTGGAGGTACATGGGGTGCTGGCTGTATTTGGAGGTACATGGGGTGCTGGCTGTATTTGGAGGTACATGGGGTGCTGGCTGTATTTGGGAGGTACATGGGGTGCTGGCTGTATTTGGGAGGTACATGGGGTGCTGGCTGTATTTGGGAGGTACACGGGGTACTGGCTGTATTTGGGAGGTACATGGGGTGTTGGCTGTATTTGGAGGTACATGGGGTGCTGGCTGTATTTGGGAGGTACATGGGGTGCTGGCTGTATTTGGGAGGTACATGGGGTGCTGGCTGTATTTGGGAGGTACATGGGGTGCTGGCTGTATTTGGGAGGTACATGGGGTGCTGGCTGTATTTGGGAGGTACATGGGGTGCTGGCTGTATTTGGGAGGTACATGGAGTGCTGGCTGTATTTGGAGGTACATGGGGTGCTGGCTGTATTTGGAGGTACATGGGGTGCTGGCTGTATTTGGAGGTACATGGGGTGCTGGCTGTATTTGGGAGGTACATGGGGTGCTGGCTGTATTTGGGAGGTACATGGGGTGCTGGCTGTATTTGGAGGTACATGGGGTGCTGGCTGTATTTGGGAGGTACATGGGGTGCTGGCTGTATTTGGGAGGTACATGGGGTGTTGGCTGTATTTGGGAGGTACATGGGGTGCTGGCTGTATTTGGGGGGTACATGGGGTGTTGGCTGTATTTGGGAGGTACATGGGGTGCTGGCTGTATTTCGGAGGTACATGGGGTGCTGGCTGTATTTGGAGGTACATGGGGTGCTGGCTGTATTTGGGGGGTACATGGGGTGCTGGCTGTATTTGGGAGGTACATCGGGTGTTGGCTGTATTTGGGAGGTACATGGGATGCTGGCTGTATTTGGGAGGTACATGGGGTGTTGGCTGTATTTGGGAGGTACATGGGATGCTGGCTGTATTTGGAGGTACATGGGGTGTTGGCTGTATTTGGGAGGTACATGGGATGCTGGCTGTATTTGGAGGTACATGGGGTGCTGGCTGTATTTGGGAGGTACATGGGGTGCTGGCTGTATTTGGGGGGTACATGGGGTGCTGGCTGTATTTGGGAGGTACATGGGGTGTTGGCTGTATTTGGGAGGTACATGGGGGTGCTGGCTGTATTTGGGAGGTACATGAGGTGTTGGCTGTATTTGGGAGGTACATGGGGTGTTGGCTGTATTTGGGGGTACATGGGGTGTTGGCTGTATTTGGGAGGTACATGGGGTGTTGGCTGTATTTGGGGGTACATGAGGTGCTGGCTGTATTTGGGAGGTACATGGGGTGTTGGCTGTATTTGGGAGGTACATGGGGTGCTGGCTGTATTTGGGAGGTACATGGGGTGCTGGCTGTATTTGGGAGGTACATGGGGTGCTGGCTGTATTTGGGAGGTACATGGGGTGTTGGCTGTATTTGGGAGGTACATGGGGTGCTGGCTGTATTTGGGGGGTACACGGGGTGCTGGCTGTATTTGGGAGGTACATGGGGTGCTGGCTGTATTTGGGAGGTACATGGGGTGCTGGCTGTATATGGGAGGTACATGGGGTGCTGGCTGTATTTGGGAGGTACATGGGGTGTTGGCTGTATTTGGGAGGTACATGGGGTGTTGGCTGTATTTGGGGGTACATGGGGTGCTGGCTGTATTTGGGAGGTACATGGGGTGTTGGCTGTATTTGGGAGGTACATGGGGTGCTGGCTGTATTTGGGAGGTACATGGGGTGCTGGCTGTATTTGGGAGGTACACGGGGTGCTGGCTGTATTTGGGAGGTACACGGGGTGTTGGCTGTATTTGGGAGGTACACGGGGTGTTGGCTGTATTTGGGAGGTACACGGGGTGTTGGCTGTATTTGGGAGGTACACGGGGTGTTGGCTGTATTTGGGAGGTACACGGGGTGTTGGCTGTATTTGGGAGGTACATGGGGTGCTGGCTGTATTTGGGAGGTACACGGGGTGCTGGCTGTATTTGGGAGGTACACGGGGTGCTGGCTGTATTTGGGAGGTACACGGGGTGTTGGCTGTATTTGGGAGGTACATGGGGTGATGGCTGTATTTGGGAGGTACATGGGGTGCTGGCTGTATTTGGGAGGTACATGGGGTGCTGGCTGTATTTGGGAGGTACACGGGGTGCTGGCTGTATATGGGAGGTACACGGGGTGCTGGCTGTATTTGGGAGGTACATGGGGTGCTGGCTGTATTTGGGAGGTACATGGGGTGCTGGCTGTATTTGGGAGGTACATGGGGTGCTGGCTGTATATGGGAGGTACATGGGGTGCTGGCTGTATATGGGAGGTACATGGGGTGCTGGCTGTATTTGGGAGGTACATGGGGTGCTGGCTGTATTTGGGAGGTACATGGGGTGCTGGCTGTATATGGGAGATACATGGGGTGCTGGCTGTATTTGGGAGGTACACGGGGTGCTGGCTGTATTTGGGAGGTACATGGGGTGCTGGCTGTATTTGGGAGGTACATGGGGTGCTGGCTGTATGCGGGGTACATGGGGTGCTGGCTGTATTTGGGAGGTACATGGGGTACTGGCTGTATTTGGGAGGTACATGGGGTGTTGGCTGTATTTGGGAGGTACATGGGGTGTTGGCTGTATTTGGGAGGTACACGGGGTGCTGGCTGTATTTGGGAGGTACATGGGGTGCTGGCTGTATTTGGGAGGTACGTGGGGTGCTGGCTGTATTTGGGAGGTACGTGGGGTGCTGGCTGTATTTGGGAGGTACGTGGGGTGCTGGCTGTATTTGGGAGGTACATGGGGTGTTGGCTGTATTTGGGAGGTACATGGGGTGTTGGCGGTATTTGGGAGGTACATGGGGTGCTGGCTGTATTTGGGAGGTACATGGGGTGCAGGCTGTATAGGGGGTACATGGGGTGTTGGCTGTATTTGGGAGGTACATGGGGTGTTGGCTGTATTTGGGAGGTACATGGGGTGCTGGCTGTATTTGGGAGGTACATGGGGTGCAGGCTGTATTTGGGGGGTACATGGGGTGCTGGCTGTATTTGGGAGGTACATGGGGTGCTGGCTGTATCTGGGAGGTACACGGGGTGTTGACTGTATCTGGGAGGTACATGGGGTGCTGGCTGTATATGGGGGGTACATGGGGTGCTGGCTGTATATGGGGGGTACATGGGGTGCTGGCTGTATTTGGGAGGTACATGGGGTGCTGGCTGTATATGGGGGGTACATGGGGTGCTGGCTGTATTTGGGAGGTACATGGGGTGCTGGCTGTGTGATAGAGCGCCACAAAGTAGGGGAAAATAAGTGCTCCTTAGTGGAGCTGAAGGTTCAGTAAGGGCACAGTATGGGAGACAGTGTATACGATGGGACATTGTGTAGGCACAGTATGGAGGGAGTACAGTGTGGAGATGGGGCACAGTATGGGAGGCAGTGTATACGAAGGGACATTGTGTAGGCACAGTGTGGAGGGAGTACAGTGTGGAGATGGGGCACAGTATGGGAGGCACTGTATACGGAGGGACATTGTGTAGGCACAGTATGGAGGGAGTACAGTGTGGAGATGGGGCACAGTATGGGAGGCAGTGTATATGGAGGGACATTGTGTAGGCACAGTATGGACGGGGTACAGTGTGGAGATGGGGCACAGTATGGGAGGCAGTGTATACGGAGGGACATTGTGTAGGCACAGTATGGAGGGAGTACAGTGTGGAGATGGGGCACAGTATAGGAGGCAGTGTATACGGAGGGACATTGTGTAGGCACAGTATAGAGGGAGTACAGTGTGGAGATGGGGCACAGTATGGGAGGCAGTGTATACGGAGGGACACTGTGTAGGCACAGTATGGAGGGAGTACAGTGTGGAGATGGGGCACAGTATGGGAGGCAGTGTATACGGAGGGACATTGTGTAGGCACAGTATGGAGGGAGTACAGTGTGGAGAGGGGGCACAGTATGGGAGGCAGTGTATACGGAGGGACATTGTGTAGGCACAGTATGGAGGGAGTACAGTGTGGAGATGGGGCACAGTATGGGAGGCAGTGTATACGGAGGGACATTGTGTAGGCACAGTATGGAGGGAGCACAGTGTGGAGATGGGGCACAGTATGGGAGGCAGTGTATACGGAGGGACATTGTGTAGGCACAGTATGGGAGGCAGTGTATATGGAGGGACATTGTGTAGGCACAGTATGGAGGGGGTACAGTGTGGAGATGGGGCACAGTATGGGAGGCAGTGTATATGGAGGGACATTGTGTAGGCACAGTATGGAGGAATCACAGTGTGGAGAGGGGGCACAGTATGGGAGGCAGTGTATGCGGAGGGACATTGTGTAGGTACAATATGGAGGGAGTACAGTGTGGAGATGGGGCACAGGATGGGAGGCAGTGTATACGGAGGGACATTGTGTAGGCACAGTATGGAGGGAGTACAGTGTGGAGATGGGGCACAGTATGGGAGGCAGTGTATACGGAGGGACATTGTGTAGGCACAGTATGGAGGGAGTACAGTGTGGAGATGGGGCACAGTATGGGAGGCAGTGTATACGGAGGGACATTGTGTAGGCACAGTATGGAGGGAGTACAGTGTGGACAGGGGGCACAGTATGGGAGGCAGTGTATACGGAGGGACATTGTGTAGGCACAGTATGGAGGGAGTACAGTGTGGAGATGGGGCACAGTATGGGAGGCAGTGTATACGGAGGGACATTGTGTAGGCACAGTATGGAGGGAGTACAGTGTGGAGATGGGGCACAGTATGGGAGGCAGTGTATACGATGGGACATTGTGTAGGCACAGTATGGAGGGAGTACAGTGTGGAGATGGGGCACAGTATGGGAGGCAGTGTATACGGAGGGACATTGTGTAGGCACAGTATGGAGGGAGTACAGTGTGGAGATGGGGCACAGTATGGGAGGCAGTGTATACGGAGGGACATTGTGTAGGCACAGTATGGAGGGAGCACAGTGTGGAGATGGGGCACAGTATGGGAGGCAGTGTATACGGAGGGACATTGTATAGGCACAGTATGGGAGGCAGTGTATATGGAGGGACATTGTGTAGGCACAGTATGGAGGGGGTACAGTGTGGAGATGGGGCACAGTATGGGAGGCAGTGTATACGGAGGGACATTGTGTAGGCACAGTATGGAGGGATCACAGTGTGGAGAGGGGGCACAGTATGGGAGGCAGTGTATGCGGAGGGACATTGTGTAGGTACAATATGGAGGGAGTACAGTGTGGAGATGGGGCACAGGATGGGAGGCAGTGTATACGGAGGGACATTGTGTAGGCACAGTATGGAGGGAGTACAGTGTGGAGATGGGGCACAGTATGGGAGGCAGTGTATACGGAGGGACATTGTGTAGGCACAGTATGGAGGGAGTACAGTGTGGAGATGGGGCACAGTATGGGAGGCAGTGTATACGGAGGGACATTGTGTAGGTACAATATGGAGGGAGTACAGTGTGGAGATGGGGCACAGTATGGGAGGCAGTGTATACGGAGGGACATTGTGTAGGCACAGTATGGAGGGAGTACAGTGTGGAGATGGGGCACAGTATGGGAGGCAGTGTATACGGAGGGACATTGTGTAGGCACAGTATGGAGGGAGTACAGTGTGGAGAGGGGGCACAGTATGGGAGGCAGTGTATACGGAGGGACATTGTGTAGGCAGAGTATGGAGGGAGTACAGTGTGGAGATGGGGCACAGTATGGGAGGCAGTGTATACGGAGGGACATTGCGTAGGCACATTATGGAGGGAGTACAGTGTGGAGATGGGGAACAGTATGGGAGGCAATGTATACGGAGGGACATTGTGTAGGCACAGTATGGAGGTAGTACAGTGTGGAGATGGGGCACAGTATGGGAGGCAGTGTATACGGAGGGACATTGTGTAGGCACAGTATGGAGGGAGTACAGTGTGGACAGGGGGCACAGTATGGGAGGCAGTGTATACGGAGGGACATTGTGTAGGCACAGTATGGAGGGAGTACAGTGTGGAGAGGGGGCACAGTATGGGAAGCACTGTATATGGAGGGACATTGTGTAGGCACAGTATGGAGGGAGTACAGTGTGGAGAGGGCACAGTATGGGAGGCAGTGTATACGGAGGGACATTGTGTAGGCACAGTATGGAGGGAGTACAGTGTGGACAGGGGGCACAGTATGGGAGGCAGTGTATACGGAGGGACATTGTGTAGGCACAGTATGGAGGGAGTACAGTGTGGAGATGGGGCACAGTATTGGAGTCAGTGTATACGGAGGGACATTGTGTAGGCACAGTATGGAGGGAGTACAGTGTGGAGATGGGGCACAGTATGGGAGGCAGTGTATACGATGGGACATTGTGTAGGCACAGTATGGAGGGAGTACAGTGTGGAGATGGGGCACAGTATGGGAGGCAGTGTATACGGAGGGACATTGTGTAGGCACAGTATGGAGGGAGTACAGTGTGGAGATGGGGCACAGTATGGGAGGCAGTGTATACGGAGGGACATTGTGTAGGCACAGTATGGAGGGAGTACAGTGTGGACAGGGGGCACAGTATGGGAGGCAGTGTATACGGAGGGACATTGTGTAGGCACAGTATGGAGGGAGTACAGTGTGGAGATGGGGCACAGTATGGGAGGCAGTGTATACGGAGGGACATTGTGTAGGCACAGTATGGAGGGAGTACAGTGTGGAGATGGGGCACAGTATGGGAGGCAGTGTATACGGAGGGACATTGTGTAGGCACAGTATGGAGGGAGTACAGTGTGGACAGGGGGCACAGTATGGGAGGCAGTGTATACGGAGGGACATTGTGTAGGCACAGTATGGAGGGAGTACAGTGTGGAGATGGGGCACAGTATGGGAGGCAGTGTATACGGAGGGACATTGTGTAGGCACAGTATGGAGGGAGTACAGTGTGGAGATGGGGCACAGTATGGGAGGCAGTGTATACGGCGGGACATTGTGTAGGCACAGTATGGAGGGAGTACAGTGTGGAGATGGGGCACAGTATGGGAGGCACTGTATACGGAGGGACATTGTGTAGGCACAGTATGGAGGGAGTACAGTGTGGAGATGGGGCACATTATGGGAGGCACTGTATACGGAGGGACATTGTGTAGGCACAGTATGGAGGGAGTACAGTGTGGAGATGGGGCACAGTATGGGAGGCAGTGTATACGGAGGGACATTGTGTAGGCACAGTGTGGAGAGGGGGCACAGTATGGGAGGCAGTGTATGCGGAGGGACATTGTGTAGGCACAGTATGGAGGGAGCACAGTGTGGAGAGGGGGCACAGTATGGGAGGCAGTGTATGCGGAGGGACATTGTGTAGGTACAATATGGAGCGAGTACAGTGTGGAGATGGGACACAGTATGGGAGGCAGTGTATACGGAGGGTCATTGTGTAGGCACAGTATGGAGGGAGCACAGTGTGGAGAGGGGGCACAGTATGGGAGGCAGTGTATGCGGAGGGACATTGTGTAGGTACAATATGGAGGGAGTACAGTGTGGAGATGGGGCACAGTATGGGAGGCAGTGTATACGGAGGGACATTGTGTAGGCACAGTATGGAGGGAGTACAGTGTGGAGATGGGGCACAGTATGGGAGGCAGTGTATACGGAGGGACATTGTGTAGGCACAGTATGGAGGGAGTACAGTGTGGAGATGCGGCACAGTATGGGAGGCAGTGTATATGGAGGGACATTGTGTAGGCACAGTATGGATGGGGTACAGTGTGGAGATGGGGCACAGTATGGGAGGCAGTGTATACGGAGGGACATTGTGTAGGCACAGTATGGAGGGAGTACAGTGTGGAGATGGGGCACAGTATAGGAGGCAGTGTATACGGAGGGACATTGTGTAGGCACAGTATAGAGGGAGTACAGTGTGGAGATGGGGCACAGTATGGGAGGCAGTGTATACGGAGGGACACTGTAGGCACAGCATGGAGGCAGTACAGTGTGGAGATGGGGCACAGTATGGGAGGCAGTGTATACGGAGGGACATTGTGTAGGCACAGTATGGAGGGAGTACAGTGTGGAGAGGGGGCACAGTATGGGAGGCAGTGTATACGGAGGGACATTGTGTAGGCACAGTATGGAGGGAGTACAGTGTGGAGATGGGGCACAGTATGGGAGGCAGTGTATACGGAGGGACATTGTGTAGGCACAGTATGGAGGGAGTACAGTGTGGAGATGGGGCACAGTATGGGAGGCAGTGTATACGGAGGGACATTGTGTAGGCACAGTATGGAGGGAGTACAGTGTGGACAGGGGGCACAGTATGGGAGACAGTGTATACGGAGGGACATTGTGTAGGCACAGTATGGAGGGAGTACAGTGTGGAGATGGGGCACAGTATGGGAGGCAGTGTATACGGAGGGACATTGTGTAGGCACAGTATGGAGGGAGTACAGTGTGGAGATGGGGCACAGTATGGGAGGCAGTGTATATGGAGGGACATTGTGTAGGCACAGTATGGAGGGGGTACAGTGTGGAGATGGGGCACAGTATGGGAGGCAGTGTATACGGAGGGACATTGTGTAGGCACAGTATGGAGGGATCACAGTGTGGAGAGGGGGCACAGTATGGGAGGCAGTGTATGCGGAGGGACATTGTGTAGGTACAATATGGAGGGAGTACAGTGTGGAGATGGGGCACAGTATGAGAGGCAGTGTATACGGAGGGACATTGTGTAGGCACAGTATGGAGGGAGTACAGTGTGGAGATGGGGCACAGTATGGAGGCAGTGTATACGGAGGGACATTGTGTAGGCACAGTATGGAGGGAGTACAGTGTGGAGATGGGGCACAGTATGGAGGCAGTGTATACGGAGGGACATTGTGTAGGCACAGTATGGAGGGAGTACAGTGTGGAGATGGGGCACAGGATGGGAGGCAGTGTATACGGAGGGACATTGTGTAGGCACAGTATGGAGGGAGTACTGTGTGGAGATGGGGCACAGTATGGGAGGCAGTGTATACGGAGGGACATTGTGTAGGCACAGTATGGAGGGAGTACAGTGTGGAGATGGGGCACAGTATGGAGGCAGTGTATACGGAGGGACATTGTGTAGGCACAGTATGGAGGGAGTACAGTGGAGATGGGGCACAGGATGGGAGGCAGTGTATACGGAGGGACATTGTGTAGGCACAGTATGGAGGGAGTACAGTGTGGAGATGGGGCACAGTATGGGAGGCAGTGTATACGGAGGGACATTGTGTAGGCACAGTATGGAGGGAGTACAGTGTGGAGATGGGGCACAGTATGGGAGGCAGTGTATACGGAGGGACATTGTGTAGGTACAATATGGAGGGAGTACAGTGTGGAGATGGGGCACAGTATGGGAGGCAGTGTATACGGAGGGACATTGTGTAGGCACAGTATGGAGGGAGTACAGTGTGGAGAGGGGGCACAGTATGGGAGGCAGTGTATACGGAGGGACATTGTGTAGGCACAGTATGGAGGGAGTACAGTGTGGAGAGGGGGCACAGTATGGGAGGCAGTGTATACGGAGGGACATTGTGTAGGCAGAGTATGGAGGGAGTACAGTGTGGAGATGGGGCACAGTATGGGAGGCAGTGTATACGGAGGGACATTGCGTAGGCACAGTATGGAGGGAGTACAGTGTGGAGATGGGGCACAGTATGGGAGGCAATGTATACGGAGGGACATTGTGTATGCACAGTATGGAGGTAGTACAGTGTGGAGATGGGGCACAGTATGGGAGGCAGTGTATACGGAGGGACATTGTGTAGGCACAGTATGGAGGGAGTACAGTGTGGACAGGGGGCACAGTATGGGAGGCAGTGTATACGGAGGGACATTGTGTAGGCACAGTATGGAGGGAGTACAGTGTGGAGAGGGGGCACAGTATGGGAAGCACTGTATACGGAGGGACATTGTGTAGGCACAGTATGGAGGGAGTACAGTGTGGAGAGGGTGCACAGTATGGGAGGCAGTGTATACGGAGGGACATTGTGTAGGCACAGTATGGAGGGAGTACAGTGTGGAGATGGGGCACAGTATTTGAGGCAGTGTATATGGAGGGACATTGTGTAGGCACAGTATGGAGGGAGTACAGTGTGGAGATGGGGCACAGTATGGGAGGCAGCGTATACGGAATGACATTGTGTAGGCACAGTATGGAGGGAGTACAGTGTGGAGATGGGGCACAGTATGGGAGGCAGTGTATACGTAGGGACATTGTGTAGGCACAGTATGGAGGGAGTACAGTGTGGAGATGGGGCACAGTATGGGAGGCAGTGTATACGGAGGGACATTGTGTAGGCACAGTATGGAGGGAGTACAGTGTGGACAGGGGGCACAGTATGGGAGGCAGTGTGTACGGAGGGACATTGTGTAGGCACAGTATGGAGGGAGTACAGTGTGGAGATGGGGCACAGTATGGGAGGCAGTGTATACGGAGGGACATTGTGTAGGCACAGTATGGAGGGAGTACAATGTATAGATGGGACACAGTATGGGAGGTAGTGTATACGGAGGGACATTGTGTAGGTACTGTATGGAGGGAGTACAGTATGGAGAGGGGGCATTGTGGGGAGGGGCACTGCAGGGGAGGAGTCCTGAGGAGATAATTTGCATATTCCCACTGCATTTTGGGGTAAGTGAAGAGTCTCCGCAAGCTCAAAGAACACTGGATTTTGGCTGTTGGAGCTGAAAAGAGGATATCGGTAAACCAGGGGAGGAGTCCTGAGGAGATAATTTGCATATTCCCACTGCATTTTGGGGTAAGTGAAGAGTCTCCGCGAGCTCAAAGAACACTGGATTTTGGCTGTTGGAGCTGAAAAGAGGACATCGGTAAACCAGGGGAGGAATCCTGAGGAGATAATTTGCATATTCCCACTGCATTTTGGGGTAAGTGAAGAGTCTCCGCGAGCTCAAAGAACACTGGATTTTGGCTGTTGGAGCTGAAAAGAGGATATCGATAAACCAGGGGAGGAGTCCTGAGGAGATAATTTGCATATTCCCACTGCATTTTGGGGTAAGTGAAGAGTCCCCGCGAGCTCAAAGAACACTGGATTTTGGCTGTTGGAGCTGAAAAGAGGACATCGGTAAACCAGGGGAGGAATCCTGAGGAGATAATTTGCATATTCCCACTGCATTTTGGGGTAAGTGAAGAGTCTCCGCGAGCTCAAAGAACACTGGATTTTGGCTGTTGGAGCTGAAAAGAGGACATCGGTAAACCAGGGGAGGAGTCCTGAGGAGATAATTTGCATATTCCCACTGCATTTTGGGGTAAGTGAAGAGTCTCCGCGAGCTCAAAGAACACTGGATTTTGGCTGTTGGAGCTGAAAAGAGGACATCGGTAAACCAGGGGAGGAGTCCTGAGGAGATAATTTGCATATTCCCACTGCATTTTGGGGTAAGTGAAGAGTCTCCGCGAGCTCAAAGAACACTGGATTTTGGCTGTTGGAGCTGAAAAGAGGACATCGGTAAACCAGGGGAGGAGTCCTGAGGAGATAATTTGCATATTCCCACTGCATTTTGGGGTAAGTGAAGAGTCTCCGCGAGCTCAAAGAACACTGGATTTTGGCTGTTGGAGCTGAAAAGAGGACATCGGTAAACCAGGGGAGGAGTCCTGAGGAGATAATTTGCATATTCCCACTGCATTTTGGGGTAAGTGAAGAGTCTCCGCGAGCTCAAAGAACACTGGATTTTGGCTGTTGGAGCTGAAAAGAGGACATCGGTAAACCAGGGGAGGAGTCCTGAGGAGATATTTTGCATATTCCCACTGCATTTTGGGGTAAGTGAAGAGTCTCCGCGAGCTCAAAGAACACTGGATTTTGGCTGTTGGAGCTGAAAAGAGGACATCGGTAAACCAGGGGAGGAGTCCTGAGGAGATAATTTGCATATTCCCACTGCATTTTGGGGTAAGTGAAGAGTCTCCGCGAGCTCAAAGAACACTGGATTTTGGCTGTTGGAGCTGAAAAGAGGACATCGGTAAACCAGGGGAGGAGTCCTGAGGAGATAATTTGCATATTCCCACTGCATTTTGGGGTAAGTGAAGAGTCTCCGCGAGCTCAAAGAACACTGGATTTTGGCTGTTGAAGCTGAAAAGAGGACATCGGTAAACCGCGCGCCAGTAGGCGCGCGCAATTTGAAGCTTTTTTTTAAGCTTTTTTCACTGTTTTCAGAACATTAACAATAAGAACATGGAAGAGTCCAGGAGCCATTTGGTGAGCTGCATTTCCTGCTACATGTTCACAGACTTGCCAGTGGAAAAGCCAAACTTCACATGCCAGAAATGCAAGCTTGTGTCCCTGTTGGAGGAAAAGTTGCGAAATCTAGAAGAGAGGTTAACTACCTTGAAAATCATTAAGGAAGGTGAAGAGTTCTTAGACAGAGCAGAATTATCTCTTCATGATTCAGAAAGAGAAGAAATTCGAACTGCACCTGACGAAACAGAGGAATGGAAGCATGTGACCCACAGAAGCAGGAGGATCGAGAGGCAGTCAGCACCCATACTGCTCAGGAACCAGTACCAGGCTCTCACGCAGGAGAACAATGAAGAAATACAGCAAAATAAGACTTTGCCAGCAATGAATAACCTTGTAAGCCCTCAGAATCCTCCTGGATGGAGAAAGAAGAATGTTGTGAAGAAAAAACGGAGAGTGGTGGTCATGGGGGATTCCCTGTTAAGAGGAACAGAGGCCGCTATCTGCAGACCAGACATAACCTCAAGAGAAATGTGCTGTCTTCCAGGAGCAAAAATTAAAGATGTGTCTGACAGGATATCAAGACTCTTCAGACCTACAGATCACTATCCATTCCTGCTAATACATGTGGGGACAAATGACACCGCAAGAAAGGACCTGGAAACCATCTGCAGTGACTTTGAAGACTTAGGCAAGAAAGTGAAAGAATTGGGAGCGCAAGTGGTCTTCTCATCCATCCTCCCAGTGGATGGCCATGGAACAATGAGGTGGAATAAGATTCTACAGGTGAACAACTGGCTACGTCGATGGTGCCGTCAACAAGGATTTGGATTTCTGGATCACGGAATGAATTACCTATACGATGGACTACTTGCTAGAGATGGGGTGCACCTTACGAAGACTGGAAAACATGTATTTGGAAGTCGCCTTGCTACACTCATCAGAAGAGCTTTAAACTAGAACAATGTGGGAAGGGAAGCAAAAGGCCAGAAAAAGCCATACAGCTGACAAATACTATTGAGATCTCTGCTACTGGAAGTGGAAAGGAAGAACAAAGACAAAACAATTTAAATAATAAAAATATGGGAGGAAGAGAAACCAATCACAAACTAAAATGTTTTTATACAAATGCACAAAGCATGGGCAACAAACAAGGAGAATTGGAACTACTAATGCAGGAAAAGGAATATGATGTCATTGGAATCACTGAAACTTGGTGGGACGATACACATGATTGGAATAAAAGGCTAAAAGGATACAACTTATTTGCAAGAAACAGACTTGATAAACGAGGAGGAGGTGTTGCATTGTATGTTAGAAAAGCGTATATCTGCACAGAGATTAAAGCTTCAGAGACTGGGAGTTCTGTGGAAACTGTTTGGGTAAGAATACAAGGAGAGAACAACGGAAAGGACACCATTGTAGGCATTTACTACAGGCCACCTGGGCAAGCTGAAGATATGGATGAACTCTTTATGTATCAAATGACCAAGTTCTCCAAAAAATATGACGTAGTGGTCATGGGAGATTTCAACTATCCAGACATTTGTTGGGAATCTCTCTCAAGTAAAACTAACAGGTCAAGCAAATTCTTATCCTCTCTTGCTGACAACTTTATCTTCCAAAAGGTAGGGGAGAAAACAAGGGGATCTGCTACTTTGGATCTAATCCTTATAAACAGGGAGGAAATGGTTGAGGAGGTAAAGGTGGCTGGGACCCTAGGAGGCAGCGATCATGCTATTATAGAATTTTGGATAACTAGAGAAGGAAGACATGTGAAGACTCAAACTTCAAGGTTAGATTTTAGAAAGGCAGATTTTAAGAGACTCCGAAAGAGAATAGGAGGGATCCAATGGCTGGATGTCCTTAAGGAAAAAAATGTCCAGGAAGGATGGGAAATTTTTAAAAATGAGATTCTCAAAGCACAATCGTTAACAATCCCGAAAAGTAGGAAGAATGGGAAGCATTTAAGGAAACCAGGATGGATGAACACAGAACTTAAACACATGCTAAAAAGAAAGAAATGTTTATTAAATGGAAAGAGGGAGGCATATCTAAAGAAGATTATAATGCAGTCTGCAGATCCTGCAGGGCACGTAACAGGTTAGCTAAAGCTGACAGTGAATTAAGGCTTGCAAGAGATGTCAAAAGCAATAAAAAAGGATTTTGGGGGTATGTCAAAAGTAAAAGAAAAGTCAAAGATGCTATAGGATTTTTACAGGATGAAAATGGAGAAATGGTAAGAGAGGATGTTGAGAAGGCCGAACTTTTTAATTCCTATTTTGCATCTGTTTTCTCTCAGAAAGAAAATGTAACATCAACTGATCTTCACTGTCCTTTTAAAGGAATAGAGGAATCCAAGTTATCTGTAAACAGAAGGATTGTGAGGGAATATTTAGCTAACATAAATGAGTTCAAGTCTCCAGGTCCAGATGAATTACACCCCAGAGTACTGAAGGAGATCGTAGAAGAAATTTTAGAACCACTCTCCATAATCTTTGAAAATTCTTGGAGAACAGGAGAAGTCCCAGAAGACTGGAGAAGAGCAAATGTTGTTCCTATCTTCAAAAAGGGGAAGAAGGTGGACCCAGGGAACTATAGGCCGGTGAGTCTGACTTCTATACCAGGAAAGATCTTTGAACAAATTATTAAACAACATGTATGTAAGTACATGGATAAGAATGAAGTGATTAACCAGAGTCAGCATGGGTTTGTAACTAACAAGTCATGTCAGACTAACTTAATTTCCTTCTATGACAGAATCACTGACTGGGTGGATTAGGGAAATGCTGTAGATATAGTATATCTTGACTTCAGCAAAGCATTTGACAAAGTATCTCACACCATCCTTATTGAAAAAATGACCAAGTATGCAATGGACCAGGCAACTGTTAGGTGGATTCATAACTGGCTTAGTGATCGGACTCAAAGGGTGGTTGTAAATGGCTTCTCATCCAGCTGGATGAATGTCTCAAGTGGGGTACCACAGGGCTCCGTCCTGGGACCTGTATTGTTCAACATCTTTATCAATGATTTAGATGAAGGAATTGAGGGTAAACTGATTAAATTTGCTGATGACACAAAGCTAGGAGGGATAGCTAATACTAGAGAAGAGAGAGAGAGGATTCAAAAAGACCTAAATAAACTGGAGCAGTGGGCAGCAACCAACAGAATGGTTTTTAACAGGGAAAAATGCAAAGTACTACATCTGGGCAATAAAAATGAAAAAAGCATATACAGAATGGGAGGAATAGAGCTAAGCAACAGTACATGTGAAAAAGACTTGGGTATACTAATAGATCATAGACTGAACATGAGTCAACAGTGTGATGCAGCAGCAAAGAAGGCAAATACAATTCTGGGATGTATTAACAGAAGCATACAGTCTAGATCACGTGAAGTCATTATCGGTCTTTACTCCTCTTTGGTCAGACCTCATCTGGAATACTGTGTACAGTTTTGGGCACCACATTTTAAAAAAGACATAGACAAACTGGAGCAAGTTCAGAGAAGAGTGACCAGAATGGTGACTGGTCTGCAAACCATGTCCTATGAGAAACGGTTGCAGGATTTGGGAATGTTTAGCTTGCAAAAAAGAAGACTGAGAGGAGACTTAATAGCTGTCTACAAATATGTCAAGGGCTGTCACATTGTAGAAGGATCATCTTTATTCTCATTTGCACAAGGAAAGACTAGAAGCAATGGGATGAAACTAAATGGGAGGAGACACAGATTAGATATTAGAAAAAACTTTTTGACAGTTAGGGTGATTAATGAGTGGAACAGGCGGCCACGAGAGGTGGTGAGTTCCCCTTCAATGGACGTCTTCAAACAGAGGCTGGACAGACATCTGTCTGAGATGATCTAGTGAATCCTGCTTTGAGCAGGGGGTTGGACCAGATGACCCAGGAGGTCCCTTCCAACTCTACCATTCTATGATTCTATGAGATGGGGACAGTGTGGTGGCTATAGGACATAATGTAGGTGTAGTGTGTAGGATGGACAGTGTATAGGTCATAGTTGTTAAGGGGCGATGGTTTGACAATTATTGTTCAGGGGGAGGGACGGTGTGGAGGCAATATTTTATAGAAGAGGAGGTCATGTATCATAAGAGGGACAGCGTGGATATTATCTTTTGTGTATGGATTCATTATTTATTCAGGGGCACAGCACAGGATTATTTAGGGCACAGCAGGGGCAGCTATTTTTATTCAGGCGGCATTATAATGACCCTTATTTTTACGGGCAGTGTCGGCATGTGCTGCAGAAGACCGAAGAAAAGGGACGTGTGTGGAGACGAGCTGCGGATGTGAAAACTTACCCTGGAATCAGGGGCTGCTGAAGAAGAAACACCAAGGTTACTTACCGGTAGTCAGTTTTTCCAGAACCCATGACAGCACACCTGAGAGAGAGGATCCGCCCACCAAGGAAAGGAAACCATCTGAAATAAAAGGGGCGGCTCCTCTCCCCCGCTTCAGTTGGTTACAGAGCATTGAGAGGACCTTCATAGAAAGAGTTATACACAAAATCCAACACCACATTATATAACACCCAACAAACGTGCACACCCATATGGTGAAAAAGAAGGAAGGAGGGGAATATACGGGTGCCGTCATGGGTTCTGGAAAAACTGGCTACCGGTAAGTAACCTTGGTGTTTTCCCTTCACCCATGATGGCACACCTGAGAGACTTTTGGTGAAAAAAATGCCATTCCCGTTTGTGGCTCCACAATTACTCCCCAGCAACAAGCCCGCTGTCTTGGGGTCATACTCTATTCAGATCTTTCCTTCACTCCTCACATAAAATCACTTGCTCTCTCGTGTCATCTACACCTCAAACACATCTCTATAATCAGAACTTTTCTTCCCTTTGACTCAGCAAAAACTCTTACTGTAGCTCTTATTCACTGTCGTCTGGACTATTGCAACTCTTTACTAATCGGTCTCCCACTTTCTAAACTTTTCCCTCTCCAATCTGTCCTGAATGCAGCAGCCAGGATCATATTCCTCGTCAGCCGCTACACCGATGCCTCTTCCCTGTGCCAGTCATTGCACTGGTTGCCCATCCAATACAGAGTTCAATATAAACTTATCACTCTTACCCACAAAGCTCTCCACGATTCAGCATCACTCTACATCTCCTCCCTCATCTCAGTCTACCACCCTACACGTGCCCACCGTTCTGCTAATGACTTCAAACTAAAATCCTCCTTAATCCGAACCTCCCACTCCCGTCTCCAAGATTTCTCACGTGCTGCACCAATTCTTTGGAATGCACTACCCAGGACAATTCGATTAATTCCCAATACCCACAGCTTTAAGCATGCCCTAAAAACCCATTTCTTTAGGCTGGCCTATCGCCTTAACACACTTGTCTAACTGTCCCAGTTTGGCCCGTATCAAAATTTTCTTCAAAATCATGTTCATCCCATCCATGCACTGAATAGCCTCAGTCTGTACTGTACACACACTGGCAGGCGACCAGTTCATGTAGTGCTTTGTACTTACCCTATTTAGCATATTATGGTTGTATTATACAATATTTGTATGTTTTACATTGTGTCCCACCCCCTCCTCCCCCCTAATTCCTGATAGACTGTAAGCTTGCGAGCAGGTCCCTCACTCCTTTTAATATCTGAGTTATGCTTATTTGGTAATGTCTTTTTGTCTATTCAAGCCCCCCCTAAAATTGTAAAGTGCTGCGGAATATGCTGGCGCTATAAAAATTATTATTATTATGAAGGGAGGGACCACCGCTTGCAGCACCCTTCTACCAAAGGTTAAGTCAGTAAGGTAGGATAGATCCAACCGATAGTGTTTGAAGAAGGTAGATGGTGACGATCAGGTAGCAGCCTTATAGATTTGATCTATCGATACCTCTGCCTTTTCTGCCCAAGAGGTAGCGATGGCTCTGGTGGAGTGAGCTATGATGCTTTCAAGGATCGGGGTGTCACTTGCCGAATAGGCTAAGGAAATGACCTCCCTAATCCATCTGGCTATAGTCCATTTGGTCACCCCATAACCCTTCCTACTCCCCTGGAAAGCTACAAACAGTGATTGGCCTCGCCTCCACTGGCTAGTTACATGTATATATTGTAATAGGGCCCTTCTAACATCAAGGTTATGAAACTCTTGTTCCCCTAGGGTCTTTGGGTTATCACAAAAGGAGGGCAGAACAATTTACTGAGATCTATGAAATTTGAGCACTACCTTAGGGAGGTGTGAGCGAAATACGCTCTCTTCTATGCCTTCCGAACTCCAAATTAATAAGATTTGTTTTATGAGCGCTCGGGAAATCAGTACAGCATAGCCAGGAATGGTGTACTAGAAAAAGACTTCTGCTTTTTTAACACATGTGACACTTTAAATAGGGTCAGAGACAAAGGAATAGTTCCCTCTGACCTATGAACCAATAGTAACCATAGGGGAGTGAACAGTAATGTGAAACCTCACTGCCCCTCAGTGTTACCTGATGACCATTACATAAGAGTGAAGACAAAATGGATACCACAGACAAACAAGATGGATTCTTTTCTCTCACAGAGGTAAGCTGGGTCAGGCCTCAATACTACTCTATCTTCAAATACTTTTGTATATGGAGGATTTATGGATCGGGCTTGTAAATCGCTTACTCTACGGGCAGATGTCAAAGCCACCAAAAGAATTGTTTTGAGAGTAATGTATTTTGCAGACATCTCCTGGATTGGTTCAAAAGGTTCCTCAGTTAGAGCCTCAAGCACCAAATTCAGGTCCAATGGGGGAACTTTGGGTATTGAGACCGGCCTAGATCTATCACAAGATTTAATGAACCTTGCAACCCATTTATTGGCTGTGAGTTTGCAGTTATACAACGCTCCTAGGGCTGAAACCTGGACTTTGAGCGTACTGGTAGCTAGACCCAACTCAAACCCCTTTTTTAAAAACTCCAGGATGGAATTAATTGGAGGTTTTTGGCTTAACGGCTCCCCTAGGAAATCTAAAAACTTCCTCCATGTTCTACCATAGATTTTGGTGGTTATGGGCTTCCTACTCCTCAACAGAGTAGAAACTAATCCTGACGAAAAACCTCTACCCCTCAATATTGCCCTCTCAAATTCCAAGCTGCAAGGTGGAAACCCTTTACTTGAGAGTGGAATATTGGTCCCTGTGCCAGAAGGTCTGGGATTTCCAGAAGGATCCATGGGTCTGATGGGGACATCATTCTCAGGAGGGAGAACCATGGTCTCTTCGGCCAAAAGGGGGCAATGAGGATCACTCTTGCTCGATCCTTTCTGATCTTCCTCACTACAAGAGGTATCATAGCTATTGGAGGGAAGGCGTAGGCCAACTTGAAACCCCAGGGAATCTGGAGGGCGTCTTATCACCAATGGGTTTCCCCTTGGATCTAGTGAGCAGAACTTCTCCACCTTTCTGTTGTTTTTGTCAGCGAACAAATCTGTTTCTGGCAGACCCATAGCTGTACTATCTGCCGGAATACTCTGGGGTTCAGGGCCCATTCCCCCTGTCTTAACTTGTTGCGGCTTAGGAAGTCTGCTCTTGTATTTTCTATGCCACATATGTGTAGTGCTGAAAGAGATAGGAGATTTTGCTCCGCTACTTGAAAAAGTCTGCTTACTGCTTCCAGAAGGGAATGAGATCTTGTTCTCCCCTGGTGGTTTATGTAAGCCACGGTGCTTCTGTTGTCCGACATAACCCGAACATGACTGTCCCGGAGTAAAGGGAGGAAGCCCTCTAAAGCGTTCCACACTGCCTATAGCTATTTTAAGGTTGACTACCCTTTTTCCTCTAGGACTGACCAAGAGCCCTGAATTATGTGGTTTCCCAGGTGTGCCCCCCACCCTGAGTTGCTCACATCGGTCATGATGATGTTGTGCACTGTTGTGTCCCACAAGGGTCCAGACCTTTCTAGGGTTTTCTCTAAACTCCGAGTGTCAGACTTGTATTCTATCTGACAGCAAGATAGACAAAGTCACAAAGTTGGTCTCTGCAGCTATACGGACCTCAGATATGTCCTTGAGGAAAGCACTGTCCCTGCTAGGTACTCTAACATTGTGCATTCCGGCAGTCAAGTGGGCTCAATTTCACACAAGAGTCCTTTAGTGGGAAATCTTGTCAGCACAAAAATTTTAAAAGGGTATTTAGAAGGAAAGTTACATCTCTCCTTACATACCAGAAACTCCCTCTTGTGGTGGATGGACAGGTCAAGTTTAACTTTAGGGGTCCAGTGGGTTCTAGTCTTGATTTTTGTGTGTTCACTATCCAGCCCAGGGTTCTGCAAGGTCTTCATGACTTCTTTCAGCTGAGAAACACAATGGCTCTCTGAATTCCCTACTATAAGGAAGTCGTCCAGATACGGTATTATGACCGTGTTTTGAATGCGAAGAAAGGCCGTTACTTCGGCTATTAGTTTGGTGAACACCCTTGGGGCAATCGACAACCTGAAGGGGAGAGCTCAGAACTGGAAGTGCCTGCACCTTCCTTGGATGTAAAGCGCAACCTTAGATACTGTTGGTCATCTGGGTGAATGGGGACGTGATTATACGCGTCTTTCAGATCTGTCACTGCCATTAAACAATTTTGAAACAAGCTTTATTGCTGAATTCCATCTTGAATGTATGGTTGTTTATGAAACGGTTGAGGCCTTTTAAATTTATAATAGTCCTGAAAGAACCGTCCGTTTTTTTATTAGAAAGAGAGGGGAATAAAATCCCCTTCCTTTCTGACTGACCAGAGCTTCGCATAGCATTCGCTTCTCCAAAAGGGTAAGGATCTCTGATTCCAGAGCCAGCTGTTCGTCCGGGAACTTCCTTACCGGGGTCATCGCAAATATTTGCCGTGGTTGCTGAAGGAATTGAATCTTCAGTCCATCCCTTTAATATGTTGAGGACCCAGGAACTCGAGATGTTTTTCCAGGCCTGGACAAAATGAGAGAGCCTCCCACCTACTTGTGGCCTGGCGTCATTGTGGAGGCTTTTTGGAGGTGGAGGAGGGACCACCGAACTTATATCCTCTTTTCTGTTCTTGAAATCCAATTTCCTTTTCTCCCCCGAGGGGCGACCTCTATTAAATTCCCCCCTCCGAAAATAGGTTCTCCTGGTGTCTGCTGAAAACCCAGGGAATCTTCATTTTTTGTCGCTCGCCTTTTCAAGGACGTCTTCCAACTTCTTCCCAAAGAGAAATTGACCGCCACAAGGTATGGAAGACAGCCTAGACTTTGATTGTAAATCTCCAGGACATCCCTTGAGCGACAGAGCTCGTCTTGCCTCGTTTGACAGACTGGCTGACCTAGCGGCGAGCTTAACAGAATTGGCAGAAGTATCTGCCAGGAAGGCATTTTGTCTCTTGAGGTATTTTGTCTTTTAGTTGATTTTCCAACTGCTGCAACCAGACCATCAGGGAACAGGCAGTACATGTTCCTGCAATAGCTGGTTTTAGGCCACTTGCTGCTGATTCCCAAGTATGTTTTAGGAAAGTATCTGCCTTCTTATCCAAGGGGTCTCTAAGCACCCCTGAGTCCTCAAAGGGGAGTGCTGATCTCTTAGATGACCTAGATCCAGCACCGTCAATTTTTGGCACCTTGTCCCAATTTTCAGAGTCCTTAAGCTCAAAGGGATATTTCCTTTTTGAGGATGAAGGCAAGGCCCCTACTTTCTCCGGCCTCCTCCATTCTCTATTAATAAGTGCCTGGACCTTTGCATTTACCGGAAAGGTGCGTTTTTTCTTCTCTTCTAACCCTCAAAACATAATGTCTTCTAGGGATTTTACGGATTTATCCTCCTTTAACCCCATAGTGGTTCTGATGACTTTTATCAATTTATCGGTGTCTTCTATGGGGATGCATGCCCCCCCCATCACTGTCCGAGGAGGATGAGGATGAAGCTTCACTGCAACACTGTCCCCCTGACAACACCGAAGAATCAGAACCAGAAGAAGAATCGGATATGACCTTCCTTCTTTTCCTTAAAATTGTTTTAAGGGAACCCTCTACCTCTGATATGATGACTGACCTTTGCATATTGCACATTCCTTGTTCCGCTTCTCGTCGGTAACTTTCCTGGGCTCCTCCTGGTGATTAAACACACAACAGGAGGCCCAGTAGCAAATATATATAGTGACATTCACGAAGATCACTCACCCCGCCATTGCGGATACCGGAATTGAAGACTGTTTCAGGATACGCGACGCATCCTTCCTGGAGACCGTGGAGTCCTGAGAAGCTTTACTTCTCTGACTGGGACAGCTGCTGCTTTTACCGCTGGACCCTCTGGAACGGCGAGCAGATGGAGGTGGTGATAAAGTTGGTAACGACTGTGGCTGTGGCGACAGCTGCTGCTGCTCCATGTCTAACATTATGGCGGACTCCTTGAGCAGTGTTCTGACCGTAGGTGCACCTTTATATAGTGAGGAGGGCGGGGTCAGCCACCAAATCCCTGCGGTCTCCTCCTGCCAACGTCAGCCACTGGGCTATACGGCCGGCAATTCACAGGGCGCCGCCATCTTACTTCCGGCGCCGCCGCCAACAACACCGGGGCACGCCCTGCCCAGCATGCCCCGCGACGTCAGAGGCACGTGACCGCTCACTCCTGGTCATGTGCGCTGCAGGGGGAGGGTGGCGCCGCGGTGCACAGAAGCCCAGGACCTCTGCCCCCACATGCAGCAGGTCCCCAGGGAACCTGTGGACGGCGCTACCAGGCCCTAAAGGCCGGCGCCACGGAACACCAGCCTTCTCTTCCACCGCCGGGACAGGCCTGGGTAAGTGGATCTTTATCCTGGTGAGCCGCCTGATACTTCATGAGGTCTCCCATCAAGGACAGGAAACCAACTGAAGCGGGTGTGCCGTCATGCGTGAAGGGGAAAGAGGATGTGAGCAACCGGAGAAGACGTCTCCTATAAGGTGCCGGGACCTAAGGCTGCATTTACACTGGACTAACGCAGCCAAAATGCCCACCGACTGGTTATATGAAGCCAATCGGCAGTCGTTTAATCACCTGTGAACTTTAATATGATCGTTCTGTGAGCAGAGAATAGCACTGTTCTCGGCAGCACTTTTACACAGGATGACCTGCTGCCCAGAACAGTGATATTTAAGCTTAATGATTTCCCCTGACAAACTAATGTTTCTCCTTCCCCCATGATGCCACTACGGAGAGAGGTGATCTGCCCTTCAAGGACAGGAAGCCTACAGATAAAAGGGTGGTACCTCTCTCCCACATCAGTTGGTTTCCTGTCCTTGACGGGACCCTATAGTCCGGAGGAGGCATACTTGTGGGGTGCCAGAAGATGAACGTCGTGGGATGCCAGGCCCGGCCAGTCCGATCCAAGCAGCGGGATTCCCCTGCCTCGGCTGGTGCGGTGTCCTGATGCGCCACCGCTGCGGTCAGTGGGCCCTTGGGGTGTGCGGAGGGGGGTCCGGACGAAGAGACAGGGCCTGTCGGGGCCGTCGAGGACTGTGCTGGACGACCCTGGTTGCGGAGGTGAGAGTGCGGCGCGGCGGCATGCATTTCAACTTCTGGGTGTGCGCGCGGGGCGCCCTTGGATGACGCGGCGCCGCAATGCATGACTGGATAGCCAGTCTGCACAGGTGCGGGTGTCCCTGCCTCCTGCACGTGCCCCGGGCGCCCCTGAATGACGCAACGCCGCAATGCATGACTGGGTAGCCAGTCTGCGCAGGCGCGGGCGTCCTCCTGCAGGTGCAGGGGGCGTCGGGTCACCACAGGCACTATGGGAGGGACTCCCAGTGCCTTAAAAAGACAGCGAAGGACGCCAGTAGTTGCTCATCAGAGCTCTGGCACGCTGTGTAGAGAAAAAAAAAAAAAGTATATATTTATACATATATAATAATGAGTGACCAGGAGCTACCTGAGGAGCAAGAGCTACCTCCTCAGTCGCCACCACCACCGCCAACCCAACGAAAGAAGAGACGGGACACCATTACCGGAACAGTGGAAGCGGGCGCTCTGGCAGATCGTCGCAGCGCAGCTAGGACTCCACCTCAGCATCTTCCAGGAGGACTCCGTCTGCAAAGATGGCTCCACCTCCTGAATCGGTACCCGCTCTTCCGTCTGGTTGGTAAGTGAGCTTCGTGAAAGTCCACTTTGTAACTAGGGGCCCTTGCACTCTCTCTCTTTTTGTCTCCTATAGGGAAAAAAGAGTACAGGGAAAACAAAAAATAGGACTTGTGCACTATGCACTGAAACCTTGCCCACTACTTGGGATAAGAGACTCTGCAGCTCCTGCATTGAGCAGGCTATATGCGAGGGAACCCTGAGATTTGCCTCTGAACTTAGAGACCTGATTAAATCGCATGTCGAAAACACCATTAAATCTTTTCAGGGGGGCAAAAGGTTAAGGAAAACTAAAAACATATCCCCCAAGTCCAGGTCTAGCAGTTCTGAGGATGGCGGAGATTCAAACACTTCCATCTCTTCCTCCTCTTCCTCATCTTCAGATAGAGGAGGACGGAGTTGTTTCCCTATCGAGGAAACAGCCTCCTCAAGGCTGTCAGATCTACCATGGGA
The DNA here is from genome assembly GCF_046119375.1 of Phyllobates terribilis. Classification (NCBI taxonomy): domain Eukaryota; kingdom Metazoa; phylum Chordata; class Amphibia; order Anura; family Dendrobatidae; genus Phyllobates; species Phyllobates terribilis. The sequence goes on from NW_027363130.1 coordinate 793,693, forward strand.
TTAACAGATACCCGGCCTAAAAAATCCATACAAGACGTGATGTTCGGCAGTCTAGAACAAAAAAAGAGGAGATCTTTCCCACTCAACGAACATGTTCACTCGCTGATTAAGAAAGAGTGGAAAAGACCGGAGAGGAAGGGCTTCCTTTCCCCCAAATGAAAGTACCCGTTTGAGGACCCAGTATGTTCCTTTTGGGAGAAAGCACCAAAACTAGATGTCGCCATATCCAAGGCCTCAAAGAAATACTCCCTTCCATTTGAGGACATGGGCGTCTTAAAAGACCCCATGGATAAAAAGGCAGACACCTTCCTAAAGGGTTCCTGGGAAGCCGCTGGAGGGGGGTTAAAACCTGCGGTAGCTGCCACGTGTATGGCCAGGTCACTAATGGTCTAGCTGGATCAGCTTGAATCACAACTGAGGCAAAAAACATCGAGAGACACAATTCTTGAATCTATCCCGATAATGAAATGGGCAGCGGCCTTCCTGGCTGACGCCTCGGCGGACTCCGTCAGGTTAGGTGCTAGAGCAGCAGGGCTTGCTAACGCGGCTAGACGAGCCCTCTGGCTCAAATGTTGGCCTGGGGATCTGTAGACTAAGTCTAGGTTGTGCTCCATCCCCTGTGAGGGCGAGTTTCTATTTGGGTCCGCCCTTCATGATATCTTAGATATAAGGCAGGGGACAATAAGAAGCGGTTTCCTATCCTGTCTAACACTACTTACAGGAAACCTTTAGGGGGCTTCCTACGTATAAACCTTCTACTCCGAAAAGAACAGGATAGATGGGAAGACAGGAGAAGGAAGACCAAGGGATTCCTATTTAACAAGCCCTCCAGTGATAACAGAAAGGCCCCCCAATGAAGATTTGCCCCGGGTGGGAGGAAGACTATCAAGTTTTCTCCCGGCCTGGGAGCTAATATCCAACAGCTCATGGATTCTGAGCATAATACAATCGGGCCTGAAACTGCAGTTCCTCAAATTCCCTCAGCAAAACTTTGTTATAACCCCCGAAAGGTCTTCAAATGAGGAGCAACTGGCCTTGGAGCAGGAAATCCAGGGACTGGTAAGGAAGACAGTCCTTCAGGGGGGGGGGGGGGGGTGGCATGGGCTTCTATTCTCCATTATTCCTGAGAAAAAAAAACAGATGGGACATATAGGACGATTGTGAATCTAAAAAAACTGAACAAACTGTTGAAGGTGGAAGCCTTCAAAATGGAAACAATAAAATCTTCAGTAAGAATGCTGTTTCCCGGTTGTTTCATGGCCGTCCTGGACTTAAAGGACGCTTATTATCACGTCCCGATACACTAAGACTACCGGAAGTTCGTCAGGGTAGCAGTTCCTATGGGTGGAGTGGTCGAACACTACCAATATACAGCCCTCCCATTCGGCATCGCCATAGCCCCAAGGATCTTCACCAAAGTTGTTACAGAGGTGATGGCTCATCTAAGGGAACAGAACACCCTGCTCGTCCCATACCTAGACGATTTCCTGATAATAGGCAGCTCCTTCCTAGACTGCAAATCCCATCTGAAAAAGGTCATGGATTCCTTGACTCGCTTAGGATGGCTTTTGAATCTGGAAAGTTCCAAAACAGAACCATGCCAAATACAGGAATATCTAGGCATCGTGCTGGATTCAAAAGGTCAGGAGTGTCATCTCCCCTCAGGGAAAATTCAATAAATCCTAAGCCAGATATCTCGGGCAAAGTCCCACCCGTCTATGTCCCTTTGGAAAGCCATGTCCCTACTAGGTTCCCTGACAGCATGCTTTCCGGCCGTCCAATGGGCATAAATACATACCAGAGCCCTTCAGTGGGAAATCCTAGAGGCAGAAAAAGCCCTAAAAGGGCGTTTAGAAGGGCTTTTAACGCTATCTGCAAAAAACATACTTCCCCTAGAGTGGTGGGGGAACATAGACAATCTAGCCTGGGGGATTCCTTGGACAATCCCAACACCGCAAATCTTGACCACAGATGCAAGGCTGGGGGGCTCACCTCAACAATCTGGTAGCTCAGGGGGTCTGGACAGAATGCCTAAAACTAATGTCCTCAAACATGAAGGAGCTCCTAGCAGTAGAGCAGGCACTCCGGGAATTCATGCATACGCTACAGGGTCATCACGTGAGGGTCTTTTCAGACAACCAAGTAGTAGTGGCATACCTGAACCACCAGGGGGGTGCACGGTCCCATTCCCTAATGCAGACGACAGAGGTCATCTTTCACTTAGCCGAGGGGAACTTACAATCCCTATCCGCTCTACACATAAAAGGGATAGAAAATCGCACCGCAGACTTTGAGTTGGACACAGCTGAAGCAGGGCGAGTGGGAATTAAGTCAAGCTGTTTTTCGGCAGATTGTACAAAGGTGGGGCCGGCCCTCCATAGATCTGTTCGCCAACAATCAGAACAAAAACACACGCTCTTTTTACGCCCTAGATCCCAAAGAGAACCCCGTAGCCATGGATGCCTTCATGATCCCATGGAATTACCCTCTAGCTTACGCTTTTCCTCCGACCGCTCTGATTCCAGCTGTTCTGAGGAAAATCAGAGAAGAGGAAGCGAGGGTAATCTTGATAGCCCCCTTTTGGCCAAAGAGGGCATGGTTTTCATGGAAGAGGAGGTTATCAATCTCCGACCCATGGGTTCTTCGGGAGCTCCCGGACCTTCTTTCTCAGGGTCCAGTCCTCCATCCTCGGGCGTCAAGCTTATACTTGACAGCCTGGAATTTGAGAGGGCTCTTCTGAAAGACAAAGGTTTCTCCCCAAATCTTATCACTACACTACTTCAAAGTAGAAAACTAGTCACCACCAAGCTGTACGGGGAAAATCTGGAAGAAATTCCTTTCAGTCTCAGGTTCCAGGTTGGGTAGGGAGGTTCCATTCACAGCCATCCTGGAATTTTTACAGACGGGGTTGGAGCAGGGTCTGGCCACAAGTACCTTAAAAGTTCAAGTTGCGGCCCTGGGAGCGCTCTATAATTTTGACCTGGCTAGGGATAGATGGGTATCTAGGTTTATTAAGGCATCAGCTAGATCCCATCCCATCCCGAAATACTACACCCTGGGATTTAAACTTGGTCCTTTCAGCTTTAATGGAGGCCCCCTTTGAACCCGTCGGAAGCATCCCTAAAAATTCTGTCCCTAAAGACAGCACTCTTGGTAGCTCTCACATCCGCACGTAGGGTTAGTGATATTCAGGCTTTATCGGCAGGCTCCCCCTTCACACAAATCTTGGAGGATAGGGTTATTCTGAAAACCGACCCTGCCTATCTACCAAAAGTGGCGTCAAGATTTCACAGGTCCCAGGAAATCACCCTTCCTTCTTTCTGCCCTAACCCTAGGAACACGAAAGAGAAGGTCTTGCATACACTAGACGTCAGAAGATGCCTAATCCAGTATCTAGAGGTGACACGAGTGTAGGCAGAATAGTTCTCTCTTTTTTTGCTTTCAGGGCCCTCGTAAGGGGAAGAAAGCTTCTAAGGGCACGCTGGCCTGATGGATAAGGGAGGCCATCACACTATCTTACTCCTCACGGGGAGAAGCTGGCCCGGAGAAACTGAAGGCCCACTCAACGAGAGCGGTGGCAGCCTCCTGGGCGGAGAAGGCCGGTGCTACGATAGAGCAGATAAGTAGAGCAGCAACCTGGTTTTCCCCCTCTACCTTCTTTAATCACTACCGGCTTGACTTAACCTCTTCTTCGGATCTTACTTTCTGGAGAAGGGTTCTGGAAGCTGTGGTCCCCCCCCCCTAATGAGTCACTTCTCTGTAATTCTCTCCGTGGTGCCGTCATGGGGGAAGGAGAAAGACGCAGTTACTTACCGGTAACGGGATTTCTCAGAGCCCATGACGGCACCCGTACATTCCCTCTCTTCACGTGTGGGTGCGCACACTTAGTGGTTACTTGTTGTAGCCATGTGGTGTGTCTGACGAGGTCTTAAATTGTAAAATTTCGTGTTACTAACCTGGTGGTCCTCTCATGATCTGTAAACAATGATGCGGGAGAGAGGTACCGCCCTTTTATCTGTAGGTTTCCTGTCCTTGAAGGGCGGATCCCCACTCTCCGTGGTGCCTTCATGGGCTCTCAGAAATCCCGTTACCGGTAAGTAACTACGTTTTTTGCTTGTACATCGGGTGACTGTCAGGCTGTTTAGATCGGCCGATTATTGGCCAGTGTAGATGCACCTTAAAGAGTTGCTGGCTCACACTGTGCTCAGCGAGACCCACCTGCTCTGATGAGAGTTGTGGTCTGTACCTGGCGCCTGTGGATAGCGGTCACTTTACGTCTATTCACAGACGCCAGAGCCAGTTTCAGGGAGCATGGACGACATCCGAGCTCTGTGGGAAAATGTTTGGTAATAAATTGGTGAACGAGGGACTGTTTCTTGTTTTTATTTCTCTAGTTTTATGTTTTTCAGGTTTCCATTTCTGGACTATATCGGATTCGATGGATTCCTGCGGACCTGCAGGGGATTTTTTTTTGTTCAATAAATTGGTGAACTATAGTGTGGGGAAGTCTTTATTAATCACATTAGATGCACAAATTCTGGGGTGGCTGCGGGCTGGTATTTTTAGGCTCGAAAAGGCTCAACAACTGAGGACCTTCCCAGCCTGATAATATCAGCCAGCAGCTGTCTGCTTTACCTAGGCTGGTTATCAAAAATAAGGGGGACCCCACGTTGCTTTTTTCATTTATTTTTTAGCTAAATACAAGTACAGTAAACTACACACACGGCACTAATTATATATCTCACTGATATTTTTCATCTATCTCGATCTTTGCCATCTAACACCTAAACATTTGTCATTTCTATTCTGCATTCTATTCTGGTATGTGTCACACGGACGGCACATGGATGTCACACTTTGTCATCTGTGTGCAGGACGTATTGCCGTCTGTTCTGCCGGAAAAAAACAGACATGTCCACGGGTGTGTCACACGGACGTCCGGTCCGTGTGAATACACGGACATGTGCTCAGCCCCATAGATTATAATGGGTGTACGTGTTTAAGTGTATCCGGTGGAGGGGACCTAGAGGGTATGGGCACTTTTAGTCTGACTTACCAGTAGGGGGCCTGACCACTTAAAGCGCCTAGGGCAGCATGAATGCCAAATACGGCTCTGAGCTCAAACCTAATAAAGTAATTAGAGCTACAGTTAAAGGGGGTTCAATTTCTGTTCTGGATAAGTGGGTAGTGATGACTGAATATGTTCGAAATCCGATCTCAAAAGTTAAATTTGGCACAAATGTGGCACATTCGGATTCGTGATCGGAAAGGCTAGCATTTTTACTTAAATTCGGGAAATTCGGCAACGTTCGGCGAATAAGTTCGGGCACGTGATTGTGTGACGCCTCTCAAGCCCTGCCCTGGGATGATGGGGTACTCGAAGCCGGGTCAGATGTTGAAGGGGGATGCAGTCGTGGCCTTGACCCGTTCCGTGCCCAGGGCCGTCACATTAAAAATGATGTTAGGGCTATTCCGGGTGGAGTGGTAATTGTCGAGTATGCCACCTGTGGTGTCTGGTGATGCGCCACCAGCGCCGCTAGCAGTCCGCTGAGGCCCGATGTCATGGCGGCTAAAGTTCTCACCACTCCCCACAGGCGGAGCGGGGCCTCAGGGCAGGCAGGGCCGGGATGAAGGAGGGTAATAGTGCGGGAGTAGGGACGCGGGCACCGTGTCGCGTGGTATGGCGCGTAATGAACAGTCCGGAGGCCAAAGGGATGAATTTCCAAGGCTTTATTCACAGTTCTTATAAGCAGCGCAAGACTTCTCCCTGCTCCTCGCGGAGTCCTGCGGCCACCAGGGATGAGGGTTCGACTACCTCCGAGGAAGTCCAGTGTTTGGCAGCGTCCCTACTGTAGAGTGTTCCTGCACTAAAGACTTTACCCTCTCCCGTCTGTGCGTGTGTGGATAGGCCGGGTCTCCCTCTGAGCTCCTCTCAGATCTAGGGCTCGGGTGGCAATTCCTCTCCAGCCGAGGCCCGCCGGGATCCTCAGGGCCTAACCGGGCTTTCCCGTCCTGGACATAGAGTACGAGGTCGGGGGCCGGTACCCCTCTTGCAGCCGGAATCCCTCTGAATAGATCAGGTAGGAGATGACAGGTGGCGAACTCCGCTCCGTCTGCATCCTCCCCGGGACCCATTTGCTAGGGAGCCACACTCTAAAGCTCCCGGGCCTTCTTGATCCTGGTCCTTGGTCGGCTTGAGACATTCCTTGTCTGCAACCTACCTCTCGTCCCATGGATTGGGGTACGAGGGCTATGTCCCATGCCGGTGCAGGCCCACACAGGATCTGCTCTCCCGGAGGGAAGTCACTTTTCACACAGTTCATGACAGCACAGTACGACCACTTGACAGCAAGTCTGCTTGAGACCACACAGGTCTGCAGGGCTGGATAGGTCCACACAGGACCAGCTTTGAACCCACACAGGGCTGAAGGACGAAGGACCCAAGATTCAAGAAGACATTCTAATATATCAGAAATTAGAAGTGTAACTAATTAACTGTTCCTCCACCCACACCCACTAACTGGTTCCTACTACTTTGTGTTCCCCAGTCTCCCTGTAACCAGGGGAGCAGCACTAGTGCATGCTAGCTCCCTCTGGTGGAAATGTGTGGTGTTGGATGCAAAAAGCAGGTAACTACCATCACACAGGACTTACCTCAGAGGAGGAACACCACACTCCATTAAAGAAGTGCAGCATTCCTGTGGCGGCTGAACCCTCAAGGGCGCCACATTCCCCCCTGGTAAAACACAGCACGTCCACGGGCTGCAAAGGAATATCACCCAGCAAAATTCTTTTTATATAACAAGTAAAACTATCATCCCTTTATGGGAGGCACATTTCTTATAACGTTGCATAACAATATAAAAGTATAAAAGTGCAAAGGTATAAAATTATAAAAAGATACAGAGATATAAAAGTGCAAAAATATAAATTAAAGCATGAGACTTCCTGATTTAGGTAGCGGACTAATTTAAAGTGACAAATACGCCAGTGATAACCTCCCTGATGAAGCTGTGTTACACAGCGATACACGCGGGGCTTATCAATCGATCCACACATGATCCATAAGTGGTGATATGGCTATGTATATGCAATGATTGGTTTTACCAATCAACCCTCATCTGGTTATTGGGCAGTGATATAATTACTTATATGCATTTGATTTGACTGTGGTACTGTTTATTTGGACTATGCTTGAGGGACACAGATTCATGCAATTGCTATATGCAAGGTTTGTCCACGGTTTGGGCTGATATATAATGAGGGCTTACAGTGTATATTGAGTAATATTGGAGTACTGTGATATGTGATTATTATATGAATTTAAATTATTTATTATATCTATATTCTGTATACTGCCAATCATGCATTGTGGTATTTGGGTGTTGTTAATCATGTGTGTTGTCTTTTAGTGTTTTTAAAAGTGTATAATAAAGCTTATATATTTTTTTACTTAATATGTATTGAGGTGTGCGCATTTCTACATATGTACCTTCCTGTTTCTCTTGGTTTTGGTTTAAATGTTTGGGTACATCATGACGCACCCTAAATTTGTGATAGGGGCTGTGCATCCTTTTCTTTAGTTTTTGAAATACGCCAGTGATGTAACGCGGCAGTTCAGTAGCAAGTGGGACCTGCCCTAAACCCTCTACGTGGGCCCTGGGGCGGCTGCAGGGCATGAAGATCCGGATTTGGACCCCCACACGTGCCACCCAGACAGGTTTTGCTTCTGAGGTCTTGAGGTAATAAAAGGCACGGTTTTATATAAAACCAATAGGGAGCACCTAAATAGGTGCATAACTATATACATGGAAGTCCGCCGCCTGCCATAGTCCGCAGGGACCAAAGTCTCTATAAAGTAAAGATCACAGCAATAGAAATATAGCAGCACACAGTAAAACTTTAAACAGTAACAGCAGCAGCCGGGGCTACCTTAGACTTGGGGCTCACGTGGAGGGAAAGGCTCATTCCTCCCGACAGGGCAGCCGATCACCCGAGGCTGAGGAGGTGGTGGCCTCGCTCCCGGACACTTTGTGTACGTCCAGGGCGTACCACCCACGCTCCCCCTGGTGGCGAGCGAAAGTTACTATTTCACCCGGGGCGAGGTTCCGACCGGGGTGTCCCTTTTTAAGGCGTGGCTCGACGTCCCGCCGGCTGAAGAACACATCTTCACGGAAGAGGGGACACCGAATAAACCCCCACCCCGCCTCATGGTGGAATCTCACAACCTTGCCTTCATACCGGGGACCGGGATGGATAGCCTCCTCCTGTCGCGCCCGATCCTTGGAAGCCTTGGTCCGGACCTCCAGGCGCTCGCAGCGTTGCTCCCGCCGACGTTGCTCCCTGGCTAGTTGGGAAACCTGCTCACTACACCAGCGGCTCCTCCTCTGCGCTTCTGCGGTGGTCTCCCAGGGGAAACCCATCAAGTCACCCCCCTGGTTTTCCCAGGCCCACTCTTCGGCCTCGGGCCAGGTCACCGCCGGTTCAGGTAGCGGTGTGAGCACGGGCTGCGGCAAGTCCTCCATAATCGCGGACCAGTCCGGGTTGGCGTCGGTGGTCTCCGCTACTCCAGGCACCTCCTTTGGAACACTTTGGGGGCAGTGCAAATCCCCGCCGACAGCTGCCGCTTGCAGCTCAGGAGCCAATGCCTGCTCCCAGGTGACGGCTCGGGGATGGATGTACTCCGTCATCAGGTCTAGAATCAGCTCCGAGGGCTCCGCAGCCGGGGCAGGGGTTGCTTCCTCACCTGCCGTCAGGTCGGTTTCCACCTCGACCTCCGGGCCGACTGCTTCAGGAGCCTCTTCTCCTCGGCGGCCGTCTCGGATCCGCTGCAGCATCTCTGCCTTCCACGCAGCCGTCGCCGCCTCCTGGGCCTCTTCCTGTCTCCTTGCAAGCTCTGGAGCCTCCTGGTGTAAGAACGCGAAGTCCTCCGGTGTCAATGCACTGCCTCTAGACTCTCCTCCGGGTGAAGGGCCTGGACTGGGTGCAACAGTCGCATGGCATGCTTCCGTGGGGTCATCCATGACCTCCATTCAGCGCCAAACTCCAACTGCAATGGCCGCACCTTGCTGCTTTGCTCCTTCCTTCTCTTTCAGGGCGGTTCCTGGGCGGCATGTTGACAGGCCCGCCTTCGTTCAGCCCATCCAGTTTGACGGGCATTACCCCGCGGACAGTCTCTGTTGGAAGGGGCAGTCACATTTTTGGCGCCAAGCGGGAGCCCAGCCCACGATGGGAGGTATACAAAGACAGTCTTTTCACTGCGTGATGGCGCCTGTTCTTCTTGGGCGGGCACCATTTTAAGTGTAAAACAACAGTCCAAGGTGTAAGGCACACAGTACCCGATAGCAATGGGCACTTTTCTCCGTTGCTGCGGGCACGATATCCTGCCGACTACGCCAGTGATGTGACGCCTCTCAAGCCCTGCCCTGGGATGATGGGGTACTCGAAGCTGGGTCAGATGTTGAAGGGGGATGCAGTCGTGGCCTTGACCCGTTCCGTGCCCAGGGCTGTCACATTAAAAATGATGTTAGGGCTATTCCGGGTGGAGTGGTAATTGTCGACTACGCCACCTGTGGTGTCTGGTGATGCGCCGCTAGCAGTCCGCTGAGGCCCGATGTCATGGCGGCTAAAGTTCTCACCGCTCCCCACAGGCGGAGCAGGGCCTCAGGGCAGGCAGGGCCGGGATGAAGGAGGGTAATAGTGCGGGAGTAGGGACGCGGGCACCGTGTCGCGTTGTATGGCGCATAATGAACAGTCCGGAGGCCAAAGGGATGAATTTCCAAGGCTTTACTCACAGTTCTTATAAGCAGCGCAAGGCTTCTCCCTGCTCCTCGCGGAGTCCTGCGGCCACCAGGGATGAGGGTTCGACTACCTCCGAGGAAGTCCAGTGTTTGGCAGCGTCCCTACTGTAGAGTGTTCCTGCACTAAAGACTTTACCCTCTCCCGTCTGTGCGTGTGTGGATAGGCCAGGTCTCCCTCTGAGCTTCTCTCAGATCTAGGGCTCGGGTGGCAATTCCTCTCCAGCCGAGGCCCGCCGGGATCCTCAGGGCCTAACCGGGCTTTCCCGTCCTCGACATAGAGTACGAGGTCGGGTGTCGGGGGCCGGTACCCCTCTTGCAGCCGGAATCCCTCTGAATAGATCAGGTAGGAGATGACAGGTGGCGAACTCCGCTCCGTCTGCATCCTCCCCGGGACCCATTTGCTAGGGAGCCACACTCTAAAGCTCCTGGGCCTTCTTGATCCTGGTCCTTGGTCGGGTTGAGACATTCCTTGTCTGCAACCTACCTCTCGTCCCATGGATTGGGGTACGAGGGCTGTGTCCCATGCCGGTGCAGGCCCACACAGGATCTGCTCTCCCGGAGGGAAGTCACTTTTCACACAGTTCATGACAGCACAGTACGACCACTTGACAACAAGTCTGCTTGAGACCACACAGGTCTGCAGGGCTGGACAGGTCCACACAGGACCAGGACCAGCTTTAAACCCACACAGGGCTGAAGGACGAAGGACCCAAGATTCAAGAAGGCATTCTAATATATCAGAAATTAGAAGTGTAACTAATTAACTGTTCCTCCACCCACACCCACTAACTGGTTCCTACTACTTTGTGTTCCCCAGTCTCCCTGTAACCAGGGGCGCAGCACTAGTGCATACTAGCTCCCTCTGGTGGAAATGTGTGGTGTTGGATGCAAAAAGCAGGTAACTACCATCACACAGGACTTACCTCAGAGGAGGAACACCACACTCCATTAAAGAAGTGCAGCATTCCTGTGGCGGCCGAACCCTCAGGGGCGCCACAATTGCGGGGCAGCTACAGCGTTTTTAACAGTTTGTCTAGCATAGTGCCTGTGTATAATGAGCAGGGGGATGTGGTACATGAGTGGAGGGGCTGGGGAGAGCTCAGAACCGGTCAGATTAGCGGCGCGCTTGTAATTTTTTTTCCTGTAACTTTAAGTGAGGAAAGCGCGGCTAGCCAATCAGAGCGCAGGAAGCATCCACACTGTCTAGACACAAGGGCTTCTGCCATTGGCTGCTGAAATCAGATGTCCTCTCTATATAAAGAGCGGTCATGTTCCCTCAGCGCCATTTTATGCGTGTCACACTGCCGGTGATAGACGCTGCTCCTAATGAGAGATATTAGCTAGATAGATGGGCGCTTGTTTGGAAGTCAGATAGTGTGGATAACTCCTCTGCTGTGTACCTGTGAAATCGACCTTGCAGCACATTTTTATTTTTATTGTGCAGTTACTGAGATTCAGACAGAAACAGCAGGACCCGTGCCACAGAACAGCGTTGTGCACGGCTTGTATTGTGCTCTATGCACCAGTATCCCTTCAATCTATTTTTTCACTTGCTAATGCGATAAAGCTAGCAAGCCATTGCAGGCCACCTTTTGATTTTGTGGGGTTGAAATTCAGCTATATGCAGACTCAGCAGAGCACAACAAAACGTTTTTTTTTAATTTGCTAATGTGACAGTGCAAGCTATAGTAGCCCACTTTGTCATTTTTTTGGTGGGTGAAATTCAGCTGTATGCACAGTAAAAAAATATTCCCATGGGTTGTAGTGAATATTCATGGTCTTTAATAGCTGCACACAGACCACAAAGCGGCAGCAGGAGCTATGCTGCGGGTACAGTGTGCACGCTATTAAGGAGAGTGAATGGTCGCTGCTCCCCACGCACAGTCCCGGTCTCCCCTCAGCTGCGCCTGCTCCCACTGTTATCAGCGGGATAGGCCATCGGATGATGGGAGGAGTGGTCTTACGTGGTCCATTCTTGGTGCGGTTTTGCAGCGTTTTTGACTCATTGACTTGAATTGAGTCAGTCAAATATGCAGCAAATCCGCAAATATATTTATACCTGAATTTTTGCTGCAGATTTGATTGACTCAATTCAAGTCTATGGGTGAAAAACGCTGCAGAAACGCACAAAGAATTGACATGCTGCAGATTTAAACGCAATGACAATCCGGTCAAGATAATTCCTGATCATGTGCACAGCACTTCAGGATTGTCATTGCATTAGCTGGCACACGGATTACCTAGCATTTTTGGTGCATTTCCAAGCAGAAATAACGCAGCGAAAACACATCAAAGACGCACAGTGTGCACATTGCTTTTTAATGTTTCTATGATTTTAATTTATATGTTTCCATATAAGTTTTTGTTTTTATTCACACTGGAAAACAGGTGCTGGATTATCAGTAACTTAATAAATCCCGTCCATTCCTTCCCAACTGTGATTTTTCATCCAAGCACTGAGAGATGAGCTGAAAGCAGACAATGTTTTCTATAGAGGAATGGCAGACATGGGTGTTGTCCACATAGAAAGCCTCTCCTAAATCCCATGCACAAAAAAGCCGCCCTACAATCTGCCAGGACACATGCGGAAACATATGAAGACTCCTGGGACTTTATACTCTGGAGTGATGAGACCAAGATAAATGTGTTTGGAACTGATGGCCTCAAAACTGTCTCAAAGGTGAGGAATACAATGAGAATGCATGGGGTCTACCGAGAAACCTGGTGGTGGCCGTGTCCTCATGTGGGGCTGCATGAGCGCTGCTGGTGTCGGGGAGCTACAGGTCATTGATGACATCATTTATTCACAGATGTTCTGCTTTGTTACGCCCATTTGTGGCGCAAGTGGATTTCTGGACCCACCGGCCCGACCCTGGAGGGGCGTAACTAAGCAGCTACTTTGGTGTTCACTGGAGCCTCTAGTGGTGAGGTCAGGCTTGTGCGGCAGGTAGCTGTAAAGTACAACTCCAGGGTGGTGTCTGGCAGTAGCTGCTGACCCCAGGGGTCAGGTTAGCTGACACTGATTACGGCTCCATTCAGACTTAGTAGATACAGTCCAGGATCACTGACACGGAGACTTAGGGGAATGTTCAGACACTGGACGCACTGTGACCAGGGGATTTCAGGAACAGGAATGGCCACACTAGGACCAGGGGACAATGTTCAGGGCTCTGGCAGAACCAGGACCATTTGACAAGGGTTCAGGCACTGGCTGCTCCGTGACCAAGGGACGAGGGTACAGCCACTGGCCGCTTTGGAACCAGGCGATAAGGGTTCAGGCACTGGCCGCTACAGGACCAGGGGACAAGGGTACAGACACTGGCCTCTCCAGGACCAGGGGATGATGGTACCGGAACTGGCCTCTCCAGAACCAGAGGACAATGGTACTGTCACGGGTGTGTCGCCACGAAGATCGTCACGATTACACAGCCTGACTTCTCGCAGCTGAGTTTTTGGTGCTTTGTGTTTTTCGGCAGTGAGGGAGTTAATTCTCTCTCTCTCTCTCTGTGCTAGACGAGGTCCAGCCTCGCCCAGCTGCAATCAATGCTGCTGTAGTGAGACTCCTTCAAATGCCTGCTGGTCTGTTAGGGAAGTGTCGGTGAAAGCATTTCATGCAGACTAACAGAGCGGATCGTGGTTTTTGGAGTTTCAGAGATAAGTGTATTTGGAGAGTTTTTTCCCTTCCTCGCTTTATCATTTATCTCCTTTCCCGTTGGTGTTCCCTCTGTTGCAGTTGTGTAGTTTTTGTATGCAAGGTGGTTTTGGTTTTACCCTTGTACTGTCTCGTTCGTCTTAGTACTGTGTGTGGGCATATTATTACTTGTCCCCTTTTGTGGTGATCAGGGTCCTTCTCAGGACTAGATTACTTAGGTGCAGGGATCCTCAGGAGGTAGGGGTTACGCTGGCGGCCTGGACCTCTGTACCTTTAACAGTACCTCCAGGTTGAGGGATTAGTCAGGGCCCCAGCTTAGGGTCAGCTTAGGCCCCCTACCTCCAGTACACTGAGACAGCGTGACATTTTCACCGACCACTTAGATTTTCTCCAGCTACCATGGATCCAGTAGCCGGTCTAGCTCGGCAGTTGCAGAGTTTGTCCATGGAGCTGGCGGACGTTAGGTCCAAGGTTTTGTATCCTCGGGAGCAAGCCGGACCAGAACCTAAAGTAGCTCTCCCTGACAGGTTCACTGGGGGGCGGGACAAGTTTTTTGTTTTCCGGGAGGCATGCAAGTTGTACTTTCGGCTGCGGCCTCGGTCATCGGGGAGTGAAGAACAAAGGGTGGGAATTGTCATCTCGCTCCTACAAGGGGACCCACAATCTTGGGCGTTCTCTCTTCCCCCGGGCTCCCCGGCTCTCCAGTCAGTGGATAGGTTTTTCGCTGCTCTGGGACTCGTATATGATGACCCAGATCGGATCTCCCTTGCTGAGTCTAAGTTACGTAGGATCCAGCAGGGAGATCGTCCGGCGGAGGAATTCTGTTCGGAGTTCCGTAGGTGGGCCACGGACACCCAGTGGAATGACCCGGCTCTTAGGAGCCAGTTTTGTCAAGGTTTATCCGACAAATTACAGGATGTGTTGGCACAGTATGACTCTCCCGCGTCACTGGAAGCCGCTATGGCCCTTGCTATTCGCGTTGACAGACGGCTTCGGGAGAGGTACGGGATAACTCTACCCCCTGTGATGACTCCACCTCCTACAAGGTCCCCTCATATGGTGGTTCCCCTGGTCAGTCCAGAGGAGCCTATGCAATTAGGAGGGACATCATTTCGGGGGAGGGGACCGGTGGTGCGCCATAAGATAGGAAGGTGTTTCTTCTGCGGGAGAAAGGGACATTTTATTGGGGGGTGTCCATCCCGTCCCTTGCAGAGTGAAGAGTCGTCGGAAAACTGTTGATCCCAGGTTGTGTGGTGGACGGCAATCTGGGAGTAGGTATTTCGTCCCTAGGTTCGTCTCAGTTTCTCGTACCGGCGGAGGTGGTGGTGGGTACGAGAACTGAGAGGATATCTGTTCTTCTGGATAGTGGGGCCGGGGCTAATCTGGTTGATGCTCGGTTTGCCCGGGTTCAAGGTATGCGATTGAGTGAGTTGGCTAAACCCATCCCCATATTCTCGATCGATGCCAGGCCTCTCGGTCAGGGAAGTTTTTTGCAAGCTGTGCATGACGTAAAACTTCAAGTGGGGGCGATACATAAAGAACTGTTGTCTTGCTACGTGTTGGAGGGTCTTCCCACTCCTATAGTGTTGGGCCTTCCTTGGTTAACTAAGCATAACCCGGTTATTAATTGGCAAACCAGAGAGATAAGCCAATGGAGTAAATTCTGTAATAAAAACTGCATGAACACGGTCATCGGTGCGGTTACTCCTTGGGTCTTACCTCCATTTCTGGCAGACTTTGAGGATGTATTCTCGGAGAAAGGGTGTCAGGAACTACCTCCTCATCGCGAGTATGACTGTTCTGTAAAACTGCTCCCTGAGGCCAAGTTACCTAAAGCTAGGTTGTATAACCTTTCTGGTCCTGAGAGGCAGGCCATGAAGGATTATATTTCAGAAAGTCTGGCTAAGGGGCATATTAGACCTTCATCTTCACCGGTGGCTGCGGGGTTCTTCTTTGTTAAGAAGAAAGATGGAGGCCTACGCCCTTGCCTGGATTTCCGTGAACTTAATCGGATTACGGTCCGAGATCCGTATCCGCTCCCACTTATTCCCGATCTCTTTAATCAGATCGTGGGCGCCAAATGGTTCTCTAAGTTGGATCTCAGGGGGGCGTACAATCTGATTAGAATGAAGGAGGGGGATGAGTGGAAGACGGCGTTTAACACTCCGGAGGGGCATTATGAGAACCTTGTCATGCCATTCGGTCTGACTAATGCCCCGGCGGTGTTCCAACACTTTGTTAATGACATTTTTCGCCGCCTGGTGGGACAGTTTGTTGTCATATATCTGGATGATATCTTAATTTACTCGCCGGATCTGGTGTCTCATCAGGAGCACGTTAGGCAGGTGTTACAGATCTTGCGGGATAATAAACTGTATGCCAAATGGGAAAAGTGTGTGTTCGCCGTACAGGAACTCCAGTTTTTAGGCTTCCTGGTTTCAGCGTCCGGTTTTCGTATGGACCCTGGGAAAGTGCGGGCAGTTCTTGAGTGGGATCGGCCAGAGAATCTTAAGGCACTACAACGTTTCCTGGGGTTTGCTAATTATTACCGGAAGTTCATTCGTAATTTCTCGTCCATGGTTAAGCCTCTCACAGACATGACTAAAAAGGGGACGGATTTTTCTAGGTGGTCTGACAAGGCTTGTCAAGCATTCTCCTCCTTGAAAAAATGTTTTGCCTCGGCACCCATACTCATTCAACCTGATGCGTCACAGCCATTCATTGTAGAGGTAGACGCTTCCGAGGTAGGGGTGGGAGCAGTATTGTCACAAGGTTCGTCCCCTGGTAAGTGGCATCCGTGCACCTTTTTCTCTAAAAAATTGTCGTCCGCTGAGAGGAATTACGATGTCGGCAATAGGGAACTCTTGGCCATTAAGTTAGCTTTTGAGGAGTGGCGCCATTTTTTGGAGGGGGCAGTCCATCCGGTCACCGTCATCACCGATCACAAGAACCTGCTATATCTGGAGTCCGCAAAACGTCTGAATCCCAGACAAGCTAGGTGGTCATTGTTTTTTACCAGGTTTAATTTTGTCGTTACATATCGTCCTGGGTCAAAAAATGTAAAGGCGGATGCCTTATCTCGTAGTTTCCCTGGGGCCGGGAATACTGACGACCCGATTCCTATCCTTCAGGAGGGGGTGGTGGTTTCGGCAGTATGCTCCGAGCTTGAGGAGGAGGTATTGGAGGCTCAGGGGGACGCCCCTGTTGGACCTCCGGGGAGACTGTTTGTTCCAGATCAGTTGCGACAAAAGGTGATCGAGGCACACCATAACTCAGTTTTTGCAGGACACCCGGGGAGTAGAGCAACTGTGGATCTCCTCTCGCGTCGGTTTTGGTGGCCTAACTTACATAAGCAGGTGGTAACTTTTGTCGCGTCCTGTGGGGTTTGTGCGTGCTCTAAGACCTCACATACCCATCCGTCTGGGGCCCTCTTACCTTTGAAGATCCCGGAGCGTCCTTGGACTCATCTGTCTATGGACTTTATTACGGACCTCCCTCCGTCTTCGGGTAAAACGGTCATACTCGTTGTAGTGGACAGGTTCAGCAAGATGGCACATTTTATCGCTCTTCCGGCTCTCCCTAATGCTAAAACTCTTGCGCAGGTGTTCATTGGGGAGATTGTGAGGCTTCACGGGGTACCCTCCGAGGTGGTGTCTGATCGGGGGTCTCAGTTTGTGTCCAAGTTCTGGAAGGCGTTTTGTGCACGGCGGGGGATGCATTTGTCATTCTCATCGGCTTTTCATCCTCAGACCAATGGTCAGACGGAACGTATGAACCAGAGCTTGGAGACATATCTCCGGTGTTTTGTGTCAGAGAACCAGGAGGACTGGGCTTCTTTCTTACCTCTGGCGGAGTTTGCTCTTAATAATAGGCGGAGCGAGTCCACTGGTAAGTCCCCGTTTTTTGGGGCATATGGTTTTCACCCCCAGTTTTGTACTTTCAGTAGGGGGGGCTCTTCGGGGGTTCCTGAGGAGGAACGATTTTCCTCATCACTCGCTTCAGTATGGAGAGGGGTGCTGAAGAATCTGAATACTATGGGGAACCGATACAAACGTATGGCTGATAGGAGGAGAGTGTCTGGTCCGGACCTAAGTGTGAACGATCGGGTATGGTTGTCTACCAGGAATATAAAACTTAAGGTTCCCTCCTGGAAACTGGGTCCCAGTTTCATCGGGCCGTACAGGATCAGTTCTATAATTAATCCGGTGGCATTCCGTCTTGACCTCCCCCCTACGTTTAAAATTCACAACGTGTTCCACAGATCGTTGCTTAAGAGGTATGTGGCGCCGGTGGTACCGTCACCTTTACCTCCCCCTCCAGTGGTGGTCAAGGGTAACTTGGAGTTCCAGGTATCGAGGGTCATCGATTCACGCTTTAATCGCCGGTCCCTTCAGTACCTGGTTCATTGGAAAGGGTATGGTCCTGAGGAGAGGATGTGGGTTCCTGCGTCGGATATTAACGCAGACCGATTAGTTCGGGCCTTCCACACGACTCACCCGGATAAACCTGGCCCTGAGGGTCCGGAGGCCCCCTCGTAGAAGGGGGGGTACTGTCACGAGTGTGTCGCCACGAAGATCGTCACGATTACACAGCCTGACTTCTCGCAGCTGAGTTTTTGGTGCTTTGTGTTTTTCGGCAGTGAGGGAGTTAATTCTCTCTCTCTCTGTGCTAGACGAGGTCCAGCCTCGCCCAGCTGCAATCAATGCTGCTGTAGTGAGACTCCTTCAAATGCCTGCTGGTCTGTTAGGGAAGTGTCGGTGAAAGCATTTCATGCAGACTAACAGAGCGGATCGTGGTTTTTGGAGTTTCAGAGATAAGTGTATTTGGAGAGTTTTTTCCCTTCCTCGCTTTATCATTTATCTCCTTTCCCGTTGGTGTTCCCTCTGTTGCAGTTGTGTAGTTTTTGTATGCAAGGTGGTTTTGGTTTTACCCTTGTACTGTCTCGTTCGTCTTAGTACTGTGTGTGGGCATATTATTACTTGTCCCCTTTTGTGGTGATCGGGGTCCTTCTCAGGACTAGATTACTTAGGTGCAGGGATCCTCAGGAGGTAGGGGTTACGCTGGCGGCCTGGACCTCTGTACCTTTAACAGTACCTCCAGGTTGAGGGATTAGTCAGGGCCCCAGCTTAGGGTCAGCTTAGGCCCCCTACCTCCAGTACACTGAGACAGCGTGACAGGTACAGGCACTGGCCACTCCAGAACCAGGGGATGAGGGTCCAGGCACTGGACACTCCAGGATCAGGGGACGAGGGTACAGGCATTGATCTCTCCAGGACCAAGGAACGATGGTACAAGCGCCGGCCACTCCAGAACCAGGGGATGAGGGTTCAGGCACTGGCTGCTCCAGGACCAGGGGACGAGGTTTTAGGCCCGGGCCACTCTAGGACCAGGGATTCGGGTACAGGACTCTGGCCACAGCGGGACCAGTGGTTTACGGACTCAGGACCCTGGTCGCCCCAAGACCAGGGGACCTCACAAGCCACCAGCAGTACACCTTGCTAAGGGGAGAGTGAGTCTTTTATACAAGATGCCTCCCAGCTATTGGTTGGGAGCCATCTTGCAGGTATACTACTTATGCTAAATGCATTTAGCATAAGGCGCGCACTGCCCCTTAAGAACAGGGAAACAAGCGCATACTAGACAGCACCAGGAGTTGCAACACATTCACAGGAACAGAGGACAAGAAGAGCGCCAGGAACCACGCCCACGGCCGGAGCGGCGAGAAAGCGTCTTTGCATGGAGGGAGAAGGGGACACCATGCGAGGGCGCCGGCAACAGCGTTACTCTATAGTGGAAGAAAAGATGCTGCCATCACTCCATGCCCTTGGTAGACCTGCACTTCAACATGACAATGATCCAAAACACACATCAAAGGCCACTGTTACATTTCTGAAGAACAGGGTGACAGTGATTCAGTGGCCAAGTGTCTCCTGATCTGAACCCAACCAAACACCTATGGGGAATTCTGAAGAGACAAGTTGTCATCGCTCCATCCAGCATCCAGGCTCTAAGAGCTCGTTATCGAAAAAGAGAAAAAAGATAGATATAGTATTGTCACTAACTTGTTCATTCCAGGCCTAGAAAACTTGGTGCCGTCCTTTAAAATTATGGAGGCCATACAAAATTCTAGATGTAGTAGCTTTTGATGTGGGGTGTACTCATTTTTGCACCAACTAATTTGAGTAAAACTGAAGGTTTTGTAATGAGAGTTATATTATTACTTTCATGTTTTGATTACAAAAAAAATGTTCTATGAAACTCAGTGGTGGCAAAATTTTAGAAATTTATTCAGTGAGATATTAAATAAAATCTTACTTATCAAAGGGGGTGTACTTATTTATGCTGAGCAATGTTTATTAAATTTATGAAACACAGTGAACATAATTACACTTTCTTTCCTGTATGACTTCTCTCATGTTTTACAAGATATGATTTATATATAAAACATTTCCCACATTCTGAACAGGAAAATGATTTTTCTCCTGTATGAATTTTCTCATGTGCAACAAGGTGTGATTTACAGTGCTGGCCAAAAGTATTGGCACCCCTGCAATTCTGTCAGATAATACTCAGTTTCTTCCTGAAAATGATTGCAATCACAAATTCTTTGGTCTTATTCTCTTCATTTAATTTGCTTGCAAGGAAAAAACACAAAAGAGAATGAAGCAAAAATCAAATCCTAGATCATTTCACACAAAACTCCAAAAAAGGGCCGGACAAAAGTATTGGCACCCTCAGCCTAATACTTGGTTGCACAACCTTTAGCCAAAATAACTGTGAACAACCGCTTCCGGTAACCATCAATGAGTTTCTTACAATGCTCTGCTGGAATTGTAGACCATTCTTCTTTGGCAAACTGCTCCAGGTCCCTGATATTTGAAGGGTGCCTTCTCCAAACTGCCATTTTGAGATCTCTCCACAGGTGTTCTATGGGATTTAGGTCTGGACTCATTGCTGGCCACCTTAGAAGTCTCCAGTGCTTTCTCTAAAACCATTTTATAGTGCTTTTGGAAGTGTGTTTTGGGTCATTGTCCTGCTGGAAGACCCATGACCTCTGAGGGAGACCCAGCTTTCTCACACTGGGCCCTACATTATGCTGCAAAATTTGTTGGTAGTCTTCAGACTTCATAATGCCATGCACACGGTCAAGCAGTCCAGTGCCAGAGGCAGCAAAGCAACCCCAAAACATCAGGGAACCTCCGCCATGTTTGACTGTAGGGACCGTGTTCTTTTCTTTGAATGCCTCTTTTTTTTTCCTGTACACTCTATGTTGATGCTTTTTCCAAAAAAGCTCTACTTTTGTCTCATCTGACCAGAGAACATTCTTCCAAAACGTTTTAGGCTTTCTCAGGTAAGTTTTGGCAAACTCCAGCCTGGCTTTTTTATGTCTTGGGTTAAGAAGTGGGGTCTTCCTGGGTATCCTACCATACAGTCCCTTTTCATTCAGACGCCGACGCATAGTACGGGTTGATACTGTTGTACCCTCGGACTGCAGGGCGGCTTGAACTTGTTTGGATGTTAGTCGAGGTTCTTTATCCACCATCCGCACAATCTTGCGTTGAAATCTCTCGTCAATTTTTCTTTTCCGTCCACATCTAGGGAGGTTAGCCACAGTGCCATGGGCTTTAAACTTCTTGATGACACTGCGCACGGAAGACACAGGAACATTCAGGTCTTTGGAGATGGACTTGTAGCCTTGAGATTGCTCATGCTTCCTCACAATTTGGTTTCTCAAGTCCTCAGACAGTTCTTTGGTCTTCTTTCCTTTCTCCATGCTCAATGTGGTACACACAAGGACACAGGACAGAGGTTGAGTCAACTTTAATCCATGTTAACTGGCTGCAAGTGTGATTTAGTTATTGCCAACACCTGTTAGGTGCCACAGGTAAGTAACAGGTGCTGTTAATTACACGAATTAGAGAAGCATCTCATGATTTTTCAAAGGGTGCCAATACTTTTGTCCACCCCCTTTTTTAGGTTTGGTGTGGAATTATATCCAATTTGGCTTTAAGACAATTCTTTTTCTGTTTTTTTCATTGAAGACAAATTAAATGAAAAGAATAATACCAAAGAATTTGTGATTGCAATCATTTTCAGGAAGAAACTGAGTATTATCTGACAGAATTGCAGGGGTGCCAATACTTTCCCACATTCTGAACATGAAAACGGCTTCTCTCCTGTGTGAATTCTCTCATATATAACATATTTTGATTTACATGTAAAACATTTCCCACATTCTGAACAGGAGTATGGCTTTTCTCCTTTGTGCTTTCTTTGTGTTAAAGAATCTGAGCTTTTAGTAAGTTGCTTGTCACACTGAAATCTTTTATCCACTGTGTCACCTGGAGTTGTGGTAACAATGTGAGATTGCTCAGGAGATGATTCCTCATGATTTGGAGGATTATAAGAAGGTGAAGTGCTGTGAAGTCCAGGAGGTGCAGGAAGGGTGAAGAGGTTTTCTCCATTAGAGTGCTTTGTGATAGCTTCTTTTTTACAATTTAGTGATAAACCGTTATTCTCACAAGGATTTCCTATAAGGAGGAAAGATAGATTAGATGTGACTTTTTTCTTCAACACAAAAGAGATTTCTGAATGTATTTTCTGGATCTCACAATGAAGACCCTCGTCAGTGAAAGTACTGGGAATAAGGAGGACAACTACATGCCATAACATTAACACAATGACGGGTAAAGTGAATGACACTTATAATCTGGTGACATTGGCACAAGTCAGGGGTGGCAGAGATTAGACAGCAAATAGACAGTTCTTAAAGGGAACCTGTCATCAGGATTTACCCCCTTAATGTACCACCAGTGCCATTTCACTGTCTCAAGCTTCCTATCATGCTCTCAGTGTAGAAAAGTGTCCACGTAATTAACAATTACTTTTTAATATTTCAGTATCATACATAAATGAGATTGACTAATTACAAAGGCGGCCGCACATCCAGGAGCAGTGGAGCTCCGGCCTCAGTAATGATGTCACAGAAGATGTGGTATCCAGCTCCAAGGAAAAAGATGCTTTTAATTACTCCATGTTAAAAATTACACCCATGAGGAAAGGGTATGGGGGGTAGGTGGACAGTGCTACGCCTTTTTAACGATCTGGCGTTCTTTGTCACAGCTTCTGGAACAGTGTGTTGGTGCATCTTAAATTCCATTAATAATTACAAACTAGTGCTGATTTAATCAGATGGTTCGCCATGTCCACAGACATCATCACTGAAAAGAAATCAGCATGGATTCCGGAACAGTGTGTCAGCGCATCCTGAATGATCTAAAAACAATTGCAGACTGGTGAAATAATAAGTTCACATTTTTTATTTATTTTACTCACTTATATAGCACCACTAATTCCACAGCGCTTTACAGACATTATCGTCGCTGTCCCCATTGGGGCTCACAATCTAAATGTTTAGATGCCAGTCTGCAATTTTTTGAGAGCATTCAGGCTGCGCTGACACACTGTTCCGGAATCCATGCGGATTTCTTCTCAGTGATGACGACTGTGGACGCGCCTAACCGTCTGATACATCAGCACCGGTTTGTCATTATCAATGGAATTTACGATGCACCAACATCGGCTCCGCAAAACCAGCAGAATTAGATGAAGAGACATCTGAAGATAGTAACAATACTCCGTCCAATTACATTAAAGCTCTATTTCAACTATGTCAAACAACTGGAAAGATAGGGGGAGATTATATAAAAGAAGTGCAAAGGAAATCTGTCATGGTGGCCAAAGCTATCAATTACTTTTTTTGCAAATGATTCTCTGTAAAATTGAAAAATTAGATGCTTAATCTGATCTGTTGCCATGAGCATCAACTCCTTATTTCTTTCACACTGATTACAGTAAATCTCCCACATACAGTTACCATATTTTTCGGACTATAAGAAGCACTTTTTTCCTCCAAAATTTTGGAGGAAAATGGGGGGTGCATCTTATAGTCCGAATGTTGGGGGGGGGGATATATATACACTGTGTGGGGTGTGGGGGGAGCGGTAATGGCGGAGGAGCGGGGCACAGGAGGCAGCAGCCGCCCGCTGCAGCCTACATTGTCCCCGCTGCTAAAGAAAATGAATATTCACTGCTCCCTATGCCCATGGGGCGTGGGGAGCAGTGAATATTCATGCTCCTTAATAGCGGCACACAGTGTAGCCGCAGCGCGGCTCCTGCTGTTGCCGGAATTACCTGTTCTCGCCGTTAAAGGGCATGAATATTCAACCTCTCTCCACGCCCATGGGAGTGGAGAGGGGTGAATATTCATGCACTTTAATAAGCGGACACACGCAATAGCCCGGCAGCAGCAGGAGCCGCGCTGCGGCTACGCTGCGTGCCGGCTATTAAGGAGCATGAAGTCATTGCTCCCTGCGCCCACAGTTCTGGCGTGGGGAGCAGTGACTTCCGGCAGCTGATCTCTCCATGTGAGCCGCGCATGGCAGTGACGTCATGCGCGGCCCACATGGAGAGATCAGTGCGGGCAGACAGGATGCAGCGCTGGAGAAGAGAAGAAAGGTGAGTAGGAGTGTTTATTTTATTATGTGTAGCCTGGTGGGGATTAGGGGGATCATGCATACTAGGATCAGGATGAGGGGGCCATACATACAAGGGTAAGGATGAGGGGTGCCATGCATACCAGGATAACCCTGATGGGAGCATACATAACAGGATAAAGATGAGGGGGCCATACATACCAGGATAAGGATGAGGGGCCATACATACCAGGATAAGGATGAGGGGTGCCATGCATACCAAGATAAGGATGAGGGGTGCTATGCATACCAGGACAGGGATGAGGGGTGCCATGCATACCAGGACAGGGATGAGGGGTGCCATGCATACCAGGATGGGGATTGCTGTGCCATGCATACTAGGATGGGGATGAGGGGTGCTATGCATACCAGGATAGGGATTAGGGGTACCATGCATACCAGGACAGGGATGAGGGGTGCCATGCATACCAGGACAGGGATGAGGGGTGCCATGCATACCAGGATAAGGATGAGGGGTGCCATGCATACCAGGATGGAGGGATGCCAGGCATACCAGGATGGGGATGGGGACCACGTATAAAAGGAAGGGGGGGGCATATATACCAGGATGGGGGATATTGTCAGAATTGGGGGACATTACCCCTATGCCAGTGTCAGCAGAAAACTCCCTCCCCCTTAAAAGTGCATCATGACCCCTTTTTCTGCTTAAATTTTTATTTTTTTATTTTCCTCTTCTAAAACATAGGTGAGTCTTATGGTCCTGTGCGTCTTATAGTTTGAAAAATACGGTATATACAGTACAGACCAAAAGTTTGGACACACCTTCTCATTTAAAGATTTTTCTGTATTTTCATGACTATGAAAATTGTACATTCACACTGAAGGCATCAAAACTATGAATTAACACATGTGGAATTATATACTTAACAAAAAAGTGTGAAACAACTGAAAATATGTCTTATATTCTAGGTTCTTCAAAGTAGCCACCTTTTGCTTTGATGACTGCTTTGCACACTCTTGGCATTCTCTTGATGAGCTTCAAGAGGTAGTCACCAGAAATGGTTTTCACTTCACAGGTGTGCCCTGTGAGGTTTAATAAGTGGGATTTATTGCCTTATAAATGGGGTTGGGACCATCAGTTGTGTTGTGCAGAAGTCAGGTGGATACACAGCTGATAGTCCTACTGAATAGACTGTTAGAACTTGTATTATGTCAAGAAAAAAAGCAGCTAAGTAAAGAAAAACGAGTGGCCATCATTACTTTAAGAAATGAAGGTCAGTCAGTCTGAAAAATTGGGCAAACTTTGAAAGTGTCCCCAAGTGCAGTTGCAAAAACCATCAAGCGCTACAAAGAAACTGGCTCACATGAGGACCGCCCCAGGAAAGGAAGACCAAGAGTCACCTCTGCTTCTGAGGATAAGTTTATCTGAGTCACCAGCCTCAGAAAACTCAGGTGAACAGCAGCTCAGATTAGAGACCAGGTCAATGCCACACAGAGTTCTAGCAGCAGACACATCTCTACAACAACTGTTAAGAGGAGACTTTGTGCAGCAGGCCTTCATGGTAAAATAGCTGCTAGGAAACCACTGCTAAGGACAGGCAACAAGCAGAAGAGACTTGTTTGGGCTAAAGAACAGAAGGAATGGACATTAGACCAGTGGAAATCTGTGCTTTGGTCTGATGAGTCCAAATCTGAGATCTTTGGTTCCAACCACCGTGTCTTTGCGCGACGCAGAAAAGGTGAAAGGATGGACTCTACATGCCTGGTTCCCACCGTGAAGCATGGAGGAGAAGGTGTGAAGGCATACTGAACCAGCATGGCTACCACAGCATCTTGCAGCGGCATGCTATTCCATCCGGTTTGCGTTTAGTTAGACCATCATTTATTTTTCAACAGCACAATGACCCGAAACATACCTCCAGGCTGTGTAAGGGCTATTTAACCAAGAGGGAGAGTGATGGGGGGGTACGCCAGATGACCTGGCCTCCACAGTCACCAGACCTGAACCCAATCGAGAATGTTTTGGGTGAGCTGGACCGCAGAGTGAAGGCAAAAGGGCCAACAAGTGCTAACATCTCTGGGAACTCCTTCAAGATTGTTGGAAGACCATTTCCGGTGACTACCTCTTGAAGCTCATCAAGAAAATGCCAAGAGTGTGCAAAGCAGTCATCAAAGCAAAAGGTGGCTACTTTGAAGAACCTAGAATATAAGACATATTTTCAGTTGCTTCACACTTTTTTGTTAAGTATATAATTCCACATGTGGTAATTCATAGTTTTGATGCCTTCAGTGTGAATGTACAATTTTCATAGTCAAGAAAATACAGAAAAATCTTTAAATGAGAAGGTGTGTCCAAACTTTTGGTCTGTACTGTACTGGTTCTCTGCACCATCATTCCTTCTACTCATTCTCTATATGTCAACCAGGGCTGCTTCTGTCATGAGGTGAGATGAACATCTTGCCCCAGGCGCTTGTTGGAGCTGTCTGAAAGGGGTGTCAGAATGCTGCTGCTGCCCACCCAGAGACACTAGACACAGGCCTGTAGGCGGCTGCCCCCTCAGAGACACTAGACACAGGCCTGTAGGCGGCTGCCCCCTCAGAGACACTAGACACAGGCCTGTAGGCGGCTGCTGCCCCCTCAGAGACACTAGACACAGGCCTGTAGGCGGCTGCTGCCCCCTCAGAGACACTAGATACAGGCCTGTAGGCAGCTGCTGCCCCCTCAGAGACACTAGACACAGGCCTGTAGGCGGCTGCTGCCCCCTCAGAGACACTAGACACAGGCCTGTAGGCGGCTGCTGCCCCCTCAGAGACACCAGACACAGGCCTGTAGGCGGCTGCTGCCCCCTCAGAGACACTAGACACAGGTCTGTTGGCGGCTGCTGCCCCCTCAGAGACACTAGACACAGGCCTGTAGGCGGCTGCTGCCCCCTCAGAGACACTAGACACAGGCCTGTTGGCGGCTGCTGCCCCCTCAGAGACACTAGACACAGGCATGTAGGCAGCTGCTGCCCCCTCATATACACTAGACACAGGCCTGTAGGCAGCTGCTGCCCCCTCAGAGACACTAGACACAGGCCTGTAGGCGGCTGCTGCCCCCTCAGGGACACCAGACACAGGCCTGTAGGCAGCTGCTGCCCCCTCAGAGACACCAGACACAGGCCTGTAGGCAGCTGCTGCCCCCTCAGAGACACTAGACACAGGCCTGTAGGCAGCTGCTGCCCTCTCAGGGACACTAGACAGAGGCCTGTAGGCGGCTGCTGCCCCCTCAGAGACACTAGACACAGGCCTGTAGGCAGCTGCTGCCCCCTCAGAGACACTAGACACAGGCCTGTAGGCGGCTGCTGCCCCCTCAGAGACACTAGACACAGGCCTGTAGGCGGCTGCTGCCCCCTCAGAGACACTAGACACAGGCCTGTAGGCGGCTGCTGCCCCCTCAGAGACACTAGACTCAGGCCTGTAGGCAGCTGCCCCCTCAGAGACACTAGACACAGGCCTGTAGGCGGCTACTGCCCCCTCAGAGACACTAGACACAGGCCTGTAGGCGGCTGCTGCCCCCTCAGAGACACTAGACACAGGCCTGTAGGCTGCTGCTGCCCCCTCAGAGACACTAGACACAGGCCTGTAGGCAGCTGCCCCCTCAGAGACACTAGACACAGGCCTGTAGGCGGCTGCTGCCCCCTCAGAGACACCAGACACAGGCCTGTAGGCAGCTGCTGCCCCCTCAGAGACACTAGACACAGACCTGTAGGCGGCTGCTGCCCCCTCAGAGACACTAGACACAGGCCTGTAGGCGGCTGCTGCCCCCTCAGAGACACTAGACGCAGGCCTGTAGGCGGCTGCTGCCCCCTCAGAGACACCAGACACAGGCCTGTAGGCAGTTGCTGCCCCCTCAGAGACACTAGACACAGGCCTGTAGGCGGCTGCTGCCCCCTCAGAGACACTAGACACAGGCCTGTAGGCGGCTGCTGCCCCCTCAGAGACACTAGACACAGGCCTGTAGGCAGCTGCTGCCCCCTCAGAGACACCAGACACAGGCCTGTAGGCGGCTGCTGCCCCCTCAGAGACACTAGACACAGGCCTGTTGGCGGCTGCTGCCCCCTCAGAGACACTAGACACAGGCCTGTAGGCGGCTGCTGCCCCCTCAGAGACACTAGACACAGGCCTGTAGGCAGCTGCTGCCCCCTCAGAGACACCAGACACAGGCCTGTAGGCGGCTGCTGCCCCCTCAGAGACACTAGACACAGGCCTGTAGGCGGCTGCTGCCCCCTCAGAGACACCAGACACAGGCCTGTAGGCGGCTGCTGCCCCCTCAGAGACACTAGACACAGGCCTGTAGGCCGCTGCTGCCCTCTCAGAGACACTAGACACAGGCCTGTAGGCGGCTGCTGCCCCCTCAGAGACACTAGACACAGGCATGTAGGCGGCTGCTGCCCCCTCAGATACACTAGACACAGGCCTGTAGGCAGCTGCTGCCCCCTCAGAGACACCAGACACAGGCCTGTAGGCGGCTGCTGCCCCCTCAGAGACACTAGACACAGGCCTGTAGGCGGCTGCTGCCCCCTCAGAGACACTAGACACAGGCCTGTAGGCGGCTGCTGCCCCCTCAGAGACACTAGACACAGGCCTGTAGGCGGCTGCTGCCCCCTCAGAGACACTAGACACAGGCCTGTAGGCGGCTGCTGCCCCCTCAGAGACACTAGAGACAGGCCTGTAGGCAGGTGCTGCCCCCTCAGAGACACCAGACACAGGCCTGTAGGCAGCTGCTGCCCCCTCAGAGACACTAGACACAGGCCTGTAGGCAGCTGCTGCCCCCTCAGAGACACTAGACACAGGCCTGTAGGCAGCTGCTGCCCCCTCAGAGACACCAGACACAGGCCTGTAGGCAGCTGCTGCTCCCTCAGAGACACAGGCCTGTAGGCAGCTGCTGCCCCCTCAGAGACACCAGACACAGGCCTGTAGGCAGCTGCTGCCCCCTCAGAGACACTAGACACAGGCCTGTAGGCAGCTGCTGCCCCCTCAGAGACACTAGACACAGGCCTGTAGGCAGCTGCTGCCCCCTCAGAGACACTAGACACAGGCCTGTAGGCAGCTGCTGCTCCCTCAGAGACACCAGACACAGGCCTGTAGGCAGCTGCTGCCCCCTCAGAGACACTAGACACAGGCCTGTAGGTGGCTGCTGCCCTCTCAGAGACACTAGACACAGGCCTGTAGGCAGCTGCTGCCCCCTCAGAGACACTAGACACAGGCCTGTAGGCGGCTGCTGCCCCCTCAGAGACACGAGACACAGGCCTGTAGGCGGCTGCTGCCCCCTCAGAGACACCAGACACAGGCCTGTAGGCAGCTGCTGCCCCCTCAGAGACACTAGACACAGGCCTGTAGGCAGCTGCTGCCCCCTCAGAGACACTAGACACAGGCCTGTAGGCAGCTGCCCCCTCAGAGACACTAGACACAGGCCTGTAGGCGGCTGCTGCCCCCTCAGAGACACTAGACACAGGCCTGTAGGCGGCTGCTGCCCCCTCAGAGACACCAGACACAGGCCTGTAGGCTGCTGCTGCCCCCTCACAGACACTAGACACAGGCCTGTAGGCAGCTGCCAGTCACAGTGTATCAGACAGAGGGGCAAGATCGCAGAGCAGAGGGGGGCGCTCCAATGCTAGCTCCATACTCAGGTGCAGTCTCGTACTGCTGAGCCTTGGGCCCACCAGAGGAAATTATTCCTGGGGCCCAATATGTAACTACATAGAAATAATACAAGCCCACCAATTGTGAGATAAAATATGCTAGTATTGTGGTGTAACATAAAAACACAATGGTTCACATTTATCAAAAATGGCAGAATTTGAGCAAAATCCTTTGTACTCACTTCAACTCCATTATTCCATATTTATCACATTTCGTCACTAATGATACATTTGGTGCAAATTATTTAAGCAGAACATTTTAAGCATGGTAGCACACGTCTCAATGCTAAAAAAGAGCTGACATCCAGTGGGTCAAATGTTGCATAGTAATATAATTTTGTACAAATTGCAACTTTTTCTGCATGTAAAAATGGCTTTAATATGAATGCATTTGTTCCGTGCCTTTTTTAAGACAGCCGGTGCCAGGGTGCTCCTGTCCCCAGGCACATACATCAAATCAATTAGAAATATATTAATCCCTTGGCACAGATGAACATACAGTACCAGTACGTCCACAGCAGGGTCCACGTGTGTGGAGTTGGCTCAGGAGTGGAGACCACTTCCCACGCAACATACAGCGGGCATGTGCCTGTATGGTGACCATTCAGCTGTGCACACGCAACATACAGCGGGCATGTGCCTGTATGGTGACCATTCAGCTGTGCACACGCAACATACAGCGGGCATGTGCCTGCATGGTGACCATTCAGCTGTGCACACGCAACATACAGCGGGCATGTGCCTGTATGGTGACCATTCAGCTGTGCACACGCAACATACAGCGGGCATGTGCCTGTATGGTGACCATTCAGCTGTGCGCACGCAACATACAGCGGGCATGTGCCGGTATGGTGACCATTCAGCTGTGCACACGCAACATACAGCGGGCATGTGCCTGTATGGTGACTATTCAGCTGTGCACACGCAACATACAGCGGGCATGTGCCTGTATGGTGACCATTCAGCTGTGCACACGCAGCATACAGCGGGCATGTGCCTGTATGGTGACCATTCAGCTGTGCACACACAACATACAGCGGGCATGTGCCTGTATGGTGACCATTCAGCTGTGCGCACACAACATACAGCGGGCATGTGCCTGTATGGTGACCATTCAGCTGTGCACACGCAACATACAGCGGGCATGTGCCTGTATGGTGACCATTCAGCTGTGCACACGCAGCATACAGCGGGCATGTGCCTGTATGGTGACCATTCAGCTGTGCACACGCAACATACAGCGGGCATGTGCCTGTATGGTGACCATTCAGCTGTGCGCACGCAACATACAGCGGGCATGTGCCGGTATGGTGACCATTCAGCTGTGCACACGCAACATACAGCGGGCATGTGCCTGTATGGTGACTATTCAGCTGTGCACACGCAACATACAGCGGGCATGTGCCTGTATGGTGACCATTCAGCTGTGCACACGCAGCATACAGCGGGCATGTGCCTGTATGGTGACCATTCAGCTGTGCACACACAACATACAGCGGCATGTGCCTGTATGGTGACCATTCAGCTGTGCGCACACAACATACAGCGGGCATGTGCCTGTATGGTGACCATTCAGCTGTGCACACGCAACATACAGCGGGCATGTGCCTGTATGGTGACCATTCAGCTGTGCACACGCAACATACAGCGGGCATGTGCCTGTATGGTGACCATTCAGCTGTGCGCACACAACATACAGCGGGCATGTGCCTGTATGGTGACCATTCAGCTGTGCGCACGCAACATACAGCGGGCATGTGCCTGTATGGTGACCATTCAGCTGTGCACACGCAACATACAGCGGGCATGTGCCTGTATGGTGACCATTCAGCTGTGCGCACACAACATACAGCGGGCATGTGCCTGTATGGTGACCATTCAGCTGTGCGCACGCAACATACAGCGGGCATGTGCCTGTATGGTGACCATTCAGCTGTGCGCACCCATCTTGATATTCCTGTGATATCCAGCATTAGGCTGGATTCATATGGGATCATTATTTCCACTATATACTGCAATACTGTTACTGTTATATTAAAACATACAAAACAAGCAGGGGCGTAATGATCGCGGTCATAGAGGGTACAACCGGGACCAGACCCATGCTTGTGCGTGGCACGACGACACCGATTTCACCTGGATGTGCATTCTCTGACACACATTCTGCTGAAATGTATTGTGACGCAGAGACCCGCCGGCTCCCTGCACTTCAAGACATGCTGCCAGCCAATCAGAGGCAAGCAGCAGGTGCTGGCGGCCCGCAGAAGTCAGCTACCGGCTGGGGAACATTATACCAGGATGGCGGACCTTATACCAGGATGGCGGACCTTATACCAGGATGGCGGACCTTATACCAGGATGGCGGACTTTATATCAGGATGGTGGACATTACACTGGGATGGCGGACATTATATTGGGGTGACGGACATTACATAAGGATGGGGAATTATATCAGAATGAAGGACATTATATCAGGATGGGAGATAAGATACCAGGCTGGGAACATTATATTAAGATGGGGACAATATACCAGGATGAGTGACATTACACCAGAATGACGGACATTATATCAGAAGGGGGACATGGTTATAGCATGGAGCCCACGATGGGGGACATTATATCAGTCAGGGGTGGTACAGGGTGGGCATCAGTCAGGGTTGATACAGGGGCACTCAGGGGTAATACAGGGGAGGCTCAGTCAGTCAGGGGTGAAACAAAACATTGAGGGAAATCCTCCCTTAGTGACTGAGCCCTCTCACCCTCTATCACCAATGAGTACAGCCCCTCACTGTTGGTGTTGATGGGGGTCACTTAGTTATGTGATAATCCTGCTCAGCTACATATATCTGACCTTTGGTGAGTGATGTAGCAGGCAGCCATCCATCTCCCTGTGCTTCTCACTGTCAGCCTGTGACACAGTTAGGGAGGAGCGCTGTTACTCAGCACATCATGGCTCATTACCTCAGCTCTGCTGTTAGCACGGGGAAGAGGCCACAAACAAAACTAACACTGATTGGCTGCGATGCTGCCAATCACTATTAGACTTACCAGCAGCAGCACCGCTCTCCCTGGTTGCTCCAGGTGCGGTATCGCAGAGGCAGAGATTCAGCATTATTGATCAGCGATCAGTCAGTCCCTGAAGTGAGCTGCTGTCTGCACTGCAGCAGAACAGATCCAGTGACTCCCGTACTCTGCCGGGATGTCTAATGCTGGGAGGAGCGGTGAATAGTAATCAGTGACACGTGTGAGCTGCCGTGCTTGCAGCATGTCATGTGCTAGTGCGCTGAGTGCTGCTGACTGCTCCTCCCAGCATTAGACATCCCGGGAGAGCAGTGCACGAGTCACTGAATCTCTCCAGCTGCAGACAGCGGCTCACTCCTCATACTGACCAGAACACTGATCCATCCTGCTGGATCCTGAACACTGTGATATCGCACCTGGAGCTGAATCACTGGAATCAGTAACTAATAAAAATGCCTGAAAACCTTCTCTCTCTCTCATTATTCTGGCATTTGGCAAATATTAAAAATGATGGTAAAATCCTAATTGACCTAAAACGGGAAAGATTTATTCTGATTTCATGTCAGATATTGAGAAAAACCTGCGTCTTTTTATATAGTGTATGGAAACTTCTGGTGTCAGCTGTGTGTGTATGTGTCCCTATAGTTATAGTTTTGGATGATTACTATTGTCCCTTCATTGTCTGCGCTGTTGCATCCAAATAACCTGTTCACAAAATCAAAGTATGTCATTGGGTTGGAAGGGGTTAAACAGGCAGTTCTGATGACATCACAAAGCACATAAACATCATAGACATCCTATGACATCACAATTGGTATAGAATGTACAGAGTGTAACTCCTGAGCCATCTTGTGTCATTCCAGGCTGACTGCTGGAAGGTGACAAGTCCAGGTCGGGAACTCTTCACCTATGACCTCACTCATACATTGTATAGATGGGGGGTCAGTAGTGAGATTCAGAACTGCATCATTAACCTGAAAATCTCAGCAGATGGCGCTGGATCCTGTGTCCCGTGCTGGGATTGTTAGAATGAGTCTATGATTTACAAAAAAATGTTATTGAGCAGATTCCATGGAAAATCATTTGGGGGCTTTAGTAAAGCAGTGTGAGCCCGGCCTAACAGGGGCTACCAATCTGGACAAACCCTTCCCTGAATGAGGACTTGCTGGAGATCACCTGATCATGTATCACTGGTCTTGAAGACCCTCAGCAATCGGCTGGCTTTGCCCTCTATGACACCCATGTGCTGTAATAAAAGCATATAGAAAGGGGAGCGCCGGCTGACACCCCCCCATTTGGCTCCATTTTTGGGCAGCTTTGCCATTAATGTTGTCAGAACCTAGCGTTTTCAGAACATCCATTTAATAGCAGACGGGTCCAGTTCTCCATTATCCGCTCTCATGGTCCTGCTGGATCAGGAGTGACCGGGAGCTGACGGTTTATGGTGATCAGGAGTTGCAGGATGGCGCCGGTGTTTCCCTTTAGGTCATAGAGCAGTAGGTGATGCGGATTAGAATAAAAGAGTGGAAATGTTTAGGTTATTATCTGCGTCATGACTCAATTAATAATGAGGCCGGTGGTTATTTGCAGTCGGTGATTTCTTTTTATTAATTCAACTCTTCCTTGATGTTGGAAACTCGATACATAACACAGCAGTGGCAGTTATTATGACATCACAGGGGACATGACATCACAGGGCACATGACATCAGAGATATCACATGACATCACAGTTGGTACAGAATGTGTAAAGTTCTAATCCTGAACCATCTTGTGTCCCAGAGGCAGCATCTTGAGGAAGACAAGTCTATGTAGGTAGCTCTTCACTTAGCACTAAGGCCCTGTTCACACATTGTGTAGCTGTGCGGAGTTTGTGGTGAAGTTTAGAACTTCATCATTTACCCCTAAAATAATCTCAGGAAACATCTCTGAGCGACGTGTTCTTTCTTGTGCATCAGGATGATTCCTTAAATAGGACCTATCATGTAATCCTCTTTTTTGTAATGATAGGTGTTATGTCTCATCTAGTTCAGATGAGCAGCAGTAATGAAGCACGGACAGATGGCGGCGGCGCAGCAGGATGGCCGAGCAGAAACAACGGAGAACGCCGTGGCTTGATGGCAGCAGGAAGACCAGAACTGGAACCACAGGAAATCAAGAGCAGAACTGAAGCAGCGGCACCTGGTATAATAGAGGGACAGACTCTGATCAGACTTTCATCAGAGTGGTATCAGGTTTTCTCGGACATGGAGAGGAGAAAGAAAAGGTTTCTCACCTTCTCCCTTCTGCAAGTCGGTGAAAATCGGACCACACTCCGATGTCAAAGCGCGGTCCAATCTTTCCACAAGCGCATAGACTTGCATTGCCATTGCCATATTTTGCAGACTATAAGACGCACCCCAAATTTTGGGGTGGAAAATCATTTTTTTAAATAAAATGGTGGTGCCTCTTATAGTCCGTTTAACAGTAGGTTACCAGGGGGCGGCGGTGGTGGAGCGGGGTAACAGGAGGCAGGGCCACTTCTTTAGGCAGTCGGCGGCGACAGGAGTGGGGCGATGCTGCGGGCCCTGGGCTCTCATAAGATGTCGGCGCCGGTGAGCAGAGTCCCCTTTCCTATAGTTTGCCCTGCAGTAGGCTTTGGGAAAATGGCTGCTGGAGGTGACGCATGTGCAGATTGAGATCTCGGGAGATGCATGCGCCGCCTCAAGCGTCCATTTTCCCAAAGCCCACTGCAGGGCAATAAATGGGAAAAGCTACTCTGCTCACCGGCGCCGACATCTTATGAGAGCCCAGGGCCCGCCGACACCGGCCTCCTGTGACCGCACTCCACCGCAACCACCCCTCAGTAAGCTACACTATGTACATGTGTACATTATTCTGCATGCCCTCAGGAGCAGTCAGTATACTGTATATTAGATTGTAAGCTCCTAGGACAGGGTGTGCATTATTCTGCATGCTCTCAGGAGCAGTCTGTATATTGTATATTAGATTGTAAGCTCCTAGGACAGGGTGTACATTATTCTGCATGCCCTCAGGAGCAGTCTGTATACTGTATATTAGATTGTAAGCTCCTAGGACAGGGTGTACATTATTCTGCATGCCCTCAGGAGCAGTCTGTATATTGTATATTAGATTGTAAGCTCCTAGGACAGGGTGTACATTATTCTGCATGCCCTCAGGAGCAGTCAGTATATTGTATATTAGATTGTAAGCTCCTAGGACAGGGTGTGCATTATTCTGCATGCCCTCAGGAGCAGTCTGTATATTGTATATTAGATTGTAAGCTCCTAGGACAGGGTGTACATTATTCTGCATGCCCTCAGGAGCAGTCAGTATATTGTATATTAGATTGTAAGCTCCTAGGACAGGGTGTACATTATTCTGCATGCCCTCAGGAGCAGCCTATATATTGTATATTAGATTGTAAGCTCCTAGGACAGGGTGTACATTATTCTGCATGCCCTCAGGAGCAGCCTGTATACTGTATATTAGATTGTAAGCTCTTAGGACAGGGTGTGCATTATTCTGCATGCCCTCAGGAGCAGTCTGTATACTGTATATTAGATTGTAAGCTCCTAGGACAGGGTGTGCATTATTCTGCATGCCCTCAGGAGCAGCCTATATATTGTATATTAGATTGTAAGCTCCTAGGACAGGGTGTACATTATTCTGCATGCCCTCAGGAGCAGTCTGTATACTGTATATTAGATTGTAAGCTCCTAGGACAGGGTGTACATTATTCTGCATGCCCTCAGGAGCAGTCTGTATATTGTATATTAGATTGTAAGCTCCTAGGACAGGGTGTGCATTATTCTGCACGCCCTCAAGAGCAGCCTGTATATTGTATATTAGATGGTAAGCTCCTAGGACAGGGTGTACATTATTCTGCATGCTCTCAGGAGCAGCCTGTATATTGTATATTAGATTGTAAGCTCCTAGTGCAGGGTGTACATTATTCTGCACGCCCTCAAGAGCAGCCTGTATATTGTATATTAGATTGTAAGCTCCTAGGACAGGGTGTGTATTATTCTGCATGCCCTCAGGAGCAGCCTATATATTGTATATTAGATTGTAAGCTCCTAGGACAGGGTGTACATTATTCTGCATGCCCTCAGGAGCAGTCTGTATATTGTATATTAGATTGTAAGCTCCTAGGACAGGGTGTACATTATTCTGCATGCCCTCAGGAGCAGTCTGTATATTGTATATTAGATTGTAAGCTCCTAGGACAGGGTGTGCATTATTCTGCATGCCCTCAGGAGCAGCTTGTATAATATAATAATAATAATCTTTATTTATATAGCGCCAACATATTCCGCAGCTCTTAACAATACACAGGTTCATAAACAACAGTCATAAGTAACATAGCTAAAGATAATACAATAATTACAGCAAAAATAATGGCAACCCTGCTCGTAAGAGCTTACAATCTACAATGAGGTGGGGGTGACACAAAGTACAATGGCTTATCTACAAGGATGGTCCAGCCATCTTGAGGGGATGAGGGATAGATAAAGGCTGCATGAGCTCATCACCAGCCAGTATTTCTGGTGCTTTTTGGTTCAGTGGAGAGTTGTGTGGAGAAACAAGGGATGGGTTATAAGAAGATAAAAGGACTTCGATTAGGGAAGGTGATAGGCCGCCCTAAACAAGTGTGTTTTAGGAAGCACCTAAAACTGTGTAAATAGTGGTTCATCCTAATTTCTTGGGGTAGAGCATTCCAAAGAATAGGTGCAGCTCAGGAGAAGTTTTGAAGCAGGGAGTGGGAGGTACGAATTAGTGTGGATGTTAGTCGAAAGTCGCTTGCGGAGCGTAGAGAACGGGTAGGCCGATAAACAGAAATGAGGGAAGAGATGTAGGGTGGTGCCGCACTGTGGAGAGCTTTGTGGGTGAGAACAAGCAATTTAAATTGGATCCTATAATTCATGGGCAGCCAGTGCAATGACTGGCACAGAGCGGAGGAGTCTGAGTAACGGTTAGCCAAATAGATGACCCTGGCAGCAGCATTAAAGATGGACTGGAGGGGGGAAAGTCGAGTGAGGGGGAGGCCAATTAATAGAGAGTTACAGTAGTCGAGGCGGGAGTGGATCAGGGCAACAGTGAGGGTTTTTGTTGTTTTCAAGGTGAGAAAGTGGCGGATTCTAGAGATGTTCTTCAGGTGCAAGCGACAAGAGTGGGCAAGAGATTGTATGTGGAAGGTGAAGGAGAGATTGGTGTCAAACACAAGGCCCAGACAATGTGCCTGCTGGCTCGGCATTATTGTGGTGCCACACACGGAGAGAGAGATGTCAGATTTAGAGAGGTGAGCAGACGGCGGGAGTAGAAGAAGTTCAGTTTTGGAAAGGTTGAGTTTCAGGTAGAGAGCAGACATGATGTTAGAAACTGCAGCCAGACAGTCACTGGTGTTCTGTAGTACAGCGGGGGTAAGGTCAGGGGATGAGGTGTATAGTTGTGTGTCATCAGCATAAAGATGGTACTGAAAACCAAGTTTGCTGATGGTCTGTCCAACTGGGGCTGTGTAGAGAGAGAATAGAAGAGGGCCAAGGACTGAACCCTAAGGAACCCCAATAGTGAGAGGAAGAGGGGAAGAAGTGGAGCCAGCGAACGATACACTGAAAGAGCGGTCAGATAGGTAGGAGGAGAACCAGGAGAGAGCAGTGTCCTTAATGCCGATTGAGTGGAGCGTAGAGAGTAGGAGGTGGTGGTCAACGGTGTCAAAGGCTGCAGAGACGTCAAGAAGAATGAGGGTCACCATTACATTTTGCTGTCAGAAGGTCATTGGTTACTTTGATGAGTGCAGTTTCTGTAGAAAATAGGGGATGGAAGCCGAACTGTGATGGGTCTAGAAGAGAGTGAGTGGAGAGGTAACTGGTAAGGCGGGAGTAGACCAGGCGCTCCAAGAGTTTAGCGATGAAGGGAAGATTGGAGACTGGTCTGTAGTTGTTTGTGCAGGAAAGGTCAAGAGAGGGCTTTTTTAATAATGGAGTAATGATGGAGTGTTTGAAGTAGGAGGGGAAGATACCAGAAGAGAGGGAGAGGTTGAAGATTTTAGTTAGGCGAGTAGTGACGACTGAAGAAAGAGACTGGAGTAGATGTGAGGGGATGGGGTCAGTGGTGCATGTAGTGGGATGGGAAGAAGAGAGGAGCCTGGAGACTTTGTCTTCTGTGACTGGGTCATATGTGGAGAGTGATGCAGAGGGGATGTGGGGAGGGATGGGAGTCACGGCTCTTGGTGGCTGGGAGTTGATTTCCTGATGGATGGTGTCTAATTTCTCTGTGAAGTAGGAGGCCAAGTACTCGGCACAAATGTCCGTGATGGGGGCCTGCACTTTGAAGGGCAGAGTTATATGTTTTTAACATAAGTTTGTAGTGGATAAAGTCTTCTAGTCTCTGAGTTTTCCTCCATAGGCGTTCGGCACTTCTAGAGCAATGCTGGAGAAATCGGCTTTGCGGTGTGAGCCAGGGCTGTTTTGCTCTGTGTTTAGAGGTTCTGAGGGTGACGGGCGCTACTTGGTCCAGTGTGCTTCTGAGGGTGTCATTGTAGTGGCTTACAGCCACATCAGGACAGGAAAAAGAGGAGATTGGGGACAGTGATGAGTGAAGGGAGTCTGTAAGTGTATGAGGGTTAATGGCTTGTAGAATTCTGAATGTGTGATAGGTAGGAGTGTGCTGGGGCAGGCGAGGATTTGTGAGTGTGACGGAGAGAATGTTATGATCAGAGAGGGGAGTTATTTAGGTGGGGGATTGAACTAAGCCGGACAAAGACCAGATCAAGGGTGTTTCCATCTTTGTGTGTCTCAGAAGTTGAAAGCTGTGAGAGGCCAAGAGAAGTGGTTAAAGATAGAAGCTGGGATGCGGATGAGGAGGTGGGGCTGTTTATGGGGATGTTGAAGTCTCCCAGGATAAGGGTTGGTAAATCTGAGCACATGAAGTGCGGCAGCCAGGCAGAAAAATGGTCAAGGAACTGGGTGGGTGAGCCTGGGGAACGGTATACGAGCGCTACTCTGAGGGAGAGAGGATGGAAGAGCCTGATTGTGTGGACCTCAAAAGAAGGGAATGAGAGTGATGGTACTGGGGGGGATGACCTGGAAGGTTAAATGTGGGGACAGGAGTATGCCGACCCCACCAACAAGTCTGTTTGCAGGTCTCGGGGAATGGGAAAAATGCACGCCGCCATGAGAAATAGCAACAGGGGAGACAGTGTCAGAATCCTGGATCCAGGTTTCAGTGAGGGCCAGCAGATTGAAAGTGTTGGTCAGAAAGTAATTCTGCAGGAAAGGAAGCTTGTTGCATATAGACCGTGGATTCCTCAGTGCGCAATTGAAGGAAGTAGATGAAGGAGTACAGCTGATGTTAATAAGGTTAGCAGGGTTTCGATGTGAGGTAAGGGAGAGGTTGAGGTTGGTGGAGGGTGGTCCGGGGCTAGAAGAGATATCCCCTGAAATGAGTAGTAGCAGTTAAAAGAGAAAGAGCAGATAGTTTTTGGATTTGTGACATGATTTCCTGTGCAATACCTTTGGATAAGATAGAGTGAGATTTTTCAGGAAGTTCAAAAGAGCATGGGAGCTGTACATAGGAGAGGGAAGGAGAGAGGGGCAGATATGGTGATGGAGGGGGGATAGGGCGGTCAATGTGGATGAAAAAAAGGACACAGGAATATGGATGCAGGAGTAAAGTACATAGTTAGAAGAGAGTATAAAGTGTCGGTTACCTGACTCCTGTCCTGAATGACTGCCATTGAAATGACTGTCAAACACTTGTTGAACAGAACACTTTGCTGAAGAGGACACGTGCGTGCACCCCTTATGATGCATCTAGATTTATAGGAAGGACTATAGCATCAGGTGAGAGGGATTGTGGGAGCTGCTTGTGACTAAATTGGCAGCTGCTCAGCTCACCAGGGAGTGGAGAGCTGATCAAAGACACAGACCTAACACACTATGCCTGACACAGTATAACATCTTTCACCATCAGATAAAGTCTACAATGATGGAAGGACAGACAGTGACTATTGAATACATTGCATCAAATAACAGAGCACAGACACAGCAAGCAGACACATTATACCATAGAAATGATTTCAAGATGAGAGGTCAGCAGATGACATAGATCCTGCAAGCAGAGATGTTATACCATAGAAATGGTTTCAAGATGAGAGTTCAGCAGATGACACAGATCCAGCAAGCAGAGATGTTATACCATAGAAATGGTTTCAAGATGAGAGTTCAGCAGATGACATAGATCCGGCAAGCAGAGATGTTATACCATATAAATGGTTTCGAGATGAGAGTTCAGCAGATGACATAGATCCAGCAAGCAGAGATGTTATACCATAGAAATGGTTTCAAGATGAGAGTTCAGCTGATGACATAGATCCAGCAAGCAGAGATATTATACCATAGAAATGGCTTCAAGATGAGAGTTCAGCAGATGACATAGATCCAGCAAGCAGAGATATTATACCATAGAAATGGTTTCAAGATGAGAGTTAAGCAGATGACATAGATCCAGCAAGCAGAGATGTTATACCATAGAAATGGTTTCAAGATGAGAGTTCAGCTGGTGACATAGATCCAGCAAGCAGAGATGTTATACCATAGAAATGGTTTCAAGATGAGCATTCAGCTGATGACATAGATCCAGCAAGCAGAGATTTTATACCATAAAAATGGTTTCAAGATGAGAGTTCAGCAGATGACATACATCCAGCAAGCAGAGATGTTATACCATAGAAATGGTTTCAAAATGAGAGTTCAGCAGATGACATAGATCCACCAAGCAGAGATGTTATACCATAGAAATGGTTTCAAGATGAGAGCTCAGCAGATGCCATAGATCCAGCAAGCAGAGATATTTTACCATATAAATGGTTTCAAGATGAGAGTTCAGTAGATGACATAGATCCAGCAAGCAGAGGTGTAATACCATAGAAACGGTTTCAAGATGAGAGTTTAGCAGATGTCATAGATCCAGCAAGCAGAGATATTATACCATAGAAATGGTTTCAAGATGAGAGTTCAGCAGATGACATAGATACCGCAAGCAGAGATGTTATACCATAGAAATCGTTTCAAGATGAGAGTTCAGCAGATGACATAGGTCTTGCAAGCAGAGATATTATACCATAGAAATGGTTTCAAGATGAGAGTTCAGCAGATGACATAGATCCGGCAAGCAGAGATGTTATACCATAGAAATGGTTTCAAGATGAGAGTTCAGCAGATGACATAGATCCCGCAAGCAGAGATGTTATACCATAGAAATCGTTTCAAGATGAGAGTTCAGCAGATGACATAGGTCTTGCAAGCAGAGATGTTAAACCATAAAAATGGTTTCAAGATGAGAGTTGAGCAGATGACATAGATCCTGCAAGCAGAGATGTTATACCATAGAAATGGTTTCAAGAGAAGAATTCAGCAGATGCCATAGATAAAGCAAGCAGAGATGTTATACCATAGAAATGGTTTCAAGAGGAGAGTTCAGCAGATGACATAGATCCAGCAAGCAGAGATGTTATACCATAGAAATGATTTCAAGATGAGAGTTCAGCTGATGACCTAGAT
Organism: Phyllobates terribilis; assembly: GCF_046119375.1. Lineage (NCBI taxonomy): Eukaryota > Metazoa > Chordata > Amphibia > Anura > Dendrobatidae > Phyllobates > Phyllobates terribilis. Next base: position 835,908 of record NW_027363130.1, read on the forward strand.
CCAGCAAGCAGAGATGTTATACCATAGAAATGGTTTCAAGAGGAGAGTTCAGCAGATGACATAGATCCAGCAAGGAGAGATGCTATACCACAGAAATGGTTTCAAGAGGAGAGTTCAGCTGATGACATAGATCCAGCAAGCAGAGATGTTATACCATAGAAATGGTTTCAAGATGAGAGTTCAGCTGATGACATAGATCCAGCAAGCAGAGATGTTATACCATAGAAATGGTTTCAAGAGGAGTGTTCAGCAGATGACATAGATCCAGCAAGCAGAGATGCTATACCATAGAAATGGTTTCAAGATGAGAGTTCAGCAGATGACATAGATCCAGCAAGCAGAGATGTTATACCATAGAAATGGTTTCAAGATGAGAGTTCAGCTGATGACATAGATCCAGCAAGCAGAGATGTTATACCATAGAAATGGTTTCAAGAGGAGAGTTCAGCAGATGACATAGATCCAGCAAGCAGAGATGCTATACCACAGAAATGGTTTCAAGAGGAGAGTTCAGCAGATGACATAGATCCAGCAAGCAGAGATAATATACCATAGAAATGGTTTCAAGATGAGAGTTCAGCTGATGACCTAGATCCAGCAAGCAGAGATGTTATACCATAGAAATGGTTTCAAGAGGAGAGTTCAGCAGATGACATTGATCCAGCAAGGAGAGATGCTATACCACAGAAATGGTTTCAAGAGGAGAGTTCAGATGATGACATAGATCCAGCAAGCAGAGATGTTATACCATAGAAAAGGTTTCAAGATGAAAGTTCAGCTGATGACATAGATCCAGAAAGCAGAGATGTTATACCATAGAAATGGTTTCAAGAGGAGTGTTCAGCAGATGACATAGATCCAGCAAGCAGAGATGCTATACCATAGAAATGGTTTCAAGATGAGAGTTCAGCAGATGACATAGATCCAGCAAGCAGAGATGTTATACCATAGAAATGGTTTCAAGATGAGAGTTCAGCTGATGACATAGATCCAGCAAGCAGAGATGTTATACCATAGAAATGGTTTCAAGATGAGAGTTCAGCTGATGACATAGATCCAGCAAGCAGAGATGTTATACCATAGAAATGGTTTCAAGATGAGAGTTCAGCTGATGACATAGATCCAGCAAGCAGAGATAATATACCATAGAAATGGTTTCAAGATGAGAGTTCAGCTGATGACCTAGATCCAGCAAGCAGAGATGTTATACCATAGAAATGGTTTCAAGAGGAGAGTTCAGCAGATGACATAGATCCAGCAAGGAGAGATGCTATACCACAGAAATGGTTTCAAGAGGAGAGTTCAGCTGATGACATAGATCCAGCAAGCAGAGATGTTATACCATAGAAATGGTTTCAATAGGAGTGTTCAGCAGATGACATAGATCCAGCAAGCAGAGATGCTATACCACAGAAATGGTTTCAAGAGGAGAGTTCAGCTGATGACATAGATCCAGCAAGCAGAGATGCTATACCATAGAAATGGTTTCAAGATGAGAGTTCAGCAGATGGCATAGATCCAGCAAGCAGAGATGTTATACCATAGAAATGGTTTCAAGATGAGAGTTCAGCTGATGACATAGATCCAGCAAGCAGAGATGTTTTCCATAGAAATGGTTTCAAGAGGAGAGTTCAGCAGATGACATTGATCCAGCAAGGAGAGATGCTATACCACAGAAATGGTTTCAAGAGGAGAGTTCAGCTGATGACATAGATCCAGCAAGCAGAGATGTTATACCATAGAAAAGGTTTCAAGATGAAAGTTCAGCTGATGACATAGATCCAGCAAGCAGAGATGTTATACCATAGAAATGGTTTCAAGAGGAGTGTTCAGCAGATGACATAGATCCAGCAAGCAGAGATGCTATACCATAGAAATGGTTTCAAGATGAGAGTTCAGCAGATGATATAGATCCAGGAAGCAGAGATATTATACCACAGAAATGGTTTCAAGATGAGAGTTCATCAGATGACATAGATACAGCAAGCAGAGATGTTATACCATAGAAATGGTTTCAAGATGAGAGTTCAGCAGATGATATAGATCCTGCAAACAGAGATGTTATACCATAGAAATGGTTTCAAGATGAGAGTTCAGCAGATGATATAGATCCTGCAAGCAGAGATGTTATACCATAGAAATGGTTTCAAGATGAGCGTTCAGTAGATGACATAGATCCAGCAAGCAGAGATGTTATACCATAGAAATGGTTTCAAGATGAGCGTTCAGTAGATGCCATAGATCCAGCAAGCAGAGATATTATACCATATAAATGGTTTCAAGATGAGAGTTCAGTAGATGACATAGATCCAGCAAGCAGAGATGTTATACCATAGAAATGGTTTCAAGATGAGAGTTCAGTAGATGACATAGATCCAGCAAGCAGAGATGTTATACCATAAAAATGGTTTCAAGATGAGAGTTCAGCAGATGACATAGATCCAGCAAGCAGAGATGTTATACCATAGAAATGGTTTCAAAATGAGAGTTCAGCAGATGACATAGATCCAGCAAGCAGAGATGTTATACCATAGAAATGGTTTCAAGTTGAGAGTTCAGCTGATGACATATATCCAGCAAGCAGAGATGTTATACCAGAAATGGTTTCAAGATGAGAGTTCAGCAGATGCCATAGATCCAGCAAGCAGAGATATTATACCATAGAAATGGTTTCAAGATGAGATTTCAGCAGATGACATAGATCCAGCAAGCAGAGATGTTATACCATAGAAATTGTTTCAAGATGAGAGTTCAGCAGATGACATAGATCCGGCAAGCAGAGATGTTATACCATAGAAATGGTTTCAAGATGAGAGTTCAGCAGATGACATAGATCCGGCAAGCAGAGATGTTATACCATAGAAATGGTTTCAAGATGAGAGTTCAGCAGATGACATAGGTCTTGCAAGCAGAGATGTTAAACCATAAAAATGGTTTCAAGATGAGAGTTGAGCAGATGACATAGATCCTGCAAGCAGAGATGTTATACCATAGAAATGGTTTCAAGAGAAGAGTTCAGCAGATGCCATAGATCCAGCAAGCAGAGATGTTATACCATAGAAATGGTTTCAAGAGGAGAGTTCAGCATATGACATAGATCCAGCAAGCAGAGATGTTATACCATAGAAATGGTTTCAAGAGAAGAGTTCAGCTGATGACATAGATCCAGCAAGCAGAGATGTTATACCATAGAAATGGTTTCAAGATGAGAGTTCAGCTGATGACCTAGATCCATCAAGCAGAGATGTTATACCATGGAAATGGTTTCAAGAGGAGAGTTCAGCAGATGACATAGATCCAGCAAGGAGAGATGCTATACAACAGAAATGGTTTCAAGAGGAGAGTTCAGCTGATGACATAGATCCAGCAAGCAGAGATGTTATACCATAGAAATGGTTTCAAGATGAGAGTTCAGCTGATGACATATATCCAGCAAGCAGAGATGTTATACCATAGAAATGGTTTCAAGATGAGAGTTCAGCTGATGACATAGATCCAGCAAGCAGAGATGTTATACCATAGAAATGGTTTCAAGAGGAGAGTTCAGCAGATGACATAGATCCAGCAAGCAGAGATGCTATACCACAGAAATGGTTTCTAGAGGAGAGTTCAGCTGATGACATAGATCCAGCAAGCAGAGATAATATACCATAGAAATGGTTTCAAGATGAGAGTTCAGCTGATGACCTAGATCCAGCAAGCAGAGATGTTATAGCATAGAAATGGTTTCAAGAGGAGAGTTCAGCAGATGACATAGATCCAGCAAGGAGAGATGCTATACCACAGAAATGGTTTCAAGAGGAGACTTCAGCTGATGACATAGATCCAGCAAGCAGAGATGTTATACCATAGAAATGGTTTCAAGAGGAGTGTTCAGCAGATGACATAGATCCAGCAAGCAGAGATGCTATACCATAGAAATGGTTTCAAGATGAGAGTTCAGCAGATGACATAGATCCAGCAAGCAGAGATGTTATACCATAGAAATGGTTTCAAGAGGAGAGTTCAGCAGATGACATAGATCCTGCAAGCAGAGATGCTATACCATAGAAATGGTTTCAAGATGAGAGTTCAGCTGATGACATAGATCCAGCAAGCAGAGATGTTATGCCATAGAAATGGTTTCAAGATGAGAGTTCAGCTGATGACATAGATCCAGCAAGCAGAGATGTTTTCCATAGAAATGGTTTCAAGAGGAGAGTTCAGCAGATGACATAGATCCAGCAAGCAGAGATGTTATACCATAGAAATGGTTTCAAGAGGAGAGTTCAGCAGATGACATAGATCCAGCAAGCAGAGATGTTATACCATAGAAATGGTTTCAAGAGGAGAGTTCAGCAGATGACATAGATCCTGCAAGCAGAGATGCTATACCATAGAAATGGTTTCAAGAGGAGAGTTCAGCAGATGACATAGATCCAGCAAGCAGAGATGTTATACCATAGAAATGGTTTCAAGATGAGAGTTCAGCTGATGACATAGATCCAGCAAGCAGAGATGTTTTCCATAGAAATGGTTTCAAGAGGAGTGTTCAGCAGATGACATAGATCCAGCAAGCAGAGATGTTATACCATAGAAATGGTTTCAAGAGGAGAGTTCAGCAGATGACATAGATCCAGCAAGAAGAGATGTTATACCATAGAAATGGTTTCAAGAGGAGAGTTCAGCAGATGACATAGATCCTGCAAGCAGAGATGCTATACCATAGAAATGGTTTCAAGATGAGAGTTCAGCAGATAACATAGGTCCTGCAAGCAGAGATGTTATACCATAGAAATGGTTTCAAGATGAGAGTTCAGCAGGTGACATAGATCCTGCAAGCAGAGATGTTATACCATAGAAATGGTTTCAAGAGGAGAATTCAGCAGATGACATAGATCCAGTAAGCAGAGATGTTATACCACAGAAATGGTTTCAAGATGAGAGTTCAGCAGATGACATAGATCCAGCAAGCAGAGATGTTATACCATAGAAATGTTTGAAGAGGAGAGTTCAGCAGATGACATAGATCCAGCAAGCAGAGATGTTATACCATAGAAAAGGTTTGAAGATGAGAGTTCAGCAGATGATACAGATCCAGCAAGCAGAGATGTTATACCATAGAAATGGTTTCAAGAGGAGAGTTCAGCAGATGACATAGATCCAGCAAGCAGAGATGTTATACCATAGAAATGGTTTCAAGATGAGAGTTCAGCTGATGACATAGATCCAGCAAGCAGAGATGTTATAGCATAGAAATGGTTTCAAGATGAGAGTTCAGCAGATGACATAGATCCAGCAAGCAGAGATGTTATCCATAGAAATGGTTTCAAGATGAGAGTTCAGCAGATGACATAGATCCAGCAAGCAGAGATGTTATCCATAGAAATGGTTTCAAGATGAGAGTTCAGCAGATGACATAGATCCAGCAAGCAGAGATGTTGTACCATAGAAATGGTTTCAAGATGAGAGTTCAGCATATGACATAGATCCAGCAAGCAGAGATGTTATACCATAGAAATGGTTTCAAGATGAGAGTTCAGCAGATTACATAGATCCAGGAAGCAGAGATGTTATACCATAGAAATGGTTTCAAGATGAGAGTTCAGCAGATGACATAGATCCAGCAAGCAGAGATGTTATACCATAGAAACGGTTTCAAGATGAGAGTTCAGCATATGACATAGATCCAGCAAGCAGACACATTATACCATAGAAATGGTTTCAAGATGAGAGTTCAGCAGATGACATAGATCCAGGAAGCAGAGATGTTATACCATAGAAATGGTTTCAAGATGAGTGTTCAGCAGATGACATAGATCCAGCAAGCAGAGATATTATACCACAGAAATGGTTTCAAGATGAGAGTTCATCAGATGACATAGATACAGCAAGCAGAGATGTTATACCATAGAAATGGTTTCAAGATGAGAGTTCAGCAGATGATATAGATCCTGCAAGCAGAGATGTTATGCCATAGAAATGGTTTCAAGATGAGAGTTCAGCAGATGACATAGATCCAGCATGCAGCGATGTTATACCATAGAAATGGTTTCAAGATGAGAGTTCAGCAGATGACATAGATCCAGCAAGCAGACATGTTATACCATAGAAATGGATTCAAGATGAGAGTTCAGCTGATGACATAGATCCAGCAAGCAGAGATGTTATACCATAGAAATGGTTTCAAGATGAGAGTTCAGCAAATGACATAGATCCAGCAAGCAGATTTGTTATACCATAGAAATGGTTTCAAAATGAGAGTTCAGCAGATGACACAGATCCAGCAAGCAGAGATGTTATACCATAGAAATGGTTTCAAGAGGAGAGTTCAGCAGATGACATAGATCCAGCAAGCAGAGATGTTATACCATAGAAATGGTTTCAAGAGGAGAGTTCAGCAGATGACATAGATCCTGCAAGCAGAGATGCTATACCATAGAAATGGTTTCAAGATGAGGGTTCAGCAGATAACATAGATCCTGCAAGCAGAGATGTCATACCATAGAAATGGTTTCAAGATGACAGTTCAGCAGGTGACATAGATCCTGCAAGCAGAGATGTTATACCATAGAAATGGTTTCAAGAGGAGAATTCAGCAGATAACATAGATCCAGCAAGCAGAGATGTTATACCACAGAAATGGTTTCAAGATGAGAGTTCAGCAGATGACATAGATCCAGCAAGCAGAGATGTTATACCATAGAAATGGTTTGAAGAGGAGAGTTCATCAGATGACATAGATCCAGCAAGCAGAGATGTTATACCATAGAAATGGTTTCAAGAGGAGAGTTCAGCAGATGACATAGATACAGCAAGCAGAGATGTTATTCCATAGAAATGGTTTCAAGATGAGAGTTCAGCAGATGACATAGATCCAGCAAGCAGAGATGTTATATCATAGAAATGGTTTCAAGATGAGAGTTCAGCTGATGACATAGATCCAGCAAGCAGAGATGTTATACCATAGAAATGGATTCAAGATGAGAGTTCAGCAGATGACATAGATCCAGCAAGCAGAGATGTTATACCATAGAAATGGTTTCAAGATGAGAGTTCAGCAGATGACATAGATCCAGCAAGCAGAGATGTTATCCATAGAAATGGTTTCAAGAGGAGAGTTCAGCAGATGACATAGATACAGCAAGCAGAGATGTTATACCATAGAAATGGTTTCAAGATGAGAGTTCAGCAGATGACATAGATCCAGCAAGCAGAGATGTTATACCATAGAAATGATTTCAAGATGAGAGTTCAGCATATGACATAGATCCAGCAAGCAGAGATGTTATACCATAGAAATGGTTTCAAGATGAGAGTTCAGCAGATGACATAGATCCAGTAAGCAGAGTAGTTATACCATAGAAATTGTTTCAAGATGAGAGTTCAGCAGATGACATAGATCCAGTAAGCAGAGTAGTTATACCATAGAAATGATTTCAAGATTAGAGTTCAGCAGATTACATAGATCCAGGAAGCAGAGATGTTATACCATAGAAATGGTTTCAAGATGAGAGTTCAGCAGATGACATAGATCCAGTAAGCAGAGATGTTATACCATAGAAATGGTTTCAAGATGAGAGTTCAGCAGATGACATAGATCCAGTAAGCAGAGTAGTTATACCATAGAAATTGTTTCAAGATGAGAGTTCAGCAGATGACATAAATCCAGCAAGCAGAGATGTTATACCATAGAAATTGTTTCAAGATGAGAGTTCAGCAGATGACATAGATACAGCAAGCAGAGATGTTATACCTTTGTGAAGATAGAAGAGATGGATGGACATTAGTCGCTTGCCATTGAAATTACTGTCAGACACTTGTCGAACAGGACACTTTGCTGAAGAGGACACGTGCGTGCATTCCACACTGTATTAGATTGTAAGCTCCTAGCACAGGGTGTACATTATTCTGCATGCCCTCAGGAGCAGTCTGTATACTGTATATTAGATGGTAAGCTCCACGGACAGGGTGTGCATTATTCTGCATGCCCTCAGGAGCAGTCTATATATTGTATATTAGATTGTAAGCTCCTAGGACAGGGTGTGCATTATTCTGCATGCCCTCAGGAGCAGTCTGTATACTGTATATTAGGCTTTAAGCTCCTAGGACAGGGTGTGCATTATTCTGCATGCCCTCAGGAGCAGTCTGTATACTGTATATTAGATTGTAAGCTCCTCGGACAGGGTGTACATTATTCTGCATGCCCTCAGGAGCAGCCTGTATATTAGATTGTAAGCTCCTCTTCAGCAGGGTGTATTTGTCTTTTCCTTTGCCTGAGCTTATAATACATGTAGATATACAGCAATATGCAGCAGGACAGACATGATCCAGGGAAATATCCGATCGCCACCACTGGGGTCAGGAAGGAATTTTTTTCCCCCCTGAGGCAGAGCTCTCCGGGGGGTTTCTTCGCCTTCCTCTGGATCTTTGGGTCCAGTGGCTCTCAGCCAGTCCTCAATGACCACAGCCAGTTCTGTGGTCTCTATGGAGCCTGATCTGAGAGTCATTGTGATCAGAGTTTAATTTCTTAAGGGGCCAGTAATATTTTTATTACAATGTTGCTTATTGCTATTCCAATAAAAAAATAAAAAGAAAGAAAATAAAAGTGTCATGTGAGTTTTTTTGTCTTGACTTTTTGTGTTTACCCAGTTACAATGATGGAAGTGGCCATTACTACCCTCAATATTCCTGAAGTAGAACCAGGAATTATGGGGGCGCCATTTACAGACGGCAGACCACGTCAATCTCCACCCATTGTGGTATCATAATGTCAGCTCCTGTCCCAAGTTACATTACAAGTGTTACGGGGGTCAATCTCTGTGATGGGGGCAGGGCACTAAAATAGTATATGTCCTACACAACAAACTACCTGATCGAAGACTGAAGACCGGACACAGAGCCCCCGAATACAAGAGACACAAGCAGAGTCTGACTGTGGTGCCAAGTGGCCCCCCACTATCCAACTCCAGGGCCCCACGTTTCAGCTTCATGCAAATATGACGTTATTCTCAATTACAAATATATATAACAATGAACGGGGTAGATTGGTAAATTAATAAGATTCTGCCTTTGTCTGTAGATAGTGAGTCAATTATATTGTGCCAAGTGCTGCTCATATAAGAGGGTGGTGGACACTCTTGCAGGGCCGGCTCCAGGCTTTTCTGGGCCCCGGGCGAAAGAGTCTCAGTGGCCCCTTTAACACATACTACGATTCATGATGCACAGATACCGCAGATATATATATATATATATATATATATATATATATAGTACAATGCCAAAGATTTCACTTCTTACATTACATGAGTGATATCTATTGTAAATTCAACAATAGCTCAGAAACCGGCGAAACACTCCACACAGAATACTGGCCCCCATATAAGGCCCCATACAGGATACTGGCCCCATATATAGCTCCATACAGAATACTGACCCCCATATAACGCTCCATGCAGGCTGTTCCCACCACATAATGCCTCATGCAGGCTGTTCCCCCCACATAATGCCCCACACAGGCTGTTCCCCCCTTATAATGCCCCATGCAGGCTGTTCCCCCCTTATAATGCCCCATGCAGGATGTCACCCACCCTTATAATGTCCCATGCAGGATGTCACCCCCCTTGTAATGCCCCATGAAGGATGTTGCCCCCCTTATAATGCCCCATGCAGGATGTCACCCCCCTTATAATGCCCCATGAAGGATGTCGCCCCCTTATAATGCCCCATGCATTATGTCACCCCCCGCCCCTTATAATGCCCCATGCAGGATGTCACTCCCCCCCATATAATGCCCCATGCAGGATGTCACACCCCCGCCCCTTATAATGCCCCATGCAGGATGTCACTCCCCCCCATATAATGCCCCATGCAGGATGTCACACACACCCTCCCTTATAATGCCCCATGCAGGATGTCACTCCCCCCCCCTTATAATGCCCCATGCAGGATGTCACTCCCCCCCTTTAATGCCCCATGCAGGATGTCACCCCCCTCCCTTATAATGCCCCATGCAGTATTTCATTTCCTCCCTTTTAATGCCCCTTGCAGTATGTCACACCCCCATCCCTTATAATGCCCCATGCCTCCATACATTAAAAAAAAATGAAATACTCACCACACTTCTCACCTGCTGCCGCTGCTCCAGACCCCTCACCCGCGTCGCCAGCCTCTTTCTGCTCTGCGCTGTGACGGCTCAGGATAGAGCGCGGTGGAAAGCGGTCACCACACCCTCTGACCTGAGACATCACAGTCAGAGGACGCAGAAGAGACAGGAGCTGCTGCAGAGGCCTGGGAAGAGGTAAGTATTGTGCCGCCGGCTGCCGGGGCCCTGAGCAAGCGAGGGGGAGTGGGCACTGACACCGCTCTCCTCCGCTCACGGGTCCCATAGCGCAGCGGGGTGCCCGACAGTGAGTGGCCCCCCCGCCTGCTCAGGGCCCCAGCACTTGCCGGGGTGCACCAGGTGCTGACGCCGACCCTGCACTCTTGCACAAGGGCCTACCGAAAGATTCTCCTGTTCTCCTGTGGGCCAGTCCAAGCCTGACTGTGCTATACATAATAAGGCTACATTCCTGCATTGAGCATGTCCTATTCTGATCCTCAAAATCAGATCACAACTGGACATTCTCTGACCCTCACAGATCTTATTCTCAGATCCATGATTTTCATGGATTTGTGAATGGACCTATAAAACTCTACGAGTCTGTGGACCATCCAATAAAAAAATCTTACAGCACATGGATATTTCACACAAATGTGAGAATGCAGCCTAAGGGATTTTACAGATAACATTATCACTCCAAGTCACACAGTGCAGATACAGAATAATATTTACATCCAGGCACTTACCGCTGACGTCTCATCTGATCAGAGTCGGTTTCTGCTGCTTCTTCTCCATCTGGTCAGACCTTCATGTCGACATCTCCCAGCCACGACTCGTCTTGTCACGATGATCTCCAGTCTAGAAAATAACAAGGTCACATATATTGTATATATACACGTGTTTCCCCCACACTGCGCCCCTGAATACAGATATGTAGACCCCCCCCCATTAATATACTATTAGCCACTTAGTAATCAAAATATAAAGTGATAAGCAGCACTGTGTCCCCCATTAACTATAATCTCCACCGGCCAATAGTATAAATTATTCAGTCTCTGTGACTCTCCCCAATTAACTGTAAGGCTATGTGCACACGGAAAATATACCAGGTTTTACAGTACAAGCAAAGTGAAACCCCCATCGCTGCTCTCTCCCAGCACCCCCATCGTTGCTCTCCCCCAGCACACCCATCACTGCTCTCTCCCAGTACCCCCGTCATTGCTCTTTCCAGGCACCTCCATCATTGCTCTCTCCCAGCACCCCCATCATTGCTCTCTCCCAGCATCCCAATCACTACTCTCCCCAAGTACCCCCGTCATTGCTCTTTCCGAGCACCTCCATCATTGCTCCCTCCCAGCACCCCCATCATTGCTCTCTCCCAGCACCCCCATCACTGCTCTCCCCAAGTACCCCAGTCATTACTCTTTCCAAGCACCCCCATCATTGCTCTTTCCGAGCACCCCATCATTGCTTTTTCCCAACACCCCCATCATTGCTCTCTCTCAGCACCCCTGTCATTGCTCTCTCCCAGCACCCCCATCATTGCTCTTTCCCAGCACCCCATCATTGTTCTCTTCCAGCACCCCCATCATTGCTCTCCCAGCACCCCCATCATTGCTCTCTCCCAGTACCCCATCATTGCTCTCTCCCAGCACTGCACCTCCATCATTGCTCTCTCCCAGCAACCCCCATCATTGCTCTGCCCAGCACCATCAATGCTCTCCCCATCCCCACCATTCTCACCATCCCCATTATTGCTCTACCCATCCCCACCATCCCCATCATTGCTCTCCCCTTCTCCACCATCCTCATCATTGCTCTCCCATCCCCACCATCCTCATCATTGCTCTCCCCATCCCCACCATCCCCATCATTGCTCTCCCCATCCCCACCATCCTTATCTTTGCTTTCCCCATCCCCATCATTGCTCTGCTCATCCCCACTGTCCCCATCATAGCTCTGCCCATCATTTCTCTCCCCATCATTGCTTTGCCGATCACTGCTATGCCCATCATTGCTCTCCCATCATTGCTCTCCCATCATTGCTCTCCCATCATTGCTGTCCCCATCATTGCTGTCCCCATCATTGCTCTCCCATCATTGCTCTCCCATCATTGCTGTCCCCATCATTGCTCTGCTCATCACTGCTCTTCCCATCACTGATCAGCCCATCATTGCTCTGCCCATCATTGCTCTGCCCATCATTGCTCTCCCCCCACCTCCCCTCATTCTCCTGTTCCTCTCCCCAGTGTATCAGTACAAAAAAAAACAAAACAAAAAACACAACTTACCTCTCAGCACGCTCCCGCAGCATCCTCCTTCTTGCCGGTAACTTCCTCCCTTACACAGGCCCGAGCTGCTTGATGACATCATCAAGCTGTACGAGCCTGTGTCAGGGAGGAAGCGCCGGGCAGGAAGCAGAGAACGGATTCCTCAGCTCCACTGCCATTTTCCTTCTGTCAGCAGCGGAGCTGGAGGGATCGCTCGCTGCTCGCCGCACATGAGAGGGCAATCTGGCCATGGGCCCCCCAGAGCCTGGGGCTCCGAGAAGCAGGCCAGATTGCCCTCAATATTAACCGCCCGGTAAGGGCCCCCCTGCACCCTTGCACGGCCAGGCTCCGGTGCAGCTGCACCAGCGGTAGGTCCGCCCCTGTCTCTGAACTAATCTGCTGATATCTCCCACCACGTAATCTCTGGTCCTCCCAAGACCTCCTTCTCTCCTCCACAATCGTACGTTTCTCATCCAATCGCCTGCAAGACTTCTCCCGAGTATTCCCCATCCTGTAGAATTCTGTGGCCCAACACATCCGATTATCCCCTCATTTGGAACTTTCAAGCGGAACTTTAAAACCCATGTCTTCAGAACAGCTTACAGCCTGCAATGACCCCACTGCCACCTTACCAACAGCAGAGCTGTTGCACCCCCCAAGACTACTATCCTTGCCCATTTTCCTGTAGAATGTAAGGCCGCAATGGTAGGGTCCTCTCCCCTTTGTACTTGTCCGTCACTATTAGTTTGTTCATTGCAATTTCTATTTGTGTTTGTATGTAACTCCTCCTCATGTACAGCACCATAGAATCAATGGTGCTCTAAAAATAAATAATAACAATAATCCCCCACATGATGTTCCCCCCAGTCTTCACCCCTGCCCTCCATGCCGGTGTGCACACTGCAGGAAGCTGCAGCAGTAGTTGGCACAGTGTTTCATCGTCAGCATCATCAGAGATGTGCTGCAGCGGTCTGCTGACCGTTTACACTACCCATCCCACGTACACATCCTCCAACAAAACAAGTGGTTGGGCATCAGTGCACTCAATCTCTTCCAATTGTTGGCCAGGGCCAGATGGATGGCCCACGGAACCACAGCCAGCAGTCATCAAAAAGCAGGAGATACCGCTGCATGACTTGGGGCTCAGACTGCTTGCCAGGGGGTGAGGTGGAAGACAGATGCCCATGAGCCGCAGGTGCCAAATCTGCGCTTTCAGCAGGGGATTAGGTGGAAGACAAAGCAATGGGACTGAAGGCACTCTCAGCCAACCAACCTAAAACCACTTCTACTTGTTCTGGCCTCACCATTCATCCAACGATACTCGGGCCTACGAAGTTACACAGAGCATCCTGTCGCCTACTTGCAGCAAAGGAAGGTGTTTCATTTGGGCACGTAGCCGACACAGATCGACCACGGCCTTTCTCTCCCCGCAGCAGCTACATTCACCACCACCAGCAAAACTGACACATCTATTTGATGCTCTCCGCTTTGTTTTCAACCCAAAAAACTGCAGATTATTACACTGCCTGTATTCAGAGAGAGAGTGGCTCGCAGATTATTACACTGCCTGTATTCAGAGAGAGAGTGGCTCGCAGATTATTACACTGCCTGTTTTCAGAGTACCCCCTAAAAAAAACAAAAACAAAAAATACAGTTTTGGCTACCTACTCCTCCTCCACTTTTTCCACCTACACCGCCACCTCCACCTCCTCCTCCTCCTCAACCTCCTGCTTCACTTGGACCTCTGCCTCCTGGTTCAAGATTATAATTGTTTCTTTTTTTTATTATGTTATTTTAAGTCATTTTCCTATCAACATTTGTTTTCAGGGCAATTGTCCTGCACTTACCCCCATTTGGCTTCCTTTTGCAGCCCCTTAGCCCTTACTATGAACATTTTGCAGCCCTTTTTAAGAATTGAAGTTAGGGTCCCTATTGACTTCTATTGGGTTCGGGGTCAAGTTCGGTCCAAAACCAAACTTTTAACTGTAGCTTGGTAGAATCTGCTGAACCTGAACATCCATGGATCCACACATCCCTATCAGTAACACATCATTGTGTGCACATAGACGGTCATTTTTCTTGACAGCACATCTCTTGTTTACAGGACGATATAATTCTGAGAATGATTATTTTTAAGCTTAAAGAGGTGGTCCGCTACATTCTATAATGCCCCCTTCCATCCAGTATCGCTCCAAAATCAAGCGCGCGCTTTCCCTCTCTCCTCTGCTTTCATCGGCCGCAAGCGCTCTCTGGATTTTGGGATGTTCACGATTACAATAATTGTCCTGTCCCCAGCTATAGAGTGAGGGGCTGGTGGAAGGGGGCTGCAGACCCCACAATCACTAGAGGATAGAAACTTTCACCGCACACTCAGGAGATCCAATGCAAAAGTTTTAATGATATTTAGAAAAACCTGCAAGTGGCGACAAAAAACAGTTCTTTTGTTTAGAGGGGACTTTTACGTTTCGGTCCGCTCCTGGGCCTCGCTCACATAGTCGCTCTGAGTAAGGCTGTGATGGTCCAAACCATATGAGAGAGATCCCAGTGGGGATGCATATTCAGCTGAGTCCTTATGGGGAATGGCAGTAAGGGCGCTCCTGCACTTCCTGTGTGAAGGCCTTTTGGGATGTGACGTGCGGTGAAACGCTGTTCACAACCCAGTCAATCGTGGCGGGGGGTTCAGTGCGTGCGACTGGGTCATGCCTAGGTGAATCCAAGAAATCCGGAAGTTGAGGTGACATCAGCCGAGGTCACGTGATGTGGACTGAGCAAGAAGGGATAGCGCCACCCACAGGCACATCTGGCTACATAAGGTATTTCCAAAAATAGTTAGTTAAAAGGTGTAAATGGATGGGGGCATTTTACAATGTAGCGGACCACCTCTTTACACTTGTTCATTGGGTGATTGGCAGCAGTTTACACTGCACAGTTATTGGGAAACATAAGAGTATGTGATGAATGATTAGTGCCGGTCGTCATGGTGACTGTCTGTGACAATAAACCATAGGGAGCAGCGAGCATGGTGAATGGCATCGAATGGATGATAACTGACAATGATGTTACTATGGTAATAAACTGGGGTGGATGGTATGGATGATTACTGCAATCATTACACTGCTTATAATCTGGAGGGGAGATGATGAAGGATTCCTGCAATATTTACTGTAATGACGTATGTGCTTTATTCACAGCGGCCTGCTGATATATATTTATGTACCGTATATAGTCTGTTAATTGCTAGATGAATGCAGAGGAGAGGGAGAGCGCGCGGTGGATGCTGGGCTGTGCCAGGAGGTGGCGCCACTGGGTCACGCCGGCATGAATCTGGAATGTGACATGACCTCAGCGGGGTCAGAGCCGGCTGTAGCCGGGGTCAGAGACGCCCAATGAGCTGTCAGCGATAGCGTCCCTCACAGACCCTTATAACAACCAAAGGGAATCACAAAAAAACTTGTTTCCAAATTGAAATGGATGGGGGCATTATTGATTGCAGAGGACGACCTCTTTAATAAACCGTCCTGATATTTAGTAACAATTCTTTATAAAGGGACAGTGAACACTTCTGACTAATTGTAACTTATAATTTGTGGGGTCCTGTAAATGAAGAGGTTCCGGCACACGGCCCCCGCTCAGCAGACAGCAGACGGGTCACTCACCAGCACCTTTAGGAAGGCAGCTTTTCTAAGAAAAATAAAAGTAGCATGCCAAAAATGTATATAGAAATCCATGTAGCAGCCTTATGGCAGCTTTACATTCTAGCTGTAATTCCGGCTTATCTCGTCTTTTGGTTTTTATTTTGATTTGATTTTTCTACTTTTCTCTTTTCTACAACTACAAATCTGTCAGCTTTCTAATATCGGCTCGTGGACCTGTTGGTTCAACCACATTCACCGTCTCCTATTACTAAATCAGGATCATCACAGTCCAACGTTGTATTAAAATAATTTAATGTCGTCAAACAATAATGAGAATTGCATGAACAGGATGTGGAGAGGAGAGTTTCAGAATCGGGTGGATTCAGTCCTCTCTTCCTAGACTTAGACCCGGCGATATAACACAAGAAGCAGAATCATTAGAGCTGCGTCACTTACACCGCAGACAGGAAGTGCGATATAACACAATCATTAGAGCTGCGTCACTTACACAGCAGACAGGAAGTGCGATATAACACAATCATTAGAGCTGTGCTCACTTACACCGCAGACAGGACGTGCGATATAACACAATCATTAGAGCTGCGCTCACTTACACCGCAGACAGGAAGTGCGATATAACACAATCATTAGAGCTGCGTCACTTACACGGCAGACAGGAAGTGCGAGATTCCAATAAACATTTAAAGCTGCTTAGATTAAAAAGGTTATTCCAAAAATCATCATTTATTCCCTATGGGACTGTAGGGAATAGTCGGGGCTGTAATCTGACAGTCTTATAGACAATGAATAAAGTTGTGGTCTAGCATGTACACCTCCACTCCATTCAATACAGGGCTATGCAGAGCCTGGTTCCTGGGATCTAGGGACCCATTGTCTGGATTGCTAAGGGGGCCAGTGGTTGGACCCCAAACGATTAGTAAGTTTTATTATTGATATGGAACAACTTAGAATTTTGGGAAAAACCATTTAGTTTTGTAAGAATCAAGGCTGTGTGGCACCCCAGAGGGTCTGGCTGCCACAGTGGTAGTAATACCATGTCTGGGAGCAAAACAGGGGGTTCCTGGTCAGGAACACAGTACATGCAACACCTCCTGCCCCAGACCAGAAAGGGGAGGATCCTGCCCTTTATAACTGGGTCTGGAGGCGGGGTTAGAGCAGTCTAGTCTAGGCAGTCTAGTCTAGTGTGAGGAGTCGAGTGGGACGCGCAGGAGCAAGAAGCCAGGGACTGGAGCTGGAGATAGCTCGTCCTGGACGGTTTACACAGAGGACCGGACACAGGAGTCCGAGGCTGTGGGGATTGCATACCCAGCAGCAGATACCGCAGGGCAGGAGATTGCAGGGCTCCTGGCCCCATCAGAAGCCCGGAGGCTCAGCCACACGAAAGGACCAATACCGCCACAGAGGAGCGAGGAATACACTAGGCCCGAGTCGCCAGCCATACGGGTGAGCAGAGCACGTTACACTCAGGGACGTGGGCCACAACACGACTATAAGCGGGATAGCCAAAGAGTACAGTCAGAACGGCAGGCCTACAACTCCACCTGGCCAGGAGGACTCTAGGATTGCTCCCAGACTGATCAGGCCTTTATCACTAGCCGGTACTCCCGTTGGGGCCCATATAATTGCCAATAGTAAAGACCCTGGGACTGCACTGCAAAGACTCCATGTTGTCATTACTGATACCTTGCACTACTACCATCATCATCCACACACACTGCCCTGAAGCAACACTCTTTCTGTGGGGAGTTATACTACCCTGCTGCCAAACCATCAGCTTCAGAGGACTGTTCCGCAGCGGCGGTCTCTATTGACTGCATTCCACAGGTGGCGTAGTCGGACATTATAAATAACCTATACATAAATACGCCTTGGATTGACCACCTGGGTCACGGACCGGGTCACCGCCACAGTGACTACAACCCCCAGCATCTACAGGCCCGGCTCCGGGTACCCCACAGCCCAGGGCGCGTCAACTTTGGCGTAGTCGGCAGGATTACGTGCCCGCTACCACCGGGTACTGCGCGCCTTCAAGAACTGTGTCGCATACTGTGGTGAAGTTTTCCCGCCATTGCCGCTGTTTTCCCGCCATAGTCCGCCGTTTTTGGGTCGCCGCTCGGGAAGAAGAGGGGCGGAACCACTGGAAGCGCGCGAAGTCCAAAGCCCCGCCCCACACACTGACGCAACGCCAGGTCCTGTAAGGAGCCCAGCGAGCTCTGACGTCAGACGCGTGCGCAGCCAGGTCCTCGACAGAGATCATCACCTGCGGAACTGCGGCCTACGGAAGAAAAGAGAAGGAAGGTAGGCCACGGTTCACTAGGGGGGAGGAAGACGCCCGATATAGAGGGAACTTCAACCACCGGCACAGCCGCTGCCACAGTAATGCCATTCACCATGCCTTACATACCGGGGGCAGCGTGGTTGCCCCAGTACTCAGGAGAGTCGCACACCCTGAGTGACTTCAAGGTGAGACTAAGCAGTTTATTTAAAGTATACCCCCTGTCCGAGGAGCAGAAAGTGAGCATCCTCATAGGCCAGTTGATTGGTGCAGCCCAGAGAGAAGTAAAATCCTGGTCAGCCAGGGAAAAAGGGACTGTGAAAGAGATACTGGCCCGTCTAAAGGACACTTTTGACACCTGTACTGCAGCAGAGATAAAGATGAAGTTTTATGGGTGCAAACAATGGGCACAGGACAGTGTACGGGACTATGCTTTAAACCTGCAGGAGGCGCTGAGGGCCATCAAACAGATAGACCCTGACAGTGTGCATGATGAAAACAGACTATTAACTGAGCAATTTATTGAGGGTTTACTGTCCAGCGCCCACCGAACCCAGCTGTGCATAATGGCTCTGCAAAACCCTGAGTTGGACTTTGCTCAATTTAAGGAAAGGGCCATCCGGGTGCTACGAGAACCAGCACCAGGTGGCGCTACAGCTCACCGGCGCCCAGCTATCACCTACCACCAGGAGGTGGCACCCTTTTCCCCGGAGCCTGTAGGAGACAATGCCCCGTCTACAGACCTGCACCATCAGGTCCAAGAGCTGACTAAAAGTGTAGCTGCACTAACCAAAACTGTGCAGTCCTTGCAGGTGCATCCTAAAGGAAAGATCCAGTTGGCTTCCAGTCCGGAGGACGTCCCGTCCAGAGGGAGGAAGAGCGACCGCTATGACCAGGACTGACAACCCATCTGCCGCCGCTGCAACCAGCCAGGACATTATGCAAGGTACTGTCATTTAAACAAGCAAAACCTGGGGCAGAGGGCCAACCCCCAGGAGTAAGACCACCAGGCCCATCAAGCTGGCGAGACAAATATGTGTGAGGACGACCAGTCCTACCTGTCGTGCTGGATGGCTTTCCAATGAGCGCGTTGCTGGACACTGGATCGCAGGTGACCACCATCCCCTACATTCTTTTCAAACGGTACTAGACTGATTCGGACATTACCCGCTGTCCAGATGAACATTTGACTATTTATGCTAGCAATGGTCAACCCGTACTTCAGGTGGGGTACAAGGAAGTGACCATAAAAGGTTGGCAAAGTCGAGCTGCCAGCACAAGGACTGATAATTGTCGACATTGATCGCCGAGAAAGTCATCCCATGATAACTTTAGGCACTAATGTCATTGAAAATTGTCTTGCAGAAATAATTGTCTTGTTACAGCAGGTTGCGGAGACTGCCAGTTCCAGCCAGCAGCGGGTTCTACAGAGGGAGATCAGAGCCCTGATGAGAAGACAACAGGTAGAACTGTCTGGTGGTGAGAAGAAGTGAAATGCTGATATGGTGCCGGGCAGCCATCGGTCTAAGGGGTAGAGATTACCAGGCCCTGGTAGAGCCCCGTCTACTCTGACAGTAGGCCCACCATTTTGACAGCCAGGGGGGTGGTTGATGGCCGCCATGGGAGAGTGCCAGTCCGCATCCTGAACATTGGTGAAAAATAAGTCCATTTGCCCCGGTATGCCACCCTAGCCAAGCTATTCACCGTTAACCAAAATTCTATAACGACAGTGGAACCCTTACCTCCATCCCAACAGGCGGAGGATAATGGCTCCAAGGGACAGATGGAGGACTGGTGTCAGAAGCTGCATGTGGGCACTGACTCCACCCCTCAGCACCAAAAACAAGGAGTATACCGGGTGGTCCAGGAGTATGAAAGGGTCTTCAGTAAACACCCACTCGACTTCGGGCAGGTAAAAGGGGTTCAACACCATATCCCCACGGGAGACCATCCACCCATTAAAGAAAAGTACCGGCCTGTACCGCCAGCACACTACCAAAATGCAAAAGGGATGTTACGAGAGATGAAGGAGGCTGGGGTAATAAGAGACAGTTGTAGCCCCTGGGCAGCTCCATTAGTTCTTGTAAAGAAAAAAGATGGCACAATGAGAATGTGTGTAGACTACAGGCAAATTAACCGCATAACACATAAAGACGCATACCCGCTACCCAGGATAGAGGAGTCACTAACTGCATTAAATCTGCTAATTATTTCTCTACTTTGGATCTTGCTAGTGGGTACTGGCAGGTTCCTGTAGCAGAGGCGGATAAGGAAAAGATTCACCACCCCGATGCGCCTCAGTGAATTCAACTGTATGCCATTTGGGCTCTGCAACGCCCCAGGAACCTTCCAGCGGTTGATGGAGTGCTGTTGTGGCGCCCCTGAGGGTTCAACCGCCACAGAGATGCTGCACTTCTTTAATGGAGTGTAGTGTTCCTCCTCTGAGGTAAGAACAGTGTGATGGTCAGGACTCCACCTCCACATCCAACACCACACTTTCTCCACCAGAGGGGGCTAGAATGCACTAGGTGCTGCCCTCCTGGTTCCAGGGAGACTGGGGAACCAAGAGCTAGGGGAACCATTTAGTGGGTGAGGGTGGAGGACTCACATTTTAGTGACACTTAAAATTCCATATTTAATAAAAAGCCATCTTTGGTTTTGGTCCTTTTCTGTCTTTTGATTGTGATCTCCCACCCTGAACGTGGATCCTGTGTGGACCTGCAGCGGATGAAGACACAGCCCTCGTACCTTGGCCTTGGGTCGAGGGGAAGGTTGTAGACAAGGAATGTCTCAACCCGGTCAAGGACCACGACCAAGAAGGCCCGGAGCTTAGGAGTGTAGCTCCACAGCAAATGGATCCCAGGGAGGATGCAGACGGAGCGGTGTACGCCACCTGTCCTCACCACCTGATATATTCAGAGGGAGTCTGGCTGCAAGAGGGGTAGCGGCCCCCGACACGCGACCTTGCTACTCCACGTCCTGGTCGGGAAAGCCCGGTAGGCCCTGAGGATCCCACCGGGTATCGGAGGGAGCGGAGCTGCCACCAGTGCCCTTTTTCTGAGAGGAGTTCAGAGGGAGACCCGGCCTATCTACACACACAGACAGGAAAGGATACGGTCTGTAGTTCAGGAACACTCTGGTGCGGGGTCCTGATTGAACGCTGGACTTACTCGGAGGTTGTCGGACCCCCGTTCCTGGTGGCCGCAGAACTCCGCGGGGAGCAGGGAGTCGCCTTCCTTCTGCCATCTCTTACGTGAGTAAAGCCTTGGAGTTTCACTTTTGCATTGAAGAACTGAAATAAATGACCATATTTTTCGGACTATAAGACGCACTTTTTTCCTCCAGAATTTTGGAGGAAAGTGTGGGGGGAAGGCGTCTTATAGTCCGATATACATAAATACTGTGGCTGTGGGTGGTGGGGTATGTAGGGGAAGCGACAGCGGCGGAGTAGCGGGGCACAGGAGGCAGCAGCCTGCAGCAGCCTACACTGTGCCGCTACTAAATAAAATGAATATTCACTGCTCCCCACGTCCATAGGCGTGGGGAGCAGTGAATATTCATTTTCCTTAATAGCCGACACACTGTGCCTGTAGTGCGACTCCTGGTATGTATGACCCCACTCATCCTGGTATGCTTGGCACCCCCTGATCCTCGTAGCACTTCACAAAAAAAAACCATAAACAATTACACTCACCCCCTCTCTCCTCCAGCGCTGTGTCCCACTCTGTGCTGGAATAGTCACTGCTCCCCATGAGAGAATATTTTGTGTGCCTGGAATTTTCTGTTTATCCCTGTCTGTGCTGCCCTGTTTGTCAGGTGGGTGTACTTCGGTGCACAGTAGCACCCCTCTTCCCCGAGTGGGGGAGAACAAGCGGAGGGCTAACTCAGGAGTTAGAGCGAGGGTGGAGGCCTCGGCATCCTCACCTTCAGAGGTATCCTGGGGAATAGGGTCAGCTAGGGCGCCCCCTAGTGTTAGGGTCAGGATAGGAACCCCTGATCCGTGGTCACCCGACAGCTGTGTCGTGACATGGATCCTTTAACTAAGGCTCTGATCACATCGACAAAATGACACCAACCACGACCGATGGATCCTGTAACTAAGGCTCCGATCACATCTACAAGACATCAACGACCACGACCGATGGATCCTGTAACTAAGGCTCCGATCACATCTACAAGACGTCACCGATCATGAGCGATGGATCCTGTAACTAAGGCTCTGATCACATCTACAAGACGTCACCGACCACGACCGATGGATCCAGTAACTAAGGCTCCGATCACATCTACAAGACGTCACCGACCACGACCGATGGATCCTGTAACTAAGGCTCCGATCACATCTACAAGACATCACCATCCATGAGCGATGGATCCTGTAACGAAGACTCTGATCACATCTACTAGACATCATAAAATCACTAGTTTATAAAGGATTACACCTCGGAAGTGACATCATATGTAAAACAAAAAAATGCCTACCCAATAAAATTCTTTATGCATAAATCTCGTATAACGTTAATTCAAAAAATACATAAAACAAAACTATATACAGTACAGACCAAAGGTTTGGACACACCTGCTCATTTATAGAGTTTTCTGTATTTTCATGACTATGAAAATTGTACATTCACACTGAAAGTATCAAAACTATGAATTAACACATGTGGAATTATATACTTAACAAAAAAGTGTGAAACAACTGAAAATATGTCTTATATTCTAGGTTCTTCAAAGTAGCCACCTTTTGCTTTGTTGACTGCTTTGCACACTCTTGGCATTCTCTTGATGAGCTTCAAGAGGTAGTCACCGGAAATGGTCTTCCAACAATCTTGAAGGAGTTCCCAGAGATGCTTAGCACTTGTTGGCCCTTTTGCCTTCACTCTGCGGTCCAGCTCACCCCAAACCATCTCGATTGGGTTCAGGTCTGGTGACTGTGGAGGCAAGGTCATCTGGCGTAGCACCCCATCACTCTCCTTCTTGGTCAAATAGCCCTTACACAGCCTGGAGGTGTGTTTGGGGTCATTGTCCTGTTGAAAAATAAATGATGGTCCAACTAAACGCAAACCGGATGGAATAGCATGCCGCTGCAAGATGCTGTGGTAGCCATGCTGGTTCAGTATGCCTTCAATTTTGAATAAATCCCCAACAGTGTCACCAGCAAAGCCCCCCCACACCATCACACCTCCTCCTCCATGCTTCACGGTGGGAACCAGGCATGTAGAGTCCATCCGTTCACCTTTTCTGCGTCGCACAAAGACACGGTGGTTGGAACCAAAGATCTCAAATTTGGACTCATCAGACCAAAGAACAGATTTCCACTGGTCTAATGTCCATTACTTGTGTTCTTTAGCCCAAACTAGTCTCTTCTGCTTGTTGCCTGTCATTAGCAGTGGTTTCCTAGCAGCTATTTTACCATGAAGGCCTGCTGCACAAAGTCTCCTCTTAACAGTTGTTGAAGAGATGTGTCTGCTGCTAGAACTCTGTGTGGCATTGACCTGGTCTCTAATCTCAGCTGCTGTTAACCTGCGATTTCTGAGGCTGGTGACTCGGATAAACTTATCCTCAGAAGCAGAGGTGACTCTTGGTCTTCCTTTCCTGGGGCGGTCCTCATGTGAGCCAGTTTCTTTGTAGCGCTTGATAGTTTTTGCAACTGCACTTGGGGACACTTTCAAAGTTTGCCCAATTTTTCGCACTGACTGACCTTCATTTCTTAAAGTACTGATGGCCACTCATTTATCTTTACTTAGCTGCTTTTTCTTGCCATAATACAAATTTTAACAGTCTATTCAGTAGGACTATCAGCTGTGTATCCATCTGACTTCTGCACAACACAACTGATGGTCCCAACCCCATTTATAAGGCAAGAAATCCCACTAATTAAACCTGACAGGGCACACCTGTGAAGTGAAAACCATTTCCGGTGACTACCTCTTGAAGCTCATCAAGAGAATGCCAAGAGTGTGCAAAGCAGTCATCAAAGCAAAAGGTGGCTACTTTGAAGAACCTAGAATATAAGACATATTTTCAGTTGTTTCACACTTTTTTGTTAAGTATATAATTCCACATGTGGTAATTCATAGTTTTGATGCCTTCAGTGTGAATGTACAATTTTCATAGTCATGAAAATACAGAAAAATCATTAAATGAGAAGGTGTGTCCAAACTTTTGGTCTGTACTGTATATTTTTTATATTATTCACAGCTACATAGACATTATTGCATTAAATACAATTAATCAAAGCTATATTGATGAATCATATACTACTATACAGAAAGTTTTTTTCCTTAGAATATAATAGTGCATCAAATCTATTCTATTAGTTCTTTTTAAATGAATCCTCCTCTATTAGATAAAATTTCATATAATGCCATAAGTCCCCACAGTCCCTCTTCATATCTACTCAACTCTCCTCCTCCAAAACCAGCTTCTCCGCCATCACAGAAGATCAACTTTTCTCTCCAAGTAACATCTCACCACCTGTGAACTTGACCCAATCCCGTTCCACCTCATCCCAAACCTGCAGTCTTCATCCCAACCCTAACCCACCTCTTCAACCTGTCACTAGCAACTGGTGTCTTCCCCTCATGCTCCAAACATGCCTCGATCACACCCATCCTCAAAAATCCATCCCTTGACCCATCCTCTTTGACTAGCTATTGCCCTATATTGCTTCTCCCCTATGCCTCAAAACTACTGGAACAACACGTCCATCTTGAGCTGTTCTCCCACCTCTCCTCCTGCTCCCTCTTTCACCGCCTCCAATCTGGCATCCGACCGCACCATTCTTCTGAAACTGCCCTGACTAAAGACACCAACGACCTACTGACCGCCAAATCCAAGCGACACTACTCTGCCCTTCTCTTTCTGGACCTGTCATCTGCCTTTGACACAGTAGACCATCATCTCTTGGCATCACAAACTTGGCCCTATCTTGGATCTCTTCATACCTAACAGACCGGACATTCAGCGTCTCCCACTCACACACCACCTCCTCACCTCGCCTCGTATCTGTCAGTGTTCCCCAAGGCTCAGTTCCAAGACCCCTGCTCTTCTCCATCTACACCTTCGGCCTGGGACAGCTCATAGAGTCTCACAGCTTTCAGTATCACCTCTATGCCGATGACACACAGATCTACCTCTCTGGACCTGATATCACCTCCTTACTAACCAAAATCCCACAATGTCTGTCTGCTATTTCATCTTTCTTCTCTAGATTTCTAAAACTTAATATGGATAAAACTGAATTCATCATCTTTCCACCATCTCGCTCAACCCCCCATCTATCAAAGTCAATGGCTGTCCACTCTCCCCAGTCCCGCAAGCTCGCTGCCTCGGGGTAACCCTTGACTCTGATCTCTCCTTCAAACCTCATATCCAAGCCCTTTCCACTTCCTGCCGACTCCAACTCAAAAATATTTCCCGGATCCGCACATTCCTCAACCACGAATCTGCAAAAACACCCGTGCATGCCCTCATCATCTCCCGCCTCGACTACTGCAACCTCCTGCTCTGTGGCCTCCCTTCTAACACTCTAATC
The DNA here is from genome assembly GCF_046119375.1 of Phyllobates terribilis. Taxonomy (NCBI): domain Eukaryota; kingdom Metazoa; phylum Chordata; class Amphibia; order Anura; family Dendrobatidae; genus Phyllobates; species Phyllobates terribilis. The sequence continues at coordinate 861,730 of NW_027363130.1, forward strand.
TATCCTAAACTCTGCTGCCCGACTAATCCACCTGTCCCCCCGCTATTCCACGGCCTCTCCTCTCTGTCAATCCCTTCACTGGCTCCCCATTGCCCAGAGACTCCAGTTCAAAACCCTAACCATGGCATAAAAAGCCATCCACAGTCTGTCTCCTTCATATATCTGTGACCTAGTCTCCCGGTACTTACCTGCACGCAACCTCTGATCCTCACAAGATCTCCTTCTCTACTCCTCTCTTATCTCCTCTTCCCACAATCGCATACAAGATTTCTGCCGTGCATCCCCCCTACTCTGGAACTCTCTACCCCAACACATCAGACTCTCGTCGACCGTGGAAACCTTCAAAAGGAGCCTGAAGACCTACCTGTTCCGACAAGACTACAACCTGCAGTAACCACCGCTCCACCATACTGCTGCACGATCAGCTCTACCCTCACCTACTGTATCCTCACCCATCCCTTGTAGATTGTGAGCCCTCGCGGGCAGGGTCCTCTCTCCTCCTGTACCAGTTGCTGACTTGTTTTTGTTCCAATTATTGTACTTGTTGTTTGCTGTGTATATCCCTTTTAAACATGTAAAGCGCCATGGAATTAATAGTGCTATAATAATAAAAAATAATAATGCGACTTATCTAATCTAATCTAATTTAATATAAACTAGTGATTGTATGATGACTGCATTGTTGAAAAAAGCCTGGGACAGGCTGAAACATCCTTTGGAATTGGCAATGAAATAAAAGAGCAATTATTCACTGAACACATGAGTGCTGGGAATTACTTCCTTTCTGCATATTCTACTCCACGTGCACCACCACCACCGATCCACCATCCCTGTATTCATATTGGGATACGAGCACACATTTTTCACCATCACTGCAACAAGTCGGATTTTCAATTAGGAAGAAGCCGCTGGAATTATGGCGCAATCCACAATATGAACAGATTTCCTGAAAATCCCAACAAGTGAGTTCAAAAGACGGGACTTTGAGAGGGGAAACTAAGAGGTTGATTTCATACGAGTTGCATGCTGAAACACTTGTAGAATATTATCGAGAAAAGAAAATACAGCAGGACTTAAGGGTTTAACCTACGTTCGATGCTGTTTTCAGAAGATAATATATTCTGCGATGATTTTGAGCAAGTGCTTAATAAATGCTCTATGGATTTGATGTTACTAACTATTGACAGATTGCATAAAGCCATCGCTGACCTTAAAGTTCAGAGTGCTAATATTGAAGAGCAATTAACCTCCTGTTTGAAATCTGATAAACTTTCCATTATGAAGGAATCTTTGAATTCTGTTCAGGATATTCATTGAAAGGATTTACAAGAGAGAAAAAGAAGGAAATTTACTCGTGACACTGAAGACTATCTTTCTAATAAAGTTTATAGATGGCGAGAGCAAACTTTCAATAGGATTAGAAATCCCAGACAATGTTTTAGGAATGATTTTTATTCATCTGAATCTAGCAGCGAGTTCTCAGGATCCTGGAGGAATCCACGTCCTTTTTCCGCGAGAACAAAGAAGCAGAACATCACAAGAAGAGGAGGAGAGCAGGTCGCCATCACCGACACAGCTACACCTGCGATGCAAACAAGATCTCGGGTAGAGAGGAGTCCCTTGTTATAAACATTTCATCAAAAACTTTTTTGGCAATTCAGATGCAACTATTGCAGAAAGGACTTTCATTTAGTGCTATGTCCAAACTTAATACATTTCAACTTGATTTGGACATTAAGTTTCTCCGTAATGTCAGATTAAAAAGTATTTTTCAAATGTGATTACACCTGCGCGCACTTTACCTGTATTACAGGTGAAATGCTTTACTGCATCTGAACTGGGATTAAGACAAAGAAGCTTTTTCTCTCCACCCAAAATTCACGTATGCAGATAGACAAAGTGGTCCTTATCCAAGAATGAATTTGGGTTTTAGAGAGAGACAAGCATTGACTTCTTTAACGCATGACGATTCGATCGAAATTAAACCGGCAGCCAAGGGTGGTTCAGTGGTGGTAATGGATCGTTACAAATATTAAAAAAAGAAATCTTGCGACAATTGTCAGATCAGACGACCTATGTACCACTGAGCCATGATCCCTTGCCCAAAATTCAGAGGAAAATTTCCAACATGATTGATAAATATAAAAACCTGGGTATTATTGATGATAAATTAGCGGAGTTTTTGGTGAAGACGGATCCCCTTACACCTGTATTTTATAAACTGCCAAAGGTGCATACAACCTTAATTGATCCTCCGGCAAGGCCAATTGTGGCATCAACTAATTCGGTATTATCCTCGTTATCAATCATGTTGGTAGGATCCTCCTCACACCTTTAATCAAAAAAAAAAACAAAAGCATTTCTTCTGGATACTAAAGATTTTTTTGAAAAAAATTAAAATGATTGATGATAGTGGAGATGATACTATATTAGTTACCATTGATGCAGCTAATTTATACCCTTCTAGAGGACATCACAAGGGACTTGAGGCGATCCATTGGATTTTGAATTTAAATGAATTTACACACTTCCAAATTGATTGCATTATCGTTTTTTTACTCTAGTCCTCAATGAGAACTATTTTCTCTTTCAGGACACTTTCTATTGTCACCGGAGGGGTTTGGCGATGGGTGCTAATGTGGCCCCCCCATATGCTAATGCATATATGGCATTCTTTGAAGAACGATTTATATACAAACATACTTTATTTCAAACACACGTGAAAACGTGGTATAGATATATTGACGATGTCATTTGCATATGGGAGGGGCCACACTAGAGGCAATGCAAGATTTTGAAAAATATCTGAATAATATTTGGGATGAATTAAATTTTACCACGACAAACGATTTGGGAAGAATAAACTTTTTTTAGATACATCAATTATTAAAAATGATAATAGTCTGGATACAGATTTATATAGAAAAAAAATACGGACAAAAATAGTGTTTTATACTTTGAAAGTGCGCACTCTTATTCTCTTAAGAGGGCTATCCCTAAATCACAGTTCCAAAGGATACGCAGAATTGTGTCCGAACCATCTCTTTGTGAACAGAGACTTACTGAAATGCGACATGATTTTATGGCGAGAGGTTATCCACGCCACCTGTTAGAGAAAGTTAAAGAGGATTCTCTGTCTAATAAAAGATCTAGAAGTGCATTATCACACAGGATACCTTTTGTCAGGGATTATCATCCAATCAATTTAAAAGTTGATCATATTGTTAAAAAACATCGGCATATCTGACATCATGCGTATCCTCAGATATCACAGTTTGAGAATCTCCCATTGATTTGTAACAAAAAGTTGACTAATATTAAAGATAAATTAGTGCGTGCGGACCTAGGTAGTGAAAAGAGAGAATCTAAACAAACCTTTATTTCTAGTAGGAAAAAACGGTACATATCCATGTTTGGGATGTTTCCAATGTAATAATGTTGCTAAAGGAGAATTTTTTTTTTTTATGACTCTCAAACTGGACAACCACGAAAAAGAAAAGTTTTTTTTACTTGCCTCTTCAATAACGTGATTTATATGATAAAATGTCCCTGTGGTATAGCTTATAGTGGAGAAACCACGCAATCAGTTGGTACAAAGATTAATAAGCACAAATCCACAATAAGGTGCGGAGATATTACCTTTATTGGTATTGCCATTACCTCTTCCAGCACATTTTCAGGGAAAAAAAAACACATATTATCGCACAATTAAAATACCAAGAGCTGGAACAGGTGATAATTCCTATAATTCCTAGGAGGGGTGGTAATATAAAGACAATGCTCCTCCGAAGTGAGTCGTATTTGATACATAACGTAAAAACGTTATCCCTGAATGTATTAATAAAGGTTCTGAAATGAGTCGCAATATATGAAATTGTATCTTTTATTTTTACCTTAAATTTGTTTGTGATTAAAAAATATACCGTATTTTTTCGGACTATAAGACGCACTTTTTTCCTCCAAAATTTTGGAGGAAAGTGGGGGTGTCTTATACTCCGAACTGTGCCCCGTACTATATATCTATGGCTGTGGGTGGTGAGGGGTGTGGGGGGAGCGGCGGCGGGGCACAGGAGGCAGGAGCCGCCTGCTGCAGCCTACACTGTGCCCGCTGCTAAAGAAAATGAATATTCACTGCTCCACACGCCCATGGGCGTGGAGAACAATGAATATTAATTTTCCTCAAAAACGCGCACACTGTAGACGCAGTGCGGCTCCTGCTGCCGCTGTCCGGTTTGTGTTCGCGCTATTAAAGACCATGAATATTCACTACAATGCACTCCCATGGGTTGTAGTGAATATTCATGGTCTTTAATAGTGGGCACAAAGACTGCCGTCCGCAGCAGGAGCTGTGCTGCAGGTACCGTGTGAGTTAATGGTCACTGCTCCCCACACACAGTTCTGGCGCAGGGAGCAGTAACTATTCTAGAACAGCATCTCACACTGTGAGGGCGCATGGCAGGGACGCCATGCACGCCTTTCATAGTGAGAGTGTCGAAAGCAGAGTGGGTCGTAGCGCTGGAGGAGAGAGGAGGTGATTATAATTGTTTATTTTTGTGTGTGCAGCGTGATGGGGATCAGGGGGTGGCCTTGTATACTAGAATGAGGGGTGCCATGCATACTGTTACGGATCCGGATGGTGGAACCTCTGTGCTGCGGAACAAGGAGGGACCCAGAGGGGCGTAACTAAGTATAAACTCAGACCGACCAAGGTCGTACGGCAGCTAACGACTCCGTGACCAGGGAGGGACCGAGCAGAGAGACCAGGTGCTACTCTGGGGACGACCTTGTAAGAGAGCAGGTGACTCCCACGCGTCAGATGGCTGAGACTGACCGATACTGCAGATGGGCACAGCAGGCAGGCTGATGAGAGATCCGGGTAGATGAACTGGCAGAGACAGCAGGCGACAGGCGGGAGCCTCCAGGTAGGCTGTCAGGTGGTCACGGCAAGTGACAGGCAGGAGCCTCTAGGTAGGCTGTCAGGTGGTCACGGCAAGTGACAGGCGGAAGCCTCTAGGTAGGCTGTCAGGTGGTCAAGGCAAGTGACGGGCAGGAGCCTCCAGGTAGGCAGACAGGTGGTCACGGCAAGTGACGGGCAGGAGCCTCCAGGTAGGCTCACAGGTTACAGGCAGGTGCTTCTAGGTAAGCAGGTGGGCAAAGCCCATAGACAGACTGGCGGACTGGACGGAAGACAGACTGTCGGGCTGGAGAGTAGTCAGGCTGGCGGACTGGACTGATAGTCGGGCTGGCGGGCAGGACTAGTAGTCAGGCTAGCAGCGGGACCTGAGGGCTGAAGCAGAGGTAAGTACACTGTGCATCAACTATTGCTCGGGCACCTCCATTTTGGAGGAGGTGCTTTATATATGGGAGGACCTCCGGCAATTGGCCGGGGACTCCTTAGGGCGGCGCGCGCGGCCCCTTTAAGAGGGGGGGAGCGCACGCGCCCTAAGCACAGTGCCCGGGAAGCTGCGCACGCCGGCAGAAGCAGGAAGAGGAGCGCTGGAGGATGCCGGGCAGGGAGCACGGCGGTGAGAGGGACGGCGTCTCTGCCTGGCAAGGAGCAGAGACGCCGATGCTACACATACCAGGATGAGGGGTGTCATGCATACCAGGAAGAGGGATGAGGGGTGCCATGCATACCAAGATGAGGGGGACCATGCATAACAGGATGAGGGGTGCCATGCCTACCAGGATGAGGGGTGCCTAGCATATCAGGATGGGGATCAAGGGGTGCCATGCATACCAGGATAGGAGATTGGGGTGCCATGCATACAAAGATGGGGGATTGGGGTGCCATGCAGACCAGGATGGGGATGAGGGGTGCCACGCATATCAGGATGGGGATGAGGGGTGCCATGCATATCCGGATGGTGATGAGGGCCAAGTATAACAGGAAGGAGGGGGCCATACAGACCAGGATGGGGAATATTAACAGAATTGGGGGACATTACCCCTATACCAGTGTCAGCAGCAGACACCCTCCCCCTTAACAGGGCATCATGACCACATTTTTTGCTTACATTTTTTTTTTCTATTTTCTTCCTCTAAAACCTAGGTGCGTCTTATAGTCCGAAAAATACGGTATTTCTTTGTTTTAGACAACATTGTTGCACTGATTTAATATTGATGAATCCCTACTTGATGTAATTTCAATGATGATACTCGACACAGTCCAAGTGGAAGTTATTTTCATAAGATAATTTACGTATGATATAACAATAATAATAATAATAATAATAATAATAATAATAATAATATAATGAGATAATCATGTTTCAACTTCATATTAGTAAATTGAATAGAAATAAATCTAATAGAGGATTAATTTAAAAATAACTAATAGAATAGATTTGATGCACTATAATGTTCTAAGGAATAAACTTTCTGTATAGTAGTATATGATTCATCAATATAGCTTTGATTAATTATATTTAATGCAATAATGTCTACGTAGCCGTGAATAATATAATAATTAAAAAAATACATAAAATAAAAAATAAATTATGTTATACGGGATTCATGCATGAAGAATTATATCGGGTAGGCGGTTTTTTGTTTTACATCTGATGTCACTTCTGAGGTGTAATCCTTTATAAACTAGTGATTGTATGATGACTGTATTGCTGAAAAAAAGCCTGGGACGGGCTGAAATGTCCACTGGAATTGGCAATGAAATAAAAGATGTGACAAAGTCACTGGTAAAGTGCTGGAGGGGAGATATGTTTTCCTGAGGCCATTAGCTTTAGTGAAATAAAGCCGTTAAGTTTCCTTCAGCATATTATTTGCTGAGAAGGGTTAAGTCACCACTTGTAAAATGTATGTCTTTATAAGAACAACCATAGAGCGGGCGGGAGGTTGTTCTCCATATCTCCACCTGAAGGTGCGGTCTGGGGTCTAAATACAAGGTCTGCTGAGGCATTACTTGTTCAGTAGGTCTGGGGAGGCAAACTCCAGACATGTTTGTGTTGAGCTGACCTGAACCTTGTGGAGTTGCTAGACTCTGAGCAGGTGGACCCCTGCTAACACAAGGACTGTGTTTTGCGTGACCATTTTATTTTTTGTTTTCCCGTTTTGCCCAAAGGGCTGTTTTATTTTCATTGACTCAATGTTGGTTTATGCCACATTCTAATAAACCAACAAGAGATATAAAGAAAGCGTACCTGTGTCTACCTCCGTGTGCAGCTGAGTGAGCGATCTAGTGAGCAATTATTCACTGAATACGTGAGTGCCGGGAATTACTTCCTTTCTGCATATTCTACTCCACGTGCACCACGCTAACGGAGTGCCGATCCACCATCCCTGTATGCAGGGTTCTAGTGATCTGCCTACCGTCAGGAAATAGTCTAAGTATGGAATTATTATGGTGTTCTGTTCACAAAGATTTGCTGTCATCTCCACTATGATCTTTGTAAATACTCTCGGAGCCATGGACAGACCAAAGGGCCGGGGCCCTGAACTGAAAATGTCTGATTCTCTAGTTTATGGATAGGGCCACTCTCAGGAATTTTTCAGCTTCTGCATGGATTGAAACATGGTAGTATGCATCTTTTCTCATTAAGACATACCACAGAAGAGTCCGCATAATCACGCAGCTAATACACCACCACAATGGGGAGACTCATGGACGATTAACGAGAGGGCATCGCAAAAACAACTGAAAAAAATGACCAAGGAAAAAATAGCGACATAAAGCCCATAAACATAACTTAGATGTAAAAAATATATAAATCTTTATTGAATATATCTTAGTTAAAAGTCAATTAGATTACATAAGGAGTAGTAAACACCAATGACCATGTACAGAAAAGAGAACGGACATATCACACAGCCAGCCCTTATGGCCCGACAATATTATCGATGATTAAATAAATATGCTCCGATCCATAACACTGCTCTAATATTCCCATCCATCTAGGGTAGTTTATAAGTCATGATTCCGTATGAAGATAAAATATATAGCTACCTTGGGTACAGGAAGCCAGGAGCGTACCAACGGCTGGGTGGTGTACATCCACCCCAACGCGCGTTTCGGCGAACCTTCGTCAGGGGGTATGTGTCAGTGTCAATGTGATCCCTTTTAAATCTGCCCACGCTAATCACCACGTGTGTAAAAAACCGGATGTCTATAGTCTGATCGATAGGTTTGAGGACCTTTGATGACGCATACCGCGTCATGATAGGCGGGGCGGCCCGCGGCGTCGGCATCACATGGCACCCGCGTCACAGTCAGCTGACCGCGGCGCAGGTCCTCACGATGTAGCAACCTAGAAACAGAAGTTTTACAGCCGATTGTTTTGACTTCATCTTGAAGGGTTGATACACCAGAAATCTGTTCAGACCTCTCAAATTTACTATAGTTCTGAAAGTGCCATCCAGCTTCTTTATCAAGAAAAGGGGGGAATATAATCCCTTTTCTTATTCTTCTATGGGTACCTCCAAGAGGACCAAAAACTCTGCCTCCAGGACTAACTATTGCTTGGAAGACCTTCGGAGATCGTGTCACCATGAAGGTTCGCAGGGGTGGAAGGATAGTCTGGAATTCCAATTTTAGGTCTGCTTCCACTATCCCTAGAATCCAGACATGGGATGAATTTTATTCGTACGCATGGAGGAAGAGGGAAAGCTTTCCTCCTTCCAGGGGAATGACATCACTGGGAAGACTTCCTTCCCCCTGAAGGCGGCCCCCCAAACATGAAACCTTTTTTTTTACTCTTCTGACTTCCTATTTTCCCTGATCCATAGGAGGTCTTTTCTGGCTGTATCTTCTATTCCAAAAGGTACTCCTGTATTCTGGGATAGACAAACTGGGGAATCCTTTCTTTTTATCTCCAGCTTTGTCCAAGATGTCATCCAGAACTTGACCAAAAAGAAAGCCCCCATCACATGGGATTGAACACAGTTTGGTCTTTGACTGGACATCCCCAAGCCAACTTTTTACCCATAGCGCCCTACGAGTGGCAATAAAGAGGCCCGCTAACCTGGCTGCCAGCCTCACTGAGTCTGTTGAGGCATCTGCAATAAAAGCTGCTGCTCCCTGCATCAGCCAGGATCTTTTCCCTTGGGACATTATCCTTCGGTTGACCTTCTAGTTGTTGCAACCAGATAATCATAGATCTGGCTGTACAGGTCGTAGAGACCGCTGGCTTCAGGGCACCCACCGAGGACTCCCAGGTGTGTCTTAAGTAACCATCTGCCTTTCTATCCAGATGGTCTTTCAGAATACCCACATCCTCAAAAGGCAAGGTAGATTTTCTGGATGAATTGGCCACTGCTACGTCAAGCTTTGGGATCTTATTCCATGAGTCTTGTTTCCTCATCAAATTGGTATCTTCTCTTAGAAGATGATGGTAGTGAAACCTTTCTCTTCGTTTTTTTCTCTTAATGAGAGAATCTTTTCATTAATTAGAAATATGCACCTCTTTTTTTTGCTCTAATCCACAAAACATGAACTCTTGTATGGATTTGGGAGTCTTAGCATCCGAGATGCCCATGGTAGCTCTCACAGCCTTAATCAACCTATCTGCGACTATTATAGGAAAGCATGGCCTACCCCCTGTATCGCCATTAAAGAATGAAAAGGAACAAGAATCCAATCCACATTCACCTTCCGACATTATAGATTCATCTAAATCAGGTGATAATTTTTTGGACCCTTTCCTTCCCTTTCTATTCCTTTTTTTATGAATAAGGGTCTCAAGGGAATTCTTAACTTGTGCCCTGATCACGGATCTCAAATCCATGAAGTTAGTGGATTCTTCACATGCGGTTTTCTGTATACAATCTGCACAGAGTCTTTTCTGCCACAAGTCAGGTAACTTATCCCTACAAAGGGTACACTCCTTATTCTTTTGTGCCACATTTCTTAAGCCGTTCCTAGTAGTTAGAGACAAGAAAAAGGGACTTAATTACCATGGTAAAATTTCTCAAAGATCAGTCAGCATTCTGGAGTTTAATAAGGGTACCAGATTCAGAGGCTGGATCAAATCACACCATTATTCGTGGTTGGTGGTACTGTCACTTCTGCAACTCATGAGACTGCCATTGCTGCGTGAACTCTGATCCTGGCACTGACGTTCCTCCATATCACGTGGGGAAGGAGAGCCAGAGCAAACCCACTCTTTTGGCAGTCAGGCGTGATTTTAAAAGAGGGACCAGCCACAGCAACTCCCCCACCCCCTTGTGCATGCCTTCTCCAGACCCCCTAGAAGTTAAATCCAACACTTCAGGTCAGAAGTCTCCGGCATGCTCGTCATCAGGGCGCACCAATCCCAGGTCGTCCTGCACATGCGCAAGCCTGGGACATTGTTGGAGCCAGCAAGCATCCAAAAGGACTTCGGCGCTCGCATCTACATGAGCCCTCAAGTGACCAGCGGTGGCGCTTCCAGGACCCGACACCGGCACTATAGACAAGGAGCCTTTCTTCCAGGCAAGGCCTGGGTAAGTTTCTCCTTTAACTTTCCTCTCCTGATTCTTCAGCTTCAGGTTTCCTCATGGACAGGAAACCAAAATGATGCGGGGTAGAGGTGCAGCCCTCTTATTCAGTACGCTTCCTGTCCTTATTGGGTGAATTCCCTCTCTCGTGTGGCGCTGGTCATGGGGGAAAGGACAATTTTAGAAATTGTTCTGGTATTCAGTGAGATATTAATGACAATCTTACTTATCAAAGGAAGTGTACTCATTATTCTGAGCAATTTTATTAAAAAAATTAAAACACACAGTGTACATGATTACAGTTTCTTTCCTGTATGACTTCCCTCATGTCTAGCAAGATACAATTTATTTACAAAAGATTTCCCACATAGTGAACATGAATACAGCTTCTCCCCAGTGTGACTTCTCTCGTGCATCACAAGACTTAATTTACCTGTGAAGGCCTTCCCACATTCCAAACATGAAAATGGCTTTTCTCCTGTGTGAATTCTCTCATGTCTAACACATTTTGATTTCTCTGTAAAGCATTTCCCACATTCTGAACAGGAATATGGCTTCTCTCCTGTGTGAGTTTTCTGATGTCTAATAAGAGTCTTTTTATCAATAAAGCATTTCCCACATACTGAACATGAAAATGGCTTCTCTCCTGTGTGAATTCTCTGATGTATAATAAATCCTGATTTAGCTGGAAAGCATTTCCCACATTCTGAACATGAATACGGCTTCTCTCCAGTGTGAAATGTCTGATGTCTAATAAGACTCCCTTTGTATCCAAAGCATTTCCCACATTCTGAACATGAATATGGCTTATCTCCTGTGTGAGTTTTCTGATGTTTATTAAGAGTCTTTTTATCAGTAAAGCATTTCCCACATACTGAACATGAAAATGGTTTTTCTCCTGTGTGAATTCTCTGATGTATAATGAATCTTGATTTAGTTGGAAAGCATTTCCCACATTCTGAACATGAATACAGCTTCTCCCCAGTGTGACTTCTCTCGTGCATCACAAGACTTAATTTACCTGTGAAGGCCTTCCCACATTCCGAACATGAAAATGGCTTTTCTCCTGTGTGAATTCTCTCATGTCTAACACATTTTGATTTATCTGTAAAGCATTTCCCACATTCTGAACATGAAAATGGCTTCTCTCCTGTGTGAATTCTCTGATGTATAATAAATCTTGATTTAGTTGGAAAGCATTTCCCACATTCTGAACATGAATACGGCTTCTCTCCTGTGTGAAATGTCTGATGTCTAATAAGACTCACTTTATATCCAAAGCATTTCCCACATTCTGAACATGAATATGGCTTCTCTCCTGTGTGAGTTTTCTGATGTCTAATAAGAGTCCTTTTATCATTAAAGCATTTCCCACATACTGAACATGAAAATGGTTTTTCTCCTGTGTGAATTCTCTGATGTATAATGAATCTTGATTTATCTGTAAAGCATTTCCCACATTCTGAACATGAATACGGCTTCTCTCCTGTGTGACTTCTCTGATGTATAACAAGTTTTGTTTTATTTGTAAAGCATTTCCCACATTCTGAACAGGAGTATGACTTTTCTCCTTTGTGTTTTCTGTGTGTTAATAAATCTGAGCTTTTAGTAAGTTGCTTGTCACACTGAAATCTTGTATGTGTGTCACCTGGAATTGTGGTAACAATGTGAGATTGCTCAGGAGATGATTCCCCATGATTAGGAGGATTATAAGAAAGTGAAGTGCTGTGAAGTCCAGGAGGTGCAGGAAGGGTGATGAGGTTTCCTCCATTAGAGTGCTCCCAGATATCTTCTTTTTTACAATTTAGTGATAAACCATTATTCTCACAAGGATTTCCTATCAGGATGAAAGATAGATTGGTGTTGTTAAAAAAATCATATCCAAAGAGATTTACACATTTATTTTCTGGATCTCACAATGAATACCCTCGTCAAAGTACCGGTATAAGGAGGACAACTACATGCCATAACATTAACACAATGACGGGTAAAGTGAATAACACTTATAAACTGGTGACATTGGCACAAGTCAGGGGTGGCAGAGATTAGATAGCAAATAGACAGTTCTTAAAGGGAACCTGTCACCAGCATTTACCCCTTAATGTACCACCAGTGCCATTTCACTCTCTCAAGCTTCCTATCTCGCCCTTAGTGTAGAAAAGTGTCCACACAATTAACAATGGAGTTTTAATCTTTTATTACTGCATGCAAATGAGATTGACTAATCACAAAGGTGGGCCTCATAAAGGTGGCCACAGTAATCATGTCCACAGTATGCCTAAGGACTAGTGTTGAGCGAGTATGTTCTATTAACCCTTTCGGCGAGTATGCTCGGGCCGAGCTCCGAGTATTTATAGCTGCTCGGTGATAAGGTTAGATCGCTCCCGTGTGCATGATTTGCGACTGTTTGACAGTTTTATTACATGGGAGAAATGTCTATTTCTTACACATTCCTCCCATGTAATAAAACTGTCAAACAGTTGGAAATCATGCACATGGGAGCGATCTAACCTTATCACCGAGCAGCTGTAAATACTCGAAGCTTGGCCCGAGCATACTCGGACAGAACATACTCGCTCAACCCTACTAAGGACATGATACGAACCATTAGAAGAATGAAATAGCACCAAAATCATATTACAGGGTTAAATCCTAATTACCGGACCCAGGAGAGTCCTTCTCCCAATGTCTGAGAAGAAAAATCTACAGAGGTAGAAAGTGGGACGATTCCAGTATGTGAGCAACCTGTAGTGCAAATGGGCCTCCATGTCCCCTCTGGAGCCTCCTTATTCCATTAACCACCCTACACCACGGATCCTCCTTAACAAGGAGGTGGGCACTGCTATGAAATAATAAATGTTATGGGGTGCTATAGTAACCTGATATAGTTACATAATATAAGGAAAAAAAGAAAAGACTCAGGATATACAACCATGCACACCCAATATTAGAAAAATGAAAAATCTTTATTACATGATTACAGACTGACAACACAGAAAAATAAAAACAATTAAAAACAAACAAAGCATAGCAATATTCATGGGGGAGGAATAATGTAGTGTTCCAAAGTAATAAATCCCCCTAAAGCCACAGGTATCATTTAATATAATATATTTACCATCTCATAATACAATAAGGCTTATTGACCAAGCTATGTCACCCTAATGAAGGGTGGCACAGTACCACTAGACCAAATATGGATAATAAACCACGTACTACCAAATAATCGAACCATACATAATAATAAATAGATCAAAAAATAAAGGAATGAATGGAAGTAGTAGTCTGCTTAAACTAGGGGCCCTTGTAATATCAGCGTATGTCAAAACATATCATCCCACCTGGTATACGATATGGGATCATGAATAAAGGCCCTATATAACCAAGCAGACACTCTTAAATGGTCAAAGGAAAAGGTCAAAAATAATAAAGTGACATAGTTACCTGTTGGCACCAGAGACCCTACGCGTTACGCTGCTAGACCGCAGCTTCGTCAGGGGTATGTTGTCAGTGGACACATGTGTATATTAAATAGTCTATCCAATTTAGTGTGATTCCCTTCAGGTGAAAATAAATACCCTCACTAAGTCTCTCCAGTATCGTGGCGGATCGAACGATCATTTCCTGTTTCCACAGCGTGCGGCCCACGTGCTATGGTATGACACAACCGGAATTGAATGAGACGTCATATCCGGTCGGCGAAGCGCCGCCCCTTCCTATCACTCATGCGTTCCACCCAGACGCCATGGTGGAACGCAACCGGAACTAGACAGGAAACATCATATCCGGTTCTAGGAGCCGCCCCCATTGGGATCGCACGGGACATGGTCCCATAACCACAACGGGCAGAGGCCGGGACTAGGGAAAAAAAACAAAAAACACAAACAAAAAAAACAAAAAACAAGGCGCAAAAAACATATATATATATGTAAATAGACACCCCCGAAAGTAGCGCGTCCGCTACAAAAAATGCACCGGTACAGAAACAAGAGGGCTAGCCCTAATCAAGAAAAATGCCTGACTAGGCCAAGAACACCACGGATCCTCCTTATCCCCTGGAGCCTCCCTACACCACAGAGCCTCCTTATCCCCTGGAGCCTCCCTACACCACGGATCCTCCTTACCCCCTGGAGCCTCCCTACACCACAGAGCCTCTTATCCCCTGGAGCCTCCCTACACCACGGAGCCTCCTTATCCCCTGGAGCCTCCCTACACCACGGATCCTCCTTACCCACTGGAGCCTCCCTACACCACAGAGCCTCTTATCCCCTGGAGCCTCCCTACACCATGGATCCTCCTTATGCCCTGGAGCCTCCCTACACCACAGAGCCTCCTTATCCCCTGGAGCCTCCCTACACCACAGAGCCTGCTTATCCCCTGGAGCCTCCCTACACCATGGATCCTCCTTATCCCCTGGAGCCTCCCTACACCACAGAGCCTGCTTATCCCCTGGAGCCTCCCTACACCATGGATCCTCCTTATCCCCTGGAGCCTCCCTACACCACAGAGCCTTCTTATCACCTGGAGCCTCCCTACACCACAGAGCCTGCTTATCCCCTGGAGCCTCCCTACACCACAGAGCCTGCTTATCCCCTGGAGCCTCCCTACACCACGGAGCCTGCTTATCTCCTGGAGCCTCCCTACACCACAGAGCCTGCTTATCCCCTGGAGCCTCCCTACACCACAGAGCCTGCTTATCCCCTGGAGCCTCCCTACACCACGGATCCTCCTTATCCCCTGGAGCCTCCCTACACCACAGAGCCTGCTTATCCCCTGGAGCCTCCCTACACCACAGAGCCTGCTTATCTCCTGGAGCCTCCCTACACCACGGAGCCTGCTTACCCCCTGGAGCCTCCCTACACCACGGATCCTCCTTATCCCCTGGAGCCTCCCTACACCATGGATCCTCCTTATCCCCTGGAGCCTCCCTACACCACGGAGCCTCATCCCCTGGAGCCTCCCTACACCATGGATCCTCCTTATCCCCTGGAGCCTCCCTACACCACAGAGCCTCCTTATCCCCTGGAGCCTCCCTACACCACGGATCCTCCTTATCCCCTGGAGCCTCCTTACATTACTTGGTCTATATGCAGCTGAACCTACTGCACATGTGATACATCCGCCCCTGCCCAAAACACTAAATATATGTCCATAAAAATTATGTGTAAAGGGAAACTGTCCGTTCCCTGTGCCCCCAGAACCCGCAGCAGTTGTGTCTGCAGATATAAACTCTCCGCCTAACATCTCTATTACATTAAACACACAAACAGATCTATAGAAAAAGTACTGTATTTCTAAAGTTTATGATATGTAAATGAGGCCTTTGATTTGTCGATGAGGCGTTCGTGACCCGAGTAGTCGCCCCACTTAGCATGTCATCACGGCTTTGGGGGCTTGAGAACATGACAAACCTACCGCATGCGCGCGGCTTCTCCTCCTCACTGCATTGAGCCTCTGACGCCGGGTGTACGCGTCCCATTACTGAGATAGGAGAGGACGGTCACTACTGGTCAGAGTCCATGTAGATGGGAGGAGCTCGGCCTCTAGCCCCGCCCTCCTCTCCCCTCCCCCTACACAGAATCTTATCAGTAGCGGCCGTCACCTCCGATCTCAGTGATGGAACAATGTTTCCTAACTGAATAGAGATTTTACCCCGGAACCGAGGATCCTGAGACGGAAGAAGAAATACGCAGATTTCTGTGGAGACTCCGGGGACAAAGTCTCCTATTTCCATCTCGTCTATTCTTACAATTCATGAAGTTTATTCCTCTTATTCCTGTGTAATAAAGACTGATCAGGAGGTTGTGTATATTATATGGGAACAATGAGGAATACTGTCACCATGTAACAATACATCGCTTATGGTTTATGGCCGCCAGGATTTGGTAACACAAAAATGTCTGAAAAGAAACAAAGTATTTATTGTAGAAAAGTCCTAAAAGAAAATGAAATAAATATATTGTTATTGGCTTGGATTAGTTGTATTACCGCAGTTACAGCGACCCTCCACCCCGGGACTGAACACTACACATTTCCCTGTACAGTCCCCTATGGGGTCCTCTGCCCTCCGCTGCCCCCTCAGCTCAGATCGGTGGTCTCTTCCCCCGGCTTCCAGGACGGCCAGTGCAGTGGTATGGGGAGTGCAGTAATACGTCTACCCCACCCTCCCCTGCCTTTCCTGTGCTGTGACCTATGGGGCAGCGCCCCTCCTATTAATCTCCCAGCAGTCTGCGGGGCGTCACCAGTTACAGATGTATTCTGCACCTGCTTTCATTGCTCCTGTTTGTCTTTGGTAACCTTGTCTGGCTTCCATAATACCCCGGGATGACTTAGGCCTCCATCTACAGGACCATTCTTACTCGGCTTCCTGATTCTGACCTCGTCCCGCTTCTTGATTGTCTAGCACCTGCCATCTTTGGGTCAGATCTGACATGTCGACCTTCTTCTGCCAGCTCGCTCTATCAGCCAGCACTACTATGTGGAGCAGCCCCGGTGTCTGTGCTGTAAGTCCAGATCACTGTACAGTGGTAAAAAGATGGAAGCCGGGAAACCTCTGGGACCGGCTGTATGGAGACTGTCTGTAAGCGCCTTATTATTAGGACCTGCCAGGTTTCCTCCATCGGTTCACCGTTACAGGAGGCAAATGGAGGACACAAGGAAGGGAGTCTATATATGATAACCGTATAGTCACTTCTCAGTCTCAGGGTGGACGGTCGTTTTATCACTCAACTTGTGCAGCTCATGAAGAGAGAAAAATTCTAAAAAATAACAGCAGAATAAAGATGATAAAGTAACAAGATGAGAAATACAACTCATCCCCCACAAAAAAGCTCCTCATACAGCGAGGTCAGTAATGAGAAATAAACCATCAAGAATGGAGAAAACAATCCAACAGAGGCCGGACAGACATCTGTCTGAGATGGTGAGTCCTGCATTGAGCAGGGGGCTGGATACGGGGACCCTGGAGGTGGTCCCCTCCAACCAGAACATTCTAGGATTGTAAGTTGTTTGGTCATTTTATCTGTAAATCATTTCCCCCATTATCGGCCTTACAGACACATTTTTTCTTTATTGATTTTTAATTTAGTTTTTTTTTTTACTTTCTCGTCCTCTCATTTCCGGAGTCATAATGTTATTGGTCACTAAGCTGTGCAGTTCTCCTGCTATTCACCCTATAAATGTAAGGAAATACTGACAACTGGGCGTTATCATTGTTCCCCTACATTGTCCAATCAGCGCTGAGTGTCAGAAGTGTGGGGACACATGTATGGAGAACGGTGACACCCGGTTATCATGTCATTCATAAATGTCGGAGGAACGGCCGGGAATCGGAGCAGCAGTTTCTTTCTTTGGTAACAATTCTTGTAGGAAAAAGAATTTCATCCAATTTATTGGTAAAAAAAACAAAAAAAAAAAACTTAAAACTTTCGGAACCTGGATGAGGACGTCTTCTTACCTTCTTTTAGTAATTTATGGATTTTACTGTGGGAAAGAGAATTATTTATTGAAGTTAGAGGCTCAGATGGGGGGACGATTCCTAGACGACATCTTGTCTGAAGAGACCGAGAGTGAAGATTCTTCTAAAGGGACGTTCCCAAAATCACAATGTGCTCTTATAATAAAGTACACCCTGGTTATTTTGAATATAACCCCTGTATAACATCTGGCCTGTCCAGCACATATCACCCCCTGAGTATGCCCCCCAGGCTCTAAATCGAAAATTTTACAAAAAAAATGTTGGACTTTTAATTTTTATGCCTTTAAACCAGATATGTATTAACTATTTTGTATGGTATAACTAACATTTACCACATGTCTACTTCACATCAGATTTATTTTTTTTGGTAAAAGTTTAATCAGCAATTTCTTATTTTTCAAACAAAATTTACAAAACCAATTTTAAGTTTCCTCCTTTCTCCCCTTTTGCATTTTAAGTCTGCAGTCCTGCTCCCCAATACTTATATCTATGGCCAGTTTGACGTCAATCAGCCGTTACTAACATGTCGCATTTAAGGGATCGCACTCATCGGCTGAAATAAAATTGGTCGGATATTCCTGAACAGTAGGATGATTGTCTTGCGAGTACGATGCGACTTCTCTCACCTGTCTCGCATCTGTATGACATCCGCATCAAACGCGTTTATAACATCAGCTTTTACAGACGGTCATTCTCTGACATTTCAGGCTAATTTTCTAACTAATAAAACATTTTTTTATAGATCTAGAAAGATAGAAATGAGTCAGTGAGATATATCATCAGTGCAGGGCGTGTGGAGCTGCTGTACATGGATTTAGCTAATAATTAAAGAATTTAAAGTAAAAAAAGCAAAGGGGGAAAGCGGACAGCTGATGCTTATAGTCTGGGAAGCGGGTAATAAACATTAATATACATAGATCTTCCCAGGGGATTAATATTAACATCTGCGTAGCCTTTACTGGTTATTAACAAGTCACGAACTCCAGCTCTGCTACATCTGTATGGTGTGTTGAGCGATGGCTCAGCACGCCAGCCAGGACACACTGGTCAGTGCAGCGAGCAGTGACGTCAGTAAGGTGAGCAGAGCTCATCGGCTATGAACTCCGGTGACCTTAGTCAGAGCAGCGCTAGACACTGCAGGAGCATTCTCACGCTACTGGCTTGCTGAGCGGTCACATCAAACAATCCAGATGTAGCACGGCTGGGGATTTTTGTTGGACAGCACCACATAAGGATTATCTGCGGACAGGTGAGGATTATTTTGTATTTTAATTTGATCTTTATAAAGGGTAAAAGAGGGTCTAGGAGTGTTCATTTCAATTAAAGGACTTTGCTCTGTGTGTGTGTTTTTTTAACTAAACTTACGGGGTTAGTAATGGGGGTGTCTTATAGACGCCTCTCCATTACTAACCCCTGGGCTCGATGTCAGCAAACATTACAAAGCTAACATCAACCCCAATAGTATTACCCCACTCGCCACCGCACCAGGGCAAGTGGAAAGAGCCGAGGCTAGGCGCCAGAAATGGTGCATCTTATGAATTCTTGGGCAGATGAGTGCTGGTGTTCTTGCACTGGGAGGGGGACAATATCCAATTCCCAGGCTATTAATATCAGCCGGCAGCTGTCTGTTTAGCCTTTGCTGGTTGGGTCCCTGGTTTCCTGCACTGCTGGTAACATTACCATTATGTCTATCTATTGTGTCCTATTGCACTTGGTCTGTTGATGCTTATTTGTATCACCTTTGCCCAGCATACTGACTGAACCTATCACTTTATATGTTTATTACTATATCCTTTATGTCTATGAGGTATAATGCTTACTTGTGATAGTGTTTCTCTAGTCAGAAACTTTTTCATTCTAATGATATAAATAACTGATATTATATATTACTTATGTGATGTATGCTATGGACCTTTACGCATTAGTATACTCTCTAACATATAATTGGACCCATATTTCGTATTTACTTAATAGGATAATTTCACCTTTGGTCGGGGCCTTAGATGTAGCAGTGCAGTACACCAAGTGTTATATCCAGGTATACCACCATTGTTCCTCCTGAACTTGTACCTCACTTTTTGTATATATTGTATTTGTATATGAATACATATGGTATTCCTCTATATGTTTTTTTTTAATTTGTTAATAATAAAGATATATTTTTAGGCCATTGAAGAAAACGCTTCATCTCTTTAGTGACAGTAATTAACAGAGGCTGAAGTTACAGTTCTATCCAAAGGCTTAACCTTCTCCCCGACAATTGAGTTTGACGTTCATAGAACTTTATTAGATGTGAATAAGTTTGTGAGAACTTTCACTTTGCGTTGTCATTTCATGGTCAATGAACAGAATGAGAACATGGAGAACTCGTTACAAGAAGTTTCTCATGATGATGTTCCCAATAGAACTGGAACTTTTGATGAACGGGGTTCACTTCTTGATCATAAAACTCCAGCGATTCAACACAACAGACAGTTACTTTCAATCGTTTGTTATAAAAAAAATCTCTATTACTATCCGGTCAAGTCTCGTCCACCAGTCTTGGATGTTTTCTAGGAAATGATTGAAGATGAACTACTTACATTAAAAAGAACACAAAATTTCAAGGACAGAAATATCATAATCTAATGATATCAGAGCAACGAGCTCTGAAAGAACTTAACGAGAACTCTGACCTCCTCATAAGGAAAGCAAAGGACGATCCGCTGTTATATTGAATGTGGGACTTTATGAAAAATTCCATTGGGAAATCTGCAGACAAAATGTGACCGATGCTCTAAGGAAGGTGAAAGATTCTGAAAGAAGCCGCCGAGGACGAAGACTCAAGACTGATGAAGACGACAGCGGAGAAACCGCGACTCACAGATCAGAAGAGAAGAATCAGGGAATGAAAGCGGTGAGAAAATGTAGAGAAAACCAGAGCAAGTCTGGAGAAAAATCATCTATTATAGGACGAGGCCGAGAGATGTCATCACATCCACCGGAGCCAACAAGAGTCTCCTCTCACCTGGTGATGTCAGAGGCCGGAGCTCCTCCATCATCACCTCCTGGTACCGATCCTGGTGTCCTTCTAGATACTCCCACTCCTCCATGGAGAGATAGACAGCGACGTCCTGACACCTTATAGGAACCTGACAACAACGACACCGTCATCACCCAGAATCCTCCAGTGCTGCCCTGTATAATGTCCCAGCAGTCACCTCTCCGCTCATCACCCAGAATCCTCCAGTGCCGTCCTGTATAATGTCCCAGCAGCCACCTCCCCGCTCATCACCCAGAATCCTCCAGTGCTGTCCTGTATAATGTCCCAGCAGTCACCTCTCCGGTCATCACCCAGAATCCTCCAGTGCTGTCCTGTATAATGTCCCAGCAGTCACCTCTCCGCTCATCACCCAGAATCCTCCAGTGCTGTCCTGTATAATGTCCCAGCAGTCACCTCTCCGCTCATCACCAAGAATCCTCCAGTGCTGTCCTGTATAATGTCCCAGCAGTCACCTCTCCGCTCATCACCCAGAATCCTCCAGTGCTGTCCTGTATAATGTCCCAGCAGTCACCTCTCCGGTCATCACCCAGAATCCTCCAGTGCTGTCCTGTATAATGTCCCAGCAGTCACCTCTCCTGTCATCACCCAGAATCCTCCAGTGCTGTCCTGTATAATGTCCCAGCAGTCACCTCTCCGCTCATCACCCAGAATCCTGCAGTGCTGTCCTGTATAATGTCCCAGCAGTCACCTCTCCGCTCAGCAGCTCAATCATCTTGTTGCTGAGCTCTAGGATCTTCTTCTTCCTCCTCTCATGTATCGGGGGGTGCGGGGGAGGCTCTGTGATGGGGTCCGGGCTCCGCCCTCCTGACTCCTGGAGATGGATGATGGGAGTCACCCCCTCCCCCGGTGTCTTCCTCACTATTGTGTAATCCTGTGTATGGAGAAAAGTGGTAAAACACAAAACCCCAGAGAGATAATGAAATAGTTGTGGCTTTCTAACCCAAAACCTAATTACAGGTTCCTATTAACACTTTCACCCACGAGACTGTTTTCACCTTTCTGATTAGGCCAATTTTTTCAATTCTTATTAGTTTGACTTTAATTTTGATCAAAATTACACAGTGACCCTATTTGGGCCATGTGTGAACACGCTCTTGCATGCTGCATGTACACTCATTCATATTCCAGTTCATTTCTTTAGTTTTTTTTCAGTTAAAGGGGTCCTCCCATCTCCAAGATCCCATCCCAATATGGAGTAGGTGTAATAATAATAATAATATTAGCAAATACCTTCAATTAGAAATGTAGTATAGTATTTTTGGTTGGCTAGCTCTCTTACCCCATGTGCAGGCATCGCAGGACCTTAGGTATCCATGGTTACGACCACTAGCAGCTAGCCAACTAACTGTGATTTTATCAGTGGACGTAACCATGGATACCTAAGGTCCTGCGATGCTCTGCACATGAGGTAAGTGGCGAATCAAAAATACTATACTACATTTCTAATTAGAGGCATTTGCTAATATTACTATTATTACACCTACTACATATTGGGATAGGATCTTGGAGATGGGAGTACCCCTTTAAGTGCGCACAAGTGTGGTAATCTCATGTGGTGTATGGCAGGGGGCTGCACTCCTCGCAGTATACAATGTATCTCGCTGTGGACAGTTTTCTGTCAGGAGAAGAGTCCTCTCTTCTCAAATTAAACTCCACAATATAATATTTTTCCAGTAAATGCCTCCAGGTAGAGGGTGATGATGGTGGTAGTAGTCTGTGCACCCGAGCCCCAGTCATAAAGAAGCCTAAAGATCTTAAACAGAAGTCCCTTTACTGGGGATAATGGGTCAAATTCTTAGGCTGTGTGCCCACAATGCGTTTATGAAGCGTTTCTGCAGCAGCAAAAACACTGAAGAAACGCATCAAAAACTCTTGGTAGAAGGCCCGCCATGTCCCCCAATGATAATCCGCGTGTGCTCTGCACATGCTGCTCAAATTTCCACTTCCGTTTTTTCATGAGGAAAAAAAACGCAGCACCACCAATTATTTTGCAGAAGCGTTGCGTTTGTGCCGCCATTGACTTGCATTGGAACGCTTCAAATCTGCAAATATGTAAAACTACTTGCAGAATTAAAGCGCATTTGCTGCGATTTTGGAACACAAGACTGCAGCAAATGGGAAGTGACCTCATGCGGGGGCGTTCCAGCCATCCCATAAATCCAGGAAGACGAGAATCCCATACCATTCCTGTCTTCCTGGATCATGGCTGAGCACCTGGGGTGGTACAAGATGGACCTGAATGTCCCGGTCATGATTGGTGTCTGCGGGTGTCTGCGCTGGAAACCTGCGCAGTGTCAGCATGGGCTCTGCGCGGTGTCTGCGGTTGTCAGCGGGTGTCTGCGTGCAGGCAGACATAGGTCTATGTGACACTACTACTCCCATCGGCCTATGTCTGTCCCCCGTCCACTAGTGGCAGCAGGATCAGCTCGATGGGAGCAGTAGTTCCCATCAACCTGATCCTGCTGTTAAAATTGCCCTAATGTGTCCGTAAAACTGCCCCATATGTTATTTTTGGCCCCCATAGGTTTATATTTTTGCCCCTATATATTTTTTATTTTTTGTATGCCCCCATTTTTTTTTTTTGGGCAACCTATTTTTTTTAATTAATTTAAAGTCCCCATTTTTTTTTGTTTGGTCCCCAATTAATTTTAAAAATACATTTCATTGGTGGCCAGTGGTTGCCTAAAGAAATTTAGTTTATACATTACCTGTTCCCACCGATCGCCACCTAAAATAAAGTAAAAAATAAAAATACACCTATACTCACCTAATTCCCCAAAGCCCTCAATCTCCTCTAATAAAATATAAAATAAAAAAACACAATTTTATCCTTACCCCTCCGTAGTAGTCCACAAGTGTCCCATGAAGATCTCCAGATTAGAGCAGCCACATAAAATGTGACCGCTCTAAACCGCTGCCGCCGCTACAATGGCGAGGCCGTAAAGCAGCCCCGTCATTGCATAAGCGAGTTCACCGGAGTTCAGGCAGCGCTGCTCCGGTGACCTCCTTTACGGCCCCGCTGACTGAGAAATTCCCACGGTACAGCAGGGCCGTAAGGGGGGGGGGGGTCACCGGAGCTGCGCTGACTGAATGCACTCCGGTGACCTCAGTCAGTGCCTCACACTGCCGGGAGCGGACGTGTTCCCGGCAGTGTGAGCTTACAGCAGCCATGACAGCTGTCACATCTCCAGATGTGACAGCTGTGCATGGGAGATCATCGCAGGAGTGTGGACAGGTAATTATTTTTTTTTAGCAAATTAATAATTAAATAAAATTGTGTGTTTTATTTCAAATAAATAATTATTTTCTGGGTGTAGTGTGTGTTTTTTCTTTTTAACTCTTTGTAGGTTGGTAATGGGGGTGTCTTATAGACGCCCCTCATTACTAACCTGGGCTTTATGGCAGCTGGCGCTGACATGAACCCCACTACTATTACCCTCTGCCACCGCACCAGGGCAGCGTGGAAGAGCGAGGCTAAGCATCAGATTTGGCGCACAAATATGATGCGCCAAATCTGGGGCGGCTGAGGGCTGATATTATAGCCTGGGAGGGGGCCTATAACCTTGGCCCCTTTCTAGGCTATTAATATCAGGTCGCAGCTGTCCGCCTAGCCTTTGCTGGCTCCAATTTATAGGGTGACACTATGTCATTTTTTTTTTTTTGGGTCCCCCTGTAGAATGGACAGTAAAGGCTAAGCTAACTGCTGCGGCCTGATATTAATAGCAAGGGAAGGGGCCATGATCCTTGGCTACTTCCCAGACTATATCAGCCCTCAGCCGTCTGCTTTCCCTCTGCTGGTTATTAAAAATACACGTGAACCCACCCATTTTTTTTTAAATACATTGAAATGTAAGATTATTGTACAGCGTATGCGTGACCAAGCATACATTGAAATGGGTCTGTGTGTGTTTCCGGTATGTGTGGAAAAAGTCATCACCATTCGTACCGGAGATTCTGACGTGTGAAAGAGCCGGAATTGGATACTGGGTGAGGAGTGTGTGTGTGGGGGGGGGGGGTGCCCATGTATACACACGCGTACATATCTGCATTGAGTATGTATGTGTATATATATATTTTTTATATTAATTACAGGGGCTGCAGTTCTTGTGGCATCCTGAATACTTCCAAAATGGTGAATAGGGGTTTGACTAGGAAATGACATTATTCACCTTTTTTTTTTTTCCCACTAACTTTATTTGGCTTCAAAAACGTTTACAAAACGCATTAAAAAACGCATCAAAAAAGCGTCAAAAACGCACATAGAATCCACATGCATTTTTCTGGCAAGGAGATGCAGAAATGGTCAGGAAAATTTCTGCTTCATTTCTGCATCGTGGGCACATAGCCTTATTCACAAGCGGTAGGGAGCTGAGGTACAGGATGACACTCATGGTTGAATATTGTTGTGCACCTGCAGACAGGCAGATCCTGGAAACCTCTGGTTTCATCAAATCTGAATATTTCTTCCTCAGCGCTGTGCTCTGTTTCTGCCCTGAGGTAATTCTTCCTAATATGAAGACTATCAGCTCCCCTTATTGTGTTCGTCCCCTTTTTAAGCGCAGCAGTCAGGGAGAAGGTAGGTAACTCCTTCACCTACAAAATGGCTTCCTCTTCTCAAAATGTCTGACCACCAACTGCCTCTTCAATCCTTAACTACCTCACAGGATTTAACTCCTCCCACTCCCATGTGACTGTTAGAGCTGCAGTCATTGGCTGACTGCCCAGAGGCGTTTTTCCAGAAGCTTCAACGGATCCCTCTGATTCTGAGATATTGTACTTCAAGATAGTGATAAAATTTCTTCGATGTCACTTGCGTTTATTTGTGAAAAAAAAGGAAATTTGGCGAAAATTTGTAAAATGTTGCAATTTTCAAAATTTGAATTTTTATGCCCTTAAATCAGAGAGATATGTCACACAAAAGAGTTAATAAATAACATTTCCAACATGTCTACTTTACATCAGCACAATTTTGGAACCAAAATTTTTTTTTGTTAGGGAGCTATAAGGGTTAAAAGTTGACCAGCGATTTCTTTCGATTTATTTTCGCAGGGGTAAGAGGAAAAAATGGACCCCAAAATTTGTTGTGCAATTTCCCGTGAGCACGCAGATACCCCATATGTGAGGAAAAACCACTGTTTGGGCGCACAACAGGGCTCGGAAGGGAAGGAGCGCCATTTGACTTTTTGAATGTAAAATTTGCTTGAATAATTAGTGATGCCATGTTGCGTTTGGAGAGCCCCTGATGTGCCTAAACAGTGGAAACCCCCCACAAGTGACACCATTTTGGAAACTAGACCCCTCAAGGATTTTATTAAGGGGTATAGTGAACATTTTGAACCCAGAGGTACGACACAGAATTTGATAATATCAGGTCATCATATTGAATAAGTTGTCATTAGTGCTCGCTACATGATTTTGCATCAGGTACTCGGGTATGCACCATGTATCGCGGGTGCTCGAGTCCCCGCTCGCATGTTTCATGGTTATTAGACACCCAAAAAAAACATGTGGGGATCGCTCGTGCATGGCAGGCAATCCCCGCGAGTTTTTTTTGGCCACAATGCATATGGGGCGGAGACTCGAGCACCCGCGATACTCAATGCATACCCGAGCACCCGATGCAAACTCAAGTAGCGAGCACTTGCGCTCGACACTAGTCGCCATATCGTCATCTTTTTTTTTTTACTTTTGAAAAAAATCCCAACCCCATCACAACCCTAACCCCAAACCCAGCCCTAACCCTAGAGTTTATTTTTTGCGCCGTTCCTCGTGCGGTATAACTGATTAGACGACTTTATTCTTCGGGTCGGTGCGATTACAGTGATACCAGAATGATATCGGGTTTTTATGATTGACAGCTGTCACACACTAAAAGACGCATTTTTTTTTTTTTTTTTTTAAAAATCTAGTTTTTGCATCGCCATATTTTGAGAGCTATAATTTTTACATATTTTGGCCGACAGACTCATGTGACGGCTTGTTTTTTTGCGGGACAAGTTGGCATTTTTATTGGTACCATTTTCAGGCATGTGACATTTTTTGATCACTTTCTATTCCAATTTTTGGGAGGCAGAATAAACAAAAAACAGAACTTCCAGAATGTTTTTTTATGTTTTTTTTTTATTCTGTTCCACATGTGGTAAAATTGATAAGGTAGCTTTATTCTTCGGGTCAGTACGTTTACAGCGGTACCACATTAATATAATTTTTCGATGTTTTGGCGCTTTTACACAATAAAAGCTATTTTATAGAAAACATTTTTTTTTTGCATCGCTTTATTCTGAGAGCTATAACTTTTTTATTTTTAAGCTGATGGAGCTGTATGGCGGCTTGTGTTTTTGCGGGACAAGATGGAGTTTTCAGCGGTACCATTTTTATTTACATTCGCCTTTTTGATCGCGTGTTATTACATTTTTAGTTTGGCGCTATGGTGATAAATCATTGTTATTTGCTTTGTTTTTTGTTGTTTTTTTACCGTGTTCACTGAAGGGGTTAACTAGTGGGACAGTTTTATAGATCGGGTCGTTCTGGACACAGCGATACCAAAAGTGTACTTTATTTATTTTTATGTAAATATGTGTATTTAATTAATAATTTTTCCTTTCTTTGTTGTTGTTTACCTTGTCTCTGGACGGGACATCAACTTTTCCTGCCCGGATCGCTGATCTAATACTCTGGATTGGTTGCATCAGGTGCTGCATGTACGGTGAATGTCATGAAGAGGTTAACGGATCGCTGATCTAATACTCTGGATTGGTTGCATCAGGTGCTGCATGTACGGTGAATGTCATGAAGAGGTTAAATGGAATCTGTCACCAAGTTATTGCCACTGACTGGCAGCTTTCTGCCTATGCACAGTGTACAGAGAGCGGCCAATCATGGATGTGGGCGGAGCTATACAGAGCTCAGAGCACTACTAGATCTACAGCAGAAGAAACAGGGATTTCATCAGAACTGCAGCGAGCAGCCCAGTAAGTGACCGATCACTGGAATCAAGGTCTCTGCCCCCACATCATGCTGCTCTCATATCAGATAGATGTCGGACTTGTTACATAACACAATAAAGCTGATAGAAATGTAGAGGAGTTACCTCTCCGCTCAGCAGGGAGATGATCTCCAGGGTGAAGTGTAATAATCTTCTGGTGGTCTCGTCCTCGTCCATCCTCGGGGTCATTCAGGAGAAGGAGGGATGAACACTGGATCAGCTGGAGGGATCTCGTCCTGCCGGCTGATAACAGAGAGCAAGAGCTGCACACAACCAGGACGGAGATCTGCACTGAGAGCTGGAGGACCTGTGGTGATGTCACCGCCATGTGATCAGGGGGCGGAGCTCGGGAGAGAGGTGAAGGACCTGTGATAATGATGACGTCACCACAGCTCCTCCCCCTCAGTGCAGCAGACACTTCATACTTCTCCTGGATCTCTGTTCTCTCTGTTATCAGCCATTATACAGAGACCTGCGCCCAGGAGACATTATATACAGAGCAGAGAACATTCCCCGCAGATTATATTCCTGGAGACAGAACAGGATCTGTGTGACGTCAGCACTGAGGGGATTTCAGGAGGAGACCAGAGGCCGAGAGACCGGATCCATCAGTGGTTGATGTCCTCTTGTAGATGTGATCAGAGCCTTAGTTACAGGATCCATCGCTCGTGGTCGGTGACGTCTTGTAGATGTGATCGGAGCCTTAGTTACAGGATCCATCGGTCGTGGTCGGTGACGTCTTGTAGATGTGATCAGAGCCTTAGTTACAGGATCCATCGGTCGTGGTCGGTGACGTCTTGTAGATGTGATCGGAGCCTTAGTTACAGGATCCATTGGTCGTGGTCGGTGACGTCTTGTAGATGTGATCGGAGCCTTAGTTACAGGATCCGTCGGTCGTGGTCGGTGACATCTTGTAGATGTGATCGGAGCCTTAGTTACAGGATCCATCGGTTGTGGTCGGTGACGTCTTGTAGATGTGATCGGAGCCTTAGTTACTGGATCCATCGGTCGTGGTCGGTGACGTCTTGTAGATGTGATGGGAGCCTTAGTTACAGGATCCATCGGTCGTGGTCGGTGACGTCTTGTAGATGTGATCGGAGCCTTACTTACTGGATCCATCGGTCGTGGTCAGTGACGTCTTGTAGATGTGATCGGAGCCTTAGTTACAGGATCCATCGGTCGTGGTCGGTGACGTCTTGTAGATGTGATCGGAGCCTTAGTTACAGGATCCATCGGTTTTGGTCGGTGACGTCTTGTAGATGTGATCGGAGCCTTAGTCACAGGATCCATCGGTCGTGGCCGGTGTCGTCTTGTAGATGTGATCGGAGCCTTAGTTACAGGATCCATCGGTCGTGGTCGGTGACGTCTTGTAGATGTGATCGGAGCATTAGTTACAGGATCCATCGGTCGTGGTCGGTGACGTCTTGTAGATGTGATCGGAGCCTTAGTTACAGGATCCATCTTTCGTGGTTGGTGACATCCTATAGATGTGATCGGGGCCTTAGTTACAGGATCCATCGGTCGTGGTCGGTGACGTCTTGTAGATGTGATCGGAGCATTAGTTACAGGATCTATCGGTCGTGGTCCGTGTCGTCTTGTAGATGTGATCGGAGCCTTAGTTACAGGATCCATCGGTCGTGGTTGGTGATGTCTTGTAGATGTGATCGGGGCCTTAGTTACAGGATCTATCGGTCGTGGTTGGTGACGTCTAGTAGATGTGATCGGAGCCTTAGTTACAGGATCCATCGGTCGTGGTTGGTGACGTCTAGTAGATGTGATCGGAGCCTTAGTTACAGGATCTATCGGTCGTGGTCCGTGTCGTCTTGTAGATGTGATCGGAGCCTTAGTTACAGGATCCATCGGTCGTGGTTGGTGATGTCTTGTAGATGTGATCGGGGCCTTAGTTACAGGATCCATTGGTCGTGGTCGGTGTCGTGTTGTAGATGTGATCGGAGCCTTAGTTACAGGATCCATCGGTCGTGGTTGGTGTCGTCTTGTAGATGTGATCGGAGCCTTAGTAACAGGATCCATCGGTCGTGGTCGGTGACGTGTTGTAGATGTGATTGGAGCCTTAGTTACAGGTTCCATCGGTCGTGCTCAGTGACGTCTTGTAGATGTGATCGGAGCCTTAGTTACAGGATCCATCGGTCATGGTCGGTGATAGCCCTTCGAAGAAGAGTCTCTCTCTCTGTGTAAGGCATGTCTCTGGGCTCCACTCTCTCTCTTTGTGTGTGTGTGTGAGGCATGTATCTGAGCTCCGCTCTCTCTCTCTCTGTGTGTGTGAGGTGCCGTCTCTGGGCTCCGCTCTCTCTCTCTCTGTGAGGCGCCGTCTCTGGGCTCCTCTCTTTCTCTCTGTGTGAGGCGCTGTCTCTGGGCTACGCTCTCTCTCTCAGTGTGTGTGAGGCATGTCTCTGGGCTCCGCTCTCTCTCTCTCTGTGTGTGTGAGGTGCCGTCTCTGGGCTCCGCTCTCTCTCTCTCTGTGAGGCGCCGTCTCTGGGCTCCTCTCTCTCTCTGTGTGAGGCTCGTCTCTGGGCTCTGCTCTCTCTCTCTCTCTGTGTGAGGCACGTCTCTTGGCTCCGCTCTCTCTCTGTGTGTGTGTGAGGCGATGACTCTGGGCTCCGCGCTCTCTCTCTCTGTGTGTGTGTGAGGCTCCGCTCTCTCTCGCTCTGTGTGTGTGTGTGAGGCGCCGTCTCTGGGCTCCGCTCTCTCTCTGTGTGTGTGTGTGAGGCACTGTCTCTGGGCTCCGCTCTTTCTCTCTCTCTGTATGTGTGTGAGGTGCCGTTTCTGGGCTCCGCTCTCTCTCTCTCTCTCTGTGAGGCGCCGTCTTTGGGCTCCTCTCTCTCTCTGTGTGTGAGGCACGTCTCTGGGCTCCACTCTCTCTCTCTCTCTGTGTGAGGCACGTCTCTGGGCTCCACTCACTCTCTGTGTGTGTGAGGCGCCGTCTCTGGGCTCCGCTCTCTCTCTCTATGAGGCGCCATCTCTGGGCTCCGCTCTCTCTCTCTGTGTGTGGCATTGTCTCTGGGTTCCGCTCTCTCTCTCTCTGTGTGTGTGTGAGGCACTGTCTCTGGGCTCCGCTCTCTCTCTCTCTCTATGAGGCGCCATCTCTGGGCTCCGCTCTCTCTCTCTGTGTGTGGCATTGTCTCTGGGCTCCGCTCTCTCTCTCTCTGTGTGTGTGTGAGGCACTGTCTCTGGGCTCCGCTCTCTCTCTCTCTCTCTGTGTGTGTGTGTGTGAGGTGACTTCTCTGGGCTCTGCTCTCTCTCTCTCTCTGTGTGCGAGGTGCCGTCTCTGGCTCCGCTCTCTCTCTCTGTGAGTGAGGTGCCGTCTCTGGGCTCTGCGCTCTCTCTCTCTGTTTGTGTGTGTGTGTGTGGCGCCGTGTCTGGGCTCCGCTCTCTCTCTCTGTGTGTGAGGCGTCGTCTCTGGGCTCCGCTCTCTCTCTCTCTGTGTGTGTGTGAGGCGCCGTCTCTGGGCTCCACTCTCTCTCTCTCTCTGTGTGTGAGGCGCTTTCTCTGGGCTCCGCTCTCTCTCTCTCTCTCTGTGTGTGTGAGGCACGTTTCTGGGCTCCGCTCTCTCTCTCTCTGTGTGTGTGTGTGTGTGTGAGGAGTTGTCTCTGGGCTCTGCTCTCTCTCTCTCTCTGTGTGTGTGAGGCGAAGTCTCTGGGCTCTGCTCTCTCTCTCTGTGTGTAAGGCGCCGTCTCTGGGCTCCGCTCTCTCTCTCTCTGTGTGTGAGGCGCCGTCTCTGGGCTCTGCGCGCTCTCTCTCTGTGTTTGTGTGTGTGTGGCGCCGTCTCTGGGCTCCGCTATCTCTCTCTGTGTGTGAGGCGCCATCTCTGGGCTCCGCTCTCTCTCTCTGTGAGGCGCTGTCTCTGGGCTCTGCTCTCTCTGTGTGTGTGTGTGAGGCGCCGTCTCTGGGCTCTGCTCTCTCTCTCTCTCTGTGAGGCACGTCTCTGGGCTCTACTCTCTCTCTCTCTGTGTGTGTGAGGCGCCGTCTCTGGGCTCCGCTCTCTCTCTCTCTCTGTGTGAGGCGCCATCTCTGCGCTCCACTCTCTCTCTCTCTGTGTGTGTGAGGCACTGTCTCTGGGCTCCACTCTCTCTCTCTCTGTGTGTGTGTGTGATGCGCTGTCTCTGGGCTCCACTCTCTCTCTCTCTGTGTGTGTGTGAGGCGCTGTCTCTGGGCTTTGCTCTCTTTCTCTCTCTGTGTGTGTGTGTGAGGCGCTGTCTCTGGGCTCTGCTCTCTCTCTCTCTCTCTCTCTGTGTGTGTGAGGCGACGTCTCTGGGCTCTGCTGTCTCTCTCTGTGTGTGAGGCGCCGTCTCTGGGCTCTGCTCTCTCTCTCTCTCTGTGTGTGAGGCGTCGTCTCTGGGCTCCGCTCTCTCTCTCTCTGTGTGTGAGAGGCGCCGTCTCTGGGCTCCGCTCTCTCTCTTTGTGTGAGGCGCCATCTCTGGGCTCCGCTCTCTCTCTGTGTGTGTGTGTGTGTGAGGCACTGTCTCTGGGCTCCGCTCTCTCTCTCTGTGTGTGTGTGAGGCACTGTCTCTGGGCTCCGCTCTCTCTCTCTCTGTGTGTGTGTGTGTGTGTGTGTGTGTGTGTGTGTGTGTGTGTGTGTGTGTGTGTGTGAGGCGTCGTCTCTGGGCTCCACTCTCTCTCTGTGTGTGTGTGTGTGTGTGAGGCGCTGTCTCTGGGCTCTGCTCTCTCTCTCTGTGTGTGTGAGGTGACGTCTCTGGGCTCTGCTCTCTCTCTGTGTGTGAGGCGCCGTCTCTGGGCTGACCTCTGCTTCAGCCCTCAGGTCTAGTTGCCAGCCTGACTACTGTTCCAGTCCGCCAGCCTGACTACTTTCCAGCCCGACAGTCTGCCTTCCGTTCTACCCGCCAGTCTGTCTATGGGCAAGTCCGCCTGCTTACCAGGAAGCACCTGCCAGTTACCTGCCTGCTACCTGCTGTGCCTGCTAGCCCGCTCAACTGGGAGCATTCGCCTGTTACCTGCCTGTTACCTGAAAGCCTACCTGGAGGCTTCTGCTGTCACTTGCTGTGACCACCCGCCTGCTAACCTAGAGACTTCAGCCTGCTTGGACGTCACTTGCCGTGACCACCTGTCAACTATCCAGAGACTCCTGCCTGCCTGTTGTGTCCATCCGCTATTCCGGTCAGTACCAGTCTACTGACCCATGGGAGTGACCTGCTCTCTTACAAGGTCGTCCCCAGAGTAGCACCTGGTCCCTCTGCTCGGTCCCTCCCTGGTCACGGAGTCATTAGCCGCCGTACGACCAGGGTCGGTCTGAGTTGATACTTAGTCACGCCCCTCTGGGTCCCTCCTTGCACCGCGGCACAGAGGTTCCACCACCTGGATCCGTAACAGTTTGCTCGGGCCATGGAACCCGGTGGCCCCAGGCTCCTTCGCTTGCTGGCCTGTACCAGGAGGTTTCTCGTCAGAGATCCCAACAGGAAACCATCCTGACCTACCTGCGGTCTGTCAACACTCGCCTGGACACGCTGTCCGTACCACCTGTGTCCGCCCCTAGTCGAGCAACACCCGTTCCGGCAGCGCCGCTGCCCACCAATACCATGGCATCCAACCCAGGCCCCTGGCTTTCTGCACCTCCTCGTTTTGGAGGCGACCTCGCTCTAGCTCGGGGTTTCCTAAACCAGTGCACCCTGCACTTTGAACTCTTGGCACATCAGTTCATATCCGACCGGGCTAAGGTGGCATTCATCATGTCCCATCTCACTGGGGAAGCACTGACATGGCTAAATCCCCTGTGGGAGAGAGGGGACCCCCTGGTGTCCGACCTATTGTCTTTCCTCGCGGCTTTCCGGAGAGTCTTCGATGAGCAAGGACGAAAATCCTCTTCAGCATCCTCTCTGCTACGTCTCCGCCAAGGGAGTCTCACCGTGGGCCAATATGCCATACGGTTCCGTACCCTCGCTTCTGAGCTTGCCGGGGATAACGAGGCTCTGGTGTCCGTCTTCTGGGAGGGTCTTTCCGGTCGGATTAAGGATGAGCTAGCCGGTCGGGACATTCCTACCACCCTGGATGACCTGGTGTCACTCGCTACCCGGATTGACATCCGGTTTCAAGAAAGCACCAAAGGGACCACTCAGGAGAGAAAGTTCCCCCGCCTCGCTCCTACTTTCCAGAGACCTGCCTCTCAACTAGTCACTCCCCGGGCGCACTCGCCCGAACTCAGGCAGATCGACCAGACCAAGATGGTCAAAGCTCGCCAAGAGTCACGTCGAGCCGAGGGGAGCTGTTTCTATTGTGGCAGTAAAGAGCACCTGATCCGTTCCAGCCCGGAGAGGCCGGGAAACTTCAGTGTCTAGGACCGCTCGGAGAGGTCGTCCTAGGCAAAAGTAAGCCCTCTCCATCCCTGACTTTGTCTGTCTCTATCTCCTGGGGAGAGAACCGTCTCCTTGAAATTGCTCATCTGGATTCTGGAGCTGCTGGAAACCTCATTTCCCAGTCCCTGGTAGAGAGATACCGTATTCCCACCAAACCTCTGTCTGAACCATTGTCCGTCGCCTCCATGGATGGAGGACTCCTTCCGGTGACCATCCTGCTCATCACTTAGCCCCTAACCCTGCAGGTGGGAATGCTGCACTCGGAGAAAATCTCCTTCCATGTGCTGTCCGGAC
Source organism: Phyllobates terribilis (assembly GCF_046119375.1). Classification (NCBI taxonomy): domain Eukaryota; kingdom Metazoa; phylum Chordata; class Amphibia; order Anura; family Dendrobatidae; genus Phyllobates; species Phyllobates terribilis. The sequence continues at coordinate 896,283 of NW_027363130.1, forward strand.
TCTCTCACTCCTTATGGCTAGGTCTACCCTGGCTCCAGACACATGAACCCGTGCTGAACTGGCAATCTGGTGAAGTACTCCGGTGGGGGCAGGACAGCCATAGGACCTGCCTGATTCCGGTTCGCCCGACTCGTCCACCACCTACCCCAGCTAATTCACCCGGTCTACCGGCTCCTTACTGGTCCTACGCGGATGTCTTCGGTAAAAAGGAAGCAGAGACACTGCCACCTCATAGGCCATATGATTGCCCGATCGACCTGGTACCTGGCGCCACTCCACCCCGTGGGCGAATTTACCCGTTGTCGGCGGCTGAAATCCGAGCCATGTCTGAGTACATTGAGGAGAATCTGGCTAGGGGATTCATCCGGAAATCTACCTCCCCGGCTGGAGCCGGATTCTTCTTTGTCAAGAAGAAGGATGGTTCGCTACGCCCCTGTATTGATTATAGAGGATTCAATCAGATCACGGTAAAAAACAAATATCCCCTGCCGCTCATCTCCGAGTTGTTTGATCGACCTTAAGGGCGCCAGGATCTTTTCCAAGCTGGATCTTCGTGGAGCGTATAACCTGGTCCGAATCCGTCAAGGAGATGAGTGGAAGACGGCATTCAATACCCGGGACGGTCACTATGAGTACCGTGTGATGCCCTTCGGTCTCTGCAATGCTCCCGCTGTCTTCCAAGAATAGGTCAACGACATCTTCCTTGACCTTCTTTACTCCTGTGTGGTGGTATACCTGGACGATATCTTGGTCTTCTCTCCGGATCTTCCCACACACCGGAGGGATGTTTGTCAGGTCCTGCTTAGGCTCAGGCAGAACCACCTCTATGCAAAATACGAGAAGTGCCTCTTCGAGCAGACCTCTCTTCCATTCCTGAGCTATGTTATCTCCTAGACAGGCCTACGAATGGATCCTGAGAAGCTTTCTGCTGTCCTAAAGTGGCCCCGTCCGGAGGGGTTGAAGGCGATTCAGCGATTCCTGGGCTTCGCCAACTACTATCGTCTCTTCATCCCGCACTTCTCTGCCCGGACTGCTCCCATATCTGCGCTCACCCGTAAGGGAGCAAATCCCAAGGAATGGTCGCCCGAAGCTGAGGAGGCCTTCCTTTCCTTAAAGCAAGCCTTCTCCTCTGCCCCAGTGCTGCACCGTCCGGATAGCAACAAACAGTTCTACCTGGAGGTTGATGCTTCCTCCTCTGGAGCCGGAGCGGTGCTCACCCAAAAGTCTTCTTCCGGGAGAATGGTAACCTGCGGCTTCTTCTCCAAACTCTTCTCCTCCTCTGAGCACAACTACTCTATAGGAGACCGAGAACTGTTAGCTGTTAAATTGGCGCTAGAGGAGTGGCGTTACCTGCTTGAAGGGGCTCTATATCGGGTGATCATCTATACGGATCACAAAAACCTGGCATATCTCCAGAATGCCCAAAGACTTAACCCGCGCCAGGCCCGGTGGTCTTTGTTCTTCGCCCGCTTCGACTTCGTCCTACACTTCCCCCCGGCGGACAAGAATGTCAAAGCCGATGCCTTGTCCCGATCCTTCCTGTCCTCCGATCAAGAGGAGGAGCCTATGCACATCATCGACCCCTCCAAAGTGATGAATGTGGCCCCCTTGGATCTGACTCGTCTTCCACCCGGTAAGACGTTTGTAGCAGTACCGGATCGTGAGAAGGTTCTTCGCAGGGGTCATTCATCTAAACTAGCTGGCCATGCTGGCCAAAAGAAGACCTTCCTGCTCATCGCCCGGCATTACTGGTGGCCTACCCTGCGCAAGGATGTGGTAGACTTCGTCTCGGCCTGTTCGTCCTGTGCCCGCAACAAAGTTCCCAGACATCTACCAGCCGGTCATCTCCTGCCTCTTCCCGTACCTGATGCTCCGTGGCAACACATTGCTAGGGACTTTATTACATGCTAAGGCATCCCCGGCCAATAGCCAAGGGTCCTTCCATATAAATAAGGCACCTCCTCCAAAATGGAGGTGTCCGAGCAAAAGTTGACGCACAGCATACTTACCTCTGCTTCAGCCCTCAGGTCTAGTTGCCAGCCTGACTACTGTTCCAGTCCGCCAGCCTGACTACTCTCCAGTCTGACAGTTTGCCTTCCATTCTACCTGCCAGTCTGTCTATGGGCAAGTCCGCCTGCTTACCAGGAAGCACCTGCCAGTTACCTGCCTGCTACCTGCCGTGCCTGCTAGCCCGCTCACCTGGGAGCACTCGCCTGTTACCTGCCTGTTACCTGAAAGCCTACTTGGAGGCTCCTGCTGTCACTTGTCGTGACCACCTGTCTGTTACCTAGAGACTTCAACCTGCTCTGCCGTCACGTGCCGTGACCACCTATCAACTATCCAGAGACTCCTGCCTGCCTGTTGTGTCCATCCGCTATACCGGTCAGTCCCAGTCCGCTGACCCATGGGAGCGACCTGCTCTCTTACAAGGTCGTCCCCAGAGTAGCACCTGGTCCCTCTGCTCGGTGCCTCCCGGGTCACAGAGTCGTTAGCCGCCATACGACCAGGGTCGGTCTGAGTTGATACTTAGTCACGCCCCTCTGGGTCCCTCCTTGTACCGTGGCACAGAGGTTCCACCACCCGGATCCGTTACAGTTTGCAGACTACGCAGCCTTCAGTTTATATCAAGAAACTGCGCCCTATGTTTTGAAACTTCAATGCAGTAATCTGGAAAAAAAGAAATTCTTTGGCCGTTAATAGAGATGCCCCCTTTATCACGGGCAGCCTTAAGGGTGGCATCTCTGTCTTTGTAGTGCAGCAGCTTTATTAATACTGGACGTGGAGGGGCCCCTGGTGACAGTGGCCGGGTTGGCACCCTATGCGCCCTTTCCACAGCAAAGAAGGCAGACAGGCAATCAGCCCCAAACAAAGAACATAAACATGTCTCAAAGTACTCATTCGGATTATTGCTCACAATTTTTTCAGGGAAACCCATCACTCTTATATTATTTCGCTGGAGTCTGTTCTCCAAATCATCTGTTTTAGGTAATAGGGTCATGATCGGCTGTCCATGTCTGTGGCTGTCCTGTGATATCTGAGACTGTTTATCCTCCAGATCACTGGTTCTGCCCTCTGCTGCTGTAGTGCGGTCGTTAACCTTTTGTAGCCCTTGCCTCATAAAACAAAGTTCCTCTTTAATCTCTCCCATCTGACTGTTAAGTGAGGCTAAAGCAGCTTCATGCTGTGTTACAGCCACAAACACATCCTTTATCGTGGGCTCATTAATGTTCTGATCTGTATTATGGTGGGAAGCAGTGATTTCTGGCTGAGGCTGCGGGCACGGGAACTTGCAGAGACCTTATCAGCAGTGTTATTGAATTCCTCTGAGAGCACAGAGAAAGGATTAGACACCTCAATGATTTGTGTCTGTGCCTCATTGTCAGTGCAGGCTCCTGTGTCTGAAGCTCTAACAAATCCAGCCAGCCTCAGTGCTGTGCCTGCAGCCACTGACTTCCCTGTTCTGTAACCTGCTGCAGAGGAGCCTGCGCCATCTTGGGTGCCTCCATTCCCTCCTGCTCCCCGTCGTCTCGCTGCTGCTCCTCTGGCCATGATCGCTCCTCCTATGCACACCGGTCAGTGCTAGGACGTGTATAGAAGGGGTAATACCGCTTTTTATTAAGTTAGGGGACCAATGGATCCTCCGGCAGGCTAGTTATCCCAGGGGCTCTCCTAGCACACTTCCACTCACATGTCCGGCCACGCCACGCCCCATGGGTGTAATTTTTACACATGGACTAATTAAACGCATGTTTTTACTTGGAGCTGGATACCACATCTTCTTTGGCTATTCATCACGCTTTGATCAGAACCTTCTCCCGTGCTCCAATCATGAACCACACAGGTGAGTTGGATTTATTTTATCTCTTATCAGTAATCATGTCCACAGTATGTCTACGAGCATGATAGGAAACCTTAGAAGACTGCAATAGCACTGAAGACACATTAACCACTTAAGGACCAAGCCACTTTGTATGTTAATGACCCGGCCTCATTTTACAATTCTGACCGGCGTCACTTTATGTGGTAATAACTCTGGAGCTTCCGCACATCCCAGCGATTCTGAGAATGTTTTTCGTGACACATTGCACTTCATGTTAGTGGTAAATTTTGGTCGTTATTATTTGCATTTATGAAAATATCAAAACTTTCACCCAAAAAAATTGAGAGTTTTGCAATTTTCCAACATTGAATTTTTATGCCTTTAAACCAGATATTTATTAACTATTTTTGGTGGTAAAACTAACATTTACTACATGTCTACTTTACATCAGAGTCATTTTTAAAACAAATATATTTTTTGTTACGAAATTAGAGGGTTAGAAATTTATTAGAAGTTTCTCATTTTTACAAGAATATTTACAAAACCTATTTTTTAGGGACCACATCATGTTTGACTTTGAGGGGCCTATGTGACAGAAAATACCCAAAAGTGACACGATTTGAGAAACTGCACCAATCAAAATTGCTCAAAACCACATTCAAGAAGTTTATTAACCCTTTAGGTGCTTTACAGGAATTAAAGCAATGTGGAAGAGAAAAATGAAAATTAAATTTTTTCACACAAAAATGTTGCTTTAGCCCCAAATTTTGCAGTTTTACAAGAATGAAAGGAGAAAATGCATCATACAATTTGATGTGCACTTTCTCCTGAGTACACCGATACCCCATATGTGGGGGAAAACCTACGGTTTGGGTGCATGGCAGGGCTCAGAAGGGAAGGCGCGCCATTTGACTTTTGGAGTGCAAAATCGTCTAAATGGATAGCGGACGCCATGTCACGTTTGCAGAGCCCCTGATGTGCCTAAACAGTGGAAACCCCCCACAACTGACCCCATTTTGGAAACTACAACGCTCAAGGAATTTATCTAAAGGTATGGTGAACATTTTAAAACCACAGGTGTTTCACAAAATTTTAAGAAATTGGACTGTGAAAATTAAAAATTATGTTTTTTCTCCAAAAATGTTGTTTTAGCCACGAATTTTTCATTTTCACAAAGAAATCATCCAGGGGTGCAGTGATCATATTGACTCCATATGTGTTTCACAAAATGTTATACCATTGAACGGTGAAGAACAAAAATGACATATTTACCACTAAAATGTTGTTTTAGCCCCAGATTTTACATTATCACAAGGGGAAATGGGCAAACATGACCACATAATTTGTTACACAACTTCTGCTGAACGGGGCAATACCCCATATGTGGCTGTACTGTACTGCTTAGCCACATGGCGAGACTCGGGAGGGACGGAGCAATATTTGACTCCTGGAGAACAAATTATCATAGAATAATTTGCAGACTCCATATACAAAGCCTCTAAGTGGCAGAAGAGCAGAATCCCCCCTCAAGTGACCCTATTTTGAAAATTATAACCCTTTAAGAATTTATCTACTATTGTAGTGATGAATTTGACTCCATGAATGTTTTCCAGAAACGAGCAGCAATGAATGTTGCCAAGTGAAAATGCAAATATGCCATTATAGTGCCCAGTACATTGTAGTGACTGGTACATTGTAGTGTCTGGTACATTGTAGTGACTGGTACATTGTAGTGACTGGTACATTGTAGTGTCTGGTACATTGTAGTGACTGGTACATTGTCGTGCCCGGTACTTTGTAGCGCTCAGTACTTTGTAGCGCCCAGTACATTATGCCCGGCTCGTGCTTATGGAGTCACACACCCTGGAAATTAAGTGGGCTCTTCTATCTACATTAATGACAAACATGTGGACGCTAACAGCGGTTTTGGCACACTGTGGGGCCTAGGAGGAGGGGGGTATTTGGATTTGGGAGCGCAGATTTTGCTGGATTTCTTTTAGTGGGAGCCACGTCACTTTTCCAGAGCCTTTGTTCTACCAGTAATATGGATGCCCCCTATACTTCTGTTTACAGATGATGAACCTGAGTAGGGACTTGTTTTTTGTGGGTTGAGTAGAAGCTTTTATTGGTGGCATTTTGGATCACATTTATCCTGTGCTCTACGCTGAGCACTTACATCGGGGCTTCAATCAATATTTACAAAATACGTGTTTCAGATGACACCTCCGAGGGATCCATTCATATAATGAGACAGCAGAGTTGCTCTGGACTCTGTGTTGGCTCTGATCAGCGGTGTCCTTTTTTTCAAAAGTGCACAACGCTGTGGCGGATCGTGCTTTTATGCACGCTTAAAAAGACGGACAACGACGGATCACAGGTCAGACGGCGTTCACAATGTCTCCATCTGCCTCATTATAAGAAATCAGTCTGTCTGAATCACTAGCTCAATCATTTACATGGCAGCACGGGACTTGTGTAAGAACAATATGGAAGTAAAGGATGGAAGTAATATTAAAGCCAGTAATTATTATACACTGGACATTATTACACACCTGTGGAAACATCTACAGGAATCTCCTCCTTCCCGTCACTCACACACGGCTGATCCCCCCTCGTCATCGCTTCTTCTTCTGTCTCGTCCTTCACTTTTTTCTTAGTTGGATCTTCCTCCTGATATATCAGATGTAACAATCAGCACAATACAAGAAACCACCAAAATCTGTGACATCTATGACCTCGATCAGAAATGTCCCCCCATATACAGATCCGGTACAGGGCTCAGCACCGTCTACCTGATGACTCTCCGGGATGTTGTGATTCTCCTCTGGACAGTCCTGGGGATACAGAGGACGGGGACATCTCTCTGGTGGATTTCTTTCCATGAGTCCATCTGTAGGAAACACATAGTGACAGAATACAGTGACATGTAAAAGTTTGGGCCCCAATGGTCAAAATTACTGTTATTGTGAACAAGCAAGTTGAAGATGAAATGATCTATAAAAGGCCTAGAGTTAAAGATGACACATTTCCTTTGTATTTTAGGCAAATAATAAATAAATAATGCAAAAGTTTAGACACCCTGCATGGTTAGTACCTAGTAGCACCCCCTTTTGCAAGTATCACAGCTTGTAAACCCTTTTTTGGCCAAATTCTTGTTTGAGGGATTTTAATCCTTTCTTCCTTTGAGAATTCTTCCAGTTCTGTGAGATTCCTGGGGCGTCCTGCATCCTCTGCTATTTTGAGGTCTAGCCACAGATTTTCAAGATGTTCAGATCAGGGGACTGTGAGGGCCATTGTAAAACCTTCAGCTTGCGTCTTTTCAGGTCTTCTATTGTGGATTTTGACCTGTTTTTAGGATCATTATCCTTTTGTAGAAGCCATCTTCTTTTCACCTTCAGCTTTTTTAACAGATGGTGTTATGATTGCATCAAGAATTTGTTGAAATTTCATTGAACCCATTCTTCCCTCTACCCGTGAAATGTTCCCTGTGCCAATGACTGCAACAGAACCCCAAAGCATGATTGATCCACCCCCATGCTTAATAGTTAGCGAGATGTTCTTTTCCTAAAATTCTGTGCCCTTTTTTCTCCACACATACCTCTGATCATTTTCTATTTTAACCTCATCGGTCCACAGGACTTGTTTCCATAATGCATCAGGCTTGTTTAGATATTCTTTTGTACTTCTGACACTGAATTTTATGGTGAGAATGCGGGAGAGGTTTTCTTCTGATGACTCTTCCATGACGGCCATATTTGTGCAGGTGTCTCTGAACAGTAGGACAATGTACCTCAACTCTGGAGTCTGCTAAATCTTTGTGAAGGTTTTTTGCAGTCAGCTAGGTGTTCTGATTTGCCTCTCTAGCAATCCTACGAGCAGCTCTCACTGAAATTTTGCTTGGTCTTCCAGACCTTATATTGACCTCCACTGTGCCTGGTAACTGCTATTTCTAAATTACATTTCTGAGGAAAGGGCAACTTGAAAACGCTTTGCTATCTTCTTATAGCCTTCTCCTGCTTTGTGGCCTCCACCATTTTCAGAGTACTTGGCAGCTGCTTAGAAGAAGCCCATGGCTGCTGGTTTTGGCACAATGTTAGAGGAGGCTGGGTTTTTATAAAGCTAAGAAATTGTCATCACCTGGTCTTTACTATCGATGATAGTGAACGAGTCATAACCCTAACAGGCTAAGTAAGGTCTGAGACCTTGGTTGAAGTCATCTGAGCACACAAATCTCCAAGGGCGCCCAAACTTTTACATCAGGCCATTTTCCTTTTAGTAGTTTTTAAAATGTAAAAAATGTCAGTATTTCTTATTTTTTCCTAAAATACAAAGGAAATGTGTCATCTTTAACTTTAGGCCATTTAGATCATTTCATCTTCAACTTGCTTAACTGTTCACAATAAGTCATTTTGACCAGGGGTGACCGAACTTTTACATGACACTGCAGATTGTGTCATGTGATGATGGGAGTAGTAGTAGGTGACCGCAGAACAGACATGATAGTCTCCCTCCTCACCCTGCTGATCGGCCCATATTGCGGTCGCCTCTTGTGCTCCATGTATAACCTCAACCTTAATATCAATCAGATCTTCACCCTAAAAAGAAAAATGTAAGATGAGCTCAGGTCCCATCACTTCATGGTCAGATGTTGTGGGGACTTCAGTGTCATCTACCTGATGATCCTCCGGGATGTTGTGATTCTCCTCTGGACAGTCCTGGGGATACAGAGGACGGGGACATCTCTCTGGTGGATTTCTCCTCCTGGATCCATCTGTGGAGACACACAGACTGAATACATGACCTGCCGTGTATCTGTCTATATATGAGGCTCGTCTCTCAGAACCGGTAATTCTATGTTTATGTATCAGGGAATAAATTACATTGTTGTGGTCCTCACCACCGGTACCGAGGACCCAGTACATTGTGGGCCTCAAGTATGAAGTGATAATCAGCGAGGTCAAAGCCTAATGCTCTCTGCTCTGCACTCGGAGGATGAGGACCCCGAGGAGAGGGACAGAGAAGATCAGGGCTGTGGAGTTGGAGCCCATTTTGCTGGAGTCGATATAAAATGGACCGACTGACTCCTAAAATATATAATAAATTGGGTACAGTAGTTCAATGCAGTTTGTGGGAAATATTTTTTCATAAGAATTTGGGAAAGTTATGAAATGTCCTATAAATGTCCGTCCTATTCCTGATCTAAGGGTCTAGACTTTTAGATGAGATGAATCTGTGGTACAGTAAATTTATCACTTAAACATGAGCCGTGTATGAGGGAGTCGGTGTCATGGAAATTGAGGAGTCGGAGGTTTGGCTTACCGACTCCACAGCCCTGGAGAAGACCCTCGTCAGTCAGATGGAGGAGCCGTACTAAGAAACACAACTTCTCCAAGATTCATCTCCACCAGGGATGGAACCACAGAGGAGCTGGAGAAAGCTCCACATTTCCATCCATCGGTTCCTTTCCTAATTCGCCATTATGGAGATTGGGGGACGGATGGTGACCATTTACCAGTGATTGTCTTTTGAGAGCTCACAATGTCACTATGTGGATGTGGCCTCCCTCCTGGACAGGATCCTCTGGGATCACTCAGAGGAGAGAACCTGACATCCTCCTATTAAAAGACGAGTTACTGCGTTTTTATTCTTCTTTAAATAGAGATAAATCTCAACATCCGCCTCGATATAAACACTAAAATAGGCAGCAAGTTCTGCGTTTGTCTCTAAAGGAGGAAAAAAGGCACATGTACGACTAACGGATGAAGTCACAGAACCTGGAAGGACGGTGTTGTGGGGAGCACCCGGTACACAGCGGTTAGTACCCATCAATGTGTAGAAAGGACAACTAGAGAGCCGGCACCGGGGTCATGGGCGCTTACTGATGGACACGGGGAGCCAAGGAGAGATTGTCTGGTCAGACTCCACAGAAAAGCTCCATAATACATATTCTTCTGAGCAAACATCCCTGTAAGGGAGACTTACACTTATTATTACCACCCTTGTGCTGCCCGATGTTCCTGCAGGGCCAACACCTGCGTCATCATCCCACTTATATCGTTCTGATCAGACCCCATGAAGAGGAGGAGCGGACCACCTGACATTTTGCTATCGTTGAGTCCTTGAGGCGAGAACACCCCATCCCGCGCATTCTGATGTCATGTGATAACGCTCTTTAACCCCTTGCTGATATCTGGTGTTCATGCATGGAGGATGCCAGGTGCACGTATGTGGAGAGAGCTCCAATTGCTGCCATTTAACCACTTCACTGCTGCTGACAGCCTGACAGTGCCATTTAAAGGGAACCCGTTATGTAAAACAATGCTATTAACCTGCAGACATCAGGCCAATCTACAGGTTAATAGCATTTTGAACCTGCTTGGCGCCCACATTTACAGCCACGCTGCCGGTAGGAAATGAACCTTATTCCACTCCACAGTGTTTGGCTTCGGTCATAGAGTTTGGGTCGGAGCAGCTACAGTCATTGCTCAGTGTAAAGAGAGCGGCAGCACTTACCGCACCCCGGCACTGACTGACAGCCGGCTCAGCATTAGAGCTGGCAGTCAGTCAGTGCCGGGGGTGCGGATTCAGCCGCTGCTCACTGTATACTGAGGAGAGACTGAAGCTGCGCCCCCAGGTACTGACTGATAGCCAGCTCAAATGTTGACCCGGCTGTCAGTCAGTGCCGGGGGCGCGGTAACAGCCGCTGCTCTCTATACACTCAACAGTGACTGTAGCTGCGCCGGCCGAAACTATGACTGGAAACCGAACACTGCTAGGGAACATCTGCAGGTTAATAGTGTTATTTTACATGACAGGTTCCCTTTATGTGGTTGGGTGTCCCATTCTTCTGCCAATCAGTCAATAAATCGGAGGATCCCAACAACGGTTTGCCATGACTACCAGCGGCCTGCAGAAGACCCCCGTCTCTGCCTCCATGGGTTTCCTATGAAGCCCGGTATGAATAGGATTGTAGCATCGGCGTCTCTACCAGTTACCTGTTGTGCCCGCCAGTTTGCCTACCTGGAGCACCCGTCTGGCTATCAGCCGAATCAGCCTGCTTGTCTACAAGTCAGACTGCCTGCCGTGCTCATCCGCTGTACCGGTCAGTTCCTGCCATCTGACCCGTGGGAATCACCTGCTCTCATACAAGGTCGGTCCCAGAGTGGCACCTGGTCCCTCTGCTCGGTCCCTCCCTGGTTCACGAAGTCGACTGAGCCGCCGTGCGACCTTAGTCACGCTCCTCTGGTCTCTCCTTGCACTGCAGCACAGAGGTTCCACCACCCGGATCCGCAACAAGGATCTTAGGTTGAAGTCGCCATTATTTTTGCTTTGTCTCCCAAAATGAGAAGAATTTTATTTATTTTTTTTTTAAAAAAAAAACAAACATATTTGGCATTTTCACTTCAGGATTTATCATCCCACACAGTAAACGCCATAAGGAAAAAAACATCAAAACCTCAAAAACACCTCCCCAAAACTGCAATAAAAATACAAAGATCAAAAAGTCACAGATACCCCTAAAATGGTACCGATAAAAAGGTCAGCGCGCCATTCAAGAAGAGAAGCCCTCACACAACTCCAATAATGGAAGATAGTGATGGGTGTCAGCAGGGCCGGCTCCAGGTTTTTCTGGGCCCCGGGCGAAAGAGTCTCAGTGGCCCCTTTAACACATACCACGATTCATGATGCAGAGATACCGCAGAGAAATATATATATATATAGTACAATGCAAAGATTTCACTTCTTACATTACATGAGTGATATCTATTGTAAATTCCACAATAGCTCAGAAACCAGCGAATCGCTCCACACAGTATACTGGCCCCCATATAAGGCTCCATACGGAATACTGGCCCCCATATAAGGCTCCATACGGAATACTGGCCCCCATATAAGGCCCCATACGGAATACTGGCCCCCATATAAGGCCCCATACGGAATACTGGCCCCCATATAAGGCCCCATACGGAATACTGGCCCCCATATAAGGCTCCATACGGAATACTGGCCCCCATATAAGGCCCCATACGGAATACGGGCCCCCATATAAGGCCCCATACGGAATACGGGCCCCCATATAAGGCCCCATACGGAATACTGGCCCCCATATAAGACTCCATAAGGAATACTTGGCCCCCATATAAGGCTCCGTACAGAATACTGGCCTCCATATAAGGCTCCATACAGAATACTGGCCCCCATATAAGGCTCCATACAGAATACTGGCCCCCATATAACGCTCCATACAGGACACTGGTCCCCTTATAAAGCTCCATACAGGATACTGGCCCCCATATAACGCTCCATACAGGATACTGGTCCCCTTATAAAGCTCCATACAGGATACTGGCCCCCATATAATGCTGCATGCAGGCTGTTACCCCCACATAATGCCCCATACAGGCTGTCCCCCCCCCTTATAATGCTCCATGCAGGCTGTTACCCCCCACATAATGCCCCATACAGGCTGTCCCCCCCCTTATAATGCTCCATGCAGGCTGTTCCCCCCACATAATGCACTATGCAGGCTGCCCCCCCCTTATAATGCCCCATGCAGGCTGTCCCCCCCCTTATAATGCCCCATGCAGGCTGTTCCCCACCTTATAATGCCCCATGCAGGCTGTCACCCCTCCTCTTTATAATGCCCCATGCAGGATGTACCCCCCCCTCTTTATAAGGCCCCATGCAGGATGTCACCCCCCCTCCTTATAATGCCCCATGCAGGATGTCACCCCCTTCTCTTTATAATGCCCCATGCAGGATGTCACCCCCTTCTCTTTATAATGCCCCATGCAGGATGTCACCCCCCTCTTTTTATAATGCCCCATGCAGGATGTCACCCCTCCCCTCTCTTTATAATGCCCCATGCAGGATGTCACCCCCCCTCTCTTTACAATGCCCCATGCAGGATGTCACCCCTCCCCTCTCTTTATAATGCCCCATGCAGGATGTCACCCCTCCCCTCTCTTTATAATGCCCCATACAGGATGTCACCCCCCCTCTCTTTATAATGCCACATGCAGGATGTCACCCCCCCTCTTTATAATGCCCCATGCAGGATGTCATCCCCCCCTCTCTTTATAATGCCCCATGCAAGATGTCACCTCCCCATATTATGCCCCATGCAGGATGTCACCCCCCTCCCCATATTATGCCCCATGTCTCCATACATTAAAAAAAAAAAAAATCAAATACTCACCTCCCTCCTCCAGCCGCTGCTCGGGTCCGGACTCCAGCGTGGCCGGCGTCGTCCCGCTCTGCGCTGCCTGTGACGGCTCAGGGGAGCGCCCGGTGGAAAGACGTCACCGTGCCCTCTGACCTGAGACGTCACAGGAAGCGCACAGCAGGAAGACGGCGGATCTGCGGAGGCACGGGGAGAGGTAATTATCCGGCCCCCGGGGCCCTGAGCAAGCGGCGGAGAAGGGTGGGCACTGACACCGCTCTCCTCCGCCCATGGCCCAGCGGGGTGCGCGACCGCCAGTGGGCCCCCCTGCCTGCTCAGGGCCCCAGCACTTGCCCGGGTGAGCCGGGTGCTGACGCCGGCCCTGGGTGTCAGGAACAGTTCTGAATATTTAACCCATAAAATATATTCTAAAAAAAAAAAAATGGAAGTTTGGAATCACCGTAACTGTAATGACCTGGAAATTCACAGCGAGGTCACAAAACCCAAAACATAAATGTGGAATAGGATTTTTGTTTTCTTTTTATTAACTGTTTGGCCTCATCTGGAATTTTTCCTGTTTTTCGGCACATTATATGGTAAAATGCATGTAAAATGTCATGTAAAAAACAGAAGAGCGCAAACATCTGTGGATGGAAAAATATAAATATTATGGCCTATAGAAGAAGGGGAGGAAAAAAATGGAAATTTGCCCTATCAGGATGGGTTTGAAACTTTGACATTGACTCCTAGGATTTCTGAATCCTGTGGATGGCGCTAGAGACCATGTTCTCTGCATCTGGCAAAAGTAAATTTGCATATCTTATTTCCCATGGGGCACTGCATGGCCTATAACTCTCCGTACTCAGAATCTCCGCTGTCCTCCAGGAGACACATTACCCCTATAGAGAGGAGTGCGCGGTGATCCGACCTTCTCCTCCAGTGCGGAAAGTTCTGTGCTTCTCCGCCTGCAGAGCGAGGGGTGAATAGACGCGGGGGCCGGAGAACTGCTGGAGCCCCCATGTCCGGCTCTGGGGGGTGATCGGCTCCACCACGCTCCATCTTCATGTCAGGACTCGTGTTTCGGGGTCTGAGGGACGGTCCGGTGCCGATATTTATCCAGGACTTTGTGCTCAGTACGGAGAAAGTGATTTGTCACAAAGAAGAAGAATGAAAGGAGGAGACCAAGGAAGGTCACACAAGTGTCAGCCAAGAGGGAGGAGCCGGATGCCCGACCACGACTGATGATGACACTGAGCCGGCACCGATTCTGAGGGACGGACGAGCAACAGCGGATTAGGAGGAAAATCATCAGTAAATTAACCCCGACTCTGCTGAGTAACAATCCACGACAGACTCAGGTACCGAAAGATCTCACAGGAGAGAACAGACAGAAGCGCTGGGACATCTGCAGACAAAATGTGACCGATGCTCTAAGGAAAGGGAAAGATTCAGAAAGAAGCCGCCGAGGAGGAAGACTCAAGACTGATGAAGACGACAGCGGAGAAACCGCGACTCACAGATCAGAAGAGAAGAATCAGGGAATGAAAGCTGTGAGAAAATGTAGAGAAAACCAGAGCAAGTCTGGAGAAAACTCATCTATTATAGGACGAGGCCGAGAGACGTCATCACATCCACCGGAGCCAACAAGAGTCTCCTCTCACCTGGTGATGTCAGAGGCCGGAGCTCCTCCATCATCACCTCCTGGTACCGATCCTGGTGTCCTTCTAGATACTCCCACTCCTCCATGGAGAGATAGACAGCGACGTCCTGACACCTTATAGGAACCTGACAACAACGACACCGTCATCACCCAGAATCCTCCAGTGCTGTCCTGTATAATGTCCCAGCAGTCACCTCTCCACTCATCACCCAGAATCCTCCAGTGCTGTCCTGTATAACGTCCCAGCAGTCACCTCTCTGCTAATCACCCAGAATCCTCCAGTGCTGTCCTGTATAATGTCCCAGCAGTCACCTCTCCGCTCATCACCCAGAATCCTCCAGTGCTGTCCTGTATAATGTCCCAGCAGTCACCTCTCCGCTCATCACCCAGAATCCTCCAGTGCTGTCCTGTATAATGTCCCAGCAGTCACCGCTCCGGTCATCACCCAGAATTCTCCAGTGCTGTCCTGCATAATGTCCCAGCAGTCACCTCTCCGCTCATCACCCAGAATCCTCCAGTGCTGTCCTGTATAATGTCCCAGCAGTCACCTCTCCGCTCATCACCCAGAATCCTCCAGTGCTGTCCTGTATATGTCCCAGCAGTCACCTCTCCGCTCATCACCCAGAATCCTCCAGTGCTGTCCTGTATAATGTCCCAGCAGTCACCTCTCCGCTCATCACCCAGAATCCTCCAGTGCTGTCCTGTATAATCTCCCAGAAGTCACCTCTCCGCTCATCACCCAGAATCCTCCAGTGCCGTCCTGTATAATGTCCCAGCAGTCACCTCTCCGGTCATCACCCAGAATCCTTCAGTGCTGTCCTGTATAATGTCCCAGCAGTCACCTCTCCGGTCATCACCCAGAATCCTTCAGTGCTGTCCTGTATAATGTCCCAGCAGTCACCTCTCCGGTCATCACCCAGAATCCTCCAGTGCTGTCCTGTATAATGTCCCAGCAGTCACCTCTCCGGTCATCACCCAGAATCCTTCAGTGCTGTCCTGTATAATGTCCCAGCAGTCACCTCTCCGCTCGTCACCCAGAATCCTCCAGTGCTGTCCTGTATAATGTCCCAGCAGTCACCTCTCCAGTCATCACCCAGAATCCTCCAGTGCTGTCCTGTATAATGTTCCAACAGTCACCTCTCCGGTCATCACCCAGAATCCTCCAGTGCTGTCCTGTATAATGTCCCAGCAGTCACCTCTCTACTCATCACCCAGAATCCTCCAGTGCTGTCCTGTATAATGTCCCAGCAGTCACCTCTCCACTCATCACCCAGAATCCTCCAGTGCTGTCCTGTATAATGTTCCAGCAGTCACCTCTCTACTCATCACCCAGAATCCTCCAGTGCTGTCCTGTATAGTGTCCCAGCAGTCACCTCTCCGCTCACCACCCAGAATCCTCCAGTGCCGTCCTGTATAATGTCCCAGCAGTCACCTCTCCGCTCATCACCCAGAATCCTCCAGTGCTGTCCTGTATAATGTCCCAGCAGTCACCTCTCCGGTCATCACCCAGAATCCTCCAGTGCTGTCCTGTATAATGTTCCAACAGTCACCTCTCCGGTCATCACCCAGAATCCTCCAGTGCTGTCCTGTATAATGTCCCAGCAGTCACCTCTCCAGTCATCACCCAGAATCCTCCAGTGCTGTCCTGTATAATGTCCCAGCAGTCACCTCTCCGCTCATCCCCCAGAATCCTCCAGTGCTGTCCTGTATAATGTCCCAGCAGTCACCTCTCTGCTCATCACCCAGAATCCTCCAGTGCTGTCCTGTATAATGTCCCAGCAGTCACCTCTCTGCTCATCACTCAGAATCCTCCAGTGCTGTCCTGTATAATGTCCCAGCAGTCACCTCTCCACTCATCACCCAGAATCCTCCAGTGCTGTCCTGTATAATGTCCCAGCAGTCACCTCTCCTGTCATCACCCAGAATCCTCCAGTGCTGCCCTGTATAATGTCCCAGCAGTCACCTCTCCGGTCATCACCCAGAATCCTCCAGTGCTGTCCTGTATAATGTCCCAGCAGTCACCTCTCCGGTCATCACTCAGAATCCTCCAGTGCTGTCCTGTATAATGTCCCAGCAGTCACCTCTCCAGTCATCACCCAGAATCCTCCAGTGCTGTCCTGTATAATGTCCCAGCAGTCACCTCTCCGCTCAGCAGCTCAATCATCTTGTTGCTGAGCTCTAGGATCTTCCTCTTCCTCTCATGTATCGGGGGGTGCGGGAGAGGCTCTGTGATGGGGCCCGGGCTCCGCCCTCCTGACTCCTGGAGATGGATGATGGGAGTCACACCCTCCCCTGGTGTCTTCCTCACTATTGTGTAATCCTGTGTATGGAGAGAGACACTTAGGGAGAAGAATTCCTTCCCGACTCCAGATCTGACAATCAGTAGAAATCCCGGGATCAATAACCGTCTCCAGTAATCTGGGGCCATAACGTGGAATATTATTACACTCAGGACAGACATCCAGGCCCCTCTACAGCTCTTATAGGGAATCCCCATGACAACTCCTCCTGGCAGAGAGCTGCACACAATCACTGCTCTTACAGTAAAGAATCCTTCTCTTCCTCTTCTGGATTTCCTCTTCCCGATGTCGGACTTGTTACATAACACAATAAAGCTGATAGAAATGTAGGGGAGTTACCTCTCCGCTCAGCAGGGAGATGATCTCCAGGGTGAAGTGTAATAATCTTCTGGTGGTCTCGTCCTCGTCCATCCTCGGGGTCATTCAGGAGAAGGAGGGATGAACACTGGATCAGCTGGAGGGATCTCGTCCTGCCGGCGTCTTCATGATAAAGGAGAAGATGGAGATCACAGGGGACGTTATAACGACAATCACTGAATTCTGCCCCAAATATCCGACATTTATCAGGAAGAATCTGGAGGAAAAGCCACAAACTCCACCGCGGCCTCCTCCGCCGACCTGACCGCTCATTATCAGCCTCGTAGGAGGACAGTCACCGTGGTAATTACACCGCCAGCAGAGGACGGTCACCGTGGTAACCACACCGCCAGCAGAGGTCGGTCACCGTGGTAACTACACCTCCAGCGGGGGACGGTCAGTGTGGTAACTACACCTCCAGTGGGGGCGGTCACCATGGTAACTACACCTCCAGCGGAGGACGGTCACCGTGGTAACTCCACCTCCAGCGGGGGCGGTCACCGTGGTAACTCCACCTCCAGCAGGGGACGGTCACCGTGGTAACTCCCACCTCCAGCGGGGGACGGTCACCGTGGTAACTCCCACCTCCAGCGGGGGACGGTCACCGTGGTAACTCCACCTCCAGCGAAGGACGGTCACTGTGGTATCTCCACCTCCAGTCGGGGACGGTCACCGTGGTAACTCCACCTCCAGCGGGGGTCGGCCACCGTGGTAACTCCACCTCCAGCGGGGACGGTCACCGTGGTAACTACACCTCCAGCGGGGGACGGTCACCGTGGTAACTCCACCTCCAGCGGGGGTCGGTCACCGTGGTAACTACACCTCCAGCGGGGGGCGGTCACCGTGGTAACTCCACCTCCAGCGGGGGACGGTCACCGTGGTAACTACACCTCCAGCGGGGGTCGGTCACCGTGGTAGCTACACCTCCAGCGGGGGACGGTCACCGTGGTAACTACACCTCCAGCGGGGGTCGGTCACCGTGGTAAATCCACCTCCAGCGGGGGACGGTCACTGTGGTAACTACACCTCCAGCGGGGGATGGTCACCGTGGTAACTCCACCTCCAGCGGAGGACGGTCATCGTGGTAACTCCACCTCCAGCGGGGTCGGTCACCGTGGTAACTACACCTCCAGCGGGGGTCGGTCACCGTGGTAACTACACCTCCAGCGGGGTCGGTCACCGTGGTAACTACACCTCCAGTGGGGGACGGTCACCGTGGTAACTCCACCTCCAGCGGGGGAAAGTCACCGTGGTAACTCCACCTCCAGTGGGGGACGGTCACCGTGGTAACTACACCTCCAGCGGGGGTCGGTCACCGTGGTAACTACACCTCCAGCGGGGGACGGTCACTGTAGTAACTCCACCTCCAGCGGGGACGGTCACCGTGGTAACTACACCTCCAGCGGGGGTCGGTCACTGTGGTAACTCCACCTCCAGCAGGGGACGGTCACCGTGGTAACTACACCTCCAGTGAGGGTCGGTCACCGTGGTAACTCCACCTCCAGTGGGGGACGGTCACCGTGGTAACTCCACCTCCAGCGGGGGGCGGTCACCGTGGTAACTCCACCTCCAGCGGGGGGCGGTCACCGTGGTAACTCCACCTCCAGCGGGGGGCGGTCACCGTGGTAACTCCCACCTCCAGCGGGGGGCGGTCACCGTGGTAACTCCACCTCCAGCGGGGGTGGTCACCGTGGTAACTCCACCTCCAGCGGGGGGGACGGTCACCGTGGTAACTACACGTCCAGCGGGGGACGGTCCCCGTGGTAACTCCACCTCCAGCGGGGGGTGGTCACCGTGGTAACTCCACCTCCAGTAGGGGGCGGTCACCGTGGTAACTCCACCTCCAGCGGGGGACGGTCACCTTGGTAACTCCACCTCCAGCGGGGGGCGGTCAGCGTGGTAACTCCACCTCCAGCGGGGGACGGTCACCGTGGTAACTCCACCTCCAGCGGGGGACGGTCACCGTGGTAACTCCACCTCCAGCGGGGGCGGTCACCGTGGTAACTCCACCTCCAGCGGGGGCGGTCACCGTGGTAACTCCACCTCCAGCGGGGGCGGTCACCGTGGTAACTCCACCTCCAGCGGGGGCGGTGAGGTGAGGAGGAGCCGCTGCACATCCCCCATACAACACTGAGGAGCCGCAGTCACATGGAGCAGGAGCCTCCACAGGAACAGCTCTGATCTCACCCCACACTCTCCTCTCACAGATTCACCACAAACCCTCCCTGTAATCTCACCGGAATGGCGGGAAGCGGAAACCTGCTGCTGGCTGATACCAGAGAGCAAGAGCTGCGCACAACCAGGACGGAGCTGCTGCACTGAGAGCGGGAGGACCTGTGGTGACGTCACCGCCATGTGATCAGGGGGCGGAGCTCAGGACAGAAGTGGTGAAGGACCTGTGGTGACGTCACCGCCATGTGATCAGGGGGCGGAGCTCAGGACAGAAGTGGTGAAGGACCTGTGGTGACGTCACCGCCATGTGATCAGGGGCGGGGCTCCGGAGAGAAGTGGTGAAGGCCATGTGATGTGATGACGTCACCGCAGCTCCTCCCGCTCGGTGTAGGTCTGTGTTGCGCTCTGTTGCTCTCTGGTGTCAGCCCCAGTGGTGATGGATGGAGTCACAGCGGAGGCTGCTGTCTGTGTACAGGGCGGGGACTCCAGCACTGAGCCCTCAGCATGTGGGGCCCCGGGACACGAACAAGACGCCGCCGCTCAGAGAGGAGCCGCGCCCTGTGTGTACAGAGGCCAAGAAACTGCAGCAGAACCAAGACCCTGAGCCGGAGGAGACGCTGCGATATGTGCGGACTGTAGGAGCGTGTTCACACTGCTCCGCTTCACAGCCAGAACCCAAGAGCAAGACGCAGGAAGTAGTGATGTGTAGCTCCTGAACCTCTTTATAGTGAATGATATGAGTCGTCTCCTGGCAGGGAGCCAATTGGGAGCCCCTCCCTCCCCTCTGGCCCCGCCCCTCCCGGCCCCTCCCTCCCGGCCCCTCCCTCCCGGCCCCTCCCTCCCGGCAGTAGTCACTCTGATCCTGAGGATGCCTGCTCCTCCTGCTGCCGCACATAGCGCTGACTCACAGCCCCGCCCCTCCCTCCCCTCTGGCCCCGCCCCTCCCGGCAGTAGTCACTCTGATCCTGAGGATGCCTGCTCCTCCTGCTGCCGCACATAGCGCTGACTCACAGCCCCGCCCCTCCCTCCCCTCTGGCCCCGCCCCTCCCGGCAGTAGTCACTCTGATCCTGAGGATGCCTGCTCCTCCTGCTGCCGCACATAGCGCTGACTCACAGCCCCGCCCCTCCCTCCCCTCTGGCCCCGCCCCTCCCGGCAGTAGTCACTCTGATCCTGAGGATGCCTGCTCCTCCTGCTGCCGCACATAGCACTGACTCACAGCCCCCCCCCTCCCTCCCCTCTGGCCCCGCCCCTCCCGGCCCCGCCCTCCCGGCAGTAGTCACTCTGATCCTGAGGATGCCTGCTCCTCCTGCTGCCGCACATAGCACTGACTCACAGCCCCGCCCCTCCCTCCTCTGGCCCCGCCCCTCCCGGCTCCTCCCTCCCGGCAGTAGTCACTCTGATCCTGAGGATGCTGCTCCTCCTGCTGCCGCACATAGCACTGACTCACAGCCCCGCCCCTCCCTCCTCTGGCCCCGCCCCTCCCGGCCCCTCCCTCCCGGCAGTAGTCACTCTGATCCTGAGGATGCCTGCTCCTCCTGCTGCCGCACATAGCACTGACTCACAGCCCCGCCCCTCCCTCCCTCTGGCCCCGCCCCTCCCGGCCCCTCCCTCCCGGCAGTAGTCACTCTGATCCTGAGGATGCCTGCTCCTCCTGCTGCCGCACATAGCGCTGACTCACAGCCCCGCCCCTCCCTCCCCTCTGGCCCCGCCCCTCCCGGCAGTAGTCACTCTGATCCTGAGGATGCCTGCTCCTCCTGCTGCCGCACATAGCACTGACTCACAGCCCCGCCCCTCCCTCCTCTGGCCCCGCCCCTCCCGGCCCCTCCCTCCCGGCAGTAGTCACTCTGATCCTGAGGATGCCTGCTCCTCCTGCTGCCGCACATAGCACTGACTCACAGCCCCGCCCCTCCCTCCCCTCTGGCCCCGCCCCTCCCGGCCCCGCCCTCCCGGCAGTAGTCACTCTGATCCTGAGGATGCCTGCTCCTCCTGCTGCCGCACATAGCACTGACTCACAGCCCCGCCCCTCCCTCCCCTCTGGCCCCGCCCCTCCCGGCCCCTCCCTCCCGGCAGTAGTCACTCTGATCCTGAGGATGCCTGCTCCTCCTGCTGCCGCACATAGCACTGACTCACAGCCCCGCCCCTCCCTCCCCTCTGGCCCCGCCCCTCCCGGCCCCGCCCTCCCGGCAGTAGTCACTCTGATCCTGAGGATGCCTGCTCCTCCTGCTGCCGCACATAGCACTGACTCACAGCCCCGCCCCTCCCTCCCCTCTGGCTCCGCCCCTCCCGGCCCCTCCCTCCCGGCAGTAGTCACTCTGATCCTGAGAATGCCTGCTCCTCCTGCTGCCGCACATAGCACTGACTCACAGCCCCGCCCCTCCCTCCCCTCTGGCCCCGCCCCTCCCGGCCCCTCCCTCTCGGCAGTAGTCACTCTGATCCTGAGGATGCCTGCTCCTCCTGCTGCCGCACATAGCACTGACTCACAGCCCCGCCCCTCCCTCCTCTCTGGCCCCGCCCCTCCCGGCCCCTCCCTCCCGGCAGTAGTCACTCTGATCCTGAGAATGCCTGCTCCTCCTGCTGCACATAGCACTGACTCACAGCCCCGCCCCTCCTTCCCCTCTGGCCCCGCCCCTCCCGGCAGTAGTCACTCTGATCCTGAGAATGCCTGCTCCTCCTGCTGCACATAGCACTGACTCACAGCCCCGCCCCTCCTTCCCCTCTGGCCCCGCCCCTCCCGGCAGTAGTCACTCTGATCCTGAGAATGCCTGCTCCTCCTGCTGCCGCACATAGCACTGACTCACAGCCCCGCCCCTCCCTCCCCTCTGGCCCCGCCCCTCCCGGCCCCTCCCTCTCGGCAGTAGTCACTCTGATCCTGAGGATGCCTGCTCCTCCTGCTGCCGCACATAGCACTGACTCACAGCCCCGCCCCTCCCTCCCCTCTGGCCCCGCCCCTCCCGGCCCCTCCCTCCCGGCAGTAGTCACTCTGATCCTGAGGATGCCTGCTCCTCCTGCTGCTGCACATAGCACTGACTCACAGCCCCGCCCCTCCCTCCCCTCTGGCCCCGCCCCTCCCGGCCCCTCCCTCCCGGCAGTAGTCACTCTGATCCTGAGGATGCCTGCTCCTCCTGCTGCCGCACATAGCACTGACTCACAGCCCCGCCCCTCCCTCCCCTCTGGCCCCGCCCCTCCCGGCCCCTCCCTCCCGGCAGTAGTCACTCTGATCCTGAGGATGCTGCTCCTCCTGCTGCTGCACATAGCACTGACTCACAGCCCCGCCCCTCCCTCCCCTCTGGCCCCGCCCTCCCGGCAGTAGTCACTCTGATCCTGAGGATGCCTGCTCCTCCTGCTGCCGCACATAGCGCTGACTCACAGCCCCGCCCCTCCCTCCCCTCTGGCTCCGCCCCTCCCGGCCCCTCCCTCCCGGCAGTAGTCACTCTGATCCTGAGGATGCCTGCTCCTCCTGCTGCCGCACATAGCACTGACTCACAGCCCCGCCCCTCCCTCCTCTGGCTCCGCCCCTCCCGGCCCCTCCCTCCCGGCAGTAGTCACTCTGATCCTGAGGATGCCTGCTCCTCCTGCTGCTGCACATAGCACTGACTCACAGCCCCGCCCCTCCCTCCCCTCTGGCCCCGCCCCTCCCGGCCCCTCCCTCCCGGCAGTAGTCACTCTGATCCTGAGGATGCCTGCTCCTCCTGCTGCCGCACATAGCACTGACTCACAGCCCCGCCCCTCCCTCCTCTCTGGCTCCGCCCCTCCCGGCCCCTCCCTCCCGGCAGTAGTCACTCTGATCCTGAGGATGCCTGCTCCTCCTGCTGCCGCACATAGCACTGACTCACAGCCCCGCCCCTCCCTCCCCTCTGGCCCCGCCCCTCCCGGCCCCGCCCTCCCGGCAGTAGTCACTCTGATCCTGAGGATGCCTGCTCCTCCTGCTGCCGCACATAGCACTGACTCACAGCCCCGCCCCTCCCTCCCCTCTGGCCCCGCCCCTCCCGGCCCCTCCCTCCCGGCAGTAGTCACTCTGATCCTGAGGATGCTGCTCCTCCTGCTGCCGCACATAGCACTGACTCACAGCCCCGCCCCTCCCTCCCCTCTGGCCCCGCCCCTCCCGGCCCCTCCCTCCCGGCAGTAGTCACTCTGATCCTGAGGATGCCTGCTCCTCCTGCTGCCGCACATAGCACTGACTCACAGCCCCGCCCCTCCCTCCCCTCTGGCCCCGCCCCTCCCGGCCCCGCCCTCCCGGCAGTAGTCACTCTGATCCTGAGGATGCTGCTCCTCCTGCTGCTGCACATAGCACTGACTCACAGCCCCGCCCCTCCCTCCCCTCTGGCCCCGCCCCTCCCGGCCCCTCCCTCCCGGCAGTAGTCACTCTGATCCTGAGGATGCCTGCTCCTCCTGCTGCCGCACATAGCGCTGACTCACAGCCCCGCCCCTCCCTCCTCTCTGGCCCCGCCCCTCCCGGCCCCTCCCTCCCGGCAGTAGTCACTCTGATCCTGAGGATGCTGCTCCTCCTGCTGCCGCACATAGCACTGACTCACAGCCCCGCCCCTCCCTCCCCTCTGGCCCCGCCCCTCCCTCCCCTCTGGCTCCGCCCTCCCGGCAGTAGTCACTCTGATCCTGAGGATGCCTGCTCCTCCTGCTGCCGCACATAGCGCTGACTCACAGCCCCGCCCCTCCCTCCTCTCTGGCTCCGCCCCTCCCGGCCCCTCCCTCCCGGCAGTAGTCACTCTGATCCTGAGGATGCCTGCTCCTCCTGCTGCCGCACATAGCGCTGACTCACAGCCCCGCCCCTCCCTCCCCTCTGGCCCCGCCCCTCCCGGCCCCTCCCTCCCGGCAGTAGTCACTCTGATCCTGAGGATGCCTGCTCCTCCTGCTGCCGCACATAGCGCTGACTCACAGCCCCGCCCCTCCCTCCCCTCTGGCCCCGCCCCTCCCGGCCCCTCCCTCCCGGCAGTAGTCACTCTGATCCTGAGGATGCCTGCTCCTCCTGCTGCCGCACATAGCACTGACTCACAGCCCCGCCCCTCCCTCCCCTCTGGCCCCGCCCCTCCCGGCCCCGCCCTCCCGGCAGTAGTCACTCTGATCCTGAGGATGCCTGCTCCTCCTGCTGCCGCACATAGCACTGACTCACAGCCCCGCCCCTCCCTCCCCTCTGGCCCCGCCCCTCCCGGCCCCTCCCTCCCGGCAGTAGTCACTCTGATCCTGAGGATGCTGCTCCTCCTGCTGCCGCACATAGCACTGACTCACAGCCCCGCCCCTCCCTCCCCTCTGGCCCCGCCCCTCCCGGCCCCTCCCTCCCGGCAGTAGTCACTCTGATCCTGAGGATGCCTGCTCCTCCTGCTGCCGCACATAGCACTGACTCACAGCCCCGCCCCTCCCTCCCCTCTGGCCCCGCCCCTCCCGGCCCCGCCCTCCCGGCAGTAGTCACTCTGATCCTGAGGATGCTGCTCCTCCTGCTGCTGCACATAGCACTGACTCACAGCCCCGCCCCTCCCTCCCCTCTGGCCCCGCCCCTCCCGGCCCCTCCCTCCCGGCAGTAGTCACTCTGATCCTGAGGATGCCTGCTCCTCCTGCTGCCGCACATAGCGCTGACTCACAGCCCCGCCCCTCCCTCCTCTCTGGCCCCGCCCCTCCCGGCCCCTCCCTCCCGGCAGTAGTCACTCTGATCCTGAGGATGCTGCTCCTCCTGCTGCCGCACATAGCACTGACTCACAGCCCCGCCCCTCCCTCCCCTCTGGCCCCGCCCCTCCCTCCCCTCTGGCTCCGCCCTCCCGGCAGTAGTCACTCTGATCCTGAGGATGCCTGCTCCTCCTGCTGCCGCACATAGCGCTGACTCACAGCCCCGCCCCTCCCTCCTCTCTGGCTCCGCCCCTCCCGGCCCCTCCCTCCCGGCAGTAGTCACTCTGATCCTGAGGATGCCTGCTCCTCCTGCTGCCGCACATAGCACTGACTCACAGCCCCGCCCCTCCCCTCTGGCCCCGCCCCTCCCGGCTCCTCCCTCCCGGCAGTAGTCACTCTGATCCTGAGGATGCCTGCTCCTCCTGCTGCCGCACATAGCACTGACTCACAGCCCCGCCCCTCCCTCCCCTCTGGCCCCGCCCCTCCCCCTCTGGCCCCCCCTCCCCTCTGGCCCCGCCCCTCCTCTCTGCAGACACACCATGGCTGGATGGAGCATCACTGGAGCGCAGGCTCGGGGGCTGCATGCTCCATGCGCTCAGTCAGCGAGCGCTGCCCGACAACATGGTCGCATCCTGAATAGGGCTCCGGCACAGGACGACTTCCATGGAAACCCATGTAAACAGTTCCATAGGGTTTTATGGAATACCAGCAGGATTGAAGCAGAATTTTAAAATAAGTCTATGGAGAATAAACCTATTGTACAAAGTTCTCTTCAATTAATGGCACTAATGCCCATGAGATCCAACCCCTTTAATGACATTATATTAGTGAGGGCAAAAGACATTGCTCCTTGATGGGACCCAAAAAAACAGATAATAACAGAGGAAATAAACGGCATCAGTCCATCCAAGCTCTGGCACTGAGTTTATCCAATGGGCCCTGCAGACAATTCTAGGCGGCGTTCACACTGTGTGGATTTGCAGCGCAGTTTCCATGCAGATCATCAGCCTGGACGTTCCACGGCATTTACAGAAGCCGACAGCGGCCATGGTCTCTACCCAAAACACATTCTCACTTCCTGGAAAACTTCAGCATCTGCCATGAGGTGTGAAATGGTCTTCAGCAGCAGCGTGTGAATATGTGCCGAATATCCGAGCTGCGGAATTCATTGCAGTCAATGGACGGGTGAATCCGCCTGGATGCAGATGCCACAGTTCACACTGCAGACGGCCCACAGCCAACCTGCCAAGTGTGAACGCAGCTTTACAATGTGGCGCTGATCATTACTAGCTTGTTGCTATTTTGCATCTTCATTTTGTGTTTGTTAAAGTTTTTACAGCAAATAATATAAAATCCGGTTATTCTGGAAACTATTCTGTTTTATGTCAGAAATTGTCAGATGTGGAGATTCTACTAAAAGGCTAAAACATCCCAGAATATGGCGTCAAACGTAAAGCCAAAGGGAACAGGAAATGAGGAGCCGGCTCCCCAAAAATCACACTTTACCCATCACTACTCTGCAGTGACACCGAGGAGGGGGCGGAGCTCTGAGGAGGGGCGTGGGCGGAGCTCCGAAGAAGGGGTGTGGGCGGAGCTCTGAGGAGGGGGCGGAGCTCTGAGGAGCGGGCGGAGCTCTGAGGAGGGGCGTGGGCGGAGCTCTGAGGGGGCGGAGCTCTGAGTAGGGGGCGGAGCTCTGAGGAGGGGCGTGGGCGGAGCTCTGAGTAGGGGGTGGAGCTCTGATGAGGGGGCGTGGGCGGAGCTCTGAGGAGGGGCGTGGGCGGAGCTCCGAGGAGGGGGCGTGGCCGAGCACTGCTTGTTACTTCCTTGTTGTCTTTCTCTCGGGTTCTGCCTGTGAAGCTGCACAGTGTGAACGCGCTCCTACACTCCGCAGCGTCTCCTCCGGCTCAGGGTCTTGGTTCTGCTGCAGTTTCTTGGCCTCTGTACACACAGGGCGCGGCTCCTCTCTGAGCGGCGGCGTCTTGTTCGTGGCCCGGGGCCCCACATGCTGAGGGCTCAGTGCTGGAGTCCCCGCCCTGTACACAGACAGCAGCCTCCGCTGTGACTCCATCCATCACCACTGGGGCTGACACCAGAGAGCAACAGAGCGCAACACAGAGCTATACTGAGCGGGAGGAGCTGCGGTGTCGTCATCACATCACTGGGCCTTCACCACTTCTCTCCTGAGCTCCGCCCCCTGATCACATGGCGGTGACGTCACCACAGCTCCTCCCGCTCTCAGTGCAGCAGCTCCGTCCTGGTTGTGCGCAGCTCTTGCTCTCTGGTATCAGCCAGCAGCAGGTTTCCGCTTCCCGCCATTCCGGTGAGATTACAGGGAGGGTTTGTGGTGAATCTGTGAGAGGAGAGTGTGGGGTGAGATCAGAGCTGTTCCTGTGGAGGCTCCTGCTCCATGTGACTGCGGCTCCTCAGTGTTGTATGGGGGATGTGCAGCGGCTCCTCCTCACCTCACCGTCCCCGCTGGAGGTGGAGTTACCACGGTGACCGTCCCCCGCTGGAGGTGGAGTTACCACGGTGACCGTCCCCCGCTGGAGGTGGAGTTACCACGGTGACCGTCCCCCGCTGGAGGTGGAGTTACCACGGTGACCGTCCCCCGCTGGAGGTGGAGTTACCACGGTGACCGTCCCCCGCTGGAGGTGGAGTTACCACGGTGACCGTCCCCCGCTGGAGGTGGAGTTACCACGGTGACCGTCCTCTGCTGGAGGTGGAGTTACCACGGTGACCGCCCCCGCTGGAGGTGGAGTTACCACGGTGACCGTCCCCCGCTGGAGGTGGAGTTACCACGGTGACCGTCCCCCGCTGGAGGTGTGGTTACCACGGTGACCGCCCCCCGCTGGAGGTGGAGTTACCACGGTGACCGTCCCCCACTGGCGCTGTAGTTACCACGGTGACCGTCCCCCGCTGGAGGTGTAGTTACCACGGTGACTGCCCCCCGCTGGAGGTGGAGTTACCACGGTGACCGTCCCCCGCTGGAGGTGGAGTTACCACGGTGACCGCCCCACGGTGACCGCCCCCCGCTGGAGGTGGAGTTACCAAGGTGACCGTCCCCCGCTGGAGGTGGAGTTACCACGGTGACCGCCCCCCGCTGGAGGTGGAGTTACCAAGGTGACCATCCCCCGCTGGAGGTGGAGTTACCACGGTGACCGCCCCCCGCTGGAGGTGGAGTTACCACAGTGACCGTCCCCCGCTGGCGGTGCAGTTACCACGGTGACCGTCCCCTGCTGGAGGTGTAGTTACCACGGTGACCGTCCCCCGCTGGCACTGTAGTTACCACGGTGACCGTCTCCCGCTGGAGTTGTGGTTACCACGGTGACCGTCCCCCGCTGGCGCTGTAGTTACCACGGTGACCGTCCCCCGCTGGTGGTGTAGTTACCACGGTGACCGTCCCCCCCGCTGGAGGTGTAGTTACCACGGTGACGGCCCCCCGCTGGCTGTGTAGTTACCACGGTGACCGTCCTCCTACGAGGCTGATAATGAGTGGTCAGATCGGTGGAGGAGGCCGCGGTGGAGTTTGTGGCTTTTCCTCCAGATTCTTCCTGATAAATGTCGGATATTTGGGGCAGAATTCAGTGATTGTCGTTATATCGTCCCCTGTGATCTCCATCTTCTTCTTTATCATTAAGACGCCGGCAGGGCGAGATCCCTCCAGCTGATCCAGTGTTCATCCCTCCTTCTCCTGAATGACCCCGAGGATGGACGAGGACGAGACCACCAGAAGATTATTACACTTCACCCTGGAGATCATCTCCCTGCTGAGCGGAGAGGTAACTCCTCTACATTTCTATCAGCTTTATTGTGTTATGTAACAAGTCCGACATCGGGAAGAGGAAATCCAGAAGAGGAAGAGAAGGATTCTTTACTGTAAGAGCAGTGATTGTGTGCAGCTCTCTGCCAGGAGGAGTTGTCATGGGGATTCCCTATAAGAGCTGTAGAGGGGCCTGGATGTCTGTCCTGAGTGTAATAATATTCCAGGTTATGGCCCCAGATTACTGGAGACGGTTATTGATCCCGGGATTTCTACTGATTGTCAGATCTGGAGTCGGGAAGGAATTCTTCTCCCTAAGTGTCTCTCTCCATACACAGGATTACACAATAGTGAGGAAGACACCGGGGGAGAGTGTGACTCCCATCATCCATCTCCAGGAGTCAGGAGGGCGGAGCTCGGGCCCCATCACAGAGACTCCCCCGCACCCCCCGATACATGAGAGGAAGAAGAAGATCCTAGAGCTCAGCAACAAGATGATTGAGCTGCTGAGCGGAGAGGTGACTGCTGGGACATTATACAAGACAGCACTGGAGGATTCTGGGTGATGACCGGAGAGGTGACTGCTGGGACATTATACAGGACCGCACTGGAGGATTCTGGGTGATGACCGGAGAGGTGACTGCTGGGACATTATACAGGACAGCACTGGAGGATTCTGGGTGATGACCGGAGAGGTGACTACTGGGACATTATACAGGACAGCACTGGAGGATTCTGGGTGATGAGCGGAGAGGTGACTGCTGGGACATTATACAGGGCAGCACTGGAGGATTCTGGGTGATGATCGGAGAGGTGACTACTGGGACATTATACAGGACCGCACTGGAGGATTCTGGGTGATGAGCGGAGAGGTGACTGCTGGGACATTATACAGGACAGCACTGGAGGATTCTGGGTGATGACCGGAGAGGTGACTGCTGGGACATTATACAGGACGGCACTGGAGGATTCTGGGTGATGACCGGACAGGTGACTGCTGGGACACTATACAGGACGGCACTAGAGGATTCTGGGTGATGACCGGAGAGGTGACTGCTGGGACATTATACAGAACGGCACTGGAGGATTCTGGGTGATGACCGGAGAGGTGACTGCTGGGACATTATACAGGACGGCACTGGAGGATTCTGGGTGATGACCGGAGACGTGACTGCTGGGAGATTATACAGGACGGCACTGGAGGATTCTGCGTGATGACGGAGAGGTGACTTCTGGGACATTATACAGGACGGCACTGGAGGATTCTGGGTGATGAGTGGAGAGGTGACTGCTGGGACACTATACAGGACGGCACTGGAGGATTCTGGGTGGTGACCGGAGAGGTGACTGCTGGGACACTATACAGGACAGCACTGGAGGATTCTGGGTGATGACCGGAGAGGTGACTGCTAGGACATTATACAGGACAGCACTGGAGGATTCTGGGTGATGACCGGAGAGGTGACTGCTGGGACATTATACAGTACAGCACTGGAGGATTCTGGGTGATGACTGAAGAGGTGACTGCTGGGACATTATACAGGACAGCACTGGAGGATTCTGGGTGATGACCGGAGAGGTGACTACTGGGACATTATACAGGACAGCACTGGAGGATTCTGGGTGATGAGCGGAGAGGTGACTGCTGGGACATTATACAGGACAGCACTGGAGGATTCTGGGTGATGACTGAAGAGGTGACTGCTGGGACATTATACAGGACCGCACTGGAGGATTCTGGGTGATGAGCGGAGAGGTGATTGCTGGGACATTATACAGGACAGCACTGGAGGATTCTGGGTGATGACCGGAGAGGTGACTGCTGGGACATTATACAGGATAGCACTGGAGGATTCTGGGTGATGAGCGGAGAGGTGACTGCTGGGACATTATACAGGACAGCACTGGAGGATTCTGGGTGATGACCGGAGAGGTGACTGCTGGGATATTATACAGAACGGCACTGGAGGATTCTGGGTGATGACCGGAGAGGTGACTGCTGGGACATTATACAGGACAGCACTGGAGGATTCTGGGTGATGAGCGGAGAGGTGACTGCTGGGACATTGTACAGGACAGCACTGGAGGATTCTGGGTGATGAGCGGAGAGGTGACTGCTGGGACATTGTACAGGACAGCACTGGAGGATTCTGGGTGATGAGCGGAGAGGTGACTGCCGGGACATTATACAGGACAGCACTGGAGGATTCTGGGTGATGGCGGTGTCGTTGTTGTCAGGTTCCTATAAGGTGTCAGGACGTCGCTGTCTATCTCTCCATGGAGGAGTGGGAGTATCTAGAAGGACACCAGGATCGGTACCAGGAGGTGATGATGGAGGAGCTCCGGCCTCTTACACCAGGTTCGCTGTAGATGACGTGTAATGATGAATCTCCCATTTTCGGCTTTTCTCCTCTTTTTTGCCTTGTACATGTGACTCTTGTGCTGCTGTTCTCGCTCCCTCCCTGTCTCGTCTTCTCCGCTCCCCTCCCCCATCGCTCACACAGGAGAGTGATTGTCAGCAGCTTTTGATTTTAGATTCTGTGGATAAATCAGCAGATTTCCGATTGTGTTTGGAGGACAATGAAGCCTCATAAGGCGACAGCAGAAGAAACATTAGGAAGATTCATCTCTTCATGACATAATGGCCGATCAGTAATGAGGGCTATGAAGGGTCGTTCCTCCTGAGCTTTTTGGGGTCTCAGGACTTGTTCTGGTGACTGATGGGGTCCTTTGTCCCCTGATCCGACGTCCCACACTGGACGGTTACTCCGGTGATGTCCCCCCCGGTATCAGTATGGTACAATATAAGGGAGGGCTCTGCTCACAGTCTACATGTTACAGGGGAATAGAAGGAGTTTGGTATCGGACACGACCAGAATAAGATGTTACACGTCTCTGAGGTCTCAGATTTGTAGTGATTTACATTTATTGTGCATTGTTCCTTACAGGGAACCTGTGTGGTTGGATATCGCCAGTAACATGCACATATGGGGTTAATCTGCTGGTTAATAGCATTAGGGAGGTGCCCGGCCGCTGTACTGAGTGTGCGGCACCCGGAAGCCGCCGGCTTTCAGTCATGCAGGCGCCAACGCAGCTACAGTCACCGTACGCAGCACTGAGCGGCGTCTGTAACTGCGCCCGGGACTGAGACTGACAGCCGGCTCAGCCGTGCATCAGTACAGAGCGACCGTCACTCAGTGTCGGGGCGCAGTTACAGCTGTCGCTCACAATGCTGCCAGTGGTGACTGTAGCTACACCTTCTTGATTCCTTGGGATTACATCAGGCCTATGCATTTTTTGTGAGGGTGGTAGTAGTGGCGAGGGACTGTTGTGTTCCTACACCCTGGCTCCCTGACAAAGACAAATGTCCCCATTCTCCTGTGCTGTGCGTGTGGTGCAGAACACTCACGTTTTGGTCGCAGATCTCTGCCGTCTTCGGTTTTCCTCTTCAGTAGCCGCCGCACACACGATAGGGGACTTCCACTCCGTTTTATAAAAAAGAACTTTACTTAACAGTCCAACTTCACCATGAGGGAACACGCAGTATTGGGCGCATCCTTTTCCAGGTGCACAGTTCATTGCACAGCATATGTTAATATTCACCGTCTGTTTCTCCTGAGATGTCCCTTCCATAGTCGACCTCTTTGGCCTCTGAGACCCTCGCAGTTTTTAGAGTCCCGTTCCATTTCCCCTTCTGGGAAGATTTTGAGACAAGTTACTCTGCTGACTCCTGTGGACCGTAGGCCCCGAACATTAAGGGAAAGTCGTTTTAGAGTTCCTGACTAACGTCCCTCTGCTGCTGGTCGGACCGGGTTTCTGTGCCCCCTGGACCTCCAGCTACTGCTCTGTCACATCCCTCCCTCAGAACTAACTGACAGGAAAAACCGTTGCTCCGCCCTGGCCTAATCTCCTCCCCTTTTGACTGGGCCAATCACCAATCCTCCTTCGGTTGCTGGGCAGACTTCCCCGTTACTCCCCTGCTGCAGTCACTAAACCTCCTGGTAACTACCCCGGCTCCTCCTGCTCTGCAGCTATTGCTGAACACAGTAACTGTTTCTATCCTAAACTATTGCGTTCACCACTACACTGTACCCAATTCCTAGTAATAATAATAATTTTTATTTATATAGCGCCAACATATTCCGCAGCACTTTACAATTAAGCGGGAACATGTACAGACAATAAATTCAATACAAGGTAAGACAGTGTAAACAGTTACATTAGGAGCGAGGGTCCGGCCGCTCGCACGCTTACAATCTACAAGGAAATGGGGGGACACAGTAGGTGCAAAGTGCTTGTTATTTCAGGTCTGACAATTATAATAAATAGGGATTTTCATATAAAGCTGCATGATCCGGTCATCAGCCCATATGTATAAGTGCAATAATCAAGTATCGAGTGCAGTTATCTTGTGCATGGAGGGTGAGGAGACAGATGAAGAGTAGGGAACAGATTCTGAATAATATTTAGAAGGAGGTAACAGGGGAAAGTTGGTTTACTGAGTAGTTGAGGTGGTCGGCTTGTTTAAAGAGATGGGTTTTTAAAGCGCGTTTGAAGACATGGGGGCTAGGCATCAGTCGGATCGTTTGGGGCAGAGCATTCCAGAGAACTGGCGCAGCACGAGAGAAGTCTTGGAGACGGAGGTGCGAGGTTCAGATTATGAGGGATGTTAGTCTTAGGTCATTTGTAGAACGGAGGGCACGTGTAGGGCGATAGAGATGAGAGAGGAGATATAAGGCGGCGCAGAACTGTGGAGAGCTTTGTGGGTGAGAGCGATGAGTTTATATTGGACCCTGTAGCGAATGGGCAACCAGTGTAATGACTGGCACAAGGTGGAGGCATCGGTGAAGCGGCTGGACAGAAATACGACCCTGGCTGCCGCATTCAGGACAGATTGGAGAGGAGAAAGTTTGGTAAGAGGGAGACCGATCAGAAGAGAGTTGCAGTAGTCCAGACGAGAGTGAATAAGAGCGACAGTAAGAGTTTTAGCAGTTTCAAAGGTCAGAAAAGGTCGGATTCTGGAGATGTTTTTAAGATGCAGGTGACAAGAGCGAGTGAGTGATCGGATATAGGGAGTAAAGGAAATGTTAGTGTCGAATATGACCCCAAGGCAGCGGGCGTGCTGCTGGGAGTTATGGTTGAACCCTCCAAGGTAATTTCGATGTTAGGTAGAGTTGGGTTAGTAGAGGGGGGAAACACAAGAAGTTCAGTTTTAGAGAGATTCAGTTTAAGATAGAGGGAAGACATGATGTTAGAGACAGCGGACAGACAATCCTTGGTATTTTGTATTAGGGTAGGGGTGATGTCAGGTGAAGAGGTGTATAGTTGGGTGTCGTCAGCATAGAGATAATACTGAAACCCAAATCTGCTGATTGTTTGTCCAGTAGGGGCAGTGTATAGAGAGAAGAGGAGGGGGCCTAGGACTGAGCCCTGCGGGACCTCGATAGTAAGGGGACGAGGAGAGGAAGAGGAGCCGGCAAAAGATACAGTGAAGGAGCGGTCAGAGAGGTAGGAGGAGAACCAGGAGAGAACGGTTTTCTTGAGGCCTATAGAGTGGAGCACAGTGAGGAGGAGCTGGTGATCCACAGTGTCAAATGCAGCAGAGAGATCCAGGAGAATCAGCAGGGAGCAGTGACCTTTGGATTTAGCTGTTCGTAGATCATTAGAGACTTTAGTGAGGGCAGTTTCAGTGGAGTGTAAGGAGCGGAAACCAGATTGTAGAGGGTCAAGAAGAGAGTTATCTGAGAGATAGCGGATTAGACGGGAGTGGACCAAGCGTTCCAGGAGTTTAGAGATGTAAGGAAGGTTAGAGACAGGTCTGTAGTTAGCAGCGCAGTTCTGGTCTAGGGATGGCTTTTTAAGTAAAGGGGTTATGATGGCATGTTTAAATGAGGAGGGAAAGGAGGAGGTCATACAGGCACGTGGAGGCCACACACAATACTGAGCCTCATCAGGAGCATGCCCAGGCGTTGTAGGGAGGTCATACAGGCACGTGGAGGCCACACACAATACTCAGCCTCATCAGGAGCATGCCCAGGCGTTGTAGGGAGGTCATACAGGCACGTGGAGGCCACACACAATACTCAGCCTCATCAGGAGCATGCCCAGGCGTTGTAGGGAGGTCATACAGGCACGTGGAGGCCACACACAATACTCAGCCTCATCAGGAGCATGCCCAGGCGTTGTAGGGAGGTCATACAGGCACGTGGAGGCCACACACAATACTCAGCCTCATCAGGAGCATGCCCAGGCGTTGTAGGGAGGTCATACAGGCACGTGGAGGCCACACACAATACTCAGCCTCATCAGGAGCATGCCCAGGCGTTGTAGGGAGGTCATACAGGCACGTGGAGGCCACACACAATACTCAGCCTCATCAGGAGCATGCCCAGGCGTTGTAGGGAGGTCATACAGGCACGTGGAGGCCACACACAATACTCAGCCTCATCAGGAGCATGCCCAGGCGTTGTAGGGAGGTCATACAGGCACGTGGAGGCCACACACAATACTCAGCCTCATCAGGAGCATGTCCAGGCGTTGTAGGGAGGTCATACAAGCACGTGGAGGCCACACACAATACTCAGCCTCATCAGGAGCATGCCCAGGTGTTGTAGGGAGGTCATACAGGCACGTGGAGGCCACACACAATACTGAGCCTCATCAGGAGCATGCCCAGGCGTTGTAGGGAGGTCATACAGGCACGTGGAGGCCACACAGAATACTGAGCCTCATCAGGAGCATGCCCAGGCGTTGTAGGGAGGTCATACAGGCACATGGAGGCCACACACAATACTCAGCCTCATCAGGAGCATGCCCAGGCATTGTAGGGAGGTCATACAGGCACGTGGAGGTCACACACAATACTCAGCCTCATCAGGAGCATGCCCAGGCGTTGTAGGGAGGTCATACAGGCACGTGGAGGTCACACACAATACTGAGCCTCATCAGGAGCATGCCCAGGCGTTGTAGGGAGGTCATACAGGCACGTGGAGGTCACACACAATACTCAGCCTCATCAGGAGCATGCCCAGACGTTGTAGGGAGGTCATACAGGCACGTGGAGGCCACACACAATACTCAGCCTCATCAGGAGCATGCCCAGGCGTTGTAGGGAGGTCATACAGGCACGTGGAGGCCACACACAATACTCAGCCTCATTTTGACGTGTTTTAAGGACATTACATCAAAGTTGGATTGGCCTGTAGTGTGTTTTTCCACTTTAATTTTGGGGGTGACTCCAAATCCAGGCCTCCATTGGTTAATAAATGTGATTTCCATTGATGATTTTTGTGTGATTTTGTTCTCAGCACATTCAGCTTCTACAGAACAAAGTATTCAATGAGAAGATTTCATTCATTCAGATCTAGGATGGGGGATTTCACTGTTCCCTTTATTTTTTTGAGCAGTGTATATGAATTGAAATGTCTGCTAACATGCAGCACCTAATCTAATACTCTATCTATATATACTCACCCTATAACTAACACATCAGACATTAGGTCACATACATACTCATATATAAACACAGGGTACAGCAATATGTGCAGAAAGAGGGAAGAGGCGCATGACCGTCCTGGTCACCCTCTTACACATTTCCTCCCCCCGTGATATTAATATCTCACTCCTCTGCTACGTGTTATCTCTTCTGAAATCTGCATTGTATCTCCATGTTACTTGCAATGCTCTGCAGCTAATCACTGGTATATACACTGCTCAAAAAAATAAAGGGAACACTTACACAACAGAATATAACTCCAAGTGATCAAACTTCTGTGGAATCAAACTGTCCACTTAGGAAGCAACACTGATTGACAATCAATTTCACATGCTGTTGTGCAAATGGAATAGACAATAGATGGAAATTATTGTCAATTATCAAGACACCCTCAATAAAGGAGTGGTTCTGCAGGTGGGGACCACAGACCACATCTCAGTACCAATGCTTTCTGGCTGATGTTTTGGTCACTTTTGAACGTGTAAACCTGCCGCCGTTTCACTCGGGTGCGCCAGTTACGTTGCCTTCACCAGCCTTTGTTGCGCCTTCACCCAGGCTTGCATTGTACAGCGCCTCCTGCTCTGCCGCTTAGCAAACAAACCACTGACACCCAAACCTTTGCTGAAGGTTTGCTAATGGATTCTGTGGCCATGAGCCACTTGTAAGACTCGGCAGGAGGGAGTGGACCGCCCCACTGCCACCTGCAGATCACTCCCAAAATAAAAGCCCACGCTGGGTTTTCTTAAATCCAACTTGGTCAAATAGTTTCACCAAGTCCAAACTTTCCTTTTATTTTGCTCTGCAGCGACAGGTGTTTCTGTGACTCCAGTGCACTCCAGCGGGTTCAATGTGCCTCTGTGAGCATCCTGGGGGATACATACCGTCCCCCGCATATAATCCCCCTCACTGCCTCACGACTGTAATACAGGGATAAAAACCTGTGATCCCAATGTATTACCTGTGACAATACAGCTTTTCTTCTCAGTTATTCCAGACGATTAGATTTGTTAAATCAAGAGAAATGGCGTTTATAGAAGGGCCGGATGATTGTCTCACAGTGAATGTCATTGTAGGTTAAAATAATTGATAAACAATGTAGAACTTGTGGAGACCGGTTGGACTTGATGGACCTGAGTCTTATTTAAACCTATATAACTATGTATTCATGGGGTTAACCGCAAAGGTCAGAGTTTAAGTCCCGATCGCTGCAGTTACAGGTAGATGCTGGATATTGGGAAGGGATTAAATACTTTATAGGAAAATGTATATTTTATTAGAACAGATGTTTTTCGGTCATCCCATCTGAAAATAACTATAAAGTGAAGACCCCGATGGGCTCATACCGGGACCCCCTCACATAGACTCCTCGGGTGCTATTACTTTCAACAATAAAGATTTTAAATAGCCGGAGGTTTACTTATTTCTAGTTCTCAGAAGGAAGAAACTCCTCAGACGACCCCCCATGGGGAATCGGCATCTGTCCCTTATTCATTATCCTGTGACTATGACATAAATCTGTGTTGGGAGTCCTCCTATAATCCATGTGGTGACGGCTCGGAGGACCTGCTTCTCCCGCTGCTCAGTGACTGGGCTTCTGTGCTCTGCTGATCACCATTATTGGCATCCCTTCATTTTTTTCATGGCCTGTACAATATCTTCAGAAATAATGAAAGTTACAGTATATCCTTAGGATTTTTTAATTGTTGGTCCAAAGTAATACAACAATAGAACATTGTTTAACCTCCTTGTGGCAATTTCAAAGAAGAAACCGAATAAACAGCATGTGCAGCAATAAAGGCCCCCCTAAACCCCTAATTAATACTTGGCAGAAAAACAAGAACCTCCTCCAGCGGTAGCCAAAAATATAAAAAGCAAAGTTTATTGATCACATTAGAAACTGTAGTAGCAAGTCACCAAAAGAGATCCATAGATATTCTATTCTATTTTCTTCTGTTTGTCTCCACGTCCGAGACTGGGACGGCTCCGCGCGCTGCCTTACAGATGAAGACTGCTAATCAACGGTGGGTGAGCGGACTATTCCTTTACCCCATTCCCCTCTGTTCTTCAAGTAATTAATACTTGGTTGCCCACCCTTTGGCATTGCTGACGGCCTCCACACATTTCTTGTAGCCATCTATAAGCTTCTTGCACTTCTCAGCTGGGATTTTCTCCCGCTCTTCCTTTGGAGTTTGTTCGAGCTCTTGAATGTTTGCAGGTTCTTTTTCCCAGCGGCAGATTTCAGCTCACCCCAAAGATTTTCAGTGGGATTGAGGTCTGGACTCGTTGCTGGCCATTATAAAACAGTCCATGTTTTTTCTTTTTCAACCATTCCTGTGTACTTTTGGATTTGTACTTTGGGTCATTGTCTTGCTGGAGGACCCATGATCTTTGACTCAAACCAAATTTTCTTTCACTGGGTAGGACATTTCTGTTAGAACCCTCCTGTTTGTTTTTTCCATCTTGTGTTTTGTGGTCATGTGACCATCTGCCTTTATATTCCAGCTCCGCCCTTGTGGCTGTGCTGGACTTCAGTGTTTGACTGTTTCTCTAGCCAGGTGCTTCGGTGCCTTTCTCTATCAAGTTCACTTGGTCCTCTGGGACCTCCAGTACATTTTTGTCAGTTTGTCTTTTTGTGTTCTGCAACAACTTCTTTGTTTAGGAGGTGTCCCATTTTTGTCCCAGTCTTTAGTGCTTTTAGGGACACCTCCCTTTTATGCTATAGGTCTTCGTTCAGACTAGCCGAGGACTAAGTCGGGTCTGTTCACTAGGAACAGGCTGCCCGCTACATCGTAGGGATTCAGCTTAGTCTTACTGTAGGGACAGCTAAAACCTCTTGATAATTCTTTGATTTCATGATTCCTGTGATATGGTCAAGGCCTCCAGTACCAGATGCTGCAATGCAACCCCACAGCATTGTGGATCTTCCACCATGCTTAAGTGTTGGTAAGGTTTTCTTTCCTTATATCAAAAGAATCTAGTCAGCACTCCGTACAGCTGGGGTGGTGCACGTGGAAAACAGTGTTTCTAGGAAAAGTCAATCCCGGCACTCACGTATTGATGATTAATTCGTTTATTCCACAACTCACATTGTGAGTTGTGGAATAAACAAATTAATCATTAACACGTGAGTGCCGGGATTTTCTTTCCTTATATAACCTTCATTGCATCGTCTGTAAACAAACTGTTGCTTTGCATTGCCAAAAAGCTCTATTTTTGTTTCATCTGTCCACAGAACATTTTCCCAGAAGGATTGAGGCTTGTCAAGGTACTCTTTATCAAAGATCAGTCGTTCCTTTTTATGTCTTTTACTCAGCAATGGTTTCTTCCTTGGCCTTCGCCCATAAAGCTCTGCTTGGTTTAGTGTGCGGCGTATGGTACTTGTTTTAACCATGACCCCAGACTGTTCCAGGTTGGCCTTCAGGTCTTTGGATGTTTGACGTGATGTTTTTTTTCCACTATTTCCACCAATCTTCGAAGACCTTTTTTGCCAATTTTCCTCTTTCCAGGGAGGTTCTTGACGGTTCCATGCTTGGCAAACTTATTAATGACATTGCACACTGTTGAAACTGGGATACCAAGGTTTTTGGAGATGGCCTTCTACCCTTTGGAAGTCTTGTGTTTCCTAATAGCAGTTCTGATGTCCTCAGGCAGCTCCTTTGTCTTCACCATTGTGACAAAGGAACGGGGCCTACCATGTGGCTTTTTAAAACATTGAAGTCACCATTCATTGGCTAATTCTTGTCACATGGGCACTGACCATCACAGGTGAATCTCTTTTGTGATTTACCACAGGCGAGTCAAAATGTGTTTCCATACTAAATTAAGGTAAAGGTGGAAATACCAGTGACACAGAAAGCTTCAGATTTTTCTATTTTTCCCTCCCATTGGTTTTTGTTTTAAATTATCATTTGCTCTTTTGTATTTAACATGAGTCTCTATACAAAAAAACTGTTTCACTTTATTCATTTTTTTCAGGAGATATTCCACATTATGTACTTAAAGCGCATCTGTCAGCAGGATTGTGCTTAGTAAACTGCATAGACTGTCAGGAGGGCGACATTACACTGATTAAAATGATACCTTTTTTGATGAAATCCGTCCTGTGGTTCTTGTGTAATCTTTACTTTCAGTTTGGAGATAATGATATGCCTGTGCTCCAGGGCGACCTGTGGGGGGCGCTCTATCTGGTGCTCTGATTACATATTCACCTGTATGCTCTTATGACAGCTCACTTATCATTCACTGACCTGCCTCCTATTTTACCGAGCCACGCACTACTAGATGCATTATGTAAAATAGGAGGCAGGTCAGTGAACGATAAGTGAGCTGTCATAAGAGCATACAGATGAATATGGAAGCAGAAACCCAGATAGAGCGCCCCCCATAGGCTGCCCCGGAGCACGAGCATATCATTATTTCCAAACTGAAAGTAAAGATTACACAAGAACCACAAGACGGATTTCATCAACCAAGGTGTCATATTAATCAGTGTAATGTCGCCCTCCTGACAGTGTATGTAGTTTACTGAGCACAATCCTGCTGACAGGTGCGCTTTACATTTCATGGGTGTCAGCAACGATTACCAGGAATGTATCGCATATGAAGTTGTCCTCTGTTTTCATCTTCTCCTTTTATTGTAAAGACGCCGGCAGGACGAGATCCCTCCAGCTGATCCAGTGTTCATCCCTCCTTCTCCTGAATGACCCCCCGAGGATGGACGAGGACGAGACCACCAGAAGATTATTACACTTCACCCTGGAGATCATCTCCCTGCTGAGCGGAGAGGTAACTCCTCTACATTTCTATCAGCTTTATTGTGTTATGTAACAAGTCCGACATCGGGAAGAGGAAATCCAGAAGAGGAAGAGAAGGATTCTTTACTGTAAGAGCAGTGATTGTGTGCAGCTCTCTGCCAGGAGGAGTTGTCATGGGGATTCCCTATAAGAGCTGTAGAGGGGCCTGGATGTCTGTCCTGAGTGTAATAATATTCCAGGTTATGGCCCCAGATTACTGGAGACGGTTATTGATCCCGGGATTTCTACTGATTGTCAGATCTGGAGTCGGGAAGGAATTCTTCTCCCTAAGTGTCTCTCTCCATACACAGGATTACACAATAGTGAGGAAGACACCGGGGGAGGGGGTGACTCCCATCATCCATCTCCAGGAGTCAGGAGGGCGGAGCCCGGGCCCCATCACAGAGCCTCCCCCGCACCCCCCGATACATGAGAGGAAGAGGAAGATCCTAGAGCTCAGCAACAAGATGATTGAGCTGCTGAGCGGAGAGGTGACTGCTGGGACATTATACAGGACGGCACTGAAGGATTCCGGGTGATGATAGGAGAGGTGACTGCTGGGACATTATACAGGACAGCACTGGAGGATTCTGGGTGATGAGCGGAGAGGTGTCTGCTGGGACATTATACAGGGCAGCACTGGAGGATTCTGGGTGATGACGGTGTCGTTGTTGTCAGGTTCCTATAAGGTGTGAGGACGTCGCTGTCTATCTCTCCATGGAGGAGTGGGAGTATCTAGAAGGACACCAGGATCGGTACCAGGAGGTGATGATGGAGGAGCTCCGGCCTCTGACATCACCAGGTGAGAGGAGACTCTTGTTGGCTCCGGTGGATGTGATGACGTCTCTCGGCCTCGTCCTATAATAGATGATTTTTCTCCAGACTTGCTCTGGTTTTCTCTACATTTTCTCACAGCTTTCATTCCCTGATTCTTCTCTTCTGATCTGTGAGTCGCGGTTTCTCCGCTGTCGTCTTCATCAGTCTTGAGTCTTCGTCTTCGGCGGCTTCTTTCAGAATCTTTCACCTTCCTTAGAGCATCGGTCACATTTTGTCTGCAGATGTCCCAGCGCTTCTGTCCGTTCTCTCCTATGATTTCTTTCGGGACCGGAGTCTGATCTTTACTCAGCAGAGTCGGGGTTAACTTACTGATGATTTTCCCCCTAATCCGCTGTCGCTCGTCCGTCCCTCTGAATCTGTGCCGGCTCAATGTCGTCATCAGTCGTGGTCGGGCTTCTGGCTTTTTGGGTTTTGTTTCTCAGCATTTATTGGGCGGTAAGAACGACGTCGCTGCCATTTTCCAGGTCAGTACAGTTACAGCAATTCCAAACTTGTCGGGTTTATTTTTTAGAATATATTTTATGGGTTAAATATTCAGAACTGTTCCTGACACCCATCACTTTATCTTCCGTTATCGGAGCTGTGTGAGGGCTTCTCTTCTTGAATGGCCGCTGACCTTTTTGTTGGTGACTTTTTTGATCGTTGTTTTTTCATTGCAGTTTTGGGGAGGTGTTTTTGATGTGTTTTTTTTCTTTTGGCGTTTACCGTGTGAGATAAATCCTGACGTGAAACTGCCAAATAATAAATATATATATATACAGTACAGACCAAAAGTTTGGACACACCTTCTCATTTAAAGATTTTTCTGTATTTTCATGACTTTGAAAATTGTACATTCACACTGAAGGCATCAAAACTATGAAT
Source organism: Phyllobates terribilis (assembly GCF_046119375.1). NCBI lineage: Eukaryota > Metazoa > Chordata > Amphibia > Anura > Dendrobatidae > Phyllobates > Phyllobates terribilis. The sequence continues at coordinate 939,118 of NW_027363130.1, forward strand.
TAACACATGTGGAATTATATACTTAACAAAAAAGTGTGAAACAACTGAAAATATGTCTTATATTCTAGGTTCTTCAAAGTAGCCACCTTTTGCTTTGATGACTGCTTTGTACACTCTTGGCATTCTCTTGATGAGCTTCAAGAGGTAGTCACCGGAAATGGTTTTCACTTCACAGGTGTGCCCTGTCAGGGTTAATAAGTGGGATTTCTTGCCTTATAAATGGGGTTGGGACCATCAGTTGTGTTGTGAAGAAGTCTGGTGGATACACAGCTGATAGTCCTACTGAATAGACTGTTAGCTGGCCATCATTACTTTAAGAAATGAAGGTCAGTCAGTGCGAAAAATTGGGCAAACTTTGAAAGTGTCCCCAAGTGCAGTTGCAAAAACCATCTATCGCTACAAAGAAATTGGCTCACATGAGGACTGCCCCAGGAAAGGAAGACCAAGAGTCACCTCTGCTTCTGAGCATAAGTTTATCCGAGTCAACAGCCTCAGAAATCGCAGGTTAACAGCAGCTCAGATTAGAGACCAGGTCAATGCCACACAGAGTTCTAGCAGCAGACACATCTCTACAACAACTGTTAAGAGTAGACTTTGTGCAGCAAGCCTTCATGGTAAAATAGCTGCTAGGAAACCACTGCTAAGGACAGGCAACAAGCAGAAGAGACTTGTTAGGGCTAAAGAACACAAGGAATGGACATTAGACCAGTGGAAATCTGTGCTTTGGTCTGATGAGTCCAAATTTGAGATCTTTGGTTCCAACTACCGTGTCTTTGTGCGACGCAGAAAAGGTGAACGGATGGACTCTACATGCCTGGTTCCCACCGTGAAGCATGGAGGAGGAGGAGGTGTGATGGTGTGGGGGGGCATTGCTGGTGACACTGTTGGGAATTTATTCAAAATTAAAGGCATACTGAACCAGCATGGCTACCACAGCATCTTGCAGCGGCATGCTATTCCACCCGGTTTGCGTTTAGTTGGACCATCATTTATTTTTCAACAGGACAATGACCCCAAACACACCTCCAGGCTGTGTAAGGGCTATTTGACCAAGAGGGAGAGTGATGGGGTGCTACGCCAGATGACCTGGCCTCCAGTCACCAGACCTGAACCCAATGGAGATGGTTTGGGGTGAGCTGGACCGCAGAGTGAAGGCAAAAGGGCCAACAAGTGCTAAGCATCTCTAGGAACTCCTTCAAGATTGTTGGAAGACCATTTCCGGTGACTACCTCTTGAAGCTCATCAAGAGAATGCCAAGAGTGTGCAAAGCAGTCATCAAAGCAAAAGGTGGCTACTTTGAAGAACCAAGAATATAAGACATATTTTCGGTTGTTTCACACTTTTTTTGTTAAGTATATAATTCCACATGTGGTAATTCATAGTTTTTATGCCTTCAGTGTGAATGTACAATTCTCATAGTCATGAAAATACAGAAAAATCTTTAAATGAGAAGGTGTGTCCAAACTTTTGGTCTGTACTGTATGTATATATTTTATTATTTGGCAAAATAATGTATGTGTGTGTGTAAATAAATAAATATATATATTTTATACAAAAACATTTGTTCTAATTTTGGGAGACAAAGCAAAATTAATGGGGACTTCAATCTGAGATCCTGGTCTGGTGGTAATAAGTGTAAGTCTCCTTTAAAGGGATGTTTGTTCAGAAGAATATGTATTATGGAGGTTTTCTGTGGAGTCTGACCAGACAATCTCTCCTTGGCTCCCCGTGTGCATCAGTAAGCGCCCATGACCCCGGTGTCGGCTCTCTAGTTGTCCTTTCTACACATTGATAGGTACTAACCGCTGCGTACCGGGTGCTCCCCACAACACCGTCCTTCCGGGTTCTGTGACTTCGTACGTTAGTCGTACATGTGCCCTTTTTTCCTCCTTTAGAGACAAACGCAGAACTTGCTGCTTATTTTAGTGTTTATACCGAGGCGGATGTGGAGATTTATCTCTATTTAAAGAAGAAGAAAAATGCGGTAACTCGTCTTTTAATAGATCAGGTTCTCTCCTCTTAGTGATCCCAGAGGATCCTGTCCAGGAGGGAGGCCGTGTCCTCATGGTGACATCATGAGCTCTCAAAATACAATCACTGGTAAATGGTCACCGTCCTTCCCCCAATCTCCATACAGTGAATTAGGAGAGAAGAAACCAATGGATAGAAATGTGGAGCTTCCTCCAGCTCCTCTGTGGTTACATCCCTGGAGACGGAACTTGGAGAAGTTGTGTTTTTAGTACGGCTGCTCCATCTGACTGACGAGGGTCTTCTCTGTCCCTCTCCTCAGGGTCCTCATCCTCTCTGCAGAGCATTAGGTTTTGGCCTTGCTGATTATCACTTCATACTTGAGGCTCACAATGTGCTGGGACCTCGGTACCGGTGGTGAGGACCACAACAATGTAATTTATTCCCTGATACATAAATATAGAATTACCGGTTCTGAGAGACAAGTCTCATATATAGACAGATACACGGCAGGTCATGTATTCAGTCTCTGTGTCTCCACAGATGGATCCAGGAGGAGAAATCCACCGGAGAGATGTCCCCGTCCTCTGTATCCCCAGGACTGTCCAGAGGAGAATCACAACATCCCGGAGGATCATCAGGTAGATGACACTGAAGTCCCCACAACATCTGACCATGACGTGATGGGATTTGAGCTCATGTTACATTGTTCTTTTTAGGATGAAGATCTGATTGATATTAAGGTTGAGGTTATACATGGAGCACAAGAGGCGACCGCAATATGGGCCGATCAGCAGGGTGAGGAGGGGAGACTGTCATGTCGGCTCTGTGGCCATCTACTACTACTCCCATCATCTCATGATCACATGATACAATCTACAGTGGCATGTAAAAGTTTGGGCACCCCTGGTCAAAATTACTGTTATTGTGACCAGTTAAGCAAGTTGAAGATGAAATGATCTCTAAAAGACCTAAAGTTAAAGATGATACATTTCCTTTGTATTACCCTTGGACATTTGTGTGCTCAGATAACTTTGACCAATGATTCAGACCTTACTTAGCCTGTTAGGGTAAGGGTTCGTTCACTATCATCGTTAGGAAAGGCCAGCTTTATAAAAACCCAGCCTACTCTAACAATGTGCCAAATAAACAGCAGCCATGGCTTCTTCTAAGCAGCTGTCTAGCACTCTGAAAATGGTGGAGGCCCACAAAGCAGGAGAACGCTATGAGCAAAGCGTTTTCAAGTTGCCCTTTCCTCAGTTCAAAATGTAATAAAAAAATGTCAGTTAATAGAAACAGTGGAGGTCAAGATAAGGTCTGGAAGACCAAGCAAATTTTCAGTAAGATTGCTAGAGAGGCAAATCAGAACCCCCGCCTGACTGCAAAAGACCTTCAGAAACATTTAGCAGACTCTGGAGTTGTGGTACATTGTTGTACTCTTCAGAGACACCTGCACAAATATGGCCTTCATGGAAGAGTCATCAGAAGAAAACGTCTCCTGCGACCTCACCATGAAATTCAGCGTCAGAAGTATGCAAAAGTACATCTAAGAAGGTCTGATGCATTTTGGAAGCAAGTCTTGTGGACCGATGAGGTTAAAATAGAGCAATGATCAAAGTTGTGTGGAGTAAAAAGGGCACAGAATTTTAGGAAAAGAACATCTCGCCAACCATCAAGCATGGTGGTGGATCAATCATGCTTTGGGGTTGTGTTGCAGCCAATGGCACAGGGAACGGGTAGAGGGAAGAATGGATTCCATTAAATTTCAGCAAATTCTTGATGCAAACATAACACCATCTGCAAAAAAGCTGGAGGTGAAAAGAGGATGGCAAATGATGATGATACTAAACACACGTCAAAAGGCGCAAGCTGAAGGTTTTACAATGGCCCTCATAGTCCCCTGATTTGAATATCATTGAAAATCTGTGGCTAGACCTCAAAATAGCAGACGATGCAAGACGACAAAAGAATCTCACGGAACTGGAAGAATTCTCCAAAGAAGAAAGGATGAAAATCCCTCAAACAAGAACTGAAAGACTATTGTCTGGCTACAAAAAGCATTTACAAGCTGTGATACTTTCAGAAGGGGGCACTACTAGCTACTAACCTTGCCGGGTGCCAAAACTTTTGCATTTGCCCATTTTCCCTTATTGAATTTTTTTTTAAATGTAAAAGATGAAAATATATATAGTTTATTATTTATTGTTTTGCCTAAAATACAAAGGAAATGTCATCTGTAACTTTAGGCCGTTTAGAGATTATTTCATCTTCAACTTAACTGTTCACAATAACAGTAATTTTGACCATTGGTGCCCAAACTTTTACATGTCACTGTATTCTGTCACTATGTGTTTCCTACAGATGGACTCATGGAAAGAAATCCACCAGAGAGATGTCCCCGTCCTCTGTATCCCCAGGACTGTCCAGAGGAGAATCACAACATCCCGGAGAGTCATCAGGTAGACGGTGCTGAGCCCTGTACCGGATCTGTATATGGGGGGACATTTCTGATCGAGGTCATAGATGTCACAGATTTTGGTGGTTTCTTGTATTGTCCTGATTGTTACATCTGATATATCAGGAGGAAGATCCAACTAAGAAAAAAGTGAAGGAAGAGACAGAAGAAGAAGTGATGACGAGGAGGGATCAGCCGTGTGTGAGTGACGTGAAGGAGGAGATTCCTGTAGATGTTTCCACAGGTGTGTAATAATGACCGGCGTATGATGGTGATGGTGATGACCGGCGTGTGATGATGATGATGATGATTGGCATGTGACTATGATTAGCGGCGTGTGATGATGATGACTGGCATATGACGATGATGATTGGCTTGTGACTATGATTAGTGACGTGTGATGATGACTGGCGTATGACGATGATGATTGGCATGTGACTATGATTAGCGGCGTGTGATGATGATGACTGGCGTATGACGATGGTGATTGGCATGTGACTATGATTAGCGGCGTGTGATGATGATGACTGGCGTATGACGATGGTGATTGGCATGTGACTATGATTAGTGACGTGTGATGATGATGATTGGCTTGTGACTATGATTAGTGACGTGTGATGATGACTGGCGTATGACGATGATGATTGGCATGTGACTATGATTAGCGGCGTGTGATGATGATGACTGGCGTATCATGATGATGACTGGCATGTGACTATGATTAGTGGCGTGTGATGATGATGACTGGCGTATGACGATGATGATTGGCATGTGACTATGATTAGTGGCGTGTGATGATGATGACTGGCGTATGACGATGATGATTGGCATGTGACTATGATTAGCGGCGTGTGATGATGATGACTGGCGTATGATGATGATGATTGGCATGTGACTATGATTAGCGGCGTGTGATGATGATGATTGGCATGTGACTATGATTAGCGGCGTATGACGATGATGATTGGCATGTGACTATGATTAGTGACGTGTGATGATGATTGGCATGTGACTATGATTAGCGGCGCCTGACGATGACCGGTGTGTGATATTGTATGAAGTCTCCGGTGCAGTGAAGCTTTATCCGCCGTCCACATCACAGCAGAAGCGTCCGGTGATGGCGCGGCTGCTCCTGTACAGAGTCCGGTTGCGCACCGATGAATAACTGGGCCGCATTCACACCTCTTCTTAATGATTTAATAAGCACATTTTTAATTTTTCTAATTGTGTTTTTTAATATTACTTCCATCTTTTATTTTCGTATTATTCTTACACAAGTCTCATGCTGCCATATAAATGACTGAGCTTGCGATTCGGACAGAACCCCGGGGGAAGATTCCGTATAATGAGGCGCTGTGGACGCCGTCTGGCCTATGATCCAGTGATGTCCATCTTTTTCAGCGTGCATAAAAGCGCAGTCGACCAGAGGCTAGACGGAGTCCAGTGTAACTCTGCTGCCTCATTATTCTGAATGGATCCCTCGGGGGTGTCATCTGAATCATGTATTTTGTAGATTTAGATGGAAACCCCGATGTACAGTGGGTACGGAAAGTATTCAGACCTCTTTAAATTTTTCACTCTTTGTTTTATTTCAGCTATTCGGTAAGTTCTAAAAAGTTCATTTTTTTCTCATTATAGTTCACTCTGCACCCCATCTTGACTGAAAAAAACAGAAATGTAGACATTTTGCAAATTTATTAAAAAAGAAAAACTGAAATATCACATGGTCATAAGTATTCAGACCCTTTGCTCAGTATTGAGTAGAAGCCCCTTTTGAGCTAGTACAGCCATGAGTCTTCTTGGGAATGATGCAACAAGGTTTTCACCCCTGGATTTGGGGATCCTCTGCCATTCTTCCTTGCAGATCCTCTCCAGTTCCATCAGGTTGGATGGTGAACGTTGGTGGACAGCCATTTTCAGGTCTCTCCAGAGATGCTCAATTGGGTTTAGGTCAGGGCTCTGGCTGGGCCAGTCAAGAATGGTCACAGAGTTGTTCTGAAGCCACTCCTTTGTTATTTTAGCTGTGTGCTTAGGGTCATTGTCTTGTTGGAAGGTGAACCTTCAGCCAAGTCTGAGGTCCAGAGCACTCTGGAAGAGGTTTTCATCCAGGATATCTCTGTACTTGGCTGCATTCATGTTTCCTTCAATTGCAACCAGTCATCCTGTCCCTACAGCTGAAAAATACCCCCATAGCATGATGCTACCACCACCATGTTTCACTGTAGGGATTGTATTGGGCATGTCAGGAGCAGTGCCAGGTTTTCTCCACACATACCGCTTAGAATTATCACCAAAAACTTCTATCTTCGTCTCATCAGACCAGAGAATCTTATTTCTCATAGTCTGTGAGTCCTTCATGTGTTTTTGAGCAAACTCTATGCGGGCTTTCGTATGTCTTGCACTGAGTAGATCCTTCCATCTGGCCACTCTGCCATAAAGGCCCGACTGGTGGAAGGCTGCAGTGATCGTTGACTTTTGTGAGCTTTCTCCCATCTGCCTACTGAATCGCTGGAGCTCAGCCACAGTGATCTTGGGGTTTTTCTTTACCTCTCCTACCAAGGCTCTTCTCCCACGATTGCTCAGTTTGGCTGGACGGCTAGGTCTAGGTAGACTTCTGGTGGTCACAAACTTCTTCCATTTAAGGATTGTGATGGCCACTGTGCTCTTAGGAACCTTGAGTAATGCAGAAATTCTTTTGTAACCTTGGCCAGATCTGTGCCTTGCCACAATTCTGTCTCTGAGCTCCTTAGGAAGTTCCTTTGAGCTCATGATTCTCATTTGGTCTGACATGCACTGTGAGCGGTGAGGTCTTATATAGACAGGTGTGCGCCTTTTCAAATCAAGTCCTATGAGTTTCATTAAACACAGCTGGACTCCAATGAAGGAGTAGAACCATCTCAAGGAGGATCACAAGGAAATGGACAGCATGTGAATTAAATATGAGTGTCTGAGCAAAGGGTCTGAATACTTATGACCATGTGATATTTCAGTTTTTCTTTTTTAAAAAATTTGCAAAATTGTCTGCATTTCAGTCAAGATGGGGTGCAGAGTGTACTTTAATGAGAAAAATAAATGAACTTTTTAGAATTTACCAAATGGCTGCAATGAAACAAAGAGTGAAAAATGTAAAGGGGTCTGAATACTTCCCGTACCCACTGTAAGTGTTCAGCGTACAGCACAGGATAAATATGATCCAAAATGTTCTGTACCCCAAAATGCCACCATTAAGAGCTTCTACTCAACCCACAAAAAACAAGTCCCCACTCAGGTTCATCATCTGTAAACAGTAATATAGGGGGTGTCCATATTACTGGAAGCACAAAGGCTCTGGAAAAGTGACTTGGCTCCCACTTAAAGAAATCCAGTGACATCTGCGCTCCCAAATCCAAATGCCCCCTCCTCCTGGGCCCCACAGTGTGCAGTTAGCATCCACATGTTTGGCATTACTGTAGCGGGGAGAGCCAATTTATTTCTCCAGAAAGCACTAGCTGGGAATCATGTACTGGGCGCTACAACGTAGGGGCACTACAATGTACCGGACACTACAATGTACTGGCCACTATAAGGGAATATTTGCATTTTCACTTCACAACATCCATTACTGCTCGTTTCTGGAAAGCACCCATGGAGTCAAATTCATCACTACACCTGTAGATACATTTCCATAGGGTGTAATTTCCAAACTGGTGTCACTTGAGGGGGGATTCTGCTCTTCTGCCACTTAGGGGCTCTGTATATGGAGTCTGCAAACTGTTCTACTAAAGTTTGTTCTCCAAGAGTCAAATAGCGCTCCTTCCCTCCCGAGTCTCGCCATGTGGCTAAGCAGTACAGTACAGACACATATGGGGTATTGCCCCGTTCAGCAGAAATTGTGTAAAATTATGTGGTCATTTTTACCCATTTTACCTTGTGAAAATGTAAAATCTGGGGCTAAAATAACATTATAGTGGAAAAATGTAATTTTTTTTTTCTTCCCCTTTCAATTGTATAACATTTTGTGAATCACAATTACCTTGTATTCATTGGGAAAGTGCGCGGTGGATGCTGGGTGTGACGCGTGGGGAAACCCCACCCACAGCCCGGCGTCCACCGCGGGGATCGCATCACCGAGTCACGCCTCACTTGACGTGACATCAGGGGAAGCAAGAGCCGGCTGCAGCCGGGGGTCGCGTGATGCCGGTGAGTGGCCAGCGATAGCGCCGCTCACAGGCAATAAAGACAAAGCTAGGTAATTAGAAAAAATCTTCTCTCAACGGGTTAATTACATTGGGGGCATTTAGTAGTGGACATCTTTTTTAACTGCGTGGACACTTTTCTATACTAACGCCGAGATATGAAGCTTGAGAGAGTGAAATGGCACCGGAGGTACATTAAGGGAACCTGTCATCAGTAATTACCACTTAAAGAACTATTTGCTGTCTAATCTCTGCCGCCCCTGACTTGTGCCAATGTCACCAGTTTATAAGTGTCATTCACTTTACCCGTCATTGTGTTAATGTTATGGCATGTAGTTGTCCTCCTTATCACCGGTACTTTCACTGACGAGGGTCTTCATTGTGAGATCCAGAAAATACATTCAGAAATCTCTTTTGTGTTGAAGAAAAAACTCACATCTAATCTATCTTTCCTCCTTACAGGAAATCCTTGTGAGAATAACGGTTCATCACTAAATTGTAAAAAAGAAGATATCAGGAAGCACTCTAATAGAGAAAACCTCATCACCCTTCCTGCACCTCCTGGACTTCACAGCACTTCACTTTCTTATAATCCTCCTAATCATGAGGAATCATCTCCTGAGCAATCTCGCATTATTACCAAAAGTCCAGGGGACAAAGTGGATTCAAGATTTCAGTGTGACAAGCAATTTACAAAAAGCTCAGATTTCTTAACACACAGAAAACACAAAGGTAAAAAGCCATACTCCTGTTCAGAATGTGGGAAATGCTTTACATATAAATCACAATTTGTTATACATGAGAGAATTCACACAGGAGAGAAGCCATTTTCTTGTTCGGAATGTGGGAAATGTTTTGGAAGTAAATCAGAGCTTGTTACACATCAGAGAATTCATACAGGAGAGAAGCCGTATTCATGTTCAGAATGTGGAAAGTCCTTCACAAGTAAAGGGACTCTTATTATACATCAGAGAATTCACACAGGAGAGAAGCCATTTTCTTGTTCGGAATGTGGGAAATGTTGTAGAAGTAAATCAGAGCTGGTTAAACATCAAAGAATTCACACAGGAGAAAAACCTTTTTCATGTTCGGAATGTGGGAAGTCCTTCAAACATAAAGGGAATCTTATTATACATCAGAGAATTCATACAGGAGAGAAGCCATTTTCATGTTCGGAATGTGGGAAATGTTGTAAAAATAAATCAGACCTTGTTAAACATCAAAGAATTCACACAGGGGAAAAGCCGCATTCATGTTTACAATGTGGAAGGTGCTTTACAAAGAAATCACAACTTGTTAAACATCAGAGAATTCACACAGGAGAAAAGCCGTATTCATGTTCAGAATGTGGAAAGTCCTTCACAGGTAAAGGGGATCTTATTATACATCAGAGAATTCACACAGGAGAGAAGCCATATTTATGTTCAGAATGTGGGAAATGTTGTAGACGTAAATCAGACCTTGTTAAACATCAAAGAATTCACACAGGGGAAAAACCTTTTTCATGTTTACAATGTGGAAGGTGCTTTCCAGATAAATCACAGCTTGTTCTACATCAGAGAACTCACACAGGAGAAAAGCCATATTCATGTTCAGAATGTGGGAAATGCTTTACATTTAAAGGGAGTCTTATTACACATCAGAAAATTCACACAGGAGAGAAGCCATTTTCCTGTTCAGAATGTGGGAAATGCTTTACATTTAAAGGGAATCTTATTACACATCAGAAAATTCACACAGGAGAGAAGCCATATTCATGTTCAGAATGTGGGAAATCCTTTACAGATAAAAGGAGTCTTATTCTACATCAGCGACTTCACACAGGAGAGAAGCCATATTCATGTTCAGAATGTGGGAAATGCTTTGCAAATAAATGGAATCTTATTAGACATCAGAGAAATCACACAGGAGAAAAAACATTTTCATGTTCACTATGTGAGAAGTCCTTCACAAATAAAGGGAATCTTTTTACACATCAAAGAAATCATACAGGAGAAAAAACATTTTCATGTTCGGAATGTGAGAAGTCCTTCACAAATAAAGGGAGTCTTATAACACATCAGAGAATTCACACAGGAGAGAAACCATTTTTGTGTTCAGAATGTGGGAAATGCTTTACAAATAAAGGGAATCTTATTAGACATCAGAGCATTCATACTGGAAAGAAGCCATATTCATGTTCAGAATGTGGGAAGTGTTTTAGTTATAAATCAGATCTTGTTAAACATCAGAGGATTCACACAGGAGAAAAGCCGTATTCATGTTCAGAATGTGAGAAATGTTTTACAAATAAAGGGAATCTTGTTATACATCAAAGAATTCACACAGGAGAAAAACTTTTTTCATGTTTAGCATGTGGAAGATGCTTCGCAAATAAATCAGAGCTTGTTACACATCAAAGAATTCACACAGGAGAGAAGCCGTATTCATGTTCAGAATGTGGGAAATCTTTTATACATAAATCACACCTTGTAAAACATGAGAGAAGTCATACGGGAAAGAAAGTGTAATTATGTTCACTGTGTTTTATAAAGTTTAATAAACATTGTTCAGCATAAATGAGTACACCCCCTTTGATGAGTAAGATTTTATTTAATAGCTCACTGAACACAAGATCAATTTCTACAATTTTGTCAACACTAAGTTTCATAGAACATTTTTTTGTAATCAAAACATGAAAGTAAGGGTAATAATATAACTCATTAGAAAATCTTCAGTTTTACTCAAATTAGTTGATGCAAAAATGAGTACACCCCACATCAAAAGCTACTACATCTATTATTTTGTATGGCCTCGATAATTTTAAAGGACGGCACCAAGTTTTCTAGGCCTGGAATGAACAAGTTAGTGACAATACTATATCTATCTTTTATCTCTCTTTCGATAACGAGCTCTTAGAGCCTGGATGCCGGATGGAGCGATGACAACTTGTCTCTTCAGAATTCCCCATAGGTGTTTGGTTGGGTTCAGATCAGGAGACACTTGGCCACTGAATCACTGTCACCCTGTTCTTCAGAAATGTAACAGTGGCCTACCAAGGGAACAGAGTGATGGCAGCATCTTTTCTGTCACTATAGAGCAGAACATCTGTGAATTCAAGATACCATCAATGACCTGTAGCCCCTCATGCAGCCGCACATAAGGACACGGCCACCACCAGGTCTCACTGTAGACACCATGCATTCTCATTGTATTCCTCACCTCTTCAATGTTATACAGTTTTGAAGCCATCAGTTCCAAAAAAACCCATTTATCTTGGTCTGATCACTCCAGAGTATAAAGTCCCAGGAGTCTTCATATGTTTCCGCATGTGTCCTGGCAGATTGTAGGGCGGCTTTTTTGTGTATGGGATTTAGGAGAGGCTTTCTATGTGGACAACACCCATGTCTGCCATTCCTCTATAGAAAACATTGTCTGCTTTCAGCTCATCTCTCAATGCTTGGATGAGAAATCACAGTTGGGAAAGAATGGACGGGACAAAGAAAGTTACTGATAATCCAGCACTTGTTTTCCAGTGTGAATAAAACCAAAAACTTTTATTGAAAAATCCAAATTAAAATCATAGAAACATTAAAAAACAGATAGGAGCAAAACATCTCTGCGTTTCTACCTGGTATTTGTGTTCAGTTCTTCTTCATGGCATAATAAATCACCAGTAACCGGCTTCTTATACACATCATAGGGTCTAATGCACAGCGGAGACCCCCAGCCCCAAATGGACATGTGCAAGTATGTCTACATTACCCCTATGGACGATCATATGTCCACAACAAAAAGCATCCGTGCAATAGAAGAATGAAGTGTCTGCATCTATAATGTGTATATTATGTATAATTACTATAAAAGAGGAAAAAACACAATTCAGTAAATGGATACAAGGTCTGAAGGAAGATTCATATCACTGGGGAATCTGGAGTCCAATTCCAGAATCCACAAGGCTTCTCGGGGGTGTACTTTTTATACCAATCTCCCCCCTTAGCTGGTCTGGTGACATATTCAATACCCACAACTGTAAAGTGATTAATCCCTATTGTGTTGTATGAGATGTTGTGATGCTGCAGATGTATTACGTGTTGTGGGGCCAAGAACGTCCCTAACGTGTCCCCCAATGCGGTGACGTAAGGGTCTGACCGTGCCCCCCACATATTGCAGCAGACAAGCTTCACATTGTATGGTGTCAATGACGTGTGGAGCTACAACTAATGAGATGTCGGATATTATAGGGTTTATTATGGTTAGTAGATGCAGACATTTTTGCTTTGTGCACAGACTTGCACAAACCACATTTATTTCTCCCACATTCAATGAAACCTTTGGTGTTTGTCCTCCACGTGTCAGTTGTCTTTCTTGTTGCTGGATCCTTGTCGGTGTATAACATAGGTAAATGTTTTCTGGTAATATTCACTATATTATAGGAATCTTCCTTCTTTGTGAGTTTTCGGTAATGTATGAAATATTGGACATTGTGGGTGATTTTCCTTTAATCATAAAAATGAAAAAGTGTTTTTTTTTTCACTTTTTCATTTTTACGAATCAATTTGTGAAGCACCTGGGGGTTCCAAGTGCTCACTATGCATCTAGAAAGGTGCCTTGGGGGGTCTAGTTTCCAAAATAGGGTCACTTGTGGGGGAGCTCCAAAGTTTGGGCACAGAGGGGCTCTCCAAACGCAACGTGGTGTCCGCTAACAATTTGAGCTGATTTTCCATTCAATTTGTTAGCGGATATCATGTTGCATTTGGAGAGTCCCTGTGTGCCCAAACATTGGAGCTCCCCCACAAGTGACCCCATTTTGGAAACTAGACCCCCCCAAGGCACCTATCTAGATTCATAGTGAGCACTTGGAACCCCAGGTGCTTCACAAATTGATTCATAAAAATGAAAAAGTGTTTTTTTTTTCACTTTTTCATTTTTACGAATCAATTTGTGAAGCACCTGGGGGTTCCAAGTGCTCACTATGCATCTAGAAAGGTGCGTTGGGGGGTCTAGTTTCCAAAATGGGGTCACTTGTGGGGGAGCTCCAAAGTTTGGGCACAGAGGGGCTCTCCAAATGCAATGTGGTGTCCGCTAACAATTTGAGACGATTTTCCATTCAATTTGTTAGCGGATATCATGTTGCATTTGGAGAGTCCCTGTGTGCCCAAACATTGGAGCTCCCCCACAAGTGACCCCATTTTGGAAACTAGACCCCCCAAGGCACCTATCTAGATGCATAGTGAGCACTTGGAACCCCAGGTGCTTCACAAATTGATTCATAAAAATGAAAAAGTGTTTTTTTTTTCAATTTTTCATTTTTACGAATCAATTTGTGAAGCACCTGGGGGTTCCAAGTGCTCACTATGCATCTAGAAAGGTGCCTTGGGGGGTCTAGTTTCCAAAATGGGGTCACTTGTGGGGGAGCTTCAAAGTTTGGGCACAGAGGGGCTCTCCAAACGCAACGTGGTGTCCGCTAACAATTTGAGCTGATTTTCCATTCAATTTGTTAGCGGATATCATGTTGCATTTGGAGAGTCCCTGTGTGCCCAAACATTGGAGCTCCCCCACAAGTGACCCCATTTTGGAAACTAGACCCCCCCAAGGCACCTATCTAGATTCATAGTGAGCACTTGGAACCCCAGGTGCTTCACAAATTGATTGATAAAAATGAAAAAGTGTTTTTTTTTTCACTTTTTCATTTTTACGAATCAATTTGTGAAGCACCTTGGGGTTCCAAGTGCTCACTATGCATCTAGAAAGGTGCCTTGGGGGGTCTAGTTTCCAAAATGGGGTCACTTGTGGGGGAGCTCCAAAGTTTGGGCACAGAGGGGCTCTCCAAACGCAATGTGGTGTCCGCTAACAATTTGAGACGATTTTCCATTCAATTTGTTAGCGGATATCATGTTGCATTTGGAGAGTCCCTGTGTGCCCAAACATTGGAGCTCCCCCACAAGTGACCCCATTTTGGAAACTAGACCCCCCAAGGCACCTATCTAGATGCATAGTGAGCACTTGGAACCCCAGGTGCTTCACAAATTGATTCATGAATATGAAAAAGTGTTTTTTTTTTCACTTTTTCATTTTTACGACTCAATTTGTGAAGCACCTTGGGGTTCCAAGTGCTCACTATGCATCTAGAAAGGTGCCTTGGGGGGTCTAGTTTCCAAAATGGGGTCACTTGTGGGGGAGCTCCAAAGTTTGGGCACAGAGGGGCTCTCCAAACGCAATGTGGTGTCCGCTAACAATTTGAGACGATTTTCCATTCAATTTGTTAGCGGATATCATGTTGCATTTGGAGAGTCCCTGTGTGCCCAAACATTGGAGCTCCCCCACAAGTGACCCCATTTTGGAAACTAGACCCCCCAAGGCATCTATCTAGATGCATAGTGAGCACTTGGAACCCTAGGTGCTTCACAAATTGATTCATAAAAATGAAAAAGTGTTTTTTTTTTCAATTTTTCATTTTTACGACTCAATTTGTGAAGCACCTGGGGGTTCCAAGTGCTCACTATGCATCTAGAAAGGTGCCTTGGGGGGTCTAGTTTCCAAAATGGGGTCACTTGTGGGGGAGCTCCAAAGTTTGGGCACACAGGGACTCTCCAAACACAACATGGCGTCCGCTAATTATTCAAGCAAATTTTACAATCAAAAAGTCAAATGGCGCTCCTTCCCTTCCGAGCCCTGCCGTGCGCCCAAACAGTGTTTTTTCCCCAAATATTGGGTATCTGCGTGCCCAGGGGAAATTGCACAACAAATTTTGGGGTCCATTTTTTCTTGTTACCCCTGTGAAAATAAAAAAAATTGGGTCTAAAGTAACATTTTTGTGAAAAAAGTTAAATGTTCATTTTTTTCTTCCACATTCAAAAAATTCCTGTGAAGCACCTGAAGGGTTAATAAAGTTCTTGAATGTGGTTTTGAGCACCTTGAGGGGTGCAGTTTTTAGAATGGTGTCACTTTTGGGTATTTTCTGTCATAAAGACCTCTCAAAGTGACTTCAAATGTGATGTGGTCCCTAAAAAAATGGTTTTGTAAATTTTGTTGGAAAAAGGAGAAATCGCTGGTCAACTTTTAACCCTTATAGCTCCCTAACAAAAAAAAAATTTGGTTCCAAAATTGTGCTGATGTAAAGTAGACATGTGGGAAATGTTATTTATTAACTCTTTTGTGTGACATATCGCTCTGATTTCAGGGCTTAAAAATTCAAATTTTGAAAATTGCAAAATTTTCTAAATTTTCGCCAAATTTCCGTTTTTTTCACAAATAAACGCAAGTGATATCGAAGAAATTTTTCCACAATCATGAAGTACAATATGTCACGAAAAAAACAATCTCAGAATCAGGGGGATCCGTTGAAGCGTTCCAGAGTAATTACCTCATAAAGTGACAGTGGTCAGAATTGTAAAAATTGGCCTGGTCATTAACGTGCAAACCACCCGCGGGGCTTAAGGGGTTAAAAGCTGGTGGGCGGTAAAAAGCTGGCGGGCGGTAAAAAGCCGCCGGCTTTTAAACAATCACACAGCCCCATACTGCTTCCCCGCAGCCTCCCACCCCGATCCTCCGCTCCCCTCGCCACCTCCCATCCCGATCGTAAGTTAGGACCGGGCGGGGAGTGCAGCACCAAGGAGCGAAGGACCCGGGCGGGGAAGCCGGCAGTGAAAAGACTTCACCGCCGGCTTTCCCGTTCTGTGCTGCGCTTTCCCGCCAGTTATTTCAACTGAACATCTGAGGTATCAGGTGATGCCGATCAGCTGTTCATTGAAGTAGCCGCGGTGTCCTCAGAGGGTTCATGTGAGTTCATGCTTGACTGCATTGCATGAACTCACATGAACTTTCCCACGGCCGCACAGGGCAGCCTCACCTCCCAGACCATCAGCCCGTCATGATTGGTGTGTGTGGGTGTCTGTGCGATGTGTGCGGGTGTGCGCGCTGTCTGTGCGATGTCTGCGAGTGTGTGCGGGTGTGCGCGGTGTCTGTGCGAGTGTGTGCGGTGTGTGCGCGGTGTCTGTGCGATGTCTGCGGGTGAACTCGGTGTCTGCGAGTGTGTGCGGGTGTGCGCGGTGTCTGTGCGATGTCTGTGAGTGTGTGCGGGTGTGCGCGGTGTCTGTGCGATGTCTGCGAGTGTGTGCGGGTGTGCGCGGTGTCTGTGCGATGTCTGCGGGTGTGCGCGTGCAGGCAGACATAGGCCGATGTGACACTACTACTCCCATCGGCCTATGTCTGTCCCCCGTCCACTCCTGCCAGCAGGATCAGCTCGATGGGAGCAGTAGTTCCCATCAGCCTGATCCTGCTATTTAAATTGCCCTACTGTGTCCCCAATAAATTTTAAATACATGTCATTGGTGGCCAGTGGTTGCCTACAATAAATTAGTTCATACATTACCTGTCCCTGCCGATCGCCACCTAAAATAAAGTAAAAAATAAAAAACTACACCTATGCTCACCTAGACACCTAATTCCCCGAAGCCATCGATCTCCTGTAATAAAATATAAAATAATAAACCACAACCTTATCCTTACCCCTCCATAGTAGTCCACGAGTGTCCCACGATGATCTCCAGTTTAGAGCAGCCACATAGAATATAACCGCTCTGAACCGCTGCCGCCGCTACAATGATGGGGCCGTAGAGCAGCCCCGTCATTGCATAAGCGGGTTCGCCGGAGTTCAGGCAGCGCTGCTCCGGTTAGCTCCTTTACGGCCCTGCTGTATCGTGAGAAATTCCCACGGTACAGCAGTGCCGTAAAGGAGGTCTCCGGAGCAGCGCTGACTGAATGCACTCCGGTGACCTCAGTTAGGGGCTCCCGCTGCCGGGAGTGGACGTGTTCTCGGCAGCGTGAGCTTACAGCAGCCATGCACAGCTGTCACCATCTCCAGATGTGACATCTGTGCATGGGAGATCAGCGCAGGAACGTGGACAGGTAACTTTTTTTTTTTTAGTAAACTAAGAATTAAATAAAATTGTGTGTTTTATTTCAAATAAATTATTTTTTTCTGGGTGTAGTGTTTTTTATTTTTAACACTTTGTAGGTTAGTAATGGGGGTGTCTTATAGACGCCCATCATTACTAACCTGGGCTTCATGGCAGCTGGCGCTGACATGAACCCCACCACTATTACCCCCTGCCACCGCACCAGGGCAGTGGGAAGAGCGAGGCTAAGTGCCAGAATTGGCGCATCCTATGGATGTGCCATTTCTGGGGCGGCTGACGGCTGGTGTTTCTAGCCTGGGAGGGGGCCAATATTCATGGCACCCTTCCTGGGCTATTAATATCAGCCCCCAGCTGTCTGCCTAGCCTTTGCTAGCTATTAAAATAGGGGGGACCCCACATCATTTTTTTGGGGGGTCTCCCATTTTAATAGCTAGTAAAGGCTAGGTATTCAGCTGGGGGCTGATATTAGTAGCCTGGGAAGCTCCGTGGGTATTACCCCCTTCCCAGGCTTCAAACATCTGCCCCAGCCGTCTGCTTAACCTCCGCTAGAGACTAAAATTATGGGGGATCCCACGCCAATTTTATTTTTAATAAATCCTTTATTTTAACAGTAAATGACACTTGAGGGATTAATAAAGATGCAGTCCCTAAATTGTTATTTATTTTTTAATTATTTTCTCCCAAAAATTTTGACGTGGGCTTTGCCATATTTTTGTATGCCAGCCAGGTACAGCAGGCAGGAACGGGCTGCCCCCAACTGCCAGCTGCCTATTTGTACCTGGCCGGACACAACAATATAGGGAAGCCCTTTTTTTCTAAATTATTTCATGAAATAATTTAAAAAAAATTGACGTGGGGCTTCGCCCTGTTTTTGTGTCCAGCCAGGTACAACTAGGCAGCTGGGGGCTGGAATCCGCAGCGCTGGGAGGCCCAAGCTTTCTGGGCCACCCCCGCTGCAAATTGCAGTCCGCAGCCACCCCAGAAAATGGCGCGTTCATAGAAGCGCCATCTTCTGGCGCTGTACCCAACTCATCCAGGGCCCTGATGCGGTGGCTCACTGGGTAATAAAGGGGTTAGGGCAAGCTTGGTATTATCAGCTGGCCCTAAGCCTGAAATTCATGGGGTCACACCAATATTAGACATGACCACCATGATTTTCTAGTAAAGTATTTAAAAAAAACACAACACCCAGAAAAAAGTCCTTTAATTGAAATAAACACACAATTCTTTATTGTTCTAAATTAAACCATACTTACAGTCACGCCCATTCCAGCTGAAGCCAACGATCTCCTGCAATAAAAGAAAAATAATAAAGCAACCTCATCCTTACCTCTCCATGGTTCCCACGACAGCTTCAGCTCTGCTACATCGAGATGACAGGCTGGACCGCAGCAGAAAGCTGCCATCCAGCCTGTCATCCCGCAGACACTGAGAAGCGCAGTGACGGCATCCAGATGAGCCGAGTTCATGTCCAATGAACTCGGCTCACCTCATGCATTTCTGAGGTGGCTGACGGCTGGTGTTTCTAGCCTGGGAGGGGGCCAATATTCATGGCACCCTTCCTGGGCTATTAATATCAGCACCCAGCTGTCTGCCTAGACTTTGCTAGCTATTAAATTAGGGGGGACCCCACGTCATTTTTTGGGGGAGGGTCCCCCATTTTAATAGCTAGTAAAGGCTAGGTATTCAGCTGGGGGCTGATATTAGTAGCCTGGGAAGCTCTGTGGGTATTACCTCCTTCCCAGGCTTCAAACATCTGCCCCAGCAGTCTGCTTAACCTCCGCTAGAGCCTAAAATTACGGGGAACCCCTCGCCAATTTTTTTTTAAATAAATCCTTTATTTTAACACTAAATGACAAGTACAGTAATCAACACTGTCACTGTACTTCTTATATATGTGACTGACATGTTTCTATCTATCTAATCTATGTATGATTCTCTATTCCTTCTATTCTAAATTGTCGGGTACCGCTGCTGAATTGCATTTCCGGTGACGACCTCTTGAAGCTGATCAAGAGAATGCCAAGAGTGTGCAAAGCAGTCATCAAAGCAAAAGGTGGCTACTTTGAAGAACCTAGAATATAAGACATATTTTCAGTTGTTTCACACTTTTTTGTTAAGTATATAATTCCACATGTGGTAATTCATAGTTTTGATGCCTTCAGTGTGAATGTACAATTTTCAAAGTCATGAAAATACAGGAAAATCTTTAAATGAGAAGGTGTGTCCAAACTTTTGGTCTGTACTGTACCGGTTCTCTGCACCATCATTCCTTCTACTCATTCTCTATATGTCAACCAGGGCTGCTTCTGTCATGAGGTGAGATGAGCATCTTGCCCCAGGCGCTTGTTGGAGCTGTCTGAAAGGGGTGGCAGAATGCGGCTGCTGCCCCCTCAGAGACACTAGACACAGGCCTGTAGGCGGCTGCTGCCCCCTCAGAGACACTAGACACAGGCCTGTTGGTGGCTGCTGTCCCCTCAGAGACACTAGACACAGGCCTGTTGGTGGCTGCTGTCCCCTCAGAGACACTAGACACAGGCCTGTAGGCAGCTGCTGCCCCCTCAGAGACACTAGCCACAGGCCTGTAGGCGGCTGCTGCCCCCTCAGAGACACTAGACACAGGCCTGTAGGTGGCTGCTGCCCCCTCAGAGACACTAGACACAGGCCTGTAGGCGGCTGCTGCCCCCTCAGAGACACTAGACACAGGCCTGTAGGCGGCTGCTGCCCCCTCAGAGACACTAGACACAGGCCTGTAGGCGGCTGCTGCCCCCTCAGAGACACTAGACACAGGCCTGTAGGCGGCTGCTGCCCCCTCAGAGACACTAGACACAGGCCTGTAGGCGGCTGCTGCCCCCTCAGAGACACTAGACACAGGCCTGTAGGCGTCTGCTGCCCCCTCAGAGACACTAGACACAGGCCTGTAGGCGGCTGCTGCCCCCTCAGAGACACTAGACACAGGCCTGTAGGCGGCTGCTGCCCCCTCAGAGACACTAGACACAGGCCTGTAGGCGGCTGCTGCCCCCTCAGACACACTAGACACAGGCCTGTAGGCGGCTGCTGCCCCCTCAGAGACACTAGACACAGGCCTGTAGGCTGCTGCTGCCCCCTCAGATACACTAGACACAGGCCTGTAGGCGGCTGCTGCCCCCTCAGAGACACCAGACACAGGCCTGTAGGCGGCTGCTGCCCCCTCAGAGACACTAGACACAGGCCTGTAGGCGGCTGCTGCCCCCTCAGAGACAGTAGACACAGGCCTGTAGGCGGCTGCTGCCCCCTCAGAGACACTAGACACAGGCCTGTAGGCTGCTGCTGCCCCCTCAGATACACTAGACACAGGCCTGTAGGTGGCTGCTGCCCCCTCAGAGACACTAGACACAGGCCTGTAGGCGGCTGCTGCCCCCTCAGAGACACTAGGCACAGGCCTGTAGGAGGCTGCTGCCCCCTCAGAGACACTAGACACAGGCCTGTAGGCGGCTGCTGCCCCCTCAGAGACACTAGACACAGGCCTGTAGGCTGCTGCTGCCCCCTCAGATACACTAGACACAGGCCTGTAGGTGGCTGCTGCCCCCTCAGAGACACTAGACACAGGCCTGTAGGCGGCTGCTGCCCCCTCAGAGACACTAGACACAGGCCTGTAGGCGGCTGCTGCCCCCTCAGAGACACTAGGCACAGGCCTGTAGGAGGCTGCTGCCCCCTCAGAGACACTAGACACAGGCCTGTAGGCGGCTGCTGCCCCCTCAGAGACACTAGACACAGGCCTGTAGTCGGCTGCTGCCCCCTCAGAGACACTAGACACAGGCCTGTAGTCGGCTGCTGCCCCCTCAGAGACACTAGGCACAGGCCTGTAGGAGGCTGCTGCCCCCTCAGAGACACTAGACACAGGCCTGCAGTCGGCTGCTGCCCCCTCAGAGACACTAGACACAGGCCTGTAGGCGGCTGCTGCCCCCTCAGAGACACTAGACACAGGCCTGTAGGCAGCTGCTGCCCCCTTAGAGACACTAGACACAGGCCTGTAGGCGGCTGCTGCCCCCTCAGAGACACTAGACACAGGCCTGTAGGCTGCTGCTGCCCCCTCAGATACACTAGACACAGGCCTGTAGGCGGCTGCTGCCCCCTCAGAGACACCAGACACAGGCCTGTAGGCGGCTGCTGCCCCCTCAGAGACACTAGACACAGGCCTGTAGGCGGCTGCTGCCCCCTCAGAGACAGTAGACACAGGCCTGTAGGCGGCTGCTGCCCCCTCAGAGACACTAGACACAGGCCTGTAGGCTGCTGCTGCCCCCTCAGATACACTAGACACAGGCCTGTAGGTGGCTGCTGCCCCCTCAGAGACACTAGACACAGGCCTGTAGGCGGCTGCTGCCCCCTCAGAGACACTAGGCACAGGCCTGTAGGAGGCTGCTGCCCCCTCAGAGACACTAGACACAGGCCTGTAGGCGGCTGCTGCCCCCTCAGAGACACTAGACACAGGCCTGTAGGCTGCTGCTGCCCCCTCAGATACACTAGACACAGGCCTGTAGGTGGCTGCTGCCCCCTCAGAGACACTAGACACAGGCCTGTAGGCGGCTGCTGCCCCCTCAGAGACACTAGACACAGGCCTGTAGGCGGCTGCTGCCCCCT
This sequence comes from Phyllobates terribilis, assembly GCF_046119375.1. Classification (NCBI taxonomy): domain Eukaryota; kingdom Metazoa; phylum Chordata; class Amphibia; order Anura; family Dendrobatidae; genus Phyllobates; species Phyllobates terribilis. The sequence continues at coordinate 961,236 of NW_027363130.1, forward strand.
CAGAGACACTAGGCACAGGCCTGTAGGAGGCTGCTGCCCCCTCAGAGACACTAGACACAGGCCTGTAGGCGGCTGCTGCCCCCTCAGAGACACTAGACACAGGCCTGTAGGCGGCTGCTGCCCCCTCAGAGACACTAGACACAGGCCTGTAGTCGGCTGCTGCCCCCTCAGAGACACTAGGCACAGGCCTGTAGGAGGCTGCTGCCCCCTCAGAGACACTAGACACAGGCCTGTAGTCGGCTGCTGCCCCCTCAGAGACACTAGACACAGGCCTGTAGGCGGCTGCTGCCCCCTCAGAGACACTAGGCACAGGCCTGTAGGAGGCTGCTGCCCCCTCAGAGACACTAGACACAGGCCTGTAGGCGGCTGCTGCCCCCTCAGAGACACTAGACACAGGCCTGTAGGCGGCTGCTGCCCCCTCAGAGACACTAGACACAGGCCTGTAGTCGGCTGCTGCCCCCTCAGAGACACTAGGCACAGGCCTGTAGGCGGCTGCTGCCCCCTCAGAGACACTAGACACAGGCCTGTAGGTGGCTGCTGCCCCCTCAGAGACACTAGACACAGGCCTGTAGGCGGCTGCTGCCCCCTCAGAGACACTAGACACAGGCCTGTAGGCGGCTGCTGCCCCCTCATAGACTCTAGACACAGGCCTGTAGGCGGCTGCTGCCCCCTCAGAGACACTAGACACAGGCCTGTAGGCGGCTGCTGCCCCCTCAGAGACACTAGACACAGGCCTGTAGGCTGCTGCTGCCCCCTCAGAGACACTAGACACAGGCCTGTAGGTGGCTGCTGCCCCCTCAGAGACACTAGACACAGGCCTGTAGGCGGCTGCTGCCCCCTCAGAGACACTAGACACAGGCCTGTAGGCGGCTGCTGCCCCCTCAGAGACACTAGGCACAGGCCTGTAGGCAGCTGCTGCCCCCTCAGAGACACTAGGCACAGGCCTGTAGGCGGCTGCTGCCCCCTCAGAGACACTAGACACAGGCCTGTAGGCGGCTGCTGCCCCCTGAGAGACACTAGACACAGGCATGTAGGCGGCTGCTGCCCCCTCAGAGACACTAGACACAGGCCTGTAGGCGGCTGCTGCCCCCTCAGAGACACTAGACACAGGCATGTAGGCGGCTGCTGCCCCCTCAGAGACACTAGACACAGGCCTGTAGGCGGCTGCTGCCCCCTGAGAGACACTAGACACAGGCATGTAGGCGGCTGCTGCCCCATCAGAGACACTAGACACAGGCCTGTAGGCTGCTGCTGCCCCCTCAGAGACACTAGACACAGGCCTGTAGGCGGCTGCTGCCCCCTGAGAGACACTAGACACAGGCATGTAGGCGGCTGCTTCCCCCTCAGAGACACTAGACACAGGCCTGTAGGCGGCTGCTGCCCCCTCAGAGACACTAGACACAGGCCTGTAGGCAGCTGCTGCCCCCTCAGAGACACCATACACAGGCCTGTAGGCGGGTGCTGCCCCCTCAGAGACACTAGACACAGGCCTGTAGGCGGGTGCTGCCCCCTCAGAGACACTAGACACAGGTCTGTAGGCGGCTGCTGCCCCCTCAGAGACACTAGACACAGGTCTGTAGGCGGCTGCTGCCCCCTCAGAGACACTAGACACAGGCCTGTAGGCGGCTGCTGCCCCCTCAGAGACACTAGACACAGGCCTGTAGGTGGCTGCTGCCCCCTCAGAGACACTAGACACAGGCCTGTAGGCGGCTGCCAGTCACAGTGTATCAGACAGAGGGGCAAGATCGCAGAGCAAAGGGGGGCGCTCCAATGCTAGCTCCATACTCAGGTGCAGCCTCGTACTGCTGAGCCTCGGGCCCACCAGAGGAAATTATTCCTGGGGCCCAATATGTAACTACATAGAAATAATACAAGCCCACCAATTGTGAGATAAAATATGCTAGTATTGTGGTGTAACATAAAAACACAATGGTTCACATTTATCAAAAATGGCAGAATTTGAGCAAAATCCTTTGTACTCACTTCAACTCCATTATTCCATATTTATCACATTTCGTCACTAATGATACATTTGGTGCAAATTATTTAAGCAGAACATTTTAAGCATGGTAGCACACGTCTCAATGCTAAAAAAGAGCTGACATCCAGTGGGTCAAATGTCGCATAGTAATATAATTTTGTACAAATTGCAACTTTTTCTGCATGTAAAAATGGTTTTAATATGAATGCATTTGTTCCGCGCCTTTTTTAAGACAGCCGGTGCCAGGGTGCTCCTGTCCCCAGGCACATACATCAAATCAATTAGAAATATATTAATCCCTTGGCACAGATGAACATACAGTACCAGTACGTCCACAGCAGGGTCCACGTGTGTGGAGTTGGCTCAGGAGTGGAGACCACTTCCCACGCAACATACAGCGGGCATGTGCCTGTATGGTGACCATTCAGCTGTGCACACGCAACATACAGCGGGCATGTGCCTGTATGGTGACCATTCAGCTGTGCACACGCAACATACAGCGGGCATGTGCCTGTACGGTGACCATTCAGCTGTGCACACGCAACATACAGCGGGCATGTGCCTGTATGGTGACCATTCAGCTGTGCACACGCAACATACAGCGGGCATGTGCCTGTATGGTGACCATTCAGCTGTGCGCACGCAACATACAGCGGGCATGTGCCTGTATGGTGACCATTCAGCTGTGCACATGCAACATACAGCGGGCATGTGCCTGTATGGTGACCATTCAACTGTGCACACGCAACATACAGCAGGCATGTGCCTGTATGGTGACCATTCAGCTGTGCACACGCAACATACAGCGGGCATGTGCCTGTATGGTGACCATTCAGCTGTGCACACGCAACAAACAGCGGGCATGTGCCTGTATGGTGACCATTCAGCTGTGCACACGCAACATACAGCGGGCATGTGCCTGTATGGTGACCATTCAGCTGTGCACACGCAACAAACAGCGGGCATGTGCCTGTATGGTGACCATTCAGCTGTGCACACGCAACATACAGCGGGCATGTGCCTGTATGGTGACCATTCAGCTGTGCACACGCAACATACAGCGGGCATGTGCCTGTATGGTGACTATTCAGCTGTGCACACGCAACATACAGCGGGCATGTGCCTGTATGGTGACCATTCAGCTGTGCACACGCAACATACAGCGGGCATGTGCCTGTATGGTGACCATTCAGCTGTGCGCACGCAACATACAGCAGGCATGTGCCTGTATGGTGACCATTCAGCTGTGCACACGCAACATACAGCGGGTATGTGCCTGTATGGTGACCATTCAGCTGTGCACACGGAACATACAGTGGGCATGTGCCTGTATGGTGGCCATTCAGCTGTGCACACGCAACATACAGCGGGCATGTGCCTGTATGGTGACCATTCAGCTGTGCACACGCAACATACAGCGGGCATGTGCCTGTATGGTGACCATTCAGCTGTGCGCACGCAACATACAGCGGGCATGTGCCTGTATGGTGACCATTCAGCTGTGTGCATGCAGCATACAGCAGGCATGTGCCTGTATGGTGACCATTCAGCTGTGCACACGCAACATACAGCGGGCATGTGCCTGTATGGTGACCATTCAGCTGTGCGCACGCAACATACAGCGGGCATGTGCCTGTATGGTGACCATTCAGCTGTGCGCACGAAACATACAGCGGGCATGTGCCTGTATGGTGATCATTCAGCTGTGCGCACGCAACATACAGCGGGCATGTGCCTGTATGGTGACCATTCAGCTGTGTACACGCAGCATACAGCGAGCATGTGCCTGTATGGTGACCATTCAGCTGTGCGCACGCAACATACAGCGGGCATGTGCCTGTATGGTGACCATTCAGCTGTGTGCATGCAGCATACAGCGGGCATGTGCCTGTATGGTGACCATTCAGCTGTGCGCACGCAACATACAGCGGGCATGTGCCTGTATGGTGACCATTCAGCTGTGCGCACGCAACATATAGCGGGCATGTGCCTGTATGGTGACCATTCAGCTGTGCGCACGCAACATACAGCGGGCATGTGCCTGTATGGTGACCATTCAGCTGTGCACACACAACATACAGCGGGCATGTGCCTGTATGGTGACCATTCAGCTGTGCACACGCAGCATACAGCGGGCATGTGCCTGTATGGTGACCATTCAGCTGTGCACACACAACATACAGCGGGCATGTGCCTGTATGGTGACCATTCAGCAGTGCACACGCAACATACAGCGGGCATGTGCCTGTATGGTGACCATTCAGCTGTGCACACGCAGCATACAGCGGGCATGTGCCTGTATGGTGACCATTCAGCTGTGCACACGCAACATACAGCGGGCATGTGCCTGTATGGTGACCATTCAGCTGTGCACACGCAACATACAGCGGGCATGTGCCTGTATGGTGACCATTCAGCTGTGCACACACAACATACAGCGGGCATGTGCCTGTATGGTGACCATTCAGCTGTGCACATGCAACATACAGCGGGCATGTGCCTGTATGGTGACCATTCAGCTGTGCACACCCATCTTGATACTCCTGTGATATCCAGCATTAGGCTGGATTCATATGGGATCATTATTTCCACTATATCCTGCAATACTGTTACTGTTATATTAAAACATACAAAACAAGCAGGGGCGTAATGATCGCGGTCATAGAGGGTACAACCGGGACCAGACCCATGCTTGTGCGCGGCCCGACGACACCAATTTCACCTGGATGTGCATTCTCTGACACACATTCTGCTGAAATGTATTGTGACGCTGAGACCCGCCGGCTCCCTGCACTTCAAGACGTGCTGCCAGCCAATCAGAGGCAAGCAGCAGGTGCTGGCGGCCCGCAGAAGTCAGCTACCGGCTGGGGAACATTATACCAGGATGGAGGACCTTATACCAGGATGGCGGACCTTATACCAGGATGGCGGACCTTATACCAGGATGGCGGACATTATATTGGGGTGACGGACATTACATAAGGTTGGCGGACATTATATCAGGATGTCGGACACTATATCAGGATGGGAGATAAGATACCAGGCTGGGAACATTATATTAAGATGGGGACAATATACCAGGATGAGTGACATTACACCAGAATGGCGGACATTATACCAGAAGGGGGACATGGTTATAGCATTGAGCCCACGATGGGGGACATTATATCAGTCAGGGGTGGTACAGGGTGGGCATCAGTCAGGGTTGATACAGGGGCACTCAGGGGTAATACAGGGGAGGCTCAGTCAGTCAGGGGTGAAGCAAAACATTGAGGGAAATCCTCCCTTAGTGACTGAGCCCTCTCACCCTCTATCACCAATGAGTAAAGCCCCTCACTGTTGGTGTTGATGGGGGTCACTTAGTTATGTGATAATCCTGCTCAGCTACATATATCTGACCTTTGGTGAGTGATGTAGCAGGCAGCCATCCATCTCCCTGTGCTTCTCACTGTCAGCCTGTGACACAGTTAGGGAGGAGCGCTGTTACTCAGCACATCATGGCTCATTACCTCAGCTCTGCTGTTAGCACGGGGAAGAGGCCACAAACAAAACTAACACTGATTGGCTGCGATGCTGCCAATCACTATTAGACTTACCAGCAGCAGCACCGCTCTCCCTGGTTGCTCCAGGTGCGGTATCGCAGAGGCAGAGATTCAGCATTATTGATCAGTGATCAGTCAGTCCCTGAAGTGAGCTGCTGTCTGCACTGCAGCAGAACAGATCCAGTGACTCCCGTACTCTGCCGGGATGTCTAATGCTGGGAGGAGCGGTGAATAGTAATCAGTGACAGGTGTGAGCTGCCGTGCTTGCAGCATGTCATGTGCTAGTGCGCTGAGTGCTGCTGACTGCTCCTCCCAGCATTAGACATCCCGGGAGAGCAGTGCACGGGTCACTGAATCTCTCCAGCTGCAGACAGCGGCTCACTCCTCATACTGACCAGAACACTGATCCATCCTGCTGGATCCTGAACACTGTGATATCACACCTGGAGCTGAATCACTGGAATCAGTAAGTAATAAAAATGCCTGAAAACCTTCCCTCTCTCTCATTATTCTGGCATTTGGCAAATATTAAAAATGATGGTAAAATCCTAATTGACCTAAAACGAGAAAGGTTTATTCTGATTTCATGTCAGATATTGAGAAAAACCTGCGTCTTTTTATATAGTGTATGGAAACTTCTGGTTTCAGCTGTGTGTGTATGTGTCCCTATAGTTATAGTTTTGGATGATTACTATTGTCCCTCCATTGTCTGCGCTGTTGCATCCAAATAACCTGTTCACAAAATCAAAGTATGTCATTGGGTTGGAAGGGGTTAAACAGGCAGTTCTGATGACATCACAAAGCACATAAACATCATAGACATCCTATGACATCACAATTGGTATAGAATGTACAGAGTGTAACTCCTGAGCCATCTTGTGTCATTCCAGGCTGACTGCTGGAAGGTGACAAGTCCAGGTCGGGAACTCTTCACCTATGACCTCACTCATACATTGTATAGATGGGGGTCAGTAGAGGGATTCAGAACTGCATCATTAACCTGAAAATCTCAGCAGATGGCGCTGGATCCTGTGTCCCGTGCTGGGATTGTTAGAATGAGTCTATGATTTACAAAAAAATGTTATTGAGCAGATTCCATGGAAAATCATTTGGGGGCTTTAGTAAAGCAGTGTGAGCCCGGCCTAACAGGGGCTACCAATCTGGACAAACCCTTCCCTAAATGAGGACTTGCTGGCCATCAACTGATCATGTGTCACTGGTCTTGAAGACCCTCAGCAATCGGCTGGCTTTGCCCTCTATGACCCCCATGTGCTGTAATAAAAGCATATAGAAAGGGGAGCGCCAGCTGACACCCCCCCATTTGGCTCCATTTTTGGGCAGCTTTGCCATTAATGTTGTCAGAACCTAGCGTTTTCAGAACATCCATTTAATAGCAGACTGATCCAGTTCTCCATTATCCGCTCTCATGGTCCTGCTGGATCAGGAGTGACCGGGAGCTGACGGTTTATGGTGATCAGGAGTTGCAGGATGGCGCCGGTGTTTCCCTTTAGGTCATAGAGCAGTAGGTGATGCGGATTAGAATAAAAGAGTGGAAATGTTTAGGTTATTATCTGCGTCATGACTCAATTAAAAATGAGGCCGGTGGTTATTTGCAGCCGGTGATTTCATTTTACTAATTCAACTCTTCCTTGATGTTGGAAACTCGATATATAACACAGCAGTGGCAGTTATTATGACATCACAGGGGACATGACATCACAGAGCACATGACATCATAGATATCACATGACATCACAGTTGGTACAGAATGTGTAAAGTTCTAATCCTGAACCATCTTGTGTCCCAGAGGCGGCATCTTGAGGGAGACAAGTCTATGTAGGTAGCTCTTCACTTAGCACTAAGGCCCTATTCACACATTGTGTAGCTGTGCGGAGTTTGTGGTGAAGTTTAGAACTTCATCATTTACCCATAAAATAATCTCAGCAAACATCTCTGAGCGACGTGTTCTTTCTTGTGCATCAGGATGATTCCTTAAATAGGACCTATCATGTAATCCTCTTTTTTGTAATGATAGGTGTTATGTCTCATCTAGTTCAGATGAGCGGCAGTAATGAAGCACGGACCGATGACGGCGGCGCAGCAGGATGGCCGAGCAGAAACAACGGAGAACGCCGTGGCTTGATGGCAGCAGGAAGACCAGAACTGGAACCACAGGAAATCAGGAGCAGAATTGAAGCAGCGGCACCTGGTATAATAGAGGGACAGACTCTGATCAGACTTTCATCAGAGTGGTATCAGGTTTTCTCGGACATGGAGAGGAGAAAGAAAAGGTTTCTCACCTTCTCCCTTCTGCAAGTCGGTGAAAATCGCACCACACTCCGATGTCAAAGCGCGGTCCAATTTTTCCACAAGCGCATAGACTTGCATTGCCATTGCCATATTTTGCAGACTATAAGACGCACTCCAAATTTTGGGGTGGAAAATCATTTTTTTAAATAAAATGGTGGTGCCTCTTATAGTCCGTTTAACAGTAGGTTACCAGGGGGTGGCGGTGGTGGAGCGGGGTCACAGGAGGCAGGGCCACTGCTTTAGGCAGTCGGCGGCGACAGGAGTGGGGCGATGCTGCGGGCCCTGGGCTCTCATAAGATGTCGGCGCCGGTGAGCAGAGTCCCCTTTCCTATAGATTGCCCTGCAGTAGGCTTTGGGAAAATGGCTGCTGGAGGTGACGCATGCGCAGATTGAGATCTCGGGAGATGCATGTGTGGCACCCCAGGGGTCTGGTTTCCACAGTAATAGCAGTATTACGTCTGTGAGCAGGTGGGAGGTCTCCTGGGCAGGGATCCTAAGCATGCCACACCTCCTGCCCAGTCCTGGGAGGGGAAGAACTTCCCCTACATAAACTGGGGCTGAGGCAGGGTTAGATAGAGGAGTTCCAGACAGAGACGGAGTCTGGTCTGGACACGCAGAAACAGGGACAGATAGACATCAGGAGCTCTGTAGGAGCCAAGGAGAAGCGCCAGGGGCTGGAGCTGTGCAGAGCTCGCCCTGGGAGAAGGTACTAAAACCGGACACAGGAGTCCGAGGCTGTGGGGACTAAGATATACCCAGCAGCAGAATCCATCCGGCAGGGGATTCCAGGTCCTCTGGCCATAAAAGCCCGGAGGCTCAGTCACAACGAAGGGACCAGCACCGCCATCCCGGAGCGGAGGCTAACAGGAGGCCCCAGGTCACCAGCCATACGGGTGAGCACCACACGGTATACCCAGGGACGTGGGCTACTTGTAACCGCCGAAAGCAGGGTAGCCAGGAAGGGTACAGACTAACGGGAAGGCCTACAACTCCACCTGGCCAGGGGAACTCCGGCTTACTCGCAGACTAACCAGGCCCCAAATACTAGCCAGTACTCCCGGGGGAATTTGCCTTGTACCATCAGTAAAGACCCTGAACTGTACCCTCGCGTCTCCGTGCTTCCTTGTCGCACCATTAGTGCTGGGACATCCACACCATCACTCCCAACATCAACCTCATCCTCTGCCCTGAGGCCATACCCCTCCCGTTGGGGGTTATACCATCCACGCTGCACATCCGTACCACCGGCCTCAGCGGACTGCCCTGCAGCGGCGGCTTCATAGCCGCATTCAACGGGTGGCGTAGTCGGACACTAATACCATCATACCAATAACTGCCACTTAGTTTGACCACCCTGGGCACGGACCGGGTCACCGCCACACGAAGACTACTACCCCCATCGGATCCGGCTCCGGGTATTCCCCGCGCGCACGCGCGCCGCACTACAGCACTGGCCCAGGGGGCGCGTCAACTTTGGCGTAGTCGGCAGGATCACGTGCCTGCAACCACCGGGTACTGCGTGCCTGAAAAAGAGACTTTTATACTTACCTGTGGTGAAGTTTCCCGCCGTCCGGAGTCGTTTCCCGCCATCCGGAGCCGATTCCCGCCATCAGACGCCATCTTGGACCGTTTCCCGCCGTCTTCTGCCTTCTTCCCGCCATCCGCAGCTGCTTCCCGCCTTCGGACGCCATCTTCGGGACGCCACACGGGAAGAAGAGGGGCGTGGACTCCGAAAGCCCGCGAGAACTGAAGCCCCGCCTCACGTCCGGACGTTGCGTAAGGTCCTGGAAGGAGCTCAGCAGACGCCGACGTCACAGGAGCGCGACGGAAGGTCCTCAACCCTGACGATCCACTGCGGAGCCGCGGCCTACGGAAGAGGATCATCGCAAGGTAGGCCACGGTCCACTAGGGGGGAGGAGGATGTCGGATACGGAGGAGAGCTTCACCGCCACAACCGCCGCCAGCGCCAACGCTGCTGCGGTCATGCCTTTCACCATGCCCTATATCCCGGGGGCAGCCTGGCTACCCCAGTACTCAGGGGAGTCACATACCCTAAATGACTTCAGAGAAAGGCTGGATAGCCTCTTCCAGGTGTATCCCCTCACGGAGGCGCAAAAAGTGAGCATCCTGGTGGCCCAATTAATCGGGGCAGCCCAAAGGGAGGTAAAGTCCTGGCCACCTGGGAGGAAGAGGACTGTCAGAGACATACTAACCCGGCTGAAAGACACATTTGACACCCGCACCTCAGCCGAAATAAAACTAAGATTTTATGGGTGCAAACAACGGGCACATGAGAGTATAAGAGACTATGCTCTAAACCTACAAGAGGCCCTGAGAGCCATTAAGCAGGCAGACCCTGACAGCATGGGAAATGAAGATAAGCTGTTGACTGAACAATTCATTGAGGGTCTACTGTGCAATGCCCACCGAACCCAGTTGCGGGCAATGGCCTTACAGGACCCTGACCTGGACTTTGCACAGTTCAAGGACAGAGCCATCCGGGTGCTCCGAGAACCTGCTATCACTTATCACCAGGAGACGGCGCACTTGTCTGCAGGGCCTGTGGGAGCTGATGCGCAGGCTTTAAACAATGACCCAGCTACAGACCTGCACCATCAGGTCCAAGAGCTAACTAAAAGCGTTGCCGCGCTAACCCGAACTGTGCAGTCTTTACAGGTTTCTACTGCAGGGAAGATCGAGCTGGCATCCGGACCGGAGGACATCCCGTGGCGCCGACCAAGGAGGACCCCACCGGCCAAAGGAAGACCCAGCGATCGATACAACGAGGACGGACGACCTATTTGCCGCCGCTGCAATCAACCCGGACATGTGGCAAGGTACTGTCATTTAAACGGGCACAACCTGGGGTAGAGGGCCAACCCCCAGGCGTAAGACCATCAGGCCCATCAAACTGGCGTGATAAATACGTAGGGGGACGTCCAATCTTGCCTGTGGTACTGGATGGCATTCCTATGAGTGCCCTACTAGACACTGGGTCACAGGTCACCACCATCCCGTACGTGCTCTTCAAGCAGTACTGGAATGATTCGGACATAACCCGCTACCCAGACGACGACCTGAGTATCATCGCCAGCAATGGTCAGCCCGTGCCGCAGGTGGGATTCAAGGAGGTGACCATTAAAATCGGTAAAGTCGAACTAGCGGCACAAGGACTGATTATAGTGGACATCGACCGTCATGAGAGTCACCCTAGAATCACCCTGGGAACCAATGTAATTGAAAATTGTCTTGCAGAGGTGATTCTCATTTTACAGCAGGTTGCCAAGAACGCCAGTTCCGGCCAGCAGCGTGTGCTCCAAAAAGAGATCCGGGCACTGATGAAGCGGCAACAGGTGGAACTATCTGGTGGTGAGATAGGTAGCATGAGAATGTGTGACCCGTTCCCTATTGCCATGCCCCCAAAAAGTGAGATGATGATTTGGTGCCGGGCAGCTATTGGTCTAAGAGGTAGAGACTACCAAGCAATGGTATAACCCGTCTACTCAGACAGTAGGCCCACCATTTTGACAGCACGGGGGGTGGTCGATGTACGCCATGGGAGGGTGCCCGTTCGCATCATAAATATCGGTGAGAGAGAAGTACACCTGCCCCGGTATGCCACACTAGCTAAATTGTGCACCATAAACCAGAATTCTGTACAGGCCGTGGAACCCTTGCCTCCATCTCAACCAGAGGAAGGTAACGGCTCTAAGAAACCAATGGAGAACTGGTGTCAGCAACTACATCTGGGTACTGACTCCACTCCCTCACACCAGAAACAAGGAGTCTATCGGGTGGTTCAAGAGTACGAGAGAGTGTTTAGTAAACACCCGTTAGACTTCGGGCGAGTAAAGGGGGTAGAACACCACATCCCCACGGGAGACCATCCTCCCATAAAGGAGAGATACCGACCCGTACCCCCTGCACACTACCAACACGCCAAGGGGATGCTTAGAGACATGAAGGAGGCTGGGGTAATCAGGGACAGCTGTAGCCCCTGGGCAGCTCCACTAGTCTTAGTGAAAAAGAAGGACAACACTATGAGAATGTGTGTAGACTACAGGAAGGTCAACCGTATCACACACAAAGATGCGTACCCGTTACCAAGGATAGAAGAGTTCTTAGCTGCATTAAAATCTGCTAACTTCTTCTCTACTTTGGATCTCACTAGCGGGTACTGGCAGGTTCCTGTAACAGAGGCAGACCGGGAGAAGACCGCATTCACCACCCCGATGGGTCTCAGCGAATTTAACTGCATGCCGTTCGGGCTCTGCAACGCACCAGGAACCTTCCAACGGTTGATGGAATGCTGTCTGGGACACCGGAACTTCGAGACGGTCCTGTTATACCTGGACGATGTTATCGTCTATTCCAAGACCTACGAGGACCACCTGAAACACCTGGCAGAAGTGTTCGAAGCTCTGGCAAACTACGGCCTAAAGGTGAAACCCTCCAAGTGTCACCTCCTGAAACCAAAGGTGCAATACCTGGGACACGTGGTGAGTGCTGACGGAGTGGCTCCTGACCCTGATAAGATCACCGTGATTAAGGACTGGCCAAGACCCTCCAGCATAAAGGAAGTGCGGCAGTTCCTCGGGTTGGTAGGCTACTACCGAAGATTCATTCCCGGTTTCACCAAAATGGCAGCCCCTATGCAGGACCTCCTGATAGGTCAATCTCGAAAAGCCAAAAACCAGAAGCCGCCCTTCAGGTGGGAAAAGCTGGAAGAGGAGTCCTTTTGCCAGCTGAAGATGGCCCTCCAGGGGGATGAAATCCTGGCATATCCAGACTACAGCCAGCCCTTTATCCTCCACACGGACGCAAGCAACATCGGGCTAGGAGCCGTACTGTCCCAGATCCAGCAAGGAAAAGAACGGGTAATCGCTTACGCTAGCCGAAAGCTACGACCCACCGAGAGGAACCCTGAGAATTATAGCTCATTCAAGCTGGAGTTCCTGGCAGTAGTATGGGCAGTGACCGAACGTTTCAAGCATTACCTTGCCTCCTCCAAATTCATCGTGTACACGGATAACAACCCGTTGACACACCTGGACACTGCAAGGCTCGGTGCTCTGGAACAGAGATGGATGGCTCGCCTGTCCAACTTTGAATTCACCATCAAATACTGGGCAGGATGCTCCAATGCCAACGCGGATGCCCTGTCTAGAATGCCGAACTTACCGGACGTAGGGGAAGATCCAGAAGATCTGGAAGAAGTTGAGCTCCCTGCGTTCCACCGTCATGGGATTACCCTGTATTCCCACCGTGTGAAGGACAGGCGCTCCGCGACGTTCAATCCCTTGCCCCACTACAACTGGGCGGAGACGCAAGACAGTGATCCCGCAGTCCGTCTGGTGAAGGAAATGCTGACCCAAGCCGATGCCAGTCTGAACCCAGATGCCCCAGAGGAGACTAAGCAACTGTGGAAGGAGAAAAGTAGGCTGTTCCTCTACAGGGAGAAGTTGTGCCGGAGAATGGTTAACTCTCGAACACATGAGTTGACCTGGCAGGTAGTGGTCCCCAGACGAGACGCGGCTATGATTCTGGAGGCGTACCACAACGGAGCAGGACATTTCGGGTGGAAGAAGCTGGAGTTCTTGTTGCGTGAACGGTTCTACTGGGTAGGCATGAGAGGAGCCATCGAGAGGTGGTGCAGAGACTGTGGACCGTGCCACCTAAGAAGGAAGGACCGTGCCAGCCAGAAGACTCCCTTGCAGCCCATCATCACCCGACAGCCACTGGAACTGGTAGCCCTGGACCATGTGAAACTGGCTCCAAGCAGATCTGGGTATGTCTACGCCCTCACAATCGTAGATCATTACTCCCGGTTCCTGGTGGTGGTCCCGGTCAAGGACTTAACGGCTCAAACAGCAGCTAGAGCCTTCCAGCAGCACTTCTGCCGTCCACACGGGTACCCGGACCAAGTGCTGACAGACCAAGGGCCAGCCTTCGAAGCGGAAGTCTTCCAGGAGTTCTGCAACCTGTATGGCTTCACGAAGATAAGAACAACGCCCTATCACCCTCAAACCAATGGACTCTGCGAGAAGATGAACCAGGTGGTGATAGACCTCCTGAAAACATTGCCCCTGGAAGAACGCAGTATGTGGCCTGAGAAGCTGCCTGATCTGGTGGACCTATACAACCACATCCCTGTAGGTTCTACCAACTGTACCCCGGCTTACCTAATGAGAGCGAGACCTGGTAAGCTGCCTATCGACCTGGATATGGGAGTCCTGACGCCCGAGGACACCTCGCCGGAGGCAGACTGGGATACAGAACGGCAGCAGCAGTATCGGAAAGTACAGGAGAGCGTCGAGCGAAGTCTGTCTCAAGCTAGAGAAAGGCAAGAGAGGGCTTATAATCAGTATGCTCCCGCTGTTCCCCTGGTACCTGGAGAGCAGGTCTTGAAGAGGAAAAGACGGCTCCACAAGTTGGACGACCAGTGGGAGAAGGACCCGTACACCGTACTGCCATCAAGCCATGAGAACCCAAAGATTTGCGTGATCAGTAAGGATGGAGGAGAAACCACAGCCGTTGTCTCCAGAGACCACCTGAAGAAGTGTCCCGAGCAGCTGCAAAACCCTGAAGAAGAAGATCAAGAAAACCCTCGACCCGCAGAGGAAAGGGAAGAAATGATCAGGACTGTACTCGGAGACTTCCCCCGGTCTTGGACACAAATAAACGGTGCTGTCGTGGTACCCGTCCTCACCTTTCTCCAGCCAGCCCCGCAAGTGCCTACAGAGGAACCAGTAGAGCTGGAAGAGCAGCCGGCCCAAGAGGCAGAAGAGTCCACACCAGCAGTACAGGAGGATCAACCCTCTGCTAGTAGTGAGCCTGCCGTGCCCCTAGTGAGCCAAAGAGTGCGCAGAAAGCTGCCCAGCCTGCCCATAACACCTCCTACACCCTGTAGTGCAGGACCAGTTAGTGAGCTCCGTAGGTCCACTAGGGTTACCAGAGGCCAGATGCCCGTACGTTGGAGAATCTAAGTTGGCTAGTTGCTTTAACTATTTTATGTTTACCTGTTTTGTTGTAGCCGTTGCTAATTATGTTTTTCAGTTACAGATTTCTTTATATGGACTGACAGGTTATGGACAGTGACTAACCGGAACTCTGTTGTAAATATGTTTGGAGCGTAACCCAGGAATGGACTACAGACTGTTAAAGACTCGGGGCAGGACAGACCCCTACCTGGTTACGGCTCCCTGTTCTTTGGTGAAATGGACACCCTTATTGCTTCCCGGTTACGGACACGCCGTGACCATCTCATGTATTTAATTGTTATTGTTTATACCCTGTTATGTTTAGTCCGGGAGTACTAAATTTCACTAGGGGGGAATGTGGCACCCCAGAGGTCTGGTTTCCACAGTAATAGCAGTATTACGTCTGTGAGCAGGTGGGAGGTCTCCTGGGCAGGAATCCTAAGCATGCCACACCTCCTGCCCAGTCCTGGGAGGGGAAGAACTTCCCCTACATAAACTGGGGCTGAGGCAGGGTTAGAGAGAGGAGTTCCAGACAGAGACGGAGTCTGGTCTGGACACGCAGAAACAGGGACAGATAGACATCAGGAGCTCTGTAGGAGCCAAGGAGAAGCGCCAGGGGCTGGAGCTGTGCAGAGCTCGCCCTGGGAGAAGGTACTAAAACCGGACACAGGAGTCCGAGGCTGTGGGGACTAAGATATACCCAGCAGCAGAATCCATCCGGCAGGGGATTCCAGGTCCTCTGGCCATAAAAGCCCGGAGGCTCAGTCACAACGAAGGGACCAGCACCGCCATCCCGGAGCGGAGGCTAACAGGAGGCCCCAGGTCACCAGCCATACGGGTGAGCACCACACGGTATACCCAGGGACGTGGGCTACTTGTAACCGCCGAAAGCAGGGTAGCCAGGAAGGGTACAGACTAACGGGAAGGCCTACAACTCCACCTGGCCAGGGGAACTCCGGCTTACTCGCAGACTAACCAGTCCCCAAATACTAGCCAGTACTCCCGGGGGAATTTGCCTTGTACCATCATTAAAGACCCTGAACTGTACCCTCGCGTCTCCGTGCTTCCTTGTCGCACCATTAGTGCTGGGACATCCACACCATCACTCCCAACATCAACCTCATCCTCTGCCCTGAGGCCATACCCCTCCCGTTGGGGGTTATACCATCCACGCTGCACATCCGTACCACCGGCCTCAGCGGACTGCCCTGCAGCGGCGGCTTCATAGCCGCATTCAACGGGTGGCGTAGTCGGACACTAATACCATCATACCAATAACTGCCACTTAGTTTGACCACCCTGGGCATGGACCGGGTCACCGCCACACAAAGACTACTACCCCCATCGGATCCGGCTCCGGGTATTCCCCGCGCGCACGCGCGCCGCACTACAGCACTGGCCCAGGGGGCGCGTCACATGCGCCGCCTCAAGCGTCCATTTTCCCAAAGGCCACTGCAGGGCAATAAATGGGAAAAGCTACTCTGCTCACCGGCGCCGACATCTTATGAGAGTCCAGGGACCGCCGACACCGGCCTCCTGTGACCGCGCTCCACCGCAACCACCCCTCGGTAAGCTACATTCAGATATTGTATATTAGATTGTAAGCTCCTAGGACATGGTGTGCATTATTCTGCATGCCCTCAGGAGCAGTCTGTATACTGTATATTAGATTGTAAGCTTCTAGGACAGGGTGTGCATTATTCTGCATGCCCTCAGGAGCAGTCTGTATATTGTATATTAGATTGTAAGCTCCTAGGACAGGGTGTGTATTATTCTGCATGCCCTCAGGAGCAGTCTGTATATTATATATTATATTGTAAGCTCCTAGGACAGGGTGTACATTATTCTGCATGCCCTCAGGAGCAGTCTGTATATTGTATATTAGATTGTAAGCTCCTAGGACATGGTGTACATTATTCTGCATGCCCTCAGGAGCAGTCTGTATATTGTATATTAGATTGTAAGCTCCTAGGACAGGGTGTGCATTATTCTGCATGCCCTCAGGAGCAGTCTCTATATTATATATTAGATTGTAAGCTCCTAGGACAGGGTGTACATTATTCTGCATGCCCTCAGGAGCAGTCTGTATATTATATATTAGATTGTAAGCTCCTAGGACAGGGTGTGCATTATTCTGCATGCCCTCAGGAGCAGCCTGTATAATATAATAATAATAATCTTTATTTATATAGCGCCAACATATTCCGCAGCTCTTAACAATTCACAGGTTCATAAACAACAGTCATAAGTAACATAGCTAAAGATAATACAATAATTACAGCAAAAATAATGGCAACCCTGCTCGTAAGAGCTTACAATCTACAATGAGGTGGGGGTGACACAAAGTACAATGGCTTATTTACAAGGATGGTCCAGCCATCTTGAGGGGATGAGGGATAGATAAAGGCTGCATGAGCTCATCACCAGCCAGTATTTGTGGTGCTTTTTGGTTCGGTGGAGAGTTGTGTGGAGAAACAAGGGATGGGTTATAAGAAGATAAAAGGACTTCGATTAGGGAAGGTGATAGGCTGCCCTAAACAGGTGTGTTTTAGGAAGCACCTAAAACTGTGTAAATTGTGGTTCATCCTAATTTCTTGGGGTAGAGCATTCCAAAGAATAGGTGCAGCTCAGGAGAAGTTTTGAAGCAGGGAGTGGGAGGTACGAATTAGTGTGGATGTTAGTCGAAAGTCGATTGCGGAGCGTAGAGAACGGGTAGGCCGATAAACAGAAATGAGGGAAGAGATGTAGGGTGGTGCCGCACTGTGGAGAGCTTTGTGGGTGAGAACAAGCAATTTAAATTGGATCCTATAATTCATGGGCAGCCAGTGCAATGACTGGCACAGAGCGGAGGAGTCTGAGTAACGGTTAGCCAAATAGATGACCCTGGCAGCAGCATTAAAGATGGACTGGAGGGGGGAAAGTCGAGTGAGGGGGAGGCCAATTAATAGAGAGTTACAGTAGTCGAGGCGGGAGTGGATCAGGGCAACAGTGAGGGTTTTTGTTGTTTTCAAGGTGAGAAAGTGGCGGATTCTAGGGATGTTCTTCAGGTGCAAGCGACAAGAGTGGGCAAGAGATTGTATGTGGAAGGTGAAGGAGAGATTGGTGTCAAACACAAGGCCCAGACAACGTGCCTGCTGGCTCGGCATTATTGTGGTGCCACACACGGAGAGAGAGATGTCAGATTTAGAGAGGTGAGTAGACGGCGGGAGTAGAAGAAGTTCAGTTTTGGAAAGGTTGAGTTTCAGGTAGAGAGCGGACATGATGTTAGAAACTGCAGCCAGACAGTCACTGGTGTTCTGTAGTACAGCGGGGGTAAGGTCAGGGGATGAGGTGTATAGTTGTGTGTCATCAGCATAAAGATGGTACTGAAAACCAAGTTTGCTGATGGTCTGTCCAACTGGGGCTGTGTAGAGAGAGAATAGAAGAGGGCCAAGGACTGAACCCTAAGGAACCCCAATAGTGAGAGGAAGAGGGGAAGAAGTGGAGCCAGCGAACGATACACTGAAAGAGCGGTCAGATAGGTAGGAGGAGAACCAGGAGAGAGCAGTGTCCTTAATGCCGATTGAGTGGAGCGTAGAGAGTAGGAGGTGGTGGTCAACGGTGTCAAAGGCTGCAGAGAGGTCAAGAAGAATGAGGGTCACCATTACATTTTGCTGTCAGAAGGTCATTGGTTACTTTGATGAGTGCAGTTTCTGTAGAATATAGGGGATGGAAGCCGAACTGTGATGGGTCTAGAAGAGAGTGAGTGGAGAGGTAACTGGTAAGGCGGGAGTAGACCAGGCGCTCCAAGAGTTTAGAGATGAAGGGAAGATTGGAGACTGGTCTGTAGTTGTTTCTGCAGGAAAGGTCAAGAGAGGGCTTTTTTAATAATGGAGTAATGATGGAGTATTTGAAGTAGGAGGGGAAGATACCAGAAGAGAGGGAGAGGTTGAAGATTTTAGTTAGGCGAGTAGTGACGACTGAAGAAAGAGACTGGAGTAGATGTGAGGGGATGGGGTCAGTGGTGCATGTAGTGGGATGGGAAGAAGAGAGGAGCCTGGAGACTTTGTCTTCTGTGACTGGGTCATATGTGGAGAGTGATGCAGAGGGGATGTGGGGAGGGGTGGGAGTCACGGCTCTTGGTGGCTGGGAGTTGATTTCCTGATGGATGGTGTCTAATTTCTCTGTGAAGTAGGAGGCCAAGTACTCGGCACAAATGTCCGTGATGGGGGCCTGCGCTTTGAAGGGCAGAGTTATATGTTTTTAACATAAATTTGTAGTGGATAAAGTCTTCTAGTCTCTGAGTTTTCCTCCATAGGCGTTCGGCACTTCTAGAGCAATGCTGGAGAAATCGGCTTTACGGTGTGAGCCAGGGCTGTTTTGCTCTGTGTTTAGAGGTTCTGAGGGTGACGGGCGCTACTTGGTCCAGCGTGCTTCTGAGAGTGTCATTGTAGTGGTTTACAGCCACATCAGGACAGGAAAAAGAGGAGATTGGGGACAGTGATGAGTGAAGGGAGTCTGTAAGTGTATGAGGGTTAATGGCTTGTAGAATTCTGAATGTGTGATAGGTAGGAGTGTGCTGGGGCAGGCGAGGATTTGTGAGTGTGACGGAGAGAATGTTATGATCAGAGAGGGGAGTTATTTAGGTGGGGGATTGAATTAAGCCGGACAAAGACCAGATCAAGGGTGTTTCCATCTTTGTGTGTCTCAGAAGTTGAAAGCTGTGAGAGGCCAAGAGAAGTGGTTAAAGATAGAAGCTGGGATGCGGATGAGGAGGTGGGGCTGTTTATGGGGATGTTGAAGTCTCCCAGGATAAGGGTTGGTAAATCTGAGCACATGAAGTGCGGCAGCCAGGCAGAAAAATGGTCAAGGAACTGGGTGGGTGAGCCTGGGGAACGGTATACGAGCGCTACTCTGAGGGAGAGAGGATGGAAGAGCCTGATTGTGTGGACCTCAAAAGAAGGGAATGAGAGTGATGGTACTGGGGGGGATGACCTGGAAGGTGCAATGTGGGGACAGTAGTATGCCGACCCCACCAACAAGTCTGTTTGCAGGTCTCGGGGAATGGGAAAAATGCAGGCCGCCATGAGAAATAGCAACAGGGGAGACAGTGTCAGAATCCTGGATCCAGGTTTCAGTGAGGGCCAGCAGATTGAAAGCGTTGGTCAGAAAGTAATTCTGCAGGAAAGGAAGCTTGTTGCATATAGACCGTGGATTCCTCAGTGCGCAATTGAAGGAAGTAGATGAAGGAGTACAGCTGATGTTAATAAGGTTAGCAGGGTTTCGATGTGAGGTAAGGGAGAGGTTGAGGTTGGTGGAGGGTGGTTCGGGGCTAGAAGAGATATCCCCTGAAATGAGTAGTAGCAGTTAAAAGAGAAAGAGCAGATAGTTTTTGGATTTGTGACATGATTTCCTGTGCAATACCTTTGGATAAGATAGAGTGAGATTTTTCAGGAAGTTCAAAAGAGCATGGGAGCTGTACATAGGAGAGGGAAGGAGAGAGGGGCAGATATGGTGATGGAGGGGGGATAGGGTGGATGAAAAAAAGGACACAGGAATATGGATGCAGGAGTAAACTACATAGTTAGAAGAGATTATAAAGTGTCGGTTACCTGACTCCTGTCCTGAATGACTGCCATTGAAATGACTGTCAAACGCTTGTTGAACAGAACACTTTGCTGAAGAGGACACGTGCGTGCACCCCTTATGATGCATCTAGATTTATAGGAAGGACTATAGCATCAGGTGAGAGGGATTGTGGGAGCTGCTTGTGACTAAATTGGCAGCTGCTCAGCTCACCAGAGAGTGGAGAGCTGATCAAAGACACAGACCTAACACACTATGCCTGACACAGTATAACATCTTTCACCATCAGATAAAGTCTACAATGATGGAAGGACAGACAGTGACTATTGAAAACATTGCATCAAATAACAGAGCACAGACACAGCAAGCAGACACATTATACCATAGAAATGATTTCAAGATGAGAGATCAGCAGATGACATAGATCCTGCAAGCAGAGATGTTATACCATAGAAATGGTTTCAAGATGAGAGTTCAACAGATGACATAGATTCAGCAAGCAGAGATGTTATACCATAGAAATGGTTTCAAGATGAGAGTTCAGCAGATGACACAGATCCAGCAAGCAGAGATGTTATACCATAGAAATGGTTTCAAGATGAGAGTTCAGCAGATGACATAGATCCAGCAAGCAGAGATATTATACCATAGAAATGGTTTCAAGATGAGAGTTCAGCAGATGACATAGATCCAGCAAGCAGAGATATTATACCATAGAAATGGTTTCAAGATGAGAGTTAAGCAGATGACATAGATCCAGCAAGCAGAGATGTTATACCATAGAAATGGTTTCAAGATGAGCGTTCAGCTGATGACATAGATCCAGCAAGCAGAGATTTTATACCATAAAAATGGTTTCAAGATGAGAGTTCAGCAGATGACATAGATCCAGCAAGCAGAGATGTTATACCATAGAAATGGTTTCAAGATGAGAGTTCAGCAGATGACATAGGTCTTGCAAGCAGAGATATTATACCATAGAAATGGTTTCAAGATGAGAGTTCAGCAGATGACATAGATCCGGCAAGCAGAGATGTTATACCATAGAAATGGTTTCAAGATGAGAGTTCAGCAGATGACATAGATCCGGCAAGCAGAGATGTTATACCATAGAAATGGTTTCAAGATGAGAGTTCAGCAGATGACATAGGTCTTGCAAGCAGAGATGTTAAACCATAAAAATGGTTTCAAGATGAGAGTTGAGCAGATGACATAGATCCTGCAAGCAGAGATGTTATACCATAGAAATGGTTTCAAGAGAAGAATTCAGCAGATGCCATAGATCCAGAAAGCACAGATGTTATACCATAGAAATGGTTTCAAGAGGAGAGTTCAGCAGATGACATAGATCCAGCAAGCAGAGATGTTATACCATAGAAATGGTTTCAAGATGAGAGTTCAGCTGATGACCTAGATCCAGCAAGCAGAGATGTTATACCATAGAAATGGTTTCAAGAGGAGAGTTCAGCAGATGACATAGATCCAGCAAGGAGAGATGCTATACCACAGAAATGGTTTCAAGAGGAGAGTTCAGCTGATGACATAGATCCAGCAAGCAGAGATGTTATACCATAGAAATGGTTTCAGGATGAGAGGTCAGCTGATGACATAGATCCAGCAAGCAGAGATGTTATACCATAGAAATGGTTTCAAGAGGAGTGTTCAGCAGATGACATAGATCCAGCAAGCAGAGATGCTATACCATAGAAATGGTTTCAAGATGAGAGTTCAGCAGATGACATAGATCCAGCAAGCAGAGATGTTATACCATAGAAATGGTTTCAAGATGAGAGTTCAGCTGATGACATAGATCCAGCAAGCAGAGATGTTATACCATAGAAATGGTTTCAAGAGGAGAGTTCAGCAGATGACATAGATCCAGCAAGCAGAGATGCTATACCACAGAAATGGTTTCAAGAGGAGAGTTCAGCAGATGACATAGATCCAGCAAGCAAAGATAATATACCATAGAAATGGTTTCAAGATGATAGTTCAGCTGATGACCTAGATCCAGCAAGCAGAGATGTTATACCATAGAAATGGTTTCAAGAGGAGAGTTCAGCAGATGACATTGATCCAGCAAGGAGAGATGCTATACCACAGAAATGGTTTCAAGAGGAGAGTTCAGCTGATGACATAGATCCAGCAAGCAGAGATGTTATACCATAGAAATGGTTTCAAGATGAAAGTTCAGCTGATGACATAGATCCAGCAAGCAGAGATGTTATACCATAGAAATGGTTTCAAGAGGAGTGTTCAGCAGATGACATAGATCCAGCAAGCAGAGATGCTATACCATAGAAATGGTTTCAAGATGAGAGTTCAGCAGATGACATAGATCCAGCAAGCAGAGATGTTATACCATAGAAATGGTTTCAAGATGAGAGTTCAGCTGATGACATAGATCCAGCAAGCAGAGATGTTATACCATAGAAATGGTTTCAAGATGAGAGTTCAGCAGATGACATAGATACAGCAAGCAGAGATGTTATACCATAGAAATGGTTTCAAGATGAGAGTTCAGCAGATGACATAGATACAGCAAGCAGAGATGTTATACCATAGAAATGGTTTCAAGATGAGAGTTCAGCAGATGATATAGATCCAGGAAGCAGAGATATTATACCACAGAAATGGTTTCAAGATGAGAGTTCATCAGATGACATAGATACAGCAAGCAGAGATGTTATACCATAGAAATGGTTTCAAGATGAGAGTTCAGCAGATGATATAGATCCTGCAAGCAGAGATGTTATACCATAGAAATGGTTTCAAGATGAGAGTTCAGCAGATGATATAGATCCTGCAAGCAGAGATGTTATACCATAGAAATGGTTTCAAGATGAGCGTTCAGCTGATGACATAGATCCAGCAAGCAGAGATGTTATACCATAAAAATGGTTTCAAGATGAGAGTTCAGCAGATGACATAGATCCAGCAAGCAGAGATGTTATACCATAGAAATGGTTTCAAAATGAGAGTTCAGCAGATGACATAGATCCAGCAAGCAGATATGTTATACCATAGAAATGGTTTCAAGATGAGAGTTCAGCAGATGCCATAGATCCAGAAAGCAGAGATATTATACCATATAAATGGTTTCTAGATGAGAGTTCAGCAGATGACATAGATCCAGCAAGCAGAGATGTTATACCATAGAAATGGTTTCAAAATGAGAGTTCAGCAGATGACATAGATCCAGCAAGAAGAGATGTTATACCATAGAAATGGTTTCAAGTTGAGAGTTCAGCTGATGACATATATCCAGCAAACAGAGATGTTATACCATAGAAATGGTTTCAAGATGAGAGTTCAGCAGATGCCATAGATCCAGCAAGCAGAGATATTATACCATAGAAATGGTTTCAAGATGAGAGTTCAGCAGATGACATAGATCCAGCAGATGACATAGATCACACCTTGTAAAACATGAGAGAAGTCATATGGGAAAGAAAGTGTAATTATGTTCACTGTGTTTTATAAAGTTTAATAAACATTGTTCAGCATAAATGAGTACACCCCCTTTGATGAGTAAGATTTTATTTAATAGCTCACTGAACACAAGATCAATTCCTACAATTTTGCCAACACTAAGTTTCATAGAACATTTTTTTGTAATCAAAACATGAAAGTAAGAGTAATAATATAACTCATTAGAAAATCTTCAGTTTTACTCAATATAGTTGATGCAAAAATGAGTACACCCCACATTAAAAGCTACTACATCTATTATTTTGTATGGCCTCCATAATTTTAAAGGACGGCACCAAGTTTTCTAGGCCTGGAATGAACAAGTTAGTGACAATACTATATCTATCTTTTATCTCTCTTTCGATAATGAGCTCTTAGAGCCTGGATGCTGGATGGAGCGATGACAACTTGTCTCTTCAGAATTCCCCATAGGTGTTTGGTTGGGTTCAGATCAGGAGACACTTGGCCACAGAATCACTGTCACCCTGTTCTTCAGAAATGTAACAGTGGCCTACCAAGGGAACAGAGTGATGGCAGCATCTTTTCTGTCACTACAGAGCAGAACATCTGTGAATTCAAGATACCATCAATGAAATGTAGCCCCTCATGCAGCCGCACATAAGGACACGGCCACCACCAGGTCTCACTGTAGACCCCATGCATTCTCATTGTATTCCTCACCTCTTCAATGTTATACAGTTTTGAAGCCATCAGTTCCAAAAAAAACCTTTATCTTGGTCTCATCACTCCAGAGTATAAAGTCCCAGGAGTCTTCATATGTTTCCGCATGTGTCCTGGCAGATTGTAGGGCGGCTTTTTTGTGTATGGGATTTAGGAGAGGCTTTCTATGTGGACAACACCCATGTCTGCCATTCCTCTATAGAAAAAATTGTCTGCTTTCAGCTCATCTCTCAGTGCTTGGATGAAAAATCACAGTTGGGAAGGAATGGACGGGACAAAGAAAGTTACTGATAATCCAGCACTTGTTTTCCGGTGTGAATAAAACCAAAAACTTTTATTGAAAAATCCAAATTAAAATCATAGAAACATTAAAAAACAGATAGGAGCAAAACATCTCTGCGTTTCTACCTGGTATTTGTGTTCAGTTCTTCTTCATGGCATAATAAATCACCAGTAACCGGCTTCTTATACACATCATAGGGTCTAATGCACAGCGGAGACCCCCAGCCCCAAATGGACATGTGCAAGTATGTCTACATTACCCCTATGGATGATCATATGTCCACAACAAGAAGCATCCGTGCAATAGAAGAATGAAGTGTCTGCATCTATAATGTGTATATTATGTATAATTACTATAAAAGAGGAAAAAACACAACTCAGTAAATGGATACAAGGTCTGAACGAAGCTTCATATCACTGGGGAATCTGGAGGCCAATTCCAGAATCCACAAGGCTTCTCTGGGGTGTACTTTTTATACCAATCTCCCCCTTAGCTGGTCTGGTGACATATTCAATACCCACAACTGTAAAGTGATTAATCCCTATTGTGTTGTATGAGATGTTGTGATGCTGCAGATGTATTACGTGTTGTGGGGCCAAGAACGTCCCTAACGTGTCCCCCAATGTGGTGACGTAAGGGTCTGACCGTGCCCCCCACATATTGCAGCAGACAAGCTTCACATTGTATGGTGTCAATGACGTGTGGAGCTACAACTAATGAGATGTCGGATATTATAGGGTTTATTATGGTTAGTAGATGCAGACATTTTTGCTTTGTGCACAGACTTGCACAAACCACATTTATTTCTCCCACATTCAATGAAACCTTTGGTGTTTGTCCTCCACGTGTCAGTTGTCTTTCTTGTTGCTGGATCCTTGTCAGTGTATAACATAGGTAAATGTTTTCTGGTAATATTCACTATATTATAGGAATCTTCTCTGCAGCCAGTATTGAATGTATCTCTAGACTGATGGATGTTTCCTTCTTTGTGAGTTTTCGGTAATGTATGAAATATTGGACATTGTGGGTGATTTTCCTTTAATCGTTCTATTTGTTTGGCATTAAGTACAGCCGATACCAAACCCTCCTCCAAAAGACAATGTAAGGGGGTATTGTATGAATTAGTAGGATCTCCATCTAGAGTGCGGCATATATTAGTATCGTCATCCATGTTCATAACCTCCGGCTCATACAACCCACTATCCAGAGCTGTAATCGAGCCCCCTTTATCTGCAGCTCTAATGACTTTATTAGGGCTGTGCTCAGGGCCGTATCTGGCATTCATGCTGCCCTAGACACTTTAAGTGGTCACGCCCCCTACTGGTAACTCATACTAAAAGTGCTCATACCCTTTAGGCCCCCTTCACACGTACCGGAGACACACACGTACACCCATTATAATCTATAGGCTGCGCACATGGTCACACGGACCGGACATGTCCGTTTTTTGCCGGCAGCTCAGACGTCAGTACGTCCTGCACACAGATGACATAAAGTGTGACATCCGCACACACGTCTGTGTGACACGTGCCGGAAGAGAGCGCAGAATAGAAATGACAGATATTTAGGTGTTAGATGTGCAAAGATTGAGATAGATGATAGATATCCGTGAGATATATAATTAGCAGTGTTGAGCATTCCGATAATGAAATATCGGGTATCGGCCGATATTCGCGGTATCGGAATTCCGATACTTAATTCCGATACTTTTACAATATCGAATACCGGAATCGGAAGTTCCCATAATGCCTGCGCTCTGCAGTGTCTCTGAAGGATGACAAGCTGGATGGCAGCGCTCAGCTGAGATCCAGCCTGTCATCAGAATGCCATCCCAGCGTGAGAGAATTCTCCTGATTGTTTAACCCCTTAACAACATCTGACGTACTAATACGCGTCTGTGCCCTGGGACTTAAAAGCCAGACCCGTATTAGTACGTCATGGCGATCGCGCGCGCACACAGACTGTGCGGGCACGATCGCCGCCGGGTGTCAGCTGATTGTCACAGCTGACAGCCGATACTATGTGCAGGGAGCGGTCCTGCACCGCTCCCAGCACATTAACCGCGGCATTGCGGGGGCAAGGGGAGGTGATCGGCGACACCATGTTGCATTTGGCGAGCTCCTGTGTGCCCAAACTTTGGAGCTCCCCCACAAGTGACCCCATTTTGGAAACTAGACCCACGAAGGCACCTATCTAGTTGCATAGTGAGCACTTGGAACCCCAGGTGCTTCACAAATTGATTCATAAAAATGAAAAAGTGTTTTTTTTTTCACTTTTTCATTTTTACGAATCAATTTGTGAAGCACCTTGGGGTTCCAAGTGCTCACTATGCATCTAGAAAGGTGCCTTGGGGGGTCTAGTTTCCAAAATGGGGTCACTTGTGGGGGAGCTCCAAAGTTTGGGCACAGAGGGGCTCTCCAAACGCAATGTGGTGTCCGCTAACAATTTGAGACGATTTTCCATTCAATTTGTTAGCGGATATCATGTTGCATTTGGAGAGTCCCTGTGTGCCCAAACATTGGAGCTCCCCCACAAGTGACCCCATTTTGGAAACTAGACCCCCCAAGGCACCTATCTAGATGCATAGTGAGCACTTGGAACCCCAGGTGCTTCACAAATTGATTCATAAAAATGAAAAAGTGTTTTTTTTTTCAATTTTTCATTTTTACGAATCAATTTGTGAAGCACCTGGGGGTTCCAAGTGCTCACTATGCATCTAGAAAGGTGCCTTGGGGGGTCTAGTTTCCAAAATGGGGTCACTTGTGGGGGAGCTCCAAAGTTTGGGCACAGAGGGGCTCTCCAAACGCAACGTGGTGTCCGCTAACAATTTGAGCTGATTTTCCATTCAATTTGTTAGCGGATATCATGTTGCATTTGGAGAGTCCCTGTGTGCCCAAACATTGGAGCTCCCCCACAAGTGACCCCATTTTGGAAACTAGACCCCCAAGGCACCTATCTAGATGCATAGTGAGCACTTGGAACCCCAGGTGCTTCAAAAATTGATTCATAAAAATGAAAAAGTGTTTTTTTTTTCAATTTTTCATTTTTACGACTCAATTTGTGAAGCACCTGGGGGTTCCAAGTGCTCACTATGCATCTAGAAAGGTGCCTTGGGGGGTCTAGTTTCCAAAATGGGGTCACTTGTGGGGGAGCTCCAAAGTTTGGGCACAGAGGGGCTCTCCAAACGCAACGTGGTGTCCGCTAACAATTTGAGCTGATTTTCCATTCAATTTGTTAGCGGATATCATGTTGCATTTGGAGAGTCCCTGTGTGCCCAAACATTGGAGCTCCCCCACAAGTGACCCCATTTTGGAAACTAGACCCCCCAAGGCACCTATCTAGATGCATAGTGAGCACTTGGAACCCCAGGTGCTTCACAAATTGATTCATAAAAATGAAAAAGTGTTTTTTTTTTCAATTTTTCATTTTTACGACTCAATTTGTGAAGCACCTGGGGGTTCCAAGTGCTCACTATGCATCTAGAAAGGTGCCTTGGGGGGTCTAGTTTCCAAAATGGGGTCACTTGTGGGGGAGCTCCAAAGTTTGGGCACACAGGGACTCTCCAAACACAACATGGCGTCCGCTAATTATTCAAGCAAATTTTACAATCAAAAAGTCAAATGGCGCTCCTTCCCTTCCGAGCCCTGCCGTGCGCCCAAACAGTGTTTTTTCCCCAAATATTGGGTATCTGTGTGCCCAGGGGAAATTGCACAACAAATTTTGGGGTCCATTTTTTCTTGTTACCCCTGTGAAAATAAAAAAAATTGGGTCTAAAGTAACATTTTTGTGAAAAAAGTTAAATGTTCATTTTTTTCTTCCACATTCAAAAAATTCCTGTGAAGCACCTGAAGGGTTAATAAAGTTCTTGAATGTGGTTTTGAGCTCCTTGAGGGGTGCAGTTTTTAGAATGGTGTCACTTTTGGGTATTTTCTGTCATAAAGACCTCTCAAAGTGACTTCAAATGTGATGCGGTCCCTAAAAAATGGTTTTGTAAATTTTGTTGGAAAAATGAGAAATCGCTGGTCAACTTTTAACCCTTATAGCTCCCTAACAAAAAAAAAATTTGGTTCCAAAATTGTGCTGATGTAAAGTAGACATGTGGGAAATGTTATTTATTAACTCTTTTGTGTGACATATCGCTCTGATTTCAGGGCTTAAAAATTCAAATTTTGAAAATTGCAAAATTTTCAAAATTTTCGCCAAATTTCCGTTTTTTTCACAAATAAACGCAAGTGATATCGAAGAAATTTTTCCACAATCATGAAGTACAATATGTCACGAAAAAACAGTCTCAGAATCAGGGGGATCCGTTGAAGCGTTCCAGAGTAATTACCTCATAAAGTGACAGTGGTCAGAATTGTAAAAATTGGCCTGGTCATTAACGTGCAAACCACCCGCGGGGCTTAAGGGGTTAAAAGCTGGTGGGCGGTAAAAAGCTGGTGGGCGGTAAAAAGCTGGCGGGCGGTAAAATGCTGGCGGGCGGTAAAAATCCGCCGGCTTTTAAACAATCACACAGCCCCATACTGCTTCCCCGCAGCCTCCCACCCCGATCCTCCACTCCCCTCGCCACCTCCCATCCCGATCGTAAGTTAGGACCGGGCGGGGAGTGCAGCACCAAGGAGCGGGGAGCGAAGGACCCGGGCGGGGAAGCCGGCAGTGAAAAGACTTCACCGCCGGCTTTCCCGTTCTGTGCTGCGCTTTCCCGCCGGTTATTTCAACTGAACAGCTGAGGTATCAGGTGATGCCGATCAGCTGTTCATTGAAGTAGCCGCGGTGCCCTCAGAGGGTTCATGTGAGTTCATGCTTGACTGCATTGCATGAACTCACATGAACTTTCCCACGGCCGCACAGGGCAGCCTCACCTCCCAGACCATCAGCCCGTCATGATTGGTGTGTGTGGGTGTCTGTGCGATGTGTGCGGGTGTGCACGCTGTCTGTGCGATGTCTGCGAGTGTGTGCGGGTGTGCGCGGTGTCTGTGCGAGTGTGTGCGGGTGTGCGCGGTGTCTGTGCGATGTCTGCGGGTGAACGCGGTGTCTGCGAGTGTGTGCGGGTGTGCGCGGTGTCTGTGCGATGTCTGTGAGGGTGTGCGCGGTGTCTGTGCGATGTCTGCGAGTGTG
The DNA here is from genome assembly GCF_046119375.1 of Phyllobates terribilis. NCBI lineage: Eukaryota > Metazoa > Chordata > Amphibia > Anura > Dendrobatidae > Phyllobates > Phyllobates terribilis. Next base: position 991,167 of record NW_027363130.1, read on the forward strand.
TGCGGGTGTGCGCGGTGTCTGTGCGATGTCTGCGGGTGTGCGCGTGCAGGCAGACATAGGCCGATGTGACACTACTACTCCCATCGGCCTATGTCTGTCCCCCGTCCACTCCTGCCAGCAGGATCAGCTCGATGGGAGCAGTAGTTCCCATCAGCCTGATCCTGCTATTTAAATTACCCTACTGTGTCCCCAATAAATTTTAAATACATGTCATTGGTGGCCAGTGGTTGCCTACAATAAATTAGTTCATACATTACCTGTCCCTGCCGATCGCCACCTAAAATAAAGTAAAAAATAAAAAACTACACCTATGCTCACCTAGACACCTAATTCCCCGAAGCCATCGATCTCCTGTAATAAAATATAAAATAATAAACCACAACCTTATCCTTACCCCTCCGTAGTAGTCCACGAGTGTCCCACGATGATCTCCAGTTTAGAGCAGCCACATAGAATATAACCGCTCTGAACCGCTGCCGCCGCTACAATGATGGGGCCGTAGAGCAGCCCCTTCATTGCATAAGCGGGTTCGCCGGAGTTCAGGCAGCGCTGCTCCGGTTAGCTCCTTTACGGCCCTGCTGTATCGTGAGAAATTCCCACGGTACAGCAGTGCCGTAAAGGAGGTCTCCGGAGCTACGCTGCCTGAATGCACTCCGGTGACCTCAGTCAGTGGCTCCCGCTGCCGGGAGCGGACGTGTTCCCGGCAGTGTGAGCTTACAGCAGCCATGCACAGCTGTCACCATCTCCAGATGTGACAGCTGTGCATGGGAGATCAGCGCAGGAACGTGGACAGGTAACTATTTTTTTTTTAGTAAACTAAGAATTAAATAAAATTGTGTGTTTTATTTCAAATAAATTATTTTTTTCTGGGTGTAGTGTGAGTTTTTTATTTTTAACACTTTGTAGGTTAGTAATGGGGGTGTCTTATAGATGCCCATCATTACTAACCTGGGCTTCATGGCAGCTGGCGCTGACATGAACCCCACCACTATTACCCCCTGCCACCGCACCAGGGCAGCGTGGAAGAGCGAGGCTAAGTGCCAGAATTGGCGCATCCTATGGATGCGCCATTTCTGGGGCGGCTGACGGCTGGTGTTTCTAGCCTGGGAGGGGGCCAATATTCATGGCACCCTTCCTGGGCTATTAATATCAGCCCCCAGCTGTCTGCCTAGCCTTTGCTAGCTATTAAAATAGGGGGGACCCCACATCATTTTTTTGGGGGGTCTCCCATTTTAATAGCTAGTAAAGGCTAGGTATTCAGCTGGGGGCTGATATTAGTAGCCTGGGAAGCTCCGTGGGTATTACCCCCTTCCCAGGCTTCAAACATCTGCCCCAGCCGTCTGCTTAACCTCCGCTAGAGACTAAAATTATGGGGGATCCCACGCCAATTTTATTTTTAATAAATCCTTTATTTTAACAGTAAATGACACTTGAGGGATTAATAAAGATGCAGTCCCTAAATTATTATTTATTTTTTAATTATTTTCTCCCAAAAATTTTGACGTGGGCTTTGCCATATTTTTGTATGCCAGCCAGGTACAGCAGGCAGGAACGGGCTGCCCCCAACTGCCAGCTGCCTATTTGTACCTGGCAGGACACAACAATATAGGGAAGCCCTTTTTTTCTAAATTATTTCATGAAATAATTAAAAAAAAATTGACGTGGGGCTTCGCCCTATTTTTGTGTCCAGCCAGGTACAACTAGGCAGCTGGGGGCTGGAATCCGCAGCGCTGGGAGGCCCAAGATTTCTGGGCCACCCCCTCTGCAAATTGCAGTCCGCAGCCACCCCAGAAAATGGCGCGTTCATAGAAGCGCCATCTTCTGGCGCTGTACCCAACTCATCCAGGGCCCTGGTGCGGTGGCTCACTGGGTAATAAAGGGGTTAGGGCAAGCTTGATATTATCAGCTGGCCCTAAGCCTGAAATTCATGGGGTCACGCCAATATTAGACATGACCACCATGATTTTCTAGTAAAGTATTTAAAAAAAACACAACACCGAGAAAAAAGTCCTTTAATTGAAATAAAGACACAATTCTTTATTGTTCTAAATTAAACCATACTTACCATCACGCCCATTCCAGCTGAAGCCAACGATCTCCTGCAATAAAAGAAAAATAATAAAGCAACCTCATCCTTACCTTTCCATGGTTCCCACGACAGCTTCAGCTCTGCTACATCGAGATGACAGGCTGGACCGCAGCAGAACGCTGCCATCCAGCCTGTCATCCCGCAGACACTGAGAAGCGCAGTGACGGCATCCAGATGAGCCGAGTTCATGTCCAATGAACTCGGCTCACCTCATGCATTTCTGAGGTGGCTGACGGCTGGTGTTTCTAGCCTGGGAGGGGGCCAATATTCATGGCTCCCTTCCTGGGCTATTAATATCAGCACCCAGCTGTCTGCCTAGCCTTTGCTAGCTATTAAATTAGGGGGGACCCCACGTCATTTTTTTGGGGGGGTCCCCCATTTTAATAGCTAGTAAAGGCTAGGTATTCAGCTGGGGGCTGATATTAGTAGCCTGGGAAGCTCTGTGGGTATTACCCCCTTCCCAGGCTTCAAACATCTGCCCCAGCAGTCTGCTTAACCTCCGCTAGAGCCTAAAATTACGGCGAACCCCTCGCCAATTTTTTTTAAAATAAATCCTTTATTTTAACACTAAATGACAAGTAGAGTAATCAACACTGTCACTGTACTTCTTATATATGTGACTGACATGTTTCTATCTATCTAATCTATGTATGATTCTCTATTCCTTCTATTCTAAATTGTCGGGTACCGCTGCTGAATTGCATTTCCGGTGACGACCTCTTGAAGCTGATCAAGAGAATGCCAAGAGTGTGCAAAGCAGTCATCAAAGCAAAAGGTGGCTACGTTGAAGAACCTAGAATATAAGACATATTTTCAGTTGTTTCACACTTTTTTGTTAAGTATATAATTCCACATGTGGTAATTCATAGTTTTGATGCCTTCAGTGTGAATGTACAATTTTCAAAGTCATGAAAATACAGGAAAATCTTTAAATGAGAAGGTGTGTCCAAACTTTTGGTCTGTACTGTACTGGTTCTCTGCGCCATCATTCCTTCTACTCATTCTCTATATGTCAACCAGGGCTGCTTCTGTCATGAGGTGAGATGAGCATCTTGCCCCAGGCGCTTGTTGGAGCTGTCTGAAAGGGGTGGCAGAATGCGGTTGCTGCTCCCTCAGAGACACTAGACACAGGCCTGTAGGCAGCTGCTGCCCCCTCAGAGACACTAGACACAGGCCTGTAGGCAGCTGTTGCCCACTCAGAGACACTAGACACAGGCCTGTAGGCAGCTGTTGCCCACTCAGAGACACTAGACACAGGCCTGTAGGCGGCTGCTGCCCCCTTAGAGACACTAGACACAGGCCTGTAGGCGGCTGCTGCCCCCTCAGAGACACTAGACACAGGCCTGTAGGCGGCTGCTGCCCCCTCAGAGACACTAGACACAGGCCTGTAGGCGGCTGCTGCCCCCTCAGAGACACTAGACACAGGCCTGTAGGCGGCTGCTGCCCCCTCAGAGACACTAGACACAGGCCTGTAGGCGGCTGCTGCCCCCTCAGAGACACTAGACACAGGCCTGTAGGCGGCTGCTGCCCCCTCAGAGACACTAGACACAGGCCTGTAGGCGGCTGCTGCCCCCTCAGAGACACTAGACACAGGCCTGTAGGCAGCTGCTGCCCCCTCAGAGACACTAGACACAGGCCTGTAGGCAGCTGTTGCCCACTCAGAGACACTAGACACAGGCCTGTAGGCAGCTGTTGCCCACTCAGAGACACTAGACACAGGCCTGTAGGCGGCTGCTGCCCCCTCAGAGACACTAGACACAGGCCTGTAGGCGGCTTCTGCCCCCTCAGAGACACTAGACACAGGCCTGTAGGCGGCTGCTGCCCCCTCAGAGACACTAGACACAGGCCTGTAGGCGGCTGCTGCCCCCTCAGAGACACTAGACACAGGCCTGTAGGCGGCTGCTGCCCCCTCAGAGACACTAGACACAGGCCTGTAGGCGGCTGCTGCCCCCTCAGAGACACTAGACACAGGACTGTAGGCAGCTGCTGCCCCCTCAGAGACACTAGACACAGGCCTGTAGGCGGCTGCTGCCCCCTCAGAGACACTAGACACAGGCCTGTAGGCGGCTGCTGCCCCCTCAGAGACACTAGACACAGACCTGTAGGCGGCTGCTGCCGCCTCAGAGACACTAGACACAGGCCTGTAGGCAGCTGCTGCCCCCTCAGAGACACTAGACACAGGCCTGTAGGCAGCTGCTGTCCCCTCAGAGACACTAGACACAGGCCTGTAGGCGGCTGCTGTCCCATCAGAGACACTAGACACAGGCCTGTAGGCGGCTGCTGCCCCCTCAGAGACACTAGACACAGGCCTGTAGGCTGCTGCTGCCCCCTCAGAGACACTAGACACAGGCCTGTAGGCGGCTGCTGCCCCCTCAGGGACACTAGACACAGGCCTGTAGGCGGCTGCTGCCCCCTCAGAGACACTAGACACAGGCCTGTAGGCGGCTGCTGCCCCCTCAGAGACACTAGACACAGGCCTGTAGGCGGCTGCTGCCCCCTCAGAGACACTAGACACAGGCCTGTAGGCGGCTGCTGCCCCCTCAGAGACACTAGACACAGGCCTGTAGGCGGCTGCTGCCCCCTCAGAGACACTAGACACAGGCCTGTAGGCAGCTGCTGCCCCTTCAGAGACACTAGACACAGGCCTGTAGGCGGCTGCTGCCCCGCATAGACACTAGACACAGGCCTGTAGGCGGCTGCCGCCCCCTCAGAGACACTAGACACAGGCCTGTAGGTGGCTGCTGCCCCCTCAGAGACAATAGACACAGGCCTGTAGGCGGCTGCTGCCCTCTCAGAGACACTAGACACAGGCCTGTAGGCGGCTGCTGCCCCCTCAGAGACACTAGACACAGGCCTGTAGGCAGCTGCTTCCCCCTCAGAGACACTAGACACAGGCCTGTAGGCGGCTGCTGCCCCCCATAGACACTAGACACAGGCCTGTAGGCGGCTGCTGCCCCCTCAGAGACACTAGACACAGGCCTGTAGGCGGCTGCTGCCCCCTCAGAGAAACTAGACACAGGCCTGTAGGCGGCTGCTGCCCCCTCAGAGACACTAGACACAGGCCTGTAGGCGGCTGCTGCCCCCTCAGAGACACTAGACACAGGCCTGTAGGCGGCTGCTGCCCCCTCAGAGACACTAGACACAGGCCTGTAGGCGGCTGCTGCCCCCTCAGAGACACTAGACACAGGCCTGTAGGCAGCTGCTGCCCCCTCAGAGACACTAGACACAGGCCTGTAGGCAGCTGCTGCCCCCTCAGAGACACTAGACACAGGCCTGTAGGCGGCTGCTGCCCCCTCAGAGACACTAGACACAGGCCTGTAGGCGGCTGCTGCCCCCTCAGAGACACTAGACACAGGCCTGTAGGCTGCTGCTGCCCCCTCAGAGACACTAGACACAGGCCTGTAGGCGGCTGCTGCCCCCTCAGAGACACTAGACACAGGCCTGTAGGCAGCTGCTGCTCCCTCAGAGACACTAGACACAGGCCTGTAGGCAGCTGCTGCCCCCTTAGAGACACTAGACACAGGACTGTAGGCGGCTGCTGCCCCCTCAGAGACACTAGACACAGGCCTGTAGGCGGCTGCTGCCACCTCAGAGACACTAGACACAGGCCTGTAGGCGGCTGCTGCCCCCTCAGAGACACTAGACACAGGCCTGTAGGCTGCTGCTGCCCCCTCAGAGACACTAGACACAGGCCTGTAGGCAGCTGCTGCCCCCTCAGAGACACTAGACACAGGCCTGTAGGCAGCTGTTGCCCACTCAGAGACGCTAGACACAGGCCTGTAGGCAGCTGTTGCCCCCTCAGAGACACTAGACACAGGCCTGTAGGCGGCTGCTGCCCCCTCAGAGACACTAGACACAGGCCTGTAGGCGGCTGCTGCCCCCTCAGAGACACTAGACACAGGCCTGTAGGCGGCTGCTGCCCCCTCAGAGACACTAGACACAGGCCTGTAGGCGGCTGCTGCCCCCTCAGAGACACTAGACACAGGCCTGTAGGCGGCTGCTGCCCCCTCAGAGACACTAGACACAGGCCTGTAGGCAGCTGCTGCCCCCTCAGAGACACTAGACACAGGCCTGTAGGCGGCTGCTGCCCCCTCAGAGACACTAGACACAGGCCTGTAGACGGCTGCTGCCCCCTCAGAGACACTAGACACAGGCCTGTAGGCGGCTGCTGCCCCCTCAGAGACACTAGACACAGGCCTGTAGGCGGCTGCTGCCCCCTCAGAGACACTAGACACAGGCCTGTAGGCGGCTGCTGCTGCCCCCTCAGAGACACTAGACACAGGCCTGTAGGCAGCTGCTGCCCCCTCAGAGACACTAGACACAGGCCTGTAGGCAGCTGCTGCCCCCTCAGAGACACTAGACACAGGCCTGTAGGCAGCTGCTGTCCCCTCAGAGACACTAGACACAGGCCTGTAGGCGGCTGCTGTCCCATCAGAGACACTAGACACAGGCCTGTAGGCAGCTGCTGCCCCCTCAGAGACACTAGACACAGGCCTGTAGGCGGCTGCTGCCCCCTCAGAGACACTAGACACAGGCCTGTAGGCAGCTGCTGCCCCCTCAGAGACACTAGACACAGGTCTGTAGGCGGCTGCTGCCCCCTCAGAGACACTAGACACAGGCCTGTAGGCGGCTGCCAGTCACAGTGTATCAGACAGAGGGGCGAGATCGCAGAGCAGAGGGGGGCGCTCCAATGCTAGCTCCATACTCAGGTGCAGCCTCGTACTGCTGAGCCTCGGACCCACCAGAGGAAATTATTCCTGGGGCCCAATATGTAACTACATAGAAATAATACAAGCCCACCAATTGTGAGATAAAATATGCTAGTATTGTGGTGTAACATAAAAACACAATGGTTCACATTTATCAAAAATGGCAGAATTTGAGCAAAATCTTTTGTACTCGCTTCAACTCCATTATTCCATATTTATCACATTTCGTCACTAATGATACATTTGGTGCAAATTATTTAAGCAGAACATTTTAAGCATGGTAGCACACGTCTCAATGCTAAAAAAGAGCTGACATCCAGTGGGTCAAATGTTGCATAGTAATATAATTTTGTACAAATTGCAACTTTTTTTGCATGTAAAAATGGTTTTAATATGAATGCATTTGTTCCGTGCCTTTTTTAAGACAGCCGGTGCCAGGGTGCTCCTGTCCCCAGGCACATACATAAAATCAATTAGAAATATATTAATCCCTTGGCACAGATGAACATACAGTACCAGTACGTCCACAGCAGGGTCCACGTGTGCGGAGTTGGCTCAGGAGTGGAGACCACTTCACACGCAACATACAGCGGGCATGTGCCTGTATGGTGACCATTCAGCTGTGCACACACAACATACAGCGGGCATGTGCCTGTATGGTGACCATTCAGCTGTGCACACGCAACATACAGCGGGCATGTGCCTGTATGGTGACCATTCAGCTGTGCACACACAACATACAGCGGGCATGTGCCTGTATGGTGACCATTCATCTGTGCACACGCAACATACAGCGGGCATGTGCCTGTATGGTGACCATTCAGCTGTGCACACGCAACATACAGCGGGCATGTGCCAGTATGGTGACCATTCAACTGTGCGCACGCAACATACAGCGGGCATGTGCCAGTATGGTGACCATTCAGCTGTGCACACGCAACATACAGTGGGCATGTGCCTGTATGGTGACCATTCAACTGTGCGCACGCAACATACAGCGGGCATGTGCCAGTATGGTGACCATTCAGCTGTGCACACGCAACATACAGCGGGCATGTGCCTGTATGGTGACCATTCAGCTGTGCGCACGCAACATACAGCGGGCATGTGCCGGTATGGTGACCATTCAGCTGTGCACACGCAACATACAGCGGGCATGTGCCTGTATGGTGACCATTCAGCTGTGCACACGCAACATACAGCGGGCATGTGCCTGTATGGTGACCATTCAGCTGTGCGCACGCAACATACAGCGGGCATGTGCCTGTATGGTGACCATTCAGCTGTGCACACCCATCTTGATACTCCTGTGATATCCAGCATTAGGCTGGATTCATATGGGATCATTATTTCCACTATATACTGCAATACTGTTACTGTTATATTAAAACATACAAAACAAGCAGGGGCGTAATGATCGCGGTCATAGAGGGTACAACCGGGACCAAACCCATGCTTGTGCGTGGCCCGACGACACCGATTTCACCTGGATGTGCATTCTCTGACACACATTCTGCTGAAATGTATTGTGACGCAGAGACCCGTCGGCTCCCTGCACTTCAAGACATGCTGCCAGCCAATCAGAGGCAAGCAGCAGGTGCTGGCGGCCCGCAGAAGTCAGCTACCGGCTGGGGGAACATTATACCAGGATGGCGGACCTTATACCAGGATGGCGGACCTTATACCAGGATGGCGGACCTTATACCAGGATGGCGGACCTTATACCAGGATGGCGGACATTATATCAGGATGGGAGATAAGATACCAGGCTGGGAACATTATATTAAGATGGGCACAATATACCAGGATGAGTGACATTACACCAGAAGGGGGACATGGTTATAGCATGGAGCCCACGATGGGGGACATTATATCAGTCAGGGGTGGTACAGGGTGGGCATCAGTCAGGGTTGATACAGGGGCACTCAGGGGTAATACAGGGAAGGCTCAGTCAGTCAGGGGTGAAACAAAACATTGAGGGAAATCCTCCGTTAGTGACTGAGCCCTCTCACCCTCTATCACCAATGAGTAAAGCCCCTCACTGTTGGTGTTGATGGGGGTCACTTAGTTATGTGATAATCCTGCTCAGCTACATATATCTGACCTTTGGTGAGTGATGTAGCAGGCAGCCATCCATCTCCCTGTGCTTCTCACTGTCAGCCTGTGACACAGTTAGGGAGGAGCGCTGTTACTCAGCACATCATGGCTCATTACCTCAGCTCTGCTGTTAGCACGGGGAAGAGGCCACAAACAAAACTAACACTGATTGGCTGCGATGCTGCCAATCACTATTAGACTTACCAGCAGCAGCACCGCTCTCCCTGGTTGCTCCAGGTGCGGTATCGCAGAGGCAGAGATTCAGCATTATTGATCAGCGATCAGTCAGTCCCTGAAGTGAGCTGCTGTCTGCACTGCAGCAGAACAGATCCAGTGACTCCCGTACTCTGCCGGGATGTCTAATGCTGGGAGGAGCGGTGAATAGTAATCAGTGACACGTGTGAGCTGCCGTGCTTGCAGCATGTCATGTGCTAGTGCGCTGAGTGCTGCTGACTGCTCCTCCCAGCATTAGACATCCCGGGAGAGCAGTGCACGGGTCACTGAATCTCTCCAGCTGCAGACAGCGGCTCACTCCTCATACTGACCAGAACACTGATCCATCCTGCTGGATCCTGAACACTGTGATATCGCACCTGGAACTGAATCACTGGAATCAGTAAGTCATAAAAATGCCTGAAAACCTTCTCTCTCTCTCATTATTCTGGCATTTGGCAAATATTAAAAATGATGGTAAAATCCTAATTGACCTAAAACGGGAAAGGTTTATTCTGATTTCATGTCAGATATTGAGAAAAACCTGCGTCTTTTTATATAGTGTATGGAAACTTCTGGTTTCAGCTGTGTGTGTATGTGTCCCTATAGTTATAGTTTTGGATGATTACTATTGTCCCTTCATTGTCTGCGTCGTTGCATCCAAATAACCTGTTCACAAAATCAAAGTATGTCATTGGGTTGGAAGGGGTTAAACAGGCAGTTCTGATGACATCACAAAGCACATAGACATCATAGGCATCCTATGACATCACAATTGGTATAGAATGTCCAGAGTGTAACTCCTGAGCCATCTTGTGTCATTCCAGGCTGACTGCTGGAAGGTGACAAGTCCAGGTCGGGAACTCTTCACCTATGACCTCACTCATACATTGTATAGATGGGGGGCTAGTAGTCGGATTCAGAACTGCATCATTAACCTGAAAATCTCAGCAGATGGCGCTGGATCATGTGTCCCGTGCTGGGATTGTTAGAATGAGTCTATGATTTACAAAAAAATGTTATTGAGCAGATTCCATGGAAAATCATTTGGGGGCTTTAGTAAAGCAGTGTGAGTCCGGCCTAACAGGGGCTACCAATCTGGACCAACCCTTCCCTGAATGAGGACTTGCTGGCCATCAACTGATCATGTGTCACTGGTCTTGAAGACCCTCAGCAATCGGCTGGCTTTGCCCTCTATGACACCCATGTGCTGTAATAAAAGCATATAGAAAGGGGAGCGCCGGCTGACACCCCCCCATTTGGCTCCATTTTTGGGCAGCTTTGCCATTAATGTTGTCAGAACCTAGCGTTTTCAGAACATCCATTTAATAGCAGACGGGTCCAGTTCTCCATTATCCGCTCTCATGGTCCTGCTGGATCAGGAGTGACCGGGAGCTGACGGTTTATGGTGATCAGGAGTTGCAGGATGGCGCCGGTGTTTCCCTTTAGGTCATAGAGCAGTAGATGATGCGGATTAGAATAAAAGAGTGGAAATGTTTAGGTTATTATCTGCGTCATGACTCAATTAATAATGAGGCTGGTGGTTATTTGCAGCCGGTGATTTCTTTTTATTAATTCAACTCTTCCTTGATGTTGGAAACTCGATATATAACACAGCAGTGGCAGTTATTATGACATCACAGGGCACATGACATCATAGATATCACATGACATCACAGTTGGTACAGAATGTGTAAAGTTCTAATCCTGAACCATCTTGTGTCCCAGAGGCGGCATTTTGAGGAAGACAAGTCTATGTAGGTAGCTCTTCACTTAGCACTAAGGCCCTGTTCACACATTGTGTAGCTGTGCGGAGTTTGTGGTGAAGTTTAGAACTTCATCATTTACCCCTAAAAAAATCTCAGCAAACATCTCTGAGCGACGTGTTCTTTCTTGTGCATCAGGATGATTCCTTAAATAGGACCTGTCATGTAATCCTCTTTTTTGTAATGATAGGTGTTATGTCTCATCTAGTTCAGATGAGCAGCAGTAATGAAGCACGGACAGATGACGGCGGCGCAGCAGGACGGCCGAGCAGAAACAACGGAGAACGCCGTGGCTTGATGGCAGCAGGAAGACCAGAACTGGAACCACAGGAAATCAAGAGCAGAACTGAAGCAGCGGCACCTGGTATAATAGAGGGACAGACTCTGATCAGACTTTCATCAGAGTGGTATCAGGTTTTCTCGGACATGGAGAGGAGAAAGAAAAGGTTTCTCACCTTCTCCCTTCTGCAAGTCGGTGAAAATCGGACCACACTCCGATGTCAAAGCGCCGTCCAATTTTTCCACAAGCGCATAGACTTGCATTGCCATTGCCATATTTTGCAGACTATAAGACGCACCCCAAATTTTGGGGTGGAAAATCATTTTTTTAAATGAAATGGTGGTGCCTCTTATAGTCCGTTTAACAGTAGGTTACCAGGGGGCGGCGGTGGTGGAGCGGGGTAACAGGAGGCAGGGCCACTGCTTTAGGCAGTCGGCGGCGACAGGAGTGGGGCGATGCTGCAGGCCCTGGGCTCTAATAAGATGTCGGCGCCGGTGAGCAGAGTCCCCTTTCCTATAGATTGCCCTGCAGTAGGCTTTGGGAAAATGGCTGCTGGAGGTGACGCATGCGCAGATTGAGATCTCGGGAGATGCATGCGCCGCCTCAAGCGTTCATTTTCCCAAAGCCCACTGCAAGGCAATAAATGGGAAAAGCTACTCTGCTCACCGGCGCCGACATCTTATGAGAGTCCAGGGACCGCCGACACCGGCCTCCTGTGACCGCGCTCCACCGCAACCACCCCTCGGTAAGCTACACTCAGATATTGTATATTAGATTGTAAGCTCCTAGGACAGGGTGTGCATTATTCTGCATGCCCTCAGGAGCAGTCTGTATATTGTATATTAGATTGTAAGCTGCTAGGACAGGGTGTGCATTATTCTGCATGCCCTCAGGAGCAGTCTGTATACTGTATATTAGATTGTAAGCTCCTAGGACAGGGTGTACATTATTCTGCATGCCCTCAGGAGCAGTCTGTATACTGTATATTAGATTGTAAGCTCCTAGGACAGGGTGTACATTATTCTGCATGCCCTCAGGAGCAGTCTGTATATTGTATATTAGATTGTAAGCTCCTAGGATAGGATGTGCATTATTCTGCATGCCCTCAGGAGCAGTCTGTATATTGTATATTAGATTGTAAGCTCCTAGGACAGGATGTGCATTATTCTGCATGCTCTCAGGAGCAGTCTGTATATTGTATATTAGATTGTAAGCTCCTAGGACAGGGTGTACATTATTCTGCATGCTCTCAGGAGCAGTCTGTATATTGTATATTAGATTGTAAGCTCCTAGGACAGGGTGCACATTATTCTGCATGCCCTCAGGAGCAGTCTGTATACTGTATATTAGATTGTAAGCTCCTAGGACAGGGTGTACATTATTCTGCATGCTCTCAGGAGCAGTCTGTATATTGTATATTAGATTGTAAGCTCCTAGGACAGGGTGTACATTATTCTGCATGCTCTCAGGAGCAGTCTGTATATTGTATATTAGATTGTAAGCTCCTAGGACAGGGTGTACATTATTCTGCATGCCCTCAGGAGCAGTCTGTATATTGTATATTAGATTGTAAGCTCCTAGGACAGGGTGTACATTATTCTGCATGCTCTCAGGAGCAGTCTGTATATTGTATATTAGATTGTAAGCTCCTAGGACAGGGTGCACATTATTCTGCATGCCCTCAGGAGCAGTCTGTATACTGTATATTAGATTGTAAGCTCCTAGGACAGGGTGTGCATTATTCTGCATGCCCTCAGGAGCAGTCTGTATATTGTATATTAGATTGTAAGCTCCTAGGACAGGGTGTACATTATTCTACATGCCCTCAGGAGCAGTCTGTATATTGTATATTTGATTGTAAGCTCCTAGGACAGGGTGTGCATTATTCTGCATGCCCTCAGGAGCAGTCTGTATATTGTATATTAGATTGTAAGCTCCTAGGACAGGGTGTGCATTATTCTGCATGCCCTCAGGAGCAGTCTGTATATTGTATATTAGATTGTAAGCTCCTAGGACAGGGTGTGCATTATTCTGCATGTCCTCAGGATCAGCCTGTATATTGTATATTAGATTGTAAGCTCCTAGGACAGGGTGTGCATTATTCTGCATGCCCTCAGGAGCAGTCTGTATATTGTATATTAGATTGTAAGCTCCTAAAACAGGGTGTACATTATTCTGCATGTCCTCAGGATCAGCCTGTATATTGTATATTAGATTGTAAGCTCCTAGGACAGGGTGTGCATTATTCTGCATGCCCTCAGGAGCAGTCTGTATATTGTATATTAGATTGTAAGCTCCTAGGACAGGATGTGCATTATTCTGCATGCCCTCAGGAGCAGTCTGTATATTGTATATTAGATTGTAAGCTCCTAGGACAGGATGTGCATTATTCTGCATGTCCTCAGGAGCAGCCTGTATATTGTATATTAGATTGTAAGCTCCTAGGACAGGGTGTGCATTATTCTGCATGCCCTCAGGAGCAGCCTGTATATTGTATATTAGATTGTAAGCTCCTAGGACAGGGTGCACATTATTCTGCATGCCCTCAGGAGCAGTCTGTATACTGTATATTAGATTGTAAGCTCCTAGGACAGGGTGTACATTATTCTGCATGCCCTCAGGAGCAGTCTGTATATTGTATATTAGATTGTAAGCTCCTAGGACAGGGTGTGCATTATTCTGCATGCCCTCAGGAGCAGTCTGTATATTGTATATTAGATTGTAAGCTCCTAGGACAGGATGTGCATTATTCTGCATGCCCTCAGGAGCAGTCTGTATATTGTATATTAGATTGTAAGCTCCTAGGACAGGGTGTGCATTATTCTGCATGCCCTCAGGAGCAGTCTGTATATTGTATATTAGATTGTAAGCTCCTAGGACAGGGTGCACATTATTCTGCATGCCCTCAGGAGCAGTCTGTATACTGTATATTAGATTGTAAGCTCCTAGGACAGGGTGTACATTATTCTGCATGCCCTCAGGAGCAGTCTGTATATTGTATATTAGATTGTAAGCTCCTAGGACAGGGTGTACATTATTCTGCATGCCCTCAGGAGCAGTCTGTATATTGTATATTAGATTGTAAGCTCCTAGGACAGGGTGTGCATTATTCTGCATGCCCTCAGGAGCAGTCTGTATATTATATATTAGATTGTAAGCTCCTAGGACAGGGTGTGCATTATTCTGCATGCCCTCAGGGGCAGTCTGTATATTGTATATTAGATTGTAAGCTCCTAGGACAGGATGTGCATTATTCTGCATGCCCTCAGGAGCAGTCTGTATATTGTATATTAGATTGTAAGCTCCTAGGACAGGATGTGCATTATTCTGCATGCCCTCAGGAGCAGTCTGTATATTGTATATTAGATTGTAAGCTCCTAGGACAGGGTGTGTATTATTCTGCATGCCCTCAGGAGCAGCCTGTATATTGTATATTAGATTGTAAGCTCCTAGGACAGGGTGCACATTATTCTGCATGCCCTCAGGAGCAGTCTGTATACTGTATATTAGATTGTAAGCTCCTAGGACAGGGTGCACATTATTCTGCATGCCCTCAGGAGCAGTCTGTATATTGTATATTAGATTGTAAGCTCCTAGGACAGGGTGTACATTATTCTGCATGCCCTCAGGAGCAGTCTGTATACTGTATATTCGATTGTAAGCTCCTAGGACAGGGTGTACATTATTCTGCATGCCCTCAGGAGCAGTCTGTATATTGTATATTAGATTGTAAGCTCCTAGGATAGGGTGTACATTATTCTGCATGCCCTCAGTAGCAGCCTGTATATTGTATATTAGATTGTAAGCTCCTAGGACAGGGTGTACATTATTCTGCATGCCCTCAGGAGCAGCCTGTATACTGTATATTAGATTGTAAGCTCCTAGGACAGGGTGTGCATTATTCTGCATGCCCTCAGGAGCAGTCTGTATATTGTATATTAGATTGTAAGCTGCTAGGACAGGGTGTACATTATTCTGCATGCCCTCAGGAGGAGCCTGTATATTGTATATTAGATTGTAAGCTCCTAGGACAGGGTGTGCATTATTCTGCATGCCCTCAGGAGCAGTCTGTATATTGTATATTAGATTGTAAGCTCCTAGGACAGGGTGTGCATTATTCTGCATGCCCTCAGGAGCAGCCTGTATACTGTATATTAGATTGTAAGCTCCTAGGACAGGGTGTACATTATTCTGCATGCCCTCAGGAGGAGCCTGTATATTGTATATTAGATTGTAAGCTCCTAGGACAGGGTGTACATTATTCTGCATGCCCTCAGGAGCAGCCTGTATATTGTATATTAGATTGTAAGCTTCTAGGACAGGGTGTACATTATTCTGCATGCCCTCAGGAGCAGTCTGTATACTGTATATTAGATTGTAAGCTCCTAGGACAGGGTGTACATTATTCTGCATGCCCTCAGGAGCAGTCTGTATACTGTATATTAGATTGTAAGCTCCTAGGACAGGGTGTACATTATTCTGCATGCCCTCAGGAGCAGCCTGTATACTGTATATTAGATTGTAAGCTCCTAGGACAGGGTGTACATTATTCTGCATGCCCTCAGGAGCAGCCTGTATACTGTATATTAGATTGTAAGCTCCTAGGACAGGGTGTACATTATTCTGCATGCCCTCAGGAGCAGTCTGTATACTGTATATTAGATTGTAAGCTCCTAGGACAGGGTGTGCATTATTCTGCATGTCCTCAGGAGCAGTCTGTATATTGTATATTAGATTGTAAGTTCCTAGGACAGGGTGTACATTATTCTGCATGCCCTCAGGAGCAGTCTGTATACTGTATATTAGATTGTAAGCTCCCAGGACAGGGTGTACATTATTCTGCATGCCCTCAGGAGCAGTCTGTATACTGTATATTAGATTGTAAGCTCCTAGGACAGGGTGTACATTATTCTGCATGCCCTCAGGAGCAGTCTGTATATTGTATATTAGATTGTAAGCTCCTAGGACAGGGTGTGCATTATTCTGCACGCCCTCAAGAGCAGCCTGTATTTTGTATATTAGATGGTAAGCTCCTAGGACAGGGTGTACATTATTCTGCATGCCCTCAGGAGCAGTCTGTATACTGTATATTAGATTGTAAGCTCCTAGGACAGGGTGTGCATTATTCTGCATGTCCTCAGGAGCAGTCTGTATATTGTATATTAGATTGTAAGCTCCTAGGACAGGGTGTACATTATTCTGCATGCCCTCAGGAGCAGCCTGTATACTGTATATTAGATTGTAAGCTCCTAGTGCAGGGTGTACATTATTCTGCATGCCCTCAGGAGCAGTCTGTATACTGTATATTAGATTGTAAGCTCCTAGTGCAGGGTGTACATTATTCTGCATGCCCTCAGGAGCAGCCTGTATACTGTATATTAGATTGTAAGCTCCTAGTGCAGGGTGTACATTATTCTGCATGCTCTCAGGAGCAGCCTGTATATTGTATATTAGATTGTAAGCTCCTAGTGCAGGGTGTACATTATTCTGCACGCCCTCAAGAGCAGCCTGTATATTGTATATTAGATTGTAAGCTCCTAGGACAGGGTGTACATTATTCTGCATGCTCTCAGGAGCAGTCTGTATACTGTATATTAGATGGTAAGCTCCTAGGACAGGGTGTACATTATTCTGCATGCCCTCAGGAGCAGTCTGTATATTGTATATTAGATTGTAAGCTCCTACGACAGGGTGTGCATTATTCTGCATTCCCTCAGGAGCAGCCTGTATATTGTATATTAGATTGTAAGCTCCTAGGACAGGGTGTGCATTATTCTGCATGCCCTCAGGAGCAGCCTATATATTGTATATTAGATTGTAAGCTCCTAGGACAGGGTGTACATTATTCTGCATGCCCTCAGGAGCAGTCTGTATATTGTATATTAGATTGTAAGCTCCTAGGACAGGGTGTACATTATTCTGCATGCCCTCAGGAGCAGTCTGTATATTGTATATTAGATTGTAAGCTCCTAGGACAGGGTGTGCATTATTCTGCATGCCCTCAGGAGCAGTCTGTATAATATAATAATAATAATCTTTATTTATATAGCGCCAACATATTCCGCAGCTCTTAACAAAACACAGGTTCATAAACAACAGTCATAAGTAACATAGCTAAAGATAATACAATAATTACAGCAAAAATAATGGCAACCCTGCTCGTAAGAGCTTACAATCTACAATGAGGTGGGGGTGACACAAAGTACAATAGCTTATTTACAAGGATGGTCCAGCCATCTTGAGGGGATGAGGGATAGATAAAGGCTGCATGAGCTCATCACCAGCCAGTATTTCTGGTGCTTTTTGGTTCGGTGGAGAGCTGTGTGGAGAAATAAGGGATGGGTTATAAGAAGATAAAAGGACTTCGATTAGGGAAGGTGATAGGCTGCCCTAAACAGGTGTGTTTTAGGAAGCGCCTAAAACTGTGTAAATAGTGGTTCATCCTAATTTCTTGGGGTAGAGCATTCCAAAGAATAGGTGCAGCTCAGGAGAAGTTTTGAAGCAGATAGTGGGAGGTACGGATTAGTGTGGATGTTAGTCGAAAGTCGCTTGCGGAGCGTAGAGAACGGGTAGGCCGATAAACAGAAATGAGGGAAGAGATGTAGGGTGGTGCCGCACTGTGGAGAGCTTTGTGGGTGAGAACAAGCAATTTAAATTGGATCCTATAATTCATGGGCAGCCAGTGCAATGACTGGCACAGAGCAGAGGAGTCTGAGTAACGGTTAGCCAAATAGATGACCCTGGCAGCAGCATTAAAGATGGACTGGAGGGGGGAAAGTCGAGTGAGGGGGAGGCCAATTAATAGAGAGTTACAGTAGTCGAGGCGGGAGTGGATCAGGGCAACAGTGAGGGTTTTTGTTGTTTTCAAGGTGAGAAAGTGGCGGATTCTAGAGATGTTCTTCAGGTGCAAGCGACAAGAGTGGGCAAGAGATTGTATGTGGAAGGTGAAGGAGAGATTGGTGTCAAACACAAGGCCCAGACAACGTGCCTGCTGGCTCGGCATTATTGTGGTGCCACACACGGAGAGAGAGATGTCAGATTTAGAGAGGTGAGTAGACGGCGGGAGTAGAAGAAGTTCAGTTTTGGAAAGGTTGAGTTTCAGGTAGAGAGCGGACATGATGTTAGAAACTGCAGCCAGACAGTCACTGGTGTTCTGTAGTACAGCGGGGGTAAGGTCAGGGGATGAGGTGTATAGTTGTGTGTCATCAGCATAAAGATGGTACTGAAAACCAAGTTTGCTGATGGTCTGTCCAACTGGGGCTGTGTAGAGAGAGAATAGAAGAGGGCCAAGGACTGAACCCTGAGGAACCCCAATAGTGAGAGGAAGAGGGGAAGAAGTGGAGCCAGCGAACGATACACTGAAAGAGCGGTCAGATAGGTAGGAGGAGAACCAGGAGAGAGCAGTGTCCTTAATGCCGATTGAGTGGAGCGTAGAGAGTAGGAGGTTGTGGTCAACGGTGTCAAAGGCTGCAGAGAGGTCAAGAAGAATGAGGGTCACCATTACATTTTGCTGTCAGAAGGTCATTGGTTACTTTGATGAGTGCAGTTTCTGTAGAATATAGGGGATGGAAGCCGAACTGTGATGGGTCTAGAAGAGAGTGAGTGGAGAGGTAACTGGTAAGGCGGGAGTAGACCAGGCGCTCCAAGAGTTTAGAGATGAAGGGAAGATTGGAGACTGGTCTGTAGTTGTTTGTGCAGGAAAGGTCAAGAGAGGGCTTTTTTAATAATGGAGTAATGATGGAGTGTTTGAAGTAGGAGGGGAAGATACCAGAAGAGAGGGAGAGGTTGAAGATTTTAGTTAGGCGAGTAGTGACGACTGAAGAAAGAGACTGGAGTAGATGTGAGGGGATGGGGTCAGTGGTGCATGTAGTGGGATGGGAAGAAGAGAGGACTTCGTCTTCTGTGACTGGGTCATATGTGGAGAGTGATGCAGAGGGGATGTGGGGAGGGATGGGAGTCACGGCTCTTGGTGGCTGGGAGTTGATTTCCTGATGGATGGTGTCTAATTTCTCTGTAAAGTAGGAGGCCAAGTACTCGGCACAAATGTCCGTGATGGGGGCCTGCGCTTTGAAGGGCAGAGTTATATGTTTTTAACATAAATTTGTAGAGGATAAAGTCTTCTAGTCTCTGAGTTTTCCTCCATAGGCGTTCGGCACTTCTAGAGCAATGCTGGAGAAATCGGCTTTGCGGTGTGAGCCAGGGCTGTTTTGCTCTGTGTTTAGAGGTTCTGAGGGTGATGGGCGCTACTTGGTGCAGCGTGCTTCTGAGGGTGTCATTGTAGTGGTTTACAGCCACATCAGGACAGGAAAAAGAGGAGATTGGGGACAGTGATGAGTGAAGGGAGTCTGTAAGTGTATGAGGGTTAATGGCTTGTAGAATTCTGAATGTGTGATAGGTAGGAGTGTGCTGGGGCAGGCGAGGATTTGTGAGTGTGACGGAGAGAATGTTATGATCAGAGAGGGGAGTTATTTAGGTGGGGGATTGAACTAAGCCGGACAAAGACCAGATCAAGGGTGTTTCCATCTTTGTGTGTCTCAGAAGTTGAAAGCTGTGAGAGGCCAAGAGAAGTGGTTAAAGATAGAAGCTGGGATGCGGATGAGGAGGTGGGGCTGTTTATGGGGATGTTGAAGTCTCCCAGGATAAGGGTTGGTAAATCTGAGCACATGAAGTGCGGCAGCCAGGCAGAAAAATGGTCAAGGAACTGGGTGGGTGAGCCTGGGGAATGGTATACAATCGCTACTCTGAGGGAGAGAGGATGGAAGAGCCTGATTGTGTGGACCTCAAAAGAAGGGAATGAGAGTGATGGTACTGGGGGGGATGACCTGGAAGGTTAAATGTGGGGACAGGAGTATGCCGACCCCACCAACAAGTCTGTTTGCAGGTCTCGGGGAATGGGAAAAATGCACGCCGCCATGAGAAATAGCAACAGGGAAGACAGTGTCAGAATCCTGGATCCAGGTTTCAGTGAGGGCCAGCAGATTGAAAGCATTGGTCAGAAAGTAATTCTGCAGGAAAGGAAGCTTGTTGCATATAGACCGTGGATTCCTCAGTGCGCAATTGAAGGAAGTAGATGAAGGAGTACAGCTGATGTTAATAAGGTTAGCAGGGTTTCGATGTGAGGTAAGGGAGAGGTTGAGGTTGGTGGAGGGTGGTCCGGGGCTAGAAGAGATATCCCCTGAAATGAGTAGTAGCAGTTAAAAGAGAAAGAGCAGATAGTTTTTGGATTTGTGACATGATTTCCTGTGCAATACCTTTGGATAAGATAGAGTGAGATTTTTCAGGAAGTTCAAAAGAGCATGGGAGCTGTACATAGGAGAGGGAAGGAGAGAGGGGCAGATATGGTGATGGAGGGGGGATAGGGCGGTCAATGTGGATGAAAAAAAGGACACAGGAATATGGATGCAGGAGTAAAGTACATAGTTAGAAGAGAGTATAAAGTGTCGGTTACCTGACTCCTGTCCTGAATGACTGCCATTGAAATGACTGTCAAACACTTGTTGAACAGAACACTTTGCTGAAGAGGACACGTGCGTGCACCCCTTATGATGCATCTAGATTTATAGGAAGGACTATAGCATCAGGTGAGAGGGATTGTGGGAGCTGCTTGTGACTAAATTGGCAGCTGCTCAGCTCACCAGGGAGTGGAGAGCTGATCAAAGACACAGACCTAACACACTATGCCTGACACAGTATAACATCTTTCACCATCAGATAAAGTCTACAATGATGGAAGGACAGACAGTGACTATTGAATACATTGCATCAAATAACAGAGCACAGACACAGCAAGCAGACACATTATACCATAGAAATGATTTCAAGATGAGAGGTCAGCAGATGACATAGATCCTGCAAGCAGAGATGTTATACCATAGAAATGGTTTCAAGATGAGAGTTCAGCAGATGACATAGATCCAGCAAGCAGAGATGTTATACCATAGAAATGGTTTCAAGATGAGAGTTCAGCAGATGACACAGATCCAGCAAGCAGAGATGTTATACCATAGAAATGGTTTCAAGATGAGAGTTCAGCAGATGACATAGATCCGGCAAGCAGAAATGTTATACCATATAAATGGTTTCGAGATGAGAGTTCAGCAGATGACATAGATCCAGCAAGCAGAGATGTTATACCATAGAAATGGTTTCAAGATGAGAGTTCAGCTGATGACATAGATCCAGCAAGCAGAGATATTATACCATAGAAATGGTTTCAAGATGAGAGTTCAGCAGATGACATAGATCCAGCAAGCAGAGATATTATACCATAGAAGTGGTTTCAAGATGAGAGTTAAGCAGATGACATAGATCCAGCTAGCAGAGATGTTATACCATAGAAATGGTTTCAAGATGAGAGTTCAGCTGATGACATAGATCCAGCAAGCAGAGATGTTATACCATAGAAATGGTTTCAAGATGAGCATTCAGCTGATGACATAGATCCAGCAAGCAGAGATTTTATACCATAAAAATGGTTTCAAGATGAGAGATCAGCAGATGACTTAGATCCAGCAAGCAGAGATGTTATACCATAGAAATGGTTTCAAAATGAGAGTTCAGCAGATGACATAGATCCAGCAAGCAGAGATGTTATACCATAGAAATGGTTTCAAGATGAGAGTTCAGCAGATGCCATAGATCCAGCAAGCAGAGATATTATACCATATAAATGGTTTCAAGATGAGAGTTCAGTAGATGACATAGATCCAGCAAGCAGAGGTGTAATACCATAGAAACAGTTTCAAGATGCGAGTTTAGCAGATGACATAGATCCAGCAAGCAGAGATATTATGCCATAGAAATGGTTTCAAGATGAGAGTTCAGCAGATGACATAGATCCAGCAAGCAGAGATGTTATACCATAGAAATGGTTTCAAGATGAGAGTTCAGCAGATGACACAGATCCAGCAAGCAGAGATGTTATACCATAGAAATGGTTTCAAGATGAGAGTTCAGCAGATGACATAGATCCGGCAAGCAGAAATGTTATACCATATAAATGGTTTCGAGATGAGAGTTCAGCAGATGACATAGATCCAGCAAGCAGAGATGTTATACCATAGAAATGGTTTCAAGATGAGAGTTCAGCTGATGACATAGATCCAGCAAGCAGAGATATTATACCATAGAAATGGTTTCAAGATGAGAGTTCAGCAGATGACATAGATCCAGCAAGCAGAGATATTATACCATAGAAGTGGTTTCAAGATGAGAGTTAAGCAGATGACATAGATCCAGCTAGCAGAGATGTTATACCATAGAAATGGTTTCAAGATGAGAGTTCAGCTGATGACATAGATCCAGCAAGCAGAGATGTTATACCATAGAAATGGTTTCAAGATGAGCATTCAGCTGATGACATAGATCCAGCAAGCAGAGATTTTATACCATAAAAATGGTTTCAAGATGAGAGATCAGCAGATGACTTAGATCCAGCAAGCAGAGATGTTATACCATAGAAATGGTTTCAAAATGAGAGTTCAGCAGATGACATAGATCCAGCAAGCAGAGATGTTATACCATAGAAATGGTTTCAAGATGAGAGTTCAGCAGATGCCATAGATCCAGCAAGCAGAGATATTATACCATATAAATGGTTTCAAGATGAGAGTTCAGTAGATGACATAGATCCAGCAAGCAGAGGTGTAATACCATAGAAACAGTTTCAAGATGCGAGTTTAGCAGATGACATAGATCCAGCAAGCAGAGATATTATGCCATAGAAATGGTTTCAAGATGAGAGTTCAGCAGATGACATAGATCCCGCAAGCAGAGATGTTATACCATAGAAATGGTTTCAAGATGAGAGTTCAGCAGATGACATAGGTCTTGCAAGCAGAGATATTATACCATAGAAATGGTTTCAAGATGAGAGTTCAGCAGATGACATAGATCCGGCAAGCAGAGATGTTATACCATAGAAATGGTTTCAAGATGAGAGTTCAGCAGATGACATAGGTCTTGCAAGCAGAGATGTTAAACCATAAAAATGGTTTCAAGATGAGAGTTGAGCAGATGACATAGATCCTGCAAGCAGAGATGTTATACCATAGAAATGGTTTCAAGAGAAGAATTCAGCAGATGCCATAGATCCAGCAAGCAGAGATGTTATACCATAGAAATGGTTTCAAGAGGAGAGTTCAGCAGATGACATAGATCCAGCAAGCAGAGATGTTATACCATAGAAATGGTTTCAAGATAAGAGTTCAGCAGATGACATAGATCCAGCAAGGAGAGATGCTATACCACAGAAATGGTTTCAAGAGGAGTGTTCAGCTGATGACATAGATCCAGCAAGCAGAGATGTTATACCATAGAAATGGTTTCAAGATGAGAGTTCAGCTGATGACATAGATCCAGCAAGCAGAGATGTTATACCATAGAAATGGTTTCAAGAGGAGAGTTCAGCAGATGACATAGATCCAGCAAGCAGAGATAATATACCATAGAAATGGTTTCAAGATGAGAGTTCAGCTGATGACCTAGATCCAGCAAGCAGAGATGTTATACCATAGAAATGGTTTCAAGAGGAGAGTTCAGCAGATGACATTGATCCAGCAACGAGAGATGCTATACCACAGAAATGGTTTCAAGAGGAGAGTTCAGCTGATGACATAGATCCAGCAAGCAGAGATGTTATACCATAGAAATGGTTTCAAGATGAGAGTTCAGCTGATGACATAGATACAGCAAGCAGAGATGTTATACCATAGAAATGGTTTCAAGATGAGAGTTCAGCAGATGACATAGATACAGCAAGCAGAGATGTTATACCATAGAAATGGTTTCAAGATGAGAGTTCAGCAGATGACATAGATACAGCAAGCAGAGATGTTATACCATAGAAATGGTTTCAAGATGAGAGTTCAGCAGATGATATAGATCCAGGAAGCAAAGGTGTTATACCACAGAAATGGTTTCAAGATGAGAGTTCATCAGATGACATAGATACAGCAAGCAGAGATGTTATACCATAGAAATGGTTTCAAGATGAGAGTTCAGCAGATGATATAGATCTTGCAAGCAGAGATGTTATACCATAGAAATGGTTTCAAGATGAGAGTTCAGCAGATGATATAGATCCTGCAAGCAGAGATGTTATACCATAGAAATGGTTTCAAGATGAGCATTCAGCTGATGACATAGATCCAGCAAGCAGAGATGTTATACCATAAAAATGGTTTCAAGATGAGAGTTCAGCAGATGACATAGATCCAGCAAGCAGAGATGTTATACCATAGAAATGGTTTCAAAATGAGAGTTCAGCAGATGACATAGATCCAGCAAGCAGAGATGTTATAGCATAGAAATGGTTTCAAAATGAGAGTTCAGCAGATGACATAGATCCAGCAAGCAGAGATGTTATACCATAGAAATGGTTTCAAAATGAGAGTTCAGCAGATGACATAGATCCAGCAAGCAGAGATGTTATACCATAGAAATGGTTTCAAAATGAGAGTTCAGCAGATGACATAGATCCAGCAAGCAGAGATGTTATACCATAGAAATGGTTTCAAGATGAGAGTTCAGCAGATGCCATAGATCCAGCAAGCAGAGATATTATACCATATAAATGGTTTCAAGATGAGAGTTCAGTAGATGACATAGATCCAGCAAGCAGAGGTGTAATACCATAGAAACGGTTTCAAGATGAGAGTTTAGCAGATGACATAGATCCAGCAAGCAGAGATATTATGCCATAGAAATGGTTTCAAGATGAGAGTTCAGCAGATGACATAGATCCCGCAAGCAGAGATGTTATACCATAGAAATGGTTTCAAGATGAGAGTTCAGCAGATGACATAGGTCTTGCAAGCAGAGATATTATACCATAGAAATGGTTTCAAGATGAGAGTTCAGCAGATGACATAGATCCGGCAAGCAGAGATGTTATACCATAGAAATGGTTTCAAGATGAGAGTTCAGCAGATGACATAGGTCTTGCAAGCAGAGATGTTAAACCATAAAAATGGTTTCAAGATGAGAGTTGAGCAGATGACATAGATCCTGCAAGCAGAGATGTTATACCATAGAAATGGTTTCAAGAGAAGAATTCAGCAGATGCCATAGATCCAGCAAGCAGAGATGTTGTACCATAGAAATGGTTTCAAGAGGAGAGTTCAGCAGATGACATAGATCCAGCAAGCAGAGATGTTATACCATAGAAATGGTTTCAAGATAAGAGTTCAGCAGATGACATAGATCCAGCAAGGAGAGATGCTATACCACAGAAATGGTTTCAAGAGGAGTGTTCAGCTGATGACATAGATCCAGCAAGCAGAGATGTTATACCATAGAAATGGTTTCAAGATGAGAGTTCAGCTGATGACATAGATCCAGCAAGCAGAGATGTTATACCATAGAAATGGTTTCAAGAGGAGAGTTCAGCAGATGACATAGATCCAGCAAGCAGAGATAATATACCATAGAAATGGTTTCAAGATGAGAGTTCAGCTGATGACCTAGATCCAGCAAGCAGAGATGTTATACCATAGAAATGGTTTCAAGAGGAGAGTTCAGCAGATGACATTGATCCAGCAAGGAGAGATGCTATACCACAGAAATGGTTTCAAGAGGAGAGTTCAGCTGATGACATAGATCCAGCAAGCAGAGATGTTATACCATAGAAATGGTTTCAAGATGAGAGTTCAGCTGATGACATAGATACAGCAAGCAGAGATGTTATACCATAGAAATGGTTTCAAGATGAGAGTTCAGCAGGTGACATAGATACAGCAAGCAGAGATGTTATACCATAGAAATGGTTTCAAGATGAGAGTTCAGCAGATGACATAGATACAGCAAGCAGAGATGTTATACCATAGAAATGGTTTCAAGATGAGAGTTCAGCAGATGATATAGATCCAGGAAGCAAAGGTGTTATACCACAGAAATGGTTTCAAGATGAGAGTTCATCAGATGACATAGATACAGCAAGCAGAGATGTTATACCATAGAAATGGTTTCAAGATGAGAGTTCAGCAGATGATATAGATCTTGCAAGCAGAGATGTTATACCATAGAAATGGTTTCAAGATGAGAGTTCAGCAGATGATATAGATCCTGCAAGCAGAGATGTTATACCATAGAAATGGTTTCAAGATGAGCATTCAGCTGATGACATAGATCCAGCAAGCAGAGATGTTATACCATAAAAATGGTTTCAAGATGAGAGTTCAGCAGATGACATCGATCCAGCAAGCAGAGATGTTATACCATAGAAATGGTTTCAAAATGAGAGTTCAGCAGATGACATAGATCCAGCAAGCAGAGATGTTATAGCATAGAAATGGTTTCAAGATGAGAGTTCAGCAGATGCCATAGATCCAGCAAGCAGAGATGTTATACCATAGAAATGGTTTCAAGAGAAGAATTCAGCAGATGCCATAGATCCAGCAAGCAGAGATGTTATACCATAGAAATGGTTTCAAGAGGAGAGTTCAGCAGATGACATAGATCCAGCAAGCAGAGATGTTATACCATAGAAATGGTTTCAAGATAAGAGTTCAGCAGATGACATAGATCCAGCAAGGAGAGATGCTATACCACAGAAATGGTTTCAAGAGGAGTGTTCAGCTGATGACATAGATCCAGCAAGCAGAGATGTTATACCATAGAAATGGTTTCAAGATGAGAGTTCAGCTGATGACATAGATCCAGCAAGCAGAGATGTTATACCATAGAAATGGTTTCAAGAGGAGAGTTCAGCAGATGACATAGATCCAGCAAGCAGAGATAATATACCATAGAAATGGTTTCAAGATGAGAGTTCAGCTGATGACCTAGATCCAGCAAGCAGAGATGTTATACCATAGAAATGGTTTCAAGAGGAGAGTTCAGCAGATGACATTGATCCAGCAAGGAGAGATGCTATACCACAGAAATGGTTTCAAGAGGAGAGTTCAGCTGATGACATAGATCCAGCAAGCAGAGATGTTATACCATAGAAATGGTTTCAAGATGAGAGTTCAGCTGATGACATAGATACAGCAAGCAGAGATGTTATACCATAGAAATGGTTTCAAGATGAGAGTTCAGCAGATGACATAGATACAGCAAGCAGAGATGTTATACCATAGAAATGGTTTCAAGATGAGAGTTCAGCAGATGACATAGATACAGCAAGCAGAGATGTTATACCATAGAAATGGTTTCAAGATGAGAGTTCAGCAGATGATATAGATCCAGGAAGCAAAGGTGTTATACCACAGAAATGGTTTCAAGATGAGAGTTCATCAGATGACATAGATACAGCAAGCAGAGATGTTATACCATAGAAATGGTTTCAAGATGAGAGTTCAGCAGATGATATAGATCTTGCAAGCAGAGATGTTATACCATAGAAATGGTTTCAAGATGAGAGTTCAGCAGATGATATAGATCCTGCAAGCAGAGATGTTATACCATAGAAATGGTTTCAAGATGAGCATTCAGCTGATGACATAGATCCAGCAAGCAGAGATGTTATACCATAAAAATGGTTTCAAGATGAGAGTTCAGCAGATGACATAGATCCAGCAAGCAGAGATGTTATACCATAGAAATGGTTTCAAAATGAGAGTTCAGCAGATGACATAGATCCAGCAAGCAGAGATGTTATAGCATAGAAATGGTTTCAAGATGAGAGTTCAGCAGATGCCATAGATCCAGCAAGCAGAGATATTATACCATATAAATGGTTTCAAGATGAGAGTTCAGTAGATGACATAGATCCAGCAAGCAGAGATGTTATACCATAGAAATGGTTTCAAGATGAGAGTTCAGCAGATGACATAGATCCAGCAAGCAGAGATGTTATACCATAGAAATGGTTTCAAAATGAGAGTTCAGCAGATGACATAGATCCAGCAAGCAGAGATGTTATACCATAGAAATGGTTTCAAGTTGAGAGTTCAGCTGATGACATATATCCAGCAAGCAGAGATGTTATACCATAGAAATGGTTTCAAGATGAGAGTTCAGCAGATGCCATAGATCCAGCAAGCAGAGATATTATACCATAGAAATGGTTTCAAGATGAGACTTCAGCAGATGACATAGATCCAGCAACCAGAGATGTTATAACATAGAAATTGTTTCAAGATGAGAGTTCAGCAGATGACATAGGTCCGGCAAGCAGAGATATTATACCATAGAAATGGTTTCAAGATGAGAGTTCAGCAGATGACATACGTCTTGCAAGCAGAGATATTATACCATAGAAATGGTTTCAAGATGAGAGTTCAGCAGATGACATAGATCCGGCAAGCAGAGATGTTATACCATAGAAATGGTTTCAAGATGAGTGTTCAGCAGATGACATAGGTCTTTCAAGCAGAGATGTTAAACCATAAAAATGGTTTCAAGATGAGAGTTGAGCAGATGACATAGATCCTGCAAGCAGAGATGTTATACCATAGAAATGGTTTCAAGAGAAGAGTTCAGCAGATGCCATAGATCCAGCAAGCAGAGATGTTATACCATAGAAATGGTTTCAAGAGGAGAGTTCAGCATATGACATAGATCCAGCAAGCAGAGATGTTATACCATAGAAATGGTTTCAAGAGAAGAGTTCAGCTGATGACATAGATCCAGCAAGCAGAGATGTTATACCATAGAAATGGTTTCAAGAGGAGAGTTCAGCAGATGACATAGTTCCAGCAAGGAGAGATGCTATACAACAGAAATGGTTTCAAGAGGAGAGTTCAGCTGATGACATAGATCCAGCAAGCAGAGATATTATACCATAGAAATGGTTTCAAGATGAGAGTTCAGCTGATGACATATATACAGCAAGCAGAGATGTTATACCATAGAAATGGTTTCAAGATGAGAGTTCAGCTGATGACATAGATCCAGCAAGCAGAGATTTTATACCATAGAAATGGTTTCAAGAGGAGAGTTCAGCAGATGACATAGATCCAGCAAGCAGAGATGCTATACCACAGAAATGGTTTCTAGAGGAGAGTTCAGCTGATGACATAGATCCAGCAAGCATAGATAATATACCATAGAAATGGTTTGAAGATGAGAGTTCAGCTGATGACCTAGATCCAGCAAGCAGAGATGTTATACCATAGAAATGGTTTCAAGAGGAGAGTTCAGCAGATGACATAGATCCAGCAAGGAGAGATGCTATACCACAGAATTGGTTTCAAGAGGAGAGTTCAGCTGATGACATAGATCCAGCAAGCAGAGATGTTATACCATAGAAATGGTTTTAAGAGGAGTGTTCAGCAGATGACATAGATCCAGCAAGCAGAGATGCTATACCATAGAAATGGTTTCAAGATGAGAGTTCAGCAGATGACATAGATCCAGCAAGCAGAGATGTTATACCATAGAATTGGTTTCAAGATGAGAGTTCAGCTGATGACATAGATCCAGCAAGCAGAGATGTTTTACCATAGAAATGGTTTCAATAGGAGTGTTCAGCAGATGACATAGATCCAGCAAGCAGAGATGCTATACCATATAAATGGTTTCAAGATGAGAGTTCAGCAGATGACATAGATCCAGCAAGCAGAGATGTTATACCATAGAAATGGTTTCAAGATGAGAGTTCAGCAGATGACATAGATACAGCAAGCAGAGATGTTATACCATAGAAATGATTTCAAGATGAGAGTTCAGCAGATGACATAGATAAAGCAAGCAGAGATGTTATACCATATAAATGGTTTCAAGATGAGAGTTCAGCAGATGATATAGATCCAGGAAGCAGAGATATTATACCACAGAAATGGTTTCAAGATGAGAGTTCATCAGATGACATAGATACAGCAAGCAGAGATATTATACCATAGAAATGGTTTCAAGATGAGAGTTCAGCAGATGACATAGATCCAGCAAGCAGAGATGTTATACCATAGAAATGGTTTCAAGAGGAGAATTCAGCAGATGACATAGATCCAGTAAGCAGAGATGTTATACCACAGAAATGGTTTCAAGATGAGAGTTCAGCAGATGGCATAGATCCAGCAAGCAGATTTGTTAAACCATAGAAATGGTTTCAAGATGAGAGTTCAGCAGATGACACAGATCCAGCAAGCAGAGATGTTATACCATAGAAATGGTTTCAAGAGGAGAGTTCAGCAGATGACATAGATCCAGCAAGCAGAGATGTTATACCATAGAAATGGTTTCAAGAGGAGAGTTCAGCAGATGACATAGATCCTGCAAGCAGAGATGCTATACCATAGAAATGGTTTCAAGATGAGAGTTCAGCAGATAACATAGATCCTGCAAGCAGAGATGTTATACCATAGAAATGGTTTCAAGATGAGAGTTCAGCTGATGACATAGATCCAGCAAGCAGAGATGTTATACCATAGAAATGGATTCAAGATGAGAGTTCAGCAGATGACATAGATCCAACAAGCAGAGATGTTATACCATAGAAATGGTTTCAAGATGAGAGTTCAGCAGATGACATAGATCCAGCAAGCAGAGATGTTATCGATAGAAATGGTTTCAAGAGGAGAGTTCAGCAGATGACATAGATACAGCAAGCACAGATGTTATACCATAGAAATGGTTTCAAGATGAGAGTTCAGCAGATGACATAGATCCAGCAAGCAGAGGTTATACCATAGAAATGATTTCAAGATGAGAGTTCAGCATATGACATAGATCCAGTAAGCAGAGATGTTATACCATAGAAATGGTTTCAAGATGAGAGTTCAGCAGATTACATAGATCCAGGAAGCAGAGATGTTATACCATAGAAATGGTTTCAAGATGAGAGTTCAGCTGATGACATAGATCCAGCAAGCAGAGATGTTATACCATAGAAATGGTTTCAAGAGGAGAGTTCAGCAGATGACATAGATCCAGCAAGCAGAGATAATATACCATAGAAATGGTTTCAAGATGAGAGTTCAGCTGATGACCTAGATCCAGCAAGCAGAGATGTTATACCATAGAAATGGTTTCAAGAGGAGAGTTCAGCAGATGACATTGATCCAGCAAGGAGAGATGCTATACCACAGAAATGGTTTCAAGAGGAGAGTTCAGCTGATGACATAGATCCAGCAAGCAGAGATGTTATACCATAGAAATGGTTTCAAGATGAGAGTTCAGCTGATGACATAGATACAGCAAGCAGAGATGTTATACCATAGAAATGGTTTCAAGATGAGAGTTCAGCAGATGACATAGATACAGCAAGCAGAGATGTTATACCATAGAAATGGTTTCAAGATGAGAGTTCAGCAGATGACATAGATCCAGTAAGCAGAGATGTTATACCATAGAAATGGTTTCAAGATGAGTGTTCAGCAGATGACATAGATCCAGCAAGCAGAGATGTTATACCATAGAAATGGTTTCAAGATGAGAGTTCAGCAGATGACATAGATCCAGCAAGCAGAGATGTTATACCATAGAAATGGTTTCAAGATGAGAGTTCAGCAGAGGACATAGATCCAGCAAGCAGAAATGTTATACCATAGAAATTGTTTCAAGATGAGAGTTCAGCAGATGACATAGATCCGGCAAGCAGAGATGTTATACCATAGAAATGGTTTCAAGATGAGAGTTCAGCAGATGACATAGGTCTTGCAAGCAGAGATGTTAAACCATAAAAATGGTTTCAAGATGAGAGTTGAGCAGATGACATAGATCCTGCAAGCAGAGATGTTATACCATAGAAATGGTTTCAAGAGGAGAGTTCAGCAGATGACATAGATCCAGCAAGCAGAGATGTTATACCATAGAAATGGTTTCAAGATAAGAGTTCAGCAGATGACATAGATCCAGCAAGGAGAGATGCTATACCACAGAAATGGTTTCAAGAGGAGTGTTCAGCTGATGACATAGATCCAGCAAGCAGAGATGTTATACCATAGAAATGGTTTCAAGATGAGAGTTCAGCTGATGACATAGATCCAGCAAGCAGAGATGTTATACCATAGAAATGGTT
Source organism: Phyllobates terribilis (assembly GCF_046119375.1). Lineage (NCBI taxonomy): Eukaryota > Metazoa > Chordata > Amphibia > Anura > Dendrobatidae > Phyllobates > Phyllobates terribilis. The sequence continues at coordinate 1,023,223 of NW_027363130.1, forward strand.
TCAAGAGGAGAGTTCAGCAGATGACATAGATCCAGCAAGCAGAGATAATATACCATAGAAATGGTTTCAAGATGAGAGTTCAGCTGATGACCTAGATCCAGCAAGCAGAGATGTTATACCATAGAAATGGTTTCAAGAGGAGAGTTCAGCAGATGACATTGATCCAGCAAGGAGAGATGCTATACCACAGAAATGGTTTCAAGAGGAGAGTTCAGCTGATGACATAGATCCAGCAAGCAGAGATGTTATACCATAGAAATGGTTTCAAGATGAGAGTTCAGCTGATGACATAGATACAGCAAGCAGAGATGTTATACCATAGAAATGGTTTCAAGATGAGAGTTCAGCAGATGACATAGATACAGCAAGCAGAGATGTTATACCATAGAAATGGTTTCAAGATGAGAGTTCAGCAGATGACATAGATACAGCAAGCAGAGATGTTATACCATAGAAATGGTTTCAAGATGAGAGTTCAGCAGATGCCATAGATCCAGCAAGCAGAGATGTTATACCATAGAAATGGTTTCAAGAGGAGAGTTCAGCAGATGCCATAGATCCAGCAAGCAGAGATGTTATACCATAGAAATGGTTTCAAGAGGAGAGTTCAGCAGATGACATAGATCCAGCAAGCAGAGATGTTATACCATAGAAATGGTTTCAAGATAAGAGTTCAGCAGATGACATAGATCCAGCAAGGAGAGATGCTATACCACAGAAATGGTTTCAAGAGGAGTGTTCAGCTGATGACATAGATCCAGCAAGCAGAGATGTTATACCATAGAAATGGTTTCAAGATGAGAGTTCAGCAGATGACATAGATCCAGCAAGCAGAGATGTTATACCATAGAAATGGTTTCAAGATAAGAGTTCAGCAGATGACATAGATCCAGCAAGGAGAGATGCTATACCACAGAAATGGTTTCAAGAGGAGTGTTCAGCTGATGACATAGATCCAGCAAGCAGAGATGTTATACCATAGAAATGGTTTCAAGATGAGAGTTCAGCTGATGACATAGATCCAGCAAGCAGAGATGTTATACCATAGAAATGGTTTCAAGAGGAGAGTTCAGCAGATGACATAGATCCAGCAAGCAGAGATAATATACCATAGAAATGGTTTCAAGATGAGAGTTCAGCTGATGACCTAGATCCAGCAAGCAGAGATGTTATACCATAGAAATGGTTTCAAGAGGAGAGTTCAGCAGATGACATTGATCCAGCAAGGAGAGATGCTATACCACAGAAATGGTTTCAAGAGGAGAGTTCAGCTGATGACATAGATCCAGCAAGCAGAGATGTTATACCATAGAAATCGTTTCAAGATGAGAGTTCAGCTGATGACATAGATACAGCAAGCAGAGATGTTATACCATAGAAATGGTTTCAAGATGAGAGTTCAGCAGATGACATAGATACAGCAAGCAGAGATGTTATACCATAGAAATGGTTTCAAGATGAGAGTTCAGCAGATGACATAGATACAGCAAGCAGAGATGTTATACCATAGAAATGGTTTCAAGATGAGAGTTCAGCAGATGATATAGATCCAGGAAGCAAAGATGTTATACCACAGAAATGGTTTCAAGATGAGAGTTCATCAGACGACATAGATACAGCAAGCAGAGATGTTATACCATAGAAATGGTTTCAAGATGAGAGTTCAGCAGATGATATAGATCCTGCAAGCAGAGATGTTATACCATAGAAATGGTTTCAAGATGAGAGTTCAGCAGATGATATAGATCCTGCAAGCAGAGATGTTATACCATAGAAATGGTTTCAAGATGAGCATTCAGCTGATGACATAGATCCAGCAAGCAGAGATGTTATACCATAAAAATGGTTTCAAGATGAGAGTTCAGCAGATGACATAGATCCAGCAAGCAGAGATGTTATACCATAGAAATGGTTTCAAAATGAGAGTTCAGCAGATGACATAGATCCAGCAAGCAGAGATGTTATAGCATAGAAATGGTTTCAAGATGAGAGTTCAGCAGATGCCATAGATCCAGCAAGCAGAGATATTATACCATATAAATGGTTTCAAGATGAGAGTTCAGTAGATGACATAGATCCAGCAAGCAGAGATGTTATACCATAAAAATGGTTTCAAGATGAGAGTTCAGTAGATGACATAGATCCAGCAAGCAGAGATGTTATACCATAAAAATGGTTTCAAGATGAGAGTTCAGCAGATGACATAGATCCAGCAAGCAGAGATGTTATACCATAGAAATGGTTTCAAAATGAGAGTTCAGCAGATGACATAGATCCAGCAAGCAGAGATGTTATACCATAGAAATGGTTTCAAGTTGAGAGTTCAGCTGATGACATATATCCAGCAAGCAGAGATGTTATACCATAGAAATGGTTTCAAGATGAGAGTTCAGCAGATGCCATAGATCCAGCAAGCAGAGATATTATACCATAGAAATGGTTTCAAGATGAGAGTTCAGCAGATGACATAGATCCAGCAACCAGAGATGTTATACCATAGAAATTGTTTCAAGATGAGAGTTCAGTAGATGACATAGATCCGGCAAGCAGAGATGTTATACCATAGAAATGGTTTCAAGATGAGAGTTCAGCAGATGACATACGTCTTGCAAGCAGAGATATTATACCATAGAAATGGTTTCAAGATGAGAGTTCAGCAGATGACATAGATCCGGCAAGCAGAGATGTTATACCATAGAAATGGTTTCAAGATGAGTGTTCAGCAGATGGCATAGGTCTTTCAAGCAGAGATGTTAAACCATAAAAATGGTTTCAAGATGAGAGTTGAGCAGATGACATAGATCCTGCAAGCAGAGATGTTATACCATAGAAATGGTTTCAAGAGAAGAGTTCAGCAGATGCCATAGATCCAGCAAGCAGAGATGTTATACCATAGAAATGGTTTCAAGAGGAGAGTTCAGCATATGACATAGATCCAGCAAGCAGAGATGTTATACCATAGAAATGGTTTCAAGAGAAGAGTTCAGCTGATGACATAGATCCAGCAAGCAGAGATGTTATACCATAGAAATGGTTTCAAGAGGAGAGTTCAGCAGATGACATAGTTCCAGTAAGGAGAGATGCTATACAACAGAAATGGTTTCAAGAGGAGAGTTCAGCTGATGACATAGATCCAGCAAGCAGAGATATTATACCATAGAAATGGTTTCAAGATGAGAGTTCAGCTGATGACATATATACAGCAAGCAGAGATGTTATACCATAGAAATGGTTTCAAGATGAGAGTTCAGCTGATGACATAGATCCAGCAAGCAGAGATTTTATACCATAGAAATGGTTTCAAGAGGAGAGTTCAGCAGATGACATAGATCCAGCAAGCAGAGATGCTATACCAGAGAAACGGTTTCTAGAGGAGAGTTTAGCTGATGACATAGATCCAGCAAGCATAGATAATATACCATAGAAATGGTTTGAAGATGCGAGTTCAGCTGATGACATAGATCCAGCAAGAGAGATGCTATACCACAGAATTGGTTTCAAGAGGAGAGTTCAGCTGATGACATAGATCCAGCAAGCAGAGATGTTATACCATAGAAATGGTTTCAAGAGGAGTGTTCAGCAGATGACATAGATCCAGCAAGCAGAGATGCTATACCATAGAAATGGTTTCAAGATGAGAGTTCAGCTGATGACATAGATCCAGCAAGCAGAGATGTTTTACCATAGAAATGGTTTCAATAGGAGTGTTCAGCAGATGACATAGATCCAGCAAGCAGACATGCTATACCATAGAAATGGTTTCAAGATGAGAGTTCAGCAGATGACATAGATCCAGCAAGCAGAGATGTTATACCATAGAAATGGTTTCAAGATGAGAGTTCAGCAGATGACATAGATACAGCAAGCAGAGATGTTATACCATAGAAATGATTTCAAGATGAGAGTTCAGCAGATGACATAGATACAGCAAGCAGAGATGTTATACCATATAAATGGTTTCAAGATGAGAGTTCAGCAGATGATATAGATCCAGGAAGCAGAGATATTATACCACAGAAATGGTTTCAAGATGAGAGTTCATCAGATGACATAGATACAGCAAGCAGAGATATTATACCATAGAAATGGTTTCAAGATGAGAGTTCAGCAGATGACATAGATCCAGCAAGCAGCGATGTTATACCATAGAAATGCTATCAAGATTAGAGTTCAGCAGATGACATAGATCCAGCAAGCAGAGATGTTATACCATAGAAATGGTTTCAAGATGAGAGTTCAGCAGATGACATAGATCCAGCAAGCAGAGATGTTATACCATAGAAATGGTTTCAAGATGAGAGTTCAGCAAATGACATAGATCCAGCAAGCAGATTTGTTATACCATAGAAATGGTTTCAAGATGAGATTTCAGCAGATGACACAGATCCAGCAAGCAGAGATGTTATACCATAGAAATGGTTTCAAGAGGAGAGTTCAGCAGATGACATAGATCCAGCAAGCAGAGATGTTATACCATAGAAATGGTTTCAAGAGGAAAGTTCAGCAGATGACATAGATCCTGCAAGCAGAGATGCTATACCATAGAAATGGTTTCAAGATGAGAGTTCAGCAGATAACATAGATCCTGCAAGCAGAGATGTTATACCATAGAAATGGTTTCAAGATGAGAGTTCAGCAGGTGACATAGATCCTGCAAGCAGAGATGTTATACCATAGAAATGGTTTCAAGAGGAGAATTCAGCAGATGACATAGATCCAGTAAGCAGAGATGTTATACCACAGAAATGGTTTCAAGATGAGAGTTCAGCAGATGGCATAGATCCAGCAAGCAGATTTGTTAAACCATAGAAATGGTTTCAAGATGAGAGTTCAGCAGATGACACAGATCCAGCAAGCAGAGATGTTATACCATAGAAATGGTTTCAAGAGGAGAGTTCAGCAGATGACATAGATCCAGCAAGCAGAGATGTTATACCATAGAAATGGTTTCAAGAGGAGAGTTCAGCAGATGACATCGATCCTGCAAGCAGAGATGCTATACCATAGAAATGGTTTCAAGATGAGAGTTCAGCAGATGACATAGATCCAGCAAGCAGAGATGTTATCCATAGAAATGGTTTCAAGAGGAGAGTTCAGCAGATGACATAGATACAGCAAGCAGAGATGTTATACCATAGAAATGGTTTCAAGATGAGAGTTCAGCAGATGACATAGATCCAGCAAGCAGAGGTTATACCATAGAAATGATTTCAAGATGAGAGTTCAGCATATGACATAGATCCAGCAAGCAGAGATGTTATACCATAGAAATGGTTTCAAGATGAGAGTTCAGCAGATTACATAGATCCAGGAAGCAGAGATGTTATACCATAGAAATGGTTTCAAGATGAGAGTTCAGCAGATGACATAGATCCAGTAAGCAGAGATGTTATACCATAGAAATGGTTTCAAGATGAGTGTTCAGCAGATGACATAGATCCAGCAAGCAGAGATGTTATACCATAGAAATGGTTTCAAGATGAGAGTTCAGCAGATGACATAGATCCAGCAAGCAGAGATGTTATACCATAGAAATGGTTTCAAGATGAGAGTTCAGCAGAGGACATAGATCCAGCAAGCAGAAATGTTATACCATAGAAATTGTTTCAAGATGAGAGTTCAGCAGATGACATAGATCCAGCAAGCAGAGATGTTATACCATAGAAATTGTTTCAAGATGAGAGTTCAGCAGATGACATAGATACAGCAAGCAGAGATGTTATACCTTTGTGAAGATAGAAGAGATGGATGGACGTTAGTCGCTTGCCATTGAAATTACTGTCAGACACTTGTCGAACAGGACACTTTGCTGAAGAGGACACGTGCGTGCATTCCACACTGTATTAGATTGTAAGCTCCTAGGACAGGGTGTACATTATTCTGCATGCCCTCAGGAGCAGTCTGTATACTGTGTATTAGATGGTAAGCTCCTCGGACAGGGTGTGCATTATTCTGCATGCCCTCAGGAGCAGTCTATATATTGTATATTAGATTGTAAGCTCCTAGGACAGGGTGTGCATTATTCTGCATGCCCTCAGGAGCAGTCTGTATACTGTATATTAGGCTTTAAGCTCCTAGGACAGGGTGTGCGTTATTCTGCATGCCCTCAGGAGCAGTCTGTATACTGTATATTAGATTGTAAGCTCCTCGGACAGGGTGTCCATTATTCTGCATGCCCTCAGGAGCAGCTTGTATATTAGATTGTAAGCTCCTCTTCAGCAGGGTGTATTTGTCTTTTCCTTTGCCTTAGCTTATAATACATGTAGATATACAGCAATATGCAGCAGGACAGACATGATCCAGGGAAATATCCGATCGCCACCACTGGGGTCAGGAAGGAATTTTTTTCCCCCCTGAGGCAGAGCTCTCCGGGGGGTTTCTTCGCCTTCCTCTGGATCTCTGGCTTCAATGGCTCTCAGCCAGTCCTCAATGACCACAGCCAGTTCTGTGGTCTCTATGGAGTCTGATCTGAGAGTCATTGTGATCAGAGTTTAATTTCTTAAGGGGCCAGTAATATTTTTATTACAATGTTGCTTATTGCTATTCCAATAAAAAAATAAAAAGAAAGAAAATAAAAGTGTCATGTGAGTTTTTTTGTCTTGACTTTTTTTTATTTAAACAGTTACAATGATGGAAGTGACCATTACTACCCTCAATATTCCTGAAGTAGAACCAGGAATTATGGGGGCGCCATTTACAGACGGCAGACCACGTCTATCTCCACCCATTGTGGTATCATAATGTCAGCTCCTGTCCCAAGTTACATTACAAGTGTTATGGGGGTCGATCTCTGTGATGGGGGCAGGGCACTAAAATAGTATATGTCCTACACAACAAACTACCTGATCGAAGACTGAAGACCGGACACAGAGCCGCCGAGTACAAGAGACACAAGCAGAGTCTGACTGTGGTGCCAAGTGGCCCCCCACTATCCAACTCCAGGGCCCCACGTTTCAGCTTCATGCAAATATGACGTTATTCTCAATTACAAATATATATAACAATGAACGGGGTAGATTGGTAAATGAATAAGATTCTGCCTTTGTCTGTACATAGTGAGTCAATTATATTGTGCCAAGTGCTGCTCATATAAGAGGGTGGTGGACACTCTTGCAGGGCCGGCTCCAGGTTTTTCTGGGCCCCGGGCGAAAGAGTCTCAGTGGCCCCTTTAACACATACTACGATTCATGATGCACAGATACCGCAGAGAAATATATATATATATATATATATATATATATATATATATATATATATATATATATAGTACAATGCCAAAGATTTCACTTCTTACATTACATGAGTGATATCTATTGTAAATTCAACAATAGCTCAGAAACCGGCGAATCGCTCCACACAGAATACTGGCCCCCATATAAGGCCCCATACAGGATACTGGCCCCATATAACGCTCCATACAGAATACTGACCCCCATATAACGCTCCATGCAGGCTGTTCCCACCACATAATGCCTAATGCAGGCTGTTCCCCCCACATAATGCCCCACACAGGCTGTTCTCCCCTTATAATGCCCCATGCAGGCTGTTCCCCCCCTTATAATGCCCCATGCAGGATGTCACCCACCCTTATAATGCCCCATGCAGGATGTCACCCCCCTTATAATGCCCCATGAAGGATGTCGTCCCCCTTATAATGCCCCATGCAGGATGTCACCCCCCTTATAATACCCCATGAAGGATGTCGCCCCCTTATAATGCCCCATGCATTATGTCACCCCCCCTTATAATGCCCCATGCATGATGTCACACCCCCGCCCCTTATAATGCCCCATGCAGGATGTCACTACCCCCCCATATAATGCCCCATGCAGGATGTCACACACACCCTCCCTTATAATGCCCCATGCAGGATGTCACTCCCCCCCTTATAATGCCCCATGCAGGATGTCACTCCCCCCCTTTAATGCCCCATGCAGGATGTCACCCCCCTCCCTTATAATGCCCCATGCAGCCATACATTTTAAAAAAATGAAATACTCACCACACTTCTCACCTGCTGCCACTGCTCCAGACCCCTCACCCGCGTCGCCGGCGTCTTCCTTCTCTGCGCTGTGACGGCTCAGGAGAGAGCGCGGTGGAAAGCGGTCACCACGCCCTCTGACCTGAGACATCACAGTCAGAGGACGCAGAAGAGACAGGAGCTGCTGCAGAGGCTTGGGAAGAGGTAAGTATTGTGACGCCGGCTGCCGGGGCCCTGAGCACGCGAGGGGGAGCGTGCACTGACACCGCTCTCCTCCGCTCACGGGTCCCATAGCGCAGCAGGGTGCCCGACAGCGAGTGGCCCCCCCGCCTGCTCAGGGCCCCGGCACTTGCCGGGGTGCGCCAGGTGCTGACGCCGACCCTGCACTCTTGCACAAGGGCCTACCGGAGGATTCTCCTGTTCTCCTGTGGGCCAGTCCAAGCCTGACTGTGCTATATATAATAAGGCTACATTCCTGCATTGAGCATGTCCTATTCTGATCCTCAAAATCAGATCACAACTGGACATTCTCTGACCCTCACAGATCTTATTCTCAGATCCATGATTTTCATGGATTTGTGAATGGACCTATAAAACTCTACGAGTCTGTGGACCATCCAATAAAAAAATCTTTCAACACATGGACATTTCACACAAATGTGAGAATGCAGCCTAAGGGATTTTACAGATAACATTATCACTCCAAGTCACACAGTGCAGATACAGAATAATATTTACATCCAGGCACTTACCGCTGTCGTCTCATCTGATCAGAGTCGGTTTCTGCTGTTTCTTCTCCATCTGGTCAGACCTTCATGTCAACATCTCCCAGCCACGACTCGTCTTGTCATGATGATCTCCAGTCTAGAAGATAACAAGGTCACATATATTGTATATATACACGTGTTTCCCCCACACTGCGCCCCTGAATACAGATATGTAGACCCCCCCCCCATTAATATACTAGTAGCCACTTAGTAATCAAAATATAAAGTGATAAGCAGCACTGTGTCCCCCATTAACTATAATCTCCACCGGCCAATAGTATAAATTATTCAGTCTCTGTGACTCTCCCCAATTAACTGTAAGGCTATGTGCACACGGAAAATATACCAGGTTTTACAGTACAAGCAATGTGAGACCCCCATCACTGCTCTCTCCCAGCACCCCCATCATTGCTCTCCCCCAGCACACTCATCACTGCTCTCTCCCAGTACCCCCGTCATTGCTCTTTCCGGGCACCTCCATCATTGCTCTCTCCCAGCACCCCCATCATTGCTCTCTCCCAGCACCCCCATCACTACTCTCCCCAAGTACTCCCATCATTGCTCTTTCCGAGCACCTCCATCATTGCTCTCTCCCATCACCCCCATCATTGCTCTCTCCCAGCACCCCCATCACTGCTCTCCCCAAGTACTCCAGTCATTACTCTTTCCAAGCACCCCCATCATTGCTCTTTCTGAGCACCCCATCATTGCTTTTTCCCAACACCCCCATCATTGTTCTCTCTCAGCACCCCTGTCATTGCTCTCTCCCAGCACCCCCATCATTGCTCTTTCCCAGCACCCCATCATTGTTCTCTCCCAGCACCCCCATCATTGCTCTCCCAGCACCCCCATCATTGCTCTCTCCCAGTACCCCATCATTGCTCTCTTCCAGCACTGCACCCCATCATTGCTCTCTCCCAGCAACCCCCATCTTTGCTCTCCCCAGCACCATCATTGCTCTCCCAATCCCCACCATTCTCACCATCCCCATTATTGCTCTACCCATCCCCACCATCCCCATCATTGCTCTCCCCTTCTCCACTATCCTCATCATTGCTCTCCCATCCCCACCATCCTCATCATTGCTCTCCCCATCCCCACCATCCCCATCATTGCTCTCCCCATCCCCACTATCCTCATCATTGCTTTCCCCGTCCCCATCATTGCTCTGCTCATCCCCACTGTCCCCATCATAGCTCTGCCCATCATTTCTCTCCCCATCATTGCTTTGCCGATCACTGCTCTGCCCATCATTGCTCTCCCATCATTGCTCTCCCCATCATTGCTCTGCCCATCACTGCTCTGCTCATCACTGCTCTTCCCATCACTGATCAGCCCATCATTGCTCTGCCCATCACTGCTCTGCTCATCACTGCTCTGCCCATCACTGCTCTCCCCCCACTTCCCCTCATTCTCCTGTTCCTCTCCCCAGTGTATCAGTACAAAAAAAACAACAAAAAAAACCACAACTTACCTCTCAGCACACTCCCGCAGCATCCTCCTTGTTGCCGGAAACTTCCTCCCTTACACAGGCCCGAGCTTCTTGATGACGTCATCAAGCTGTACGAGCCTGTGTCAGGGAGGAAGTGCCGGGCAGGAAGCAGAGGACAGATCCCTCAGCTCCACTGCCATTTTCCTTCTGTCAGCAGCGGAGCTGGAGGGATCGCTTGCTGCTCGCCGCACATGAGAGGGCAATCTGGCTATGGGCCCCCCCAGAGCCTGGGGCTCCGAGAAGCAGGCCAGATTGCCCTCAATATTAACCGTCCGGTAAGGGTCCCCCTGCACCCTTGCACGGCAAGGCTCCGGTGCAGCTGCACCAGCGGTAGGTCCGCCCCTGTCTCTGAACTAATCTGCTGATATCTCCCACCATGTAATCTCAGGTCCTCCCAAGACCTCCTTCTCTCCTCCACAATCGTACGTTCGTCATCCAATCGCCTGCAAGACTTCTCCCGAGTATTCCCCATCCTGTAGAATTCTGTGGCCCAACACATCTGATTATTCCCTCATTTGGAACTTTCAAGCGGAACTTGAAAACCCATTTCTTCAAAACAGCTTACAGCCTGCAATGACCCCACTGCCACCTTACCAACAGCAGAGCTGTTGCACCCCCCAATACTACTATCCTTCCCCATTATCCTGTAGAATGTAAGGCCGCAATGGTAGGGTCCTCTCCCCTTTGTACTTGTCCGTCACTATTAGTTTGTTCATTGCAATTTCTATTTGTGTTTGTATCTAAGTCCTCCTCATGTACAGCACCATAGAATCAATGGTGCTCTAAAAATAAATAATAACAATAATCCCCCACATGATGTTCCCCCCAGTCTTCACCCCTGCCCTCCATGCCGGTGTGCACACTGCAGGAAGCTGCAGCAGCAGTTGGCACAGTGTTTCATCGTCAGCATCATCAGAGATGTGCTGCAGCGGTCTGCTGACCGTTTACACTACCCATCCCACGTACTCATCCTCCAACAAAACAAGTGGTTGGGCATCAGTGCACTCAATCTCTTCCAATTGTTGGCCAGGGCCAGATGGATGGCCCACGGAACCACAGCCAGCAGTCATCAAAAAGCAGAAGACACCGCTGCATGACTTGGGGCTCAGACTGCTTGCCTGGGGGTGAGGTGGAAGACAGATGCCCATGAGCCGCAGGTGCCAAATCTGCGCTTTCAGCAGGGGATTAGGTGGAAGACAAAGCAATGGGACTGAAGGCACTCTCAGCCAACCAACCTAAAACCACTTCTACTTGTTCTGGCCTCACCATTCACCCAACGATACTCGGGCCTACGAAATTACACAGAGCATCCTGTCGCCTACTTGCAGCAAAGGAAGGTGTTTCATTTGGGCACATAGCCGACACAGATCGACCACGGCCTTTCTCTCCCTGCAGCAGCTACATTCACCACCACCAGCAAAACAGACACATCTATTTGATGCTCTCCGCTTTGTTTTCAACCCAAAAAATTGCAGAATATTACACGGCCTGTATTCAGAGAGAGAGTGGATCGCAGATTATTACACGGCCTGTATTCAGAGAGAGAGAGTGGATCGCAGATTATTACACGGCCTGTATTCAGAGAGAGAGTGGCTCGCAGATTATTACACTGCCTGTTTTCAGAGTACCCCCTAAAAAAACAAAACCAAAAAATACAGTTTTGGCTACCTACTCCTCCTCCACTTTTTCCACCAACACCGCCACCTCCACCTCCTCCTCCTCCTCAACCTCCTGCTTCACTTGGACCTCTGCCTCCTGGTTCAAGATTATAATTGTTTCTTTTTTTTTATTATGTTATTTTAAGTCATTTTCCTATCAACATTTGTTTTCAGGGCAATTGTCCTGCACTTACCCCCATTTGGCTTCCTTTTGCAGCCCCTTAGCCCTTACTATGAACATTTTACAGCCCTTTTTAAGCACTGAAGTTAGGGTCCCTATTGACTTCTATTGGGTTCAGGGTCAAGTTCGGTCCAAAACCAAACTTTTAACTGTAGCTTGGTAGAATCTGCTGAACCTGAACATCCATGGATCCACACATCCCTATCAGTAACACATCATTGTCTGCACATAGACGGTCATTTTTCTTGACATCTCTTGCTTACAGGACGATATAATTCTGAGAATGATTCTTTTTAAGCTTAAAGAGGTGGTCCGCTACATTCTATAATGCCCCCTTCCATTCAGTATCGGTCCAAAATCAAGCGCGCGCTTTCCCTCTCTCCTCTGCTTTCATCGGCCGCAGGCGCTCTCTGGATTTTGGGATGTTCACGATTACAATAATTGTCCTGCCCCCAGCTATAGAGTGAGGGGCCGGTGGAAGGGGGCTGCAGACCCCACAATCACTAGAGGATAGAAACTTTCACCGCACACTCAGGAGATCCAATGCAAAAGGTTTAATGATATTTAGAAAAACCTGCAAGTGGCGACAAAAAACAGCTCTTTTGTTTAGAGGGGACTTTTACGTTTCGGTCCGCTCCTGGGCCTTGCTCACATAGTCGCTCTGAGTAAGGCTGTGATGGTCCAAACCATATGAGAGAGATCCCAGTGGGGATGCATATTCAGTGGAGTCCTTATGGGGAATGGCAGTAAGGGCGCTCCTGCACTTCCTGTGTGAAGGCCTTTTGGGATGTGACGTGCGGTGAAACGCCGTTCACAACCCAGTCAATCATGGCGGGGGGGCTTAGTGCGTGCAACTGGGTCATGCCTAGGTGAATCCAAGAAATCCGGAAGTTGAGGTGACATCAGCCGAGGTCACGTGATGTGGACTGAGCAAGAAGGGATAGCGCCACCCACAGGCACATCTGGCTACATAAGGTATTTCCAAAAATAGTTAGTTAAAAGGTGTAAATGGATGGGGGCATTTTACAATGTAGCGGACCACCTCTTTACACTTGTTCATTGGGTGATTGGCAGCAGTTTACACTGCACAGTTATTGGGGAACATAAGAGTATGTGATGAATGATTAGTGCCGGTCGTCATGGTGACTGTCTGTGACAATAAACCATAGGGAGCAGCGAGCATGGTGAATGGCATAGAATGGATGATAGCTGACAATGATGTTACTATGGTAATAAACTGGGGTGGATGGTATGGATGATTACTGCAATCATTACACTGCTTATAATCTGGAGGGGAGATGATGAAGGATTCCTGCAATATTTACTGTAATGACGTATGTGCTTTATTCACAGCGGCCTGCTGATATATATTTATGTACCGTATATAGTCTGTTAATTGCTAGATGAAAGCAGAGGAGAGGGAGAGCGCGCGGTGGATGCTGGGCTGTGACAGGAGGTGGCGCCACTGGGTCACGCCGGCATGAATCTGGAATGTGACATGACCTCAGCGGGGTCAGAGCCGGCTGTAGCCGGGGTCAGAGACGCCCAATGAGCCGTCAGCGATAGCGCCCCTCACAGACCCTTATAACAACCAAAGGGAATCACAAAAAAACTTTTTTCCACATTGAAATGGATGGGGGCATTATTGATTGCAGAGGACGACCTCTTTAATAAACCGTCCTGATATTTAGTAACAATTCTTTATAAAGGGACAGTGAACACTTCTGACTAATTGTAACTTATAATTTGTGGGGTCCTGTAAATGAAGAGGTTCCGGCACACGGCCCCCGCTCAGCAGACAGCAGACGGGTCACTCACCAGCACCTTTAGGAAGGCAGCTTTTCTAAGAAAAATAAAAGTAGCATGCCAAAAATGTGTATAGAAATCCATGTAGCAGCCTTATGGCAGCTTTACATTCTAGCTGTAATTCCGGCTTATCTCGTCTTTTGGGTTTTATTTTGATTTTTCTACTTTTCTCTTTTCTACAACTACAAATCTGTCGGCTTTCTAATATCGGCTCGTGGACCTGTTGGTTCAACCACATTCACCGTCTCCTATTACTAAATCAGGATCATCACAGTCCAACGTTGTATTAAAATAATTTAATGTCGTCAAACAATAATGAGAATTGCATGAACAGGATGTGGAGAGGAGAGTTTCAGAATCGGGTGGATTCAGTCCTCTCTTCCTAGACTTAGACCCGGCGATATAACACAAGAAGCAGAATCATTAGAGCTGCGTCACTTACACGGCAGACAGGAAGTGTGATATAACACAATCATTAGAGCTGCGTCACTTACACGGCAGACAGGAAGTGCGATATAACACAATCATTAGAGCTGCGTCATTTACACGGCAGACAGGAAGTGCGATATAACACAATCATTAGAGCTGCGCTCACTTACACCGCAGACAGGAAGTGCGATATAACACAATCATTAGAGCTGCGTCACTTACACGGCAGACAGGAAGTGCGATATAACACAATCATTAGAGCTGCGCTCACTTACACAGCAGACAGGAAGTGCGATATAACACAATTATTAGAGCTGCGTCACTTACACGGCAGACAGGAAGTGCGATATAACACAATCATTAGAGCTGCGCTCACTTACACGGCAGACAGGAAGTGCGATATAACACAATCATTAGAGCTGCGCTCACTTACACGGCAGACAGGAAGTGCGATATAACACAATCATTAGAGCTACGCTCACTTACACCGCAGACAGGAAGTGCGATATAACACAATCATTAGAGCTGCGTCACTTACACGGCAGACAGGAAGTGCGATATAACACAATCATTAGAGCTGCGCTCACTTACACAGCAGACAGGAAGTGCGATATAACACAATCATTAGAGCTGCGTCACTTACACGGCAGACAGGAAGTGCGATATAACACAATCATTAGAGCTGCGCTCACTTACACGACAGACAGGAAGTGCGATATAACACAATCATTAGAGCTGCGTCACTTACACGGCAGACAGGAAGTGCGATATAACACAATCATTAGAGCTGCGCTCACTTACACCGCAGACAGGAAGTGCGATATAACACAATCATTAGAGCTGCGCTCACTTACACGGCAGACAGGAAGTGTGATATAACACAATCATTAGAGCTGCGTCACTTACACGGCAGACAGGAAGTGCGATATAACACAATCATCAGAGCTGTGCTCACTTACACGGCAGACAGGAAGTGCGATATAACACAATCACTAGAGCTGCGTCACTTACACGGCAGACAGGAAGTGCGATATTCCTTTAAACATTTAAAGCTGCTTAGATTAAAAAGGTTATTCCAAAAATCGTAATTTATTCCCTATGGGACTGTAGGGAATAGTCGGGGCTGTAATCTGACAGTCTTATAGACAATGAATAAAGTTGTGGTCTAGCATGTACACCTCCACTCCATTCACTACAGGGCTATGCAGAGCCTGGTTCCTGGGATCTAGGGACCCATTGTCTGGATTGCTAAGGGGGCCAGTGGTTGGACCCTAAACGATTAGTAAGTTTTATTATTCATATGGGACAACTTAGAATTTGGGGAAAAACCCTTTAGTTTTGTAAGAGTTAAGGCTGTGTGGCACCCCAGAGGGTCTGGCTGCCACAGTGGTAGTAATACCATGTCTGGGAGCAAAACAGGGGTTTCCTGGTCAGGAACACAGTACCAGCAACACCTCCTGCCCCAGACCAGAAAGGGGAGGATCCTGCCCTTTATAACTGGGTCTGGAGGCGGGGTTAGAGCAGTCTAGTCTAGGCAGTCTAGTCTAGTGTGAGGAGTCGAGTGGGACACGCAGGGGCAAGAAGCCAGGGACTGGAGCTGGAGATAGCTCGTCCTGGACGGTTTACACAGAGGACCGGACACTGGAGTCCGAGGCTGTGGGGATTGCATACCCAGCAGCAGATACCGCAGGGCAGGAGATTGCAGGTCTCCTGGCCCCATCAGAAGCCCGGAGGCTCAGCCACACGAAAGGACCAATACCGCCACAAAGGAGCGAGGAATACACAAGGCCCGAGTCGCCAGCCATACGGGTGAGCAGAGCACGTTACACTCAGGGACATGGGCCACAACGCGACTATAAGCGGGATAGCCAAAGAGTACAGTCAGAACGGCAGGCCTACAACTCCACCTGGCCAGGAGGACTCTAGGATTGCTCCCAGACTGATCAGGCCTTTATCACTAGCCGGTACTCCCGTTGAGGCCCATATAATTGCCAATAGTAAAGACCCTGGGACTGCACTGCAAAAACTCCGTGTTGTCATTACTGATACTTTGCACTACTACCATCATCATCCACACACACTGCCCTGAAGCAACACTCTTCCTGTGGGGAGTTATACTACCCTGCTGCCAAACCATCAGCTTCAGAGGACTGTTTCGCACCGGCGGTCTCTATTGACTGCACCTGGGTCACGGACCGGGTCACCGCCACGGTGACTACAACCCCCAGCATCTACAGGCCCTGCTCCGGGTACCCCACAGCCCAGGGGCGCGTTAGCTGTATGTATATATATATATGGATTAGAATGTATATAAGTGGATTACATGAAGTGATAACATTCTATAATATATATATATACACAGTATAGACACATATATATATATAATTAAATCCTCTTATATTTAGTGAAATACTTTTCCACAATTAGACGTCAGAAGCAGAAGCCGTTGTATCATTTCAGTTTCTATTGTTCTTCTCTTTATGACTCTTTACATTCTTATCGGCATATATGTATCAGTACATTACAGCTGGAGATGATTTATTGCCGTTCATGTGATACAAATTAGGCAATGTCTGGAATCCCACTAATGGTTGGACTAGGACGGCCATTATATTAGTGGTCTGCAGGTTCTGAGCCTATAACTCAGATACAACCAGGGGGGAGTACGGGATTTCCAGGAGGGCCGCAGGCAGAACACTTGTATTTCTTACAATATATGATAAACTGTTCTCCGCTGTTTCAGCGCAGTAATAGCCGGGTATTATAGAAAGCCGACTGCTGACTGACACACAAGGTGACATCAATGGTCTCAAGGATTGAACGTTGATCGTTCCATTCTCAGGGGGTCTTGTGTGTAAGGCTATGTTCACACATCATGTTTTTTTCTGCAGCAAAACCTGATCTCTTGCCAGATGTTTGTTCAGGATTTTTCTTGCTGTTTTGCTTATTTTTTGGTGCATTTTTGCTGCGTTTTTTTTCACTGTCCTTTTGTCTCTTATATGTTTGTACTTAACGTTCAGTGAAAAAAAGATAAAAATTTCTGGTTTTGGCGCAAAAAACATTGAAAAAAAACACTGAAAAACCTGACACCTGCATTTTTGGTGCGTTTTTTCAGCGTTTTTTTCACCACTCATTACTTTCAATGGGTAAAAAAACACTGAAAAAAACGCTGAAAGAAGTGACATGCTCTATTTTGCAAAAAAAACCATGATGTGTGCAGGAGATTTCTGGAATCTCATAGACTTTGCGGGTACTGCAAAACGCAGCTGAAAATTTGCATAAAAAAACGCATTAAAAAAAGCGCTGAAAAAAAACATGATGTGTGAACATAGCCTAAAGGTTGGTAAACACTTAAACATAATGCAATGAAGACTCGTCTGATCCTCACAGTCCTCCACTTCTGAGATTTGTAGAATCTCATTCACACCTTCACTCAAGTGTAGGTACAAAACAGGGATCCAGGTCTCTAATAAATCCACACCTCATCCACCATGAAACTCCAGCTGCCTTCCGTCCAGCACCGGACTGGGGAGTCTGGGGCCCACCAGGGACATTGACTCCAGGGCAGGGCCGGCTCCAGGTTTTTCTGGGCCCCGGGAGAAAGAGTCTCAGTGGCCCCTTTAATACATACCACGATTCATGATGCACAGATACCGCAGAGAAAAATATATATATATATATATAGTACAAGGCCGAAGATTTCACTTCTTACATTACATGAGTGATATCTATTGTAAATTCCACAATAGCTCAGAAACCAGCGAATCGCTCCACACAGAATACTGGCCCCCATAAAATGCTCCATACAGAATACTGGCCCCCATATAATGCTCCATACAGGATACTGGTCCCCATATAACTCTCCATACAGGATACTGGTCCCCATATAACTCTCCATACAGAATACTGACCCCCATATAACACTCCATACAGGATACTGGCCCCCATATAATGCTCCATACAGGATACTGACCCCCATATAACACTCCATACAGGATACTGGCCCCCATATAATGCTCCATACAGGATACTGACCCCCATATAACACTCCATACAGGATACTGGCCCCCATATAATGCTCCATACAGAATACTGGCCCCCATATAACTCTCCATACAGAATACTGACCCCCATATAACACTCCATACAGGATACTGGCCCCCATATAATGCTCCATACAGAATACTGGCCCCCATATAACTCTCTATACAGAATACTGGCCCCCATATAATGCTCCACACAGAATACTGGCCCCCATAAAATGCTCCATACAGAATACTGGCCCCATAAAATGTTCCATACAGAATACTGGCCCCCATATAAGGCTCCATACGGAATACTGGCCCCCATATAAGGCTACATACGGAATACTGGCCCCCATATAAGGCCCCATACGGAATACTGGCCCCCATATAAGGCTCCATACGGAATACTGGCCCCCATATAAGGCCCCATACAGAATACTGGCCCCCATATAAGGCCCCATACGGAATACTGGCCCCCATATAAGGCTCCATACGGAATACTGGCCCCCATATAAGGCCCCATACGGAATACTGGCCCCTATATAAGGCTCCATACGGAATACTGGCCCCCCCATATAAGGCCCCATACAGAATACTGGCCCCCATATAAGGCCCCATACGGAATACTGGCCCCCATATAAGGCCCCATACAGAATACTGGCCCCCATATAAGGCCCCATACGGAATAGTGGCCCCCATATAAGGCCCCATACGGAATACTGGCTTCCATATAAGGCTGCATACGGAATACTGGCCCCCATATAAGGCTCCATACGGAATACTGGCCCCCATATAAGGCTCCATACGGAATACTGGCCCCCATATAAGGCTCCATACAGAATACTGGCCCCCATATAAGGCCCCATACGGAATAGTGGCCCCCATATAAGGCCCCATACGGAATACTGGCTTCCATATAAGGCTGCATACGGAATACTGGCCCCCATATAAGGCTCCATACGGAATACTGGCCCCCATATAAGGCTCCATACGGAATACTGGCCCCCATATAAGGCCCCATACGGAATACTGGCCCCCATATAAGGCTCCATACGGAATACTGGCCCCCATATAAGGCCCCATACAGAATACTGGCCCCCATATAAGGCCCCATACGGAATACTGGCCCCCATATAAGGCTCCATACGGAATACTGGCCCCCATATAAGGCCCCATACGGAATACTGGCCCCTATATAAGGCTCCATACGGAATACTGGCCCCCATATAAGGCCCCATACAGAATACTGGCCCCCATATAAGGCCCCATACGGAATACTGGCCCCCATATAAGGCCCCATACAGAATACTGGCCCCCATATAAGGCCCCATACGGAATAGTGGCCCCCATATAAGGCCCCATACGGAATACTGGCTTCCATATAAGGCTGCATACGGAATACTGGCCCCCATATAAGGCTCCATACGGAATACTGGCCCCCATATAAGGCTCCATACGGAATACTGGCCCCCATATAAGGCTCCAAACAGAATACTGGCCCCCATATAAGGCCCCATACGGAATAGTGGCCCCCATATAAGGCCCCATACGGAATACTGGCTTCCATATAAGGCTGCATACGGAATACTGGCCCCCATATAAGGCTCCATACGGAATACTGGCCCCCATATAAGGCTCCATACGGAATACTGGCCCCCATATAAGGCTCCATACGGAATACTGGCCCCCATATAAGGCTCCATACGGAATACTGGTCTCCATATAAGGCTCCATACGGAATACTGGCCCCCATATAAGGCTCCATATGGAATACTGGCCCCCATATAACGCTCCATACAGGATACTGGTCCCCTTATAATGCTCCATACAGGATACTGGCCCCCATATAATGCTGCATGCAGGCTGTTACCCCCCACATAATGCCCCATACAGGCTGTCCCCCACCTTATAATGCTCCATGCAGGCTGTTCCCCCCACATAGTGCACTATGCAGGCTGTCCCCCCCCCTTATAATGCCCCATGCAGGCTGTCACCCCTCCTCTTTATAAGGCCCCATGCAGGATGTCACCCCCTCTGTTTATAATGCCCCATGCAGGATGTCATCCCCCTCTCTTTATAATGCCCCATGCAGGATGTCACCCCCCTCTTTATAATGCCCCATGCAGAATGTCACCCCCCCTCTCTTTATAATGCCCCATGCAGGATGTCATCCCCCCTCTCTTTATAATGCTCCATGCAGGATGTCACACCTCCCTATCTTTATAATGCCCCATGCAGGATGTACCCCCCTCTTTATAAGGCCCCATGCTGGCTGTCACCCCCCCTCTCTCTATAATGCCCCATGAAGGATGTCACCCCCTCTCTCTATAATGCTCCATGCAGGATGTCACCCCCTCTCTCAATAATACCCCATGCAGGATGTCACCCCCTCTCTCTATAATGCCCCATGCAGGATGTCACCCCCCCTCTCTTTATAATGCCCCATGCAGGATGTCACCCCCATATTATGCCCCATGCCAGGCTCCATACATTAAAAAAATAAAAATAAAAAAAAATCAAATACTCACCTCCCTCCTCCTCACCTGCTGCCCGCTGCTCGGGTCCAGACTCCAGCGTTGCCGGCGTCTTCCCGCTATGCGCTCCCTGTGATGGCTCACCGCGCTCTCTGACCTGAGACGTCACAGGGAGCGCAGAGCAGGAAGACAGCGGATCTGCGGAGGCATGGGGAGAGGTAAGTATCCGGCTGCCGGGGCCCTGAGCAAGCGGGGAAGAAGGGCGGGCGCTGACACCCCTCTCCTCCGCCCATAGCCCAGCGGGGTGCGCGACCGCCAGTGGGCCCCCCTGCCTGCTCAGGGCCCCGGCACTTGCCCGGGTGCGCCGGGTGCTGACGCCGGCCCTGCTCCAGGGGCCCACCCACCCGGGCCAACCCACCCTTCAGCTATTTGCAAATACCTGTTAGCCGTTATCCCCATTATATTGGCGGCTCCTGCCCATCACTGTGCGCTCACCAGAAATGCCACGTACAATTACTGGAGTTTGCATTAAAGGGTTTTTATTGGTGAAGTTCTCAGCGATGCACAGGTTGGGAAGGGGATCACTTATTTATTGGTGGAATCTGCACTGTCAGGAGATTGTGGCACTAAGAGTATTTGGTGAGATTTTTACCTCAGTATTTATAAGACAAATCCAGGAGTGGAGCGATCTGAGGTCATGTTTTATGCATTTCTCACCCACTCCTGGTTTTGTCTTATAAATACAGAGGTGAAAATCTCACCAAATGCCAACTTGCTTTCTCTGGTGAACCACTGTAACTGCATCTCTGCTGCTGTGTAATAGTCACAGGACAGGGAGGGGTTAAACATCCTAGTATTTAATATCTATTGGAAATAAAGAGGTTTCCCCTTATTGATATCAGATAAAACAAATGACCAACCACAATCCACTCTGCCAAGACCAATATTACCAGATAGAAGGCAGAAATACCACCACACCGTGACCAGATCACATATTACCACCACATAGTGCCCAAATAATGCCACATACAAGGCACAAATACCGCCACACCATGACCAAAGCACATAATACCACCACATAGTGATCAAATGCTACCAGATACAAGGTATAAATATTGACACACCATGAGACCACATATTACCACCACATAGTGACCGAATAATACCACATACAAGGGACAAATATCATCATGTCATGACCAAAGCACATAATGCCACCACATGACAAATAATACTAAAATAATAAAAAAAGCTCTGTATATTGGGTCAGTATACAGTGATCACCAGTGACATTATACACAGGAGCTCTGTATATAGTGTATAGTGTACAGGTGATACAGTGATCACCAGTGACATTATACACAGGAGCTCTGTATATCGTGTCAGTGTACAGGTAATACAGTGATCACCAGTGACATTATACACAGGAGCTCTGTATATAGTGTATAGTATACAGGTAATACAGTGATCACCAGTGACATTATACACAGGAGCACTGTATATAGTGTCAGTGTACAGGTAATGCAATGATCACCATTGATATTATACACAGGAGCTCTGTATATAGTGTGAGTGTACAGGTAATACAGTGAACACCAGTGACATTATACACAGAAGCTCTGTATATAGTGTCAGTGTACAGGTAATACAGTGATCACAATTGATATTATACACAGGAGCTCTGTATATAGTGTCAGTGTACAGGTAATGCAATGATCACCAGTGACATTATACACAGAAGCTCTGTATATAGTGTCAGTGTACAGGTAATGCAATGATCACCAGTGACATTATACACAGAAGCTCTGTATATAGTGTCAGTGTACTGGTAATACAGTGATCACCAGTGACATTATACACAGCAGCTCTGTATATAGTGTATAGTGTACAGGTAATACAGTGATCACCAGTGACATTATACACAGGAGCTCTGTATATAGTGTCAGTGTACAGGTAATACAGTGATCACCAGTGACATTATACACAGGAGCTCTGTATATAGTGTATAGTGTACAGGTAATACAATGATCACCAGTGACATTATACACAGGAGCTCTGTATATAGTGTCAGTGTGCGTGTATAGGTAATACACATACTCACAGGTTCTTTATCTGCCGCTGACCGATATATCACATCTTCTATGCAGGACTTATCTCTGCAGGAAATAACATAGTTAGCTATAACTGATCACTTCCAGAGCACAATACACACTTTTCCCAAGATTTCTATACTACATGAAATGACAAAAAAGCAACATATTGCGGCACTCCACAGTAACAGTGCTCCAGTGTCATTCTGTGCCGGCTCATCTGTCAGCAGACATACTCGTCTGATGGCGAAGATGTAGCAGAGCTGAAGACAGAAGATCCGTGGATTACGTTGGAGTGAGGATTTTTCTTTATTAAAGATGGAGTCCCTAAATGTGTTTTATTTTTAATAAAAAAAAAAAATTCTGTCTTTTTTTTTCTTTCTGTTTACTAGAAATTCATGGTGGCTATGTCTAATTTGGCGTGACACCATGAATTTCAGGCTTAGTACCAGCTGATAATACAAAGCTGGCCTGGTACTAACCCTATTATTACCCAGAGTGCCACTCACTACCAGGGCCGCTGGAAGAGCCGGGTAAAGCACCTGGAAATGGTGCTATGATGAATGCGCCATTTTCAGGGGTGGCTGCGGGCTGCAGTCTTCAGCGTGGGGGGCCAGGAACGCTTGGGCCTTACCATGCTGTGAATCCCAGCCCCCAGCTGCCTTGTTTTATCAGGCTGGCGATCAGCATATGGCCGGAGCCCACGCATTTAAAAAAAAATAAATGTTAAATAAGTTTAAAACAAATATTCGGCTTCTCTGTCTTTTGATCGCCAGCCAAGGTAAAGCCAGGCAGCGGGGGGGGGGCAGGCCGTAGCTGTCTGCTTTATCTGCGCTGAGAATCAAAAATTCTGCGGAGCGCTACATCGTTTTAAAAATTTCTTTTCACACTTCTATATGTGACAGACCCAACAGCCAATCGCAGATGCTGTCAAAGTGGATGGGCGTCTGTGATTGGCTGTTCGAGTAATGTACAATTAGCCCATATATTCTAGTATGCTACTATGTATGGGCTGCTTTCAGGTTGCTCAAGCAGCCAATCACAGACGCTCATTCTCTGTGTCAGCGTCTGTGATTGGCTGTTGGGACTGTCACACATATAGAAGTGTGAAAATAAATAAATAATAAAACAAAAATGACATAGCGCTCCGCAGAATTTTTGATTCTCAGCGCAGCTAAAGCAGACAGCTACGGGCTGCCACCTCCAGCTGCCTGGCTTTACCGTGGCTGCTGATCAAAAGTCAGGAAAGCCCTAAGGTTTTTTTTTTATTTAAAAAAATAATTAAAAAAAAAATGCATGGGCTCCCGCCATGTTTTGATCGCCAGCCAGGCAAAACCAGGCAGCTGGGGGCTAGGATTCGCGTCCAGATGAGCTGCAGGCCTGCGCTGCCTGGGGCGACGCCGGGTCCGTCCTCCACAGTGCGCAGAGGAAGCAGTCCCAGGGCGATGACCCCATCACCCTGAGACTGACCTCCTGCGCACGTGTGGCGCCCCTGAGGGTTCGGTCGCCACAGAGGTATTGCACCTCAACCAGAGGTGTGGTATCTCACTCTCAGGTAAGGAAGGAGTACAGCCCAGGACCCTAACACTATATCCACTACACCACATTTACGGGGGACAGGGCGAGATTGCTCCTACAGGAGAGCACAGTCCCTGATCCCTGTCTGGAGTGGGGAGGAACCACTTAGAGAGGGGGAACTATGTAGTGGATGGGTGGAGGACGTAGATCCTGGGAGCACTGTGGTAGGAGGTATAATAGGAAGGAACCATCTTGGTTCAGTCAGTCAGTGGGGAAGTTCCAGTCAGTCAGACTGAGGTGCAGGCAGGGGGCAGAGCCTCTGTATGAGCTCTGCTCCATAGGCAGGCCCTGCCAAGAGGCCTGAGCCTGGAAAGAGAGAAGAGAGGAAAGGGGAGCAGGAAGGCTCCAGGAACGAGGAGAGAAGGGACCCTAGGGGTACAGGCCATGAAGCAAGCCACCCGTACGCCCGCTGCTGCCAGGAGGTAGGGGGGTCAGGCCAAAGAAGTGGAACCGGGTCCCCCAACCAGCAGAGACAACAAGGCTCAACTGGGAACCGGAGGCTGCAGCACTTCAAGTACAGCAGGCCGCCCACACCAGCCACCAGGAAAGTAGCCACATAGGGCCAGGGGATGGAACACAAGTCGCCCGCCAAGGCCCGAGGACACTGGACAGAGGTGCCGCTAGGTGTGAGGTTCAAGGAGAGAGGCCAGAGAGGACACACAGAAGGGGGTCCTGCTAAGTGCTCCAGAGCTACCTGGGAGTCGACTGAGCCCCTCACTCGGTGAACACAGGACGACGCGGGAAGTTATAAACCTGCAGTGATAACGTGGAGTGAAAGAACTGTGAGTAAAGACCCTGAGACTGCATTGCAAAGACTCCGCGTTGTCACTACTGATTCCCTGCACTATCTCCACCATCATCTCTACACGCTGCCCTGAAGCTACACTCCACCTGTGGGGAGTCACATCACCTAGCTGCACATACCACCAGCCTCAGCGGACTACCAATAACCGCAATCCACAGGTGGCGTAGTCGGACATTGACATTAGTGCACATAGACTACTACCCTGGTTTGACCGCCCTGGGTCACGGACCGGGTCACCACCATGGTGACTACAACCCCCAGCATCTACAAGGCCCGGCTCCGGGTGTGCCCAAGGCCCAGGGGGCGCATCACACGCGCCGGCAGTATCGTGCTGCACAGAGGAGGCAGAGGGGCACTGCAGCAGCAGGCAGAGCAGGGAGATCGCTCTCCCTGCTTTGCCGCTGCAGAGGGCCCATCACTAATCATATCAGCAGTGCTGCCGATATGATTAGCGAACCGGGGGGGCCCTCTGTTCTCTGTACAGGTCCCAGGGGGGTAGGGGGTGGGGCTTGGGGGCGTGACCATTTGGACCCGGGGCCCACTGGGGGTTTTTCCGATCCTCCGGTGGGCCAGTCCGCCCCTGCTTCCGTCTCACCTACCACAAAATGATATAGCAGGAAGACATGTGCTCCCAATAGTGAAGCTCTGTGGAAAGCTTCTCTTATACTTACAGAATAAAGCCTTTTTTACCTAGCCTACTAGAACTCCTGTTTTGCAATGAGGGTCAAATACCCTAAGATATGTGTTATTTCATCAAATCAAGGAGTGTAAGTATAAAATGATGTCATATTAAGATTCAATTGATTCTTTAATAAGTTATTTCTAGAGTACCTCTGTTTAATATATTCATGAATTTATTTAATTTCTATTTATACTTCTTAATTCTATTAGTTTTATTACAATTTTTGAATGAGATTCCTATGACTGAAGTAGTGGCGGAATTTTTTTTTTAAAATAATATTTTTTATTGATTTTAACATATAACATAAGTATGTAAATGTACATTCCAATGCATTATTCTTAGCTTAAGTATTCATCATTTCAGTTTTGATTATCACCTTACTAATTGTATGGTCTAAGTACAAAGTAAACATTGAAGAAAAAAAACAAAACCCCTCCCCATTGCCGTCCCTCTTCCCCAACATGCAGGAAACACTTGTATATTTCTTGTGTGCACCTCTCCTTTCTTTTCGTCTTCTTCTTAATCCCTTAAACATTATTGAATATTTAGTCTGTATCCATATTTTATACTACATCTTAACCTGTATCCCTTCCACCTTTTCCATCAACATTCAGATCAACTATTTTCCACTTCCCCAATGTTCCACCCAAGTCTTCCAGTATGGACCAACTGGTCTGTTCAAAGGGTTTCATAATTCCCTGAAGTTCTTGGTTTGTGTAATGTCTAAGTAAGAAGCTTTTCCATTTCATTATGAGCGATTTTATACTCTTTTCCTTGTTACGCTCGGCTTCCAACCATTCTAAGTGAAACAAAGTTTTCATTTGTGCCATTATAACTTTCCGATTTGGAAAGGAATCGCTCAACCAATCCTTTAATAGGCTTCTTTTGGCTATCATACAAATTAAGTGGAACATTGGAGTTAATGTGTCCTTTCCTTTTTGTTGTGGGGCTTCTTCTCCTTTCCAGTAATGGAAGAGGAACGGTAATGGGTGCAATGATATGTTCCCAATACCTATATTTTCCATCATATGTTTTATATCTTCCCAGAATTCCTGTACTTTAGGGCATCCCCAGAGTCCATATAACAGATCAGATTTTCCGAGTTTGCATTTTGGACAATGTACCAGACGATCCCTCATTGTTCTAGATACTGGTATGTTGAAGGCCAGTACAGCTCTGTGCAAAATCCTAAATTGTGTGTCTCTCCAGACCTCACTTAAGATGTTTTTCCGTACTGCCTGCCAACCCACCAGCATTTTTTTCCCGATTTCCTCACCCTCTATTTGTTTGGCCCAGGATCTGAATGTTTTCTCTATGTCTATTTTTCCAAGGATGCCTTTCAGATTTCTGTATATTGCGGATATATTGCATGTACCTGTTCGGTCAAATAATAGATTATCCATTGCATTCCTTCTCGTCTCTTCACTCACATTTAGCAAATGCGTCATAATTGTCCCTTTTATTTGTCCGAATTGTAGGAATTGTTGTTCACTTAGCTTGAATTTTAATATTACCTCTTCCCTACTCAGCCACCTATTTTCTTCTTCATGTAGTAGATTAGCTATTTTATGGATCCCCCTCACCCTCCATTCCTGAAATAGTTTGTTCTCTGCTATTTGTTGGAACACAGGATTTCCCCCTATGGGTAAATCTCTCGATATTCTCCATGAGAATTTAAGTTTTCTCCTAAGTTCCTTCCATGTAGCTATTGTATCCCGAAACACTATTGAGTTTTTTATTTTTTTAGGCATTAGGCTTTGTGGCGTGTGTAATAAGGCGATTAAGTTCCACGGGTACGCATACGATTTTTCCAGGACCGTATCAGAGAACCCACTAGTGTCTTTAAACCAATCTACTATGTGACGGGAAATACACGCTAGATTATATCCTCTTATGTCTGGCAAGTTTACCCATCCCTCTTCCCTGGAAGCCATCAGTGTATTCAGTTTTATACGAGGTCTTCGACCTCTCCATATAAATTTCCTAATAGCCGAGTATACTTTCTGCACATCTACATGTTTTAGGAGAACAGGAATGGTCTGCAGTGGATACATGAGTTTCGGAAAACTCATCATTTTTAAAAGGTGAATCCTGCCCAATAGACTCAAAGGCAAATTTTGCCACCGTTCTAATTCCTGTTGAATTTTGGAGATGACTGGAGGAAAGTTTAAGTTATATATTGACTCTGGTTTTCTCCCCAGCTTGATACCCAGATATGTTATATGTGTTTTGGATATTGGAATACTGCACATTTCCTTTTCCACCATACTACTTCTGCCTCTATTTGTTAAGTGGAGAATTTCGCATTTGCTTTTATTTAGAGTGAATCCCGAATACCTACCAAAATTTTCCATAAGATCCAGGACCCCTGGCAGATCTCTTGCCACCTCAGCCATGTAAAGTATGATATCGTCTGCGAAATACGAGGCCTTAAGCTTCATGCCCCCTATTGGTATCCCTTCATAAACTTCATGTTGTTCTAGGTATCGCGCAAGGGGTTCTAATGCCAGATCAAACATTAGCGGGGACAAAGGACATCCCTGACGTGTTCCCTTTTCAAGAGGGAAATTTGCCGATAAATGACCTGGGGTTTGAATTCTTGCTGCGGGGTTAGCATATAGGGCTTTTATAACATTTCTGAAGTTTCCCACAAGCCCAATTTGTCCAAAACTTGACCTACCCAGCTCCACTTCACCTTATCAAAGGCCTTCTCTGCGTCTAGTGTAACCAGAGCCGGCTTACCTCGACTGTTTTCTTCTTTATTTATTGCATCTATGGCTAACAATGTACGTCTTACATTTGTAACTGCACTCCTACCTTTCACAAAGCCCACCTGTGCGGGTGTTACTAATGTTGGGAGTATCTCTGCTAATCTGTTTGCCATGAGTTTGGATATTATTTTAACATCTTGATTTATCAAGGATATAGGTCTATAAGATGCTGGGTCCTCCACATTTTTCCCTTCTTTTGGTATTAAGCTAATATGAGCCACATTAGTGCCCACCAACAGATCCCCCCCCTGTAACAATTCGTTATACCATGCAGTCAAAGTAGGGGTTATTTGTTGGGACATGACCTTATAAAAATCGCCCGTGAACCCATCCGGCCCAGGTGCTTTTCCAGCTGGCAATCCCCCAATGGTACTCTTCACTCCCCCCTCTGTAATGGGAGCATTTAGCATATTTAACTGTGGCTCTGAGACACAAGGTATGTTCATTTTTTTTAGAAAGTCCTCACCCTACTTGTGCCCTTGGCCTCTTCTAAATATAAGTTAGCATAATACTCCCGCAGGGTTGAGTTTATTTCCCTAGGGTTATCCACCATTAAACCATCTCTTGTCTTAAGCTTTAAGATATTACTCTTTCCCTTCTTGCCCTTTGCCAAGTTTGCTAATAGCTTTCCTGCTTTATCTCCAAATCTCCTCAACTCTATTTCCATTTGCGTCTTTCTAAATAATTCTTTTTTTTCCGCCCATATGTCAAAATCCCTTTTGGCCTCCCTCCATTCATCCCTATTTTTAGCTGTTTTTTGTTGTTGAAAGTGCAAGCATTTCTCCCTTAATTTCCTACTAAATTCCTCATATTTAGTGTTTGTTGGTTTTTTTTAATGTATGCACATACGCTATTAGTTTCCCTCTCAGGATCGCCTTTCCTGCTTCCCAGTATGTTTGTGGTTTCAGACCATCCACCGAATTGTGGTAAGAATACTCCTCCCACCATTGCTGTAATATCACTTTAAACCACTCGTCTCCAAGAAGAAACGATGGGAATCTCCATATGTAGTCCGTTCCCCTTGGATATTGCTCAATTAAATTTAGAGAGATTGGCGCATGATCCGAAATCACCATTTCCTCAATTTTTGACTTTTTGCATCTGTCTAGTAGCCCTCTACTCACCAATATATAGTCAATTCTAGACCAAGTTTGATGTGGGTGGGAAAAGTGTGTAAATTCTCGTTCATTGGGTGATTCCAACCTCCAAATATCCGACAAATCTGTGTCCTCTATGAACTCTGCCAATAGAGTTGATTTCCCACTAGCTTTTCCCCTCTTGTCCTCACGTGACTCAGTTGATCTTCCTCTATAGACTGTGTGTTGTTGTAATCTCCTCCTACTATCATGTTCTTTGTTGTGTTTTGTAATATCTTAAAACGTAGTTGTTCAAAAAAAGTTTTTTGCTCTGTGTTGGGCGCATATATATTGATTCCACCAATTCCTTCCTCATTTCTTTCTAGCTTTAGCATTATGTACCTTCCATCTGTATCCCGTTCTACCTGCGTTACTTTGTACGGTAGATTTTTGTGCAGCCATATTAGAACACCTGCCTTTCTTCCCACCCCCTCTGAACCATACACCTCTCCCACCCACAATATTTTCATCCTAAACATATCTTCATTTCTCAAATGCGTTTCCTGCAATAATGCAATATCTGCTTCTAGTTTCTTTACATGTCGCAGAACCATCATTCTTTTAGTCGGGGCTCTAAGCCCCTTTACACTCCATGATACAATGTGCATACTATGATATTTTCATTTTTGATTATATGTTGGCTGCTCACACCAAATAATCACAATTTTGTTCTGACTTACATTCTGTTCCTGCATGTCTCCCCTTTGAACAAAAAACAAGTTAACAACCAACAACAAACAATCACTCAATAGCATTTTTCTGTGACTTCCTTTTTCTGGCTTATTCCCCCACAAGCTTCTCCCCGGCAATATTTCTTTCGTTAAACCACCTCTAAGTTCTTTAAGTGGTCACCCCCTCAAGTGACTACAAATAGGAGAGTCCTTGGGTCGCCAGTCTTATTAAAGTGTCCTTCTCCCTGCTTCATCCCCTCCATAGTGTATTACTTATAACGCGCCCCCTGGGCCAGTGCTGTTTGGGGGATTACCCGGAGCCGGATCAGATGGGGGTTGTAGTCTCCGAGCGGCTGTGACCCGGTCCGTGCCCAGGGTGTCAAGCTCAGTGTGTGGCAGTCCTACAGATGTTGCTGGATGTTCTTTAGTGTCGACTACGCCACCCGTTGATTTGCGGTCAATACGGCCGCCGCTGCAGAAGGGTCCGCTGAGGCTGGTGGTGTTTGTGCAGCTCTGGTAGTATAACCCCCAACGGGAGGGGTATAGCCTCAGGGGGTCAGGTGTAGAGGATGGTGGTTGTGGTGGTGCAATGTGGACGGTAAGAAGACTCAGAGTCGGGCTGTGCAGTTCAGGGTTTTTACTTACTGCTGTTGTGCTGGTCACTCCGGCCTTGAGTGACCGCCCGAGCCGTGCTGCGTCCACCAGGTCCTGGACTCGGCCAACCCCCAAGCAAGTCTGGAGCGTGGTCCTGAGCTCCCTTTCTCACTGTCCTTACTACAGCCTTCCCCACCAGGGATCCACTTATATCCGGCTCCCTTGGGCCTCTTGTTGGGTAACCTTTTCTCTGGGTTCCCTGACCCTATACTCGGTTTGCCTTCTGAGTGGATTTAGTGAGGGGCTGCTCCACTGGTAATGTTGCAGCCTCCGGTTCTTAGTCGAGGGTAGTTTCTCTCCTCCACTAATTTGGGATCCGGTTCCCTTGCGTGCCAACCCTTCACCCTTCTGCTTTTATTCTGGGCTCTTGGGGTTCCTTCTTCTCCCCCTCTGGGTCCTCCTTTTCTCCTCTCTCTCTTGGCCTTGGAGCTGGCTGACTGTTGACTGTCCTTCCCTCTACAAAAGACCCTGTCTCTAGATGGTGCCCACCTTATATACTCCCTCTATGTGTGAGCTCAGGTGACCAGCACCCAATGAGCTCCTAGCGTTACCCAGACTGCTCCCCCTATCTGCCCCTACACTACTGGGATGTTCCACCCCCCTCCCACTCCAGCCAGGGACAGACACTGTCGTACCTGCACATATATCTAGTGGGAGTACCATCGATCTGTCCCCCGGAAATGGGATGTGTGTAGTGCATGCAGCCTACTGAGCTCAGTTCCACACTCCATCCTTACCCGGGAGTGGAATACCACACCTCTGGCTTGAGGTGTAATACCCCTGTAGCAGCCGAATCCTCAGGGTGCTACACTTATCTGCTTCAATATCCACTTCCTGGATTATCTTGTGATGTCTGGGTGTTCTTTGCCTTTGGATCTGTGGGCTCAACCTCCAATTTTCGGATTCCTCTTCTCTCTCTGTACTTTGTTCTGCTTTTCTCCCCTGCTTCGGCGATGTTCCGACCTCTGTTTCATCTTGTCCGTTTTTCCTCAGCAGCTTCGATATGTACTCTTCTGCATCCTTCGGATTTTGAAGGCTTTTTGTTGAGCCATCTGTGTGCCTTACTTTCAATATGGCCGGGTACAGTAATTGGAACTGTATATGATTTTTAAATAGTCTAGAACCACAGTCACTGAACATTCTGCGCCGTTTATTAACCTCCACAGAATAGTCATTGAAAATGATAATTTTGTGTCCTTGAAAAGTTAACGGCTCTCTTCGACGTCTAAACGCTCGCAGAATGTTTTCCTTATCGTTAAAGTCCAAGTACTTGGCTATTGCTTGCCTTGGTCTCTGGTTTGTCTCTGGCGTACTGTTCGGTCTTTGAGGGGCTATTCGGTGCGCCCTTTCTACCCTCCTGTGAGAGGTTATTCCCAGAGCCTCTGGTAAATCATCTTCAAATATTCTCTGAAGTTGTCTGGGCTTGATAGTCTCCGGGAGTCCAACGACCCTTAAATTATTCCTACGTGATCTGTTTTCAAGATCTTCAATGCGATCTACCAAAATATGAACTTGCTTCTGCAGTAAACTGATGTCTTTATCAGCCTTTTCATTTATATCCTCCAGGCGCCCAATTCTGCCTTCTGCCTCCTCTATTCTCACTTCATGTTGTGAGATGTCTTCTTTAAGACCCATCAGCTTCTGTTTCATTGCATTCTCAAGGGAAACTCTTATCTGTGGGGTGAGGTGTTCGATTACCGATTCAGTAAGTTCTTTGTAGTTTATACTACTGAAGTCTGCCTGCATCTCTCCCATTAGCTGGCCAGACTCTCTCTGTCCTCTCCCATCTTCTCTCACCCCCATCTCCTGCTGGGAGTCTGTACACAATTCCTCCCCTCTTGGCTTCTGTGCTGGCTTCTGTGATAAGGGCAAGGCACACTGAGAATCTTCATTGGTGGCCATTTTGGATATCTCCTGAATCTCCCGTCATACCACTCACCGGGGTTTTACTGCTGCGGAGGAGATAACGTTCCATCGGCTGGTTAATCTGCTTCTCACTGTTCTGTGCTTTTGATCCTATGTTTTCTTAACAGTTTTTACTGCTTTGAGGGGGTGAAATCTGCCGGGGCTGCGGAGCTATTTCTTCTTATCGCCTCTCAGCCAGGGCCTGACCGGAAGTCAAAGTCGAGTTATATTTTATCGTCCACCGGTTTTCGCATGGAGCCGGCAAAAATTCAGGAGGTACTGGATTGGAAGCGTCCTGAGGATTTAAAGGCGTTACAAAGGTTTTTGGGTTTCGCCAACTACTACCACAAGTTCATCAAAAACTTTTCTGTAGTAGCCAAACTTCTGACGGATAGGACCAGGAAAGGGACAGACTATTCTAAATGGTCCAGTCCAGCCAGGGAGGCATTTAATACCCTAAAGGAGTGTTTTGCATCTGCGCCGATTCGCCTACGGCCTGACGTCACTCAGCCATTCATTGTAGAAGTTGACGCGTCTGAAGTGGTGGTGGGGGCTGTTTTGTCGCAGGGTGCGTGTCCTGGTAAATGACGTCGCCCGCTGAGAGAAATTATGACATTGGTAACAGAGAACTGTTGGCAATCAAGTGGGCTTCTGAGGAGTGGCGTCATTTTTTGGAGGGGACATTTCATCCGGTTATGGTAATCACGGATCATAAGAATCTGGTATATCTAGGGTCTGCAAAACGTCTAACGCCCAGACAAGCAAGATGGGTGTTATTCTTTACCAGGTTTAACTTTTTTGTCACTGTCACGTAAAGGCTGGGGAACAAGGGCATTAAGGCGGATGCCTTATCTCGCTGTTTTCCTGGAGGTGGAGATAATTGTGAACCGGTTCCTATACTTCAAAAAGGGGTTGTGGTTGCATCTACAGGTGCTTCTCACAAAATTAGAATATCATCAAAAAGTAAATTTATTTCAGTTCTTCAATACAAAAAGTAAAACTCATATATTATATAGAGTCATTACACACAGAGTGATCTATTTCAAGTGTTTATTTCTATTAATGTTGATGATTATGGCTTACAGCCAATGAAAACACAAAAGTCATTATCTCAATAAATTAAAATAATTAACAAAAAACACCTGCAAAGGTTTCCTAAGCGTATAAAATGTCCCTTAGTCTGTTTCAGTAGGCTCCACAATCATGGGGAAGACTGCTGACTTGACAGATGTCCAGAAGGCAGTCATTGACACACTCGAGGAGGGTAAGCCACAAAAAGTCATTGCTAAAGAAGCTGGCTGTTCAATGTTCATAGAGTGCTGTATCCAAGCATATTAATGGAAAGTTGAGTGGAAGGAAAAAGTGTGGTAGGAAAAGGTGCACAAGCAACCGGGATAACCGCAGCCTTGAAATGACTGTTAAGAAAAGGCCATTCAAAAATGTGGGGGAGATTCACAAGGAGTGGACTGCTGCTGGAGTCATTGCTTCAAGAGCCACCACACACAGAGGTATCCAGGACATGGGCTACAAGTGTCGCATTCCTTGTGTCATGCCACTCATGACCAATAGACAACGCCAGAAGCGTCTTACCTGGGCCAAGGAGAAAAAGACCTGGACTCATGCTTAGTGGTCCAATGTGTTGTTTTCTAATGAAAGTAAATTTTGCATTTTATTTGGAAATCAATGTCCCAGAGTCTGGAGGAAGAGTGGAGAGGCCACAATCCAAGCTGCTGGAGGTCTAGTGTGAAGTCTCCACAATCAGTGATGGTTTGGGGGCCATGTCATCTGCTGGTGTAGGTCCACTGTGTTTTATCAAGACCAAAGTCAGCGCCGCCGTCTACCAGGACATTTTACAGCCCTTCATGCTTCCCTCTGCCGACAAGCTGTTTGGAGATGGAAATTTCATTCTCCAGCAGGACTTGGCCCCTGTCCACACGGCCAAAAGTACCAATATCTGGTTTACACACAACAGTATCACTGTGCTTGATTGGCAGCAAACTCGCCTGACCTTAACCCCATAGAGAATCTATGGGGTATTATCAAGAGGAAGATGAGAGACACCAGAGCAAACAATGCAGACGAGCTGAAGGCTGCTATCAAAGCCACCTGGGCTTCCATAACACCTCAGCAGGGCCACAGGCTGATCGCCTCCATGCCACATTGCCGCATTGATGCACAAGGAGCCCCGACCAAGTATTGAGGGCATTTGCTGAACATACATTTCAGTAGGACAACATTTCGGATTTTAAAATCATTTTTCAAGCTGTTGTTATAAAGTATTCTAATTTACTGAGATAATGACTTTTGTGTTTTCATTGGCTGCAACTCATAATCATCAACATTAACAGAAATAAACACGTGAAATAGATCCCTCTGTGTGTAATGACTCTATATAATATATGAGTTTCACTTTTGTATTGAAGAACTGAAATAAATTACCATATTTTTCGGACTATAAGACGCACTTTTTTCCTCCAGAATTTTGGAGGAAAGTGGGGGGTGCGTCTTATAGTCCGATATACATAAATACTGTTGCTGTGGGTGGTGGGGTATGTAGGGGAAGCGACAGCGGCGGAGTAGCGAGGAACAGGAGGCAGCAGCCTGCAGTAGCCTACACTGTGCCCGCTACTAAAGAAAATTAATATTCAGGAGCAGTGAACATTCATTTTCCTTAATAGCCGGCACACTATGCCTGTAGTGCGACTCCTGGTATGTATGGCCCCCCTCATCCTGGTATGCTTGGCACCCCCTGATCCTCGTAGCACTTCACAAAAAAAAAAAAAACAATTACACTCACCTCCTCTCTCCTCCAGCACTGTGTCCCACTCTGTGCCAGAATAGTCACTGCTCCCCATGAGAGAATATTTTGTGTGCCTGAAGTTTTCTGTTTATCCCTGTCTGTGCTGCCCTGTTTGTCGGGTGGGTGTACTTCGGTGCACAGTAGCACCCCTCTTCCCTGAGTGGGGGAGAACAAGAGGAGGGCTAACTCAGGAGTTAGAGCGAGGATGGAGGCCTCGGCATCCTCACCTTCAGAGGTATCCCGGGGAATAGGGTGAGCTAGGGCGCCCCCTAGTGTTAGGGTTAGGATAGGAGCCCCTGATCCCTGGTCACCTGACAGCTGTGTCGTGACATGGATTCTTTAACTAAGGCTCTTATCACATCGATAAAATGACACCAACCACGA
This sequence comes from Phyllobates terribilis, assembly GCF_046119375.1. Classification (NCBI taxonomy): domain Eukaryota; kingdom Metazoa; phylum Chordata; class Amphibia; order Anura; family Dendrobatidae; genus Phyllobates; species Phyllobates terribilis. The sequence continues at coordinate 1,059,512 of NW_027363130.1, forward strand.
CCGATGGATCCTGTAACTAAGGCTCCGATCACATCTACAAGACATCAGCAACCACGACCGATGGATCCTGTAACTAAGGCTCTGATCACATCTACAAGACGTCACCGACCACGAGCGATGGATCCTGTAACTAAGGCTCCGATCACATCTACAAGACGTCACCGACCACGAGCGATGGATCCTGTAACTAAGGCTCCGATCACATCTACAAGACGTCACCGGCCACGACCGATGGATCCTGTAACTAAGGCTCCGATCACATCTACAAGACATCACCAACCACGACCGATGGATCATGTAACTAAGGCTCCGATCACATCTACAAGACGTCACCGACCACGAGCGATGGATCCTGTAACAAAGGCTCCGATCACATCTACAAGACGTCACCGGCCACGACCGATGGATCCTGTAACTAAGGCTCTGATCACATCTACAAGACGTCACCGGCCACGACCGATGGATCCTGTAACTAAGGCTCCAATCACATCTACAAGACGTCACCGACCACGACCGATGGATCCTGTAACTAAGGCTCCGATCACATCTACAAGACGTCACCGACCACGACCGATGGATCCTGTAACTAAGGCTCCGATCACATCTACAAGACGTCACCGATCACGACCGATGGGCCTGTAACTAAGGCTCCGATCACATCTACAAGACGTCACCGGCCACGACCGATGGATCCTGTAACTAAGGCTCTGATCACATCTACAAGACGTCACAGGCCGCGACCGATGGATCCTGTAACTAAGGCTCCGATCACATCTACAAGACGTCACCGACCACGACCGATGGATCCTGTAACTAAGGCTCCGATCACATCTACAAGACGTCACCGACCACGACCGATGGATCCTGTAACTAACGCTCCGATCACATCTACAAGACGTCACCGATCACGACCGATGGGCCTGTAACTAAGGCTCCGATCACATCTACAAGATGGCACCAATCACGACCGATGGATCCTGTAACGAAGACTCTGATCACATCTACTAGACATCATAAAATCACTAGTTTATAAAGGATTACACCTCGGAAGTGACATCATATGTAAAACAAAAAAACGCCTACCCAATAAAATTCATTATGCATAAATCTCGTATAACATAATTTAAAAAATACATAAAACAAAACTATATATTTTTTATATTATTCACAGCTACATAGACATTATTGCATTAAATACAACTAATCAAAGCTATATTGATGAATCATATACTACTATACAGAAAGTTTTTTTCCTTAGAATATAATAGTGCATCAAATCTATTCTATTAGTTCTTTTAAAAATTAATCCTCCTCTATTAGATAAAATTTCATATAATGCCATAAGTCCCCACAGTCCCTCTTCATATCTACTCAACTCTCTTCCTCCAAAACCAGCTTCTCCGCCATCACAGAAGATCAACTTTCCTCTCCAAGTAACATCTCACCACCTGTGAACTTGACCCAATCCCGTTCCACCTCATCCCAAACCTGCAGTCTTCATCCCAACCCTAACCCACCTCTTCAACCTGTCACTAGCAACTGGTGTCTTCCCCTCATGCTCCAAACATGCCTCGATCACACCCATCCTCAAAAATCCATCCCTTGACCCATCCTCTCTGTCTAGCTATCGCCCCATATCACTTCTCCCCTATGCCTCAAAACTACTGGAACAACACGTCCATCTTGAGGTGTCCTCCCACCTCTCCTCCTGCTCCCTCTTTCACCGCCTCCAATCTGGCTTCCGACAGCACCATTCTACTGAAACTGCCCTGACTAAAGTCACCAACGACCTACTGACCACTAAATCCAAGCGACACTACTCTGCCCTTCTCTTTCTGGACCTGTCATCTGCCTTTGACACAGTAGACCATTCCCTCCTACCAGGGGTGGATTAAGAGTAGTCAGGGCCCCGGGCAGTTTAGAAGGCGTGGGCCCCCCCTGGGCACCTGATGTATCACGTGACATGTCACATGATCCCTTTTGATAGATCATGTGATAGGTCATGTGAGTAACACACAGATGCTTTGATCACATCTGTAGACGGAAAATTACGGAATTTTTTTCATTATGTACAGCACTATACATAACATAGCGCTATACATAATAGAGCAGCGGTGGTAGATTATTTTTCCCAAGGGGCCACAAGAGAGACCATGACTGTTGTGGAAGCCGAACCAATAGGCTGAAATTAATTCTGCTCCATATTAATAATATTAATAAAATAATAAAAAATAATATTAATTGTATGACATAATATTGAGCAGTTTTAAGTATGCTGACATCCCCCTATATACTGTATGAGCCCCCATATAGCTTCCTAGATACAGTATGAGCCCCTACACAGCCGTATACATACATTTTGAGCCAACACACAGCCCCCTACACACAGTATGAGCCCCCGTACTGCCACCTACATACAGTATGAGCCCCCACATAGCCTCCTAGATACAGTATGAGCCCCCACATAGCCCTCTATATACAGTAAGAGCCCGCACATAGCTCCCTATATACAATAGGAGCCCGCACATAGCTCCCTTTATACAGTATGAGCCCCCACATAGCTCCCTATATACAGTAAGAGCCCGCACATAGCTCCCTATATACAGTAAGAGCCCGCACATAGCTCCCTATATACAATAAGTGCCCGCACATAGCTCCCTATATACAGTATGAGCCCCCACACAGCCTCCTAGATACAGTAAGAGCCCGCACATAGCTCCCTATATACAATAGGAGCCCGCACATAGCTGCCTTTATACAGTATGAGCCCCCACATAGCTCCCTATATACAATAGGAGCCCGCACATAGCTCCCTATATACAGTATGAGCCCCCACATAGCCCTCTATATACAGTAAGAGCCCGCACATAGCTCCCTATGTACAATAGGAGCCCGCACATAGCTCCCTTTATACAGTATGAGCCCCCACATAGCTCCCTATATACAGTAAGAGCCCGCACATAGTTCCCTATATACAATAGGAGCCCGCACATAGCTCCCTATATACAATAAGTGCCCGCACATAGCTCCCTTTATACAGTATGAGCTCCCACATAGCTCCCTATATACAGTAAGAGCCCGTACATAGCTCCCTATATACAGTAAGAGCCCACACATAGCTCCCTATATACAGTAAGTGCCCGCACATAGCTCCCTATATACAGTATGAGCCCCCACATAGCCCTCTATATACAGTAAGAGCCCGCACATAGCTCCCTATATACAATAAGTGCCCGCACATAGCTCCCTATATACAATAAGTGCCCACACATAGCTCCCTATATACAATAAGTGCCCGCACATAGCTCCCTATATACAATAAGTGCCCGCACATAGCTCCCTATATACAATAAGTGCCCGCACATAGCTCCCTATATACAATAAGTGCCCGCACATAGCTCCCTATATACAATAAGTGCCCGCACATAGCTCCCTATATACAATAAGTGCCCGCACATAGCTCCCTTTATACAGTATGAGCCCCCACATAGCCCTCTATATACAGTAAGAGCCCGCACATAGCTCCCTATATACAATAAGTGCCCGCACATAGCTCCCTATATACAATAAGTGCCCACACATAGCTCCCTATATACAATAAGTGCCCGCACATAGCTCCCTATATACAATAAGTGCCCGCACATAGCTCCCTATATACAATAAGTGCCCGCACATAGCTCCCTATATACAATAAGTGCCCGCACATAGCTCCCTATATACAATAAGTGCCCACACATAGCTCCCTATATACAATAAGAGCCCGCACATAGCTCCCTATATACAATAAGTGCCCACACATAGCTCCCTATATACAATAAGTGCCCGCACATAGCTCCCTATATACAATAAGTGCCCGCACATAGCTCCCTATATACAATAAGTGCCCGCACATAGCTCCCTATATACAATAAGTGCCCGCACATAGCTCCCTATATACAATAAGTGCCCGCACATAGCTCCCTATATACAATAAGTGCCCGCACATAGCTCCCTTTATACAGTATGAGCCCCCACATAGCCCTCTATATACAGTAAGAGCCCGCACATAGCTCCCTATATACAATAAGTGCCCGCACATAGCTCCCTATATACAATAAGTGCCCACACATAGCTCCCTATATACAATAAGTGCCCGCACATAGCTCCCTATATACAATAAGTGCCCGCACATAGCTCCCTATATACAATAAGTGCCCGCACATAGCTCCCTATATACAATAAGTGCCCGCACATAGCTCCCTATATACAATAAGTGCCCACACATAGCTCCCTATATACAATAAGAGCCCGCACATAGCTCCCTATATACAATAAGTGCCCGCACATAGCTCCCTATATACAATAAGTGCCCGCACATAGCTCCCTATATACAATAAGTGCCCGCACATAGCTCCCTTTATACAGTATGAGCCCCCACATAGCTCCCTATATACAGTATGAGGCCGTACATAGCTCCCTATATACAGTAAGAGCCCATACATAGCTCCCTATATACAGTAAGAGCCCGCACATAGCTCCCTATATACAATAAGTGCCCGCACATAGCTCCCTATATACAATAAGTGCCCGCACATAGCTCCCTATATACAATAAGTGCCCGCACATAGCTCCCTTTATACAGTATGAGCCCCCACATAGCTCCCTATATACAGTATGAGCCCGTACATAGCTCCCTATATACAGTAAGAGCCCATACATAGCTCCCTATATACAGTAAGAGCCCGCACATAGCTCCCTATATACAGTAAGAGCCCATACATAGCTCCCTATATACAGTAAGAGCCCGCACATAGCTCCCTATATACAGTAAGAGCCCATACATAGCTCCCTATATACAGTAAGAGCCCGCACATAGCTCCCTATATACAATAAGTGCCCGCACATAGCTCCCTATATACAATAAGTGCCCGCACATAGCTCCCTATATACAGTAAGAGCCCGCACATAGCTCCCTATATACAATAAGTGCCCACACATAGCTCCCTATATACAATAAGTGCCCGCACATAGCTCCCTATATACAATAAGTGCCCGCACATAGCTCCCTATATACAATAAGTGCCCGCACATAGCTCCCTATATACAATAAGAACCTGCACATAGCTCCCTATATACAATAAGTGCCCGCACATAGCTCCCTTTATACAGTAAGAGCCCGCACATAGCTCCCTATATACAGTAAGAGCCCATACATAGCTCCCTATATACAGTAAGAGCCCGCACATAGCTCCCTATATACAATAAGTGCCCGCACATAGCTCCCTATATACAATAAGTGCCCGCACATAGCTCCCTATATACAGTAAGAGCCCGCACATAGCTCCCTATATACAATAAGTGCCCACACATAGCTCCCTATATACAATAAGTGCCCGCACATAGCTCCCTATATACAATAAGTGCCCGCACATAGCTCCCTATATACAATAAGTGCCCGCACATAGCTCCCTATATACAATAAGAACCTGCACATAGCTCCCTATATACAATAAGTGCCCGCACATAGCTCCCTATATACAGTAAGAGCCCGCACATAGCTCCCTATATACAATAAGTGCCCACACATAGCTCCCTATATACAATAAGTGCCCGCACATAGCTCCCTATATACAATAAGTGCCCGCACATAGCTCCCTATATACAATAAGAACCTGCACATAGCTCCCTATATACAATAAGTGCCCGCACATAGCTCCCTATATACAGTATGAGCCCCCACATAGCTCCCTATATACAATAAGTGCCCGCACATAGCTCCCTATATACAATAAGTGCCCGCACATAGCTCCCTATATACAATAAGTGCCCGCACATAGCTCCCTATATACAATAAGTGCCCGCACATAGCTCCCTATATACAATAAGTGCCCGCACATAGCTCCCTTTATACAGTATGAGCCCCCACATAGCTCCCTATATACAGTATGAGCCCGTACATAGCTCCCTACTCTGATCGACTGTCAGTTCCACAGCCAGCTCAGAGAATGGTCGAATGCAAAATGCAGCTGCCTGGGAGACACCTCTGACCGTCGCATGAGGTGGCCCGAAGGCGCCCCCCTGACGAATGTACCCAGGTCACGTGCCCCCCCGATTCCCCTAGGTATGGCCCTGTACAGTCTATATGACAATACATGACTGGTATCTATAGTACAATCAGGGAAGTTTCCTTCTGTCAGAAGCCTCTATAGACTGCGCAAGTGCAATACCTGCACAGTCCGGCCGCAGACAGAAAGACGCATCCACATCCCAGACAGGGATGAGGAGTGCGGAGCCAGAGATCGCGGTATGCATAAGCACTGAGCGCATACCGCGATCTCCAGCACCATAAACACATACTTGTTCGGTCCGGTCATCTCTGGAGAGGCCGGGGGAAGAGTGTGGCGCCAAAATCGGCGCCTGCGCATAGCGCGATTTTTGGCGGCATTTTAGTGAAGACAAATATGCACAGTGTCTTCAACAAAATGGACAGCGTGGCATGCGCATGCGCGTAGTCTGGCGGCATTTTGTTGAATACACTCTGCACAATTGTATTCATTAAAATTAAAACGGATATCGCGCTATGCGTGGGCGCCGATTCCGGTGCAATTGTTATTGAAATAACGCAGGCGATGCGCTGCAGTGGAGAGGTGGAAAAGCAAGTAGGAGCCTTTTTTTTTTTTCATTTATTTATGGATGGGGGAGTACATATCAGGATGGGTGACTAGGATGGGGGAGCATATACCAGGATGAAGGGGGGGGCATGGACCCGAATGGGGGAGCATATACCAGGATGAGGAAGCATACACTAGAATGGAGGAGTATATACCAGGATGGGGGAGCAGGCTTGGGGAGCATATACCAGGATGGGGAACCAGGATAAGGGGGGGGCCATGGACCAGGATGGGGTAGTATATACCAGGATAAAGGAGTATATACCAGGATGGGGAGGGGGGCATAGACCAGGATGGGGTAGTATACACTGTGTTCCAAATTATTATGCAAATAATATTTTCTCAGATTTTCCCAAATTACCTATATGAATTGTAGTCATTGTAATTTTCCAGTCAAATAACTATTAGAGTACAATTGAAAGGTTTTTGTACAAACTGCCTATGAGAACAGTATATTTTTAAAAAATAAAAAACTCAAACTGCACTCAAAATGCATGTTCCAAATTATTATGTACAGCAGAGTTTTCAACCTTTTCATTTTAATAAAAAACAAAAAAATGGTCATTTTTGAAATTATAAGCATTAGCAGGTTATTACACACTGAAATCAAACAGTTTTCAACTCAAAACTTTATTCTAGGTGATGCTACATTTGCACATAGGACCGCTTGTTCGAAAGGAGCTTCTGAACTCTCTCGCCCATTGAATTTGTCAGGTTTTGGATGGTTTCTGCTTTAATTGTTTTGCATGAGGACAGAATACCCTCCCAGAGCTGTTGCTTAGATGTGAACTGCCTCCCGCCATCATAGACACTCCTTTTGATGATGCTCCAGAGGTTCTCAATGGGGTTGAGGTCAGGGGAGCATGGGTGCCACACCATAAGTTTGTCCCCTTTTATGCCCATAGCAGCCAGAGATGCAGATGTGTTATGCGCAGCATGAGACGGGGCATTGTCTCCCTGATGCGGCCGGTTTCTAAGGCACAGTGCGGTCCCCCGCTGCTGAAAACATTATGAGGGCAAATTGGCCATGGGCCCCCTGGAGGCCCGGGCCCCGGGTGGTAGCCCAGATTGCCCTTATTATAATCCACCTATGCCTCCTACTACAGACTCTCTCATCTCTTGGCATCACAAACTTGGCCCTATCTTGTATCTCCTTATACCTAACAGACTGGACATTCAGCGTCTCCCACTCCCACACCACCTCCTCACCTCGCCCCCTATCTGTCAGTGTTCCCCAAGGCTCAGTTCTAAGACCCCTGCTCTTTTCCATCTACACCTTCAGCCTGGGACAGCTCATAAAGTCTCACGGCTTTCAGTATCACCTCTATGCCGATGACACACAGATCTACCTTTCTGGACCTGATATCACCTACTTACTAACCAGAATCCCCCAATGTGTGTCTGCTATTTCATCTTTCTTCTCTAGATTTCTAAAACTTAATATGGATAAAACTGAATTCATCATCTTTCCACCATCTCACTCAACCCCCCATCTATCAAAGTCAATGGCTGCCCACTCTCCCCAGTCCCGCAAGCTCGCTGCCTCGGGGTAACCCTTGACTCTGATCTCTCCTTCAAACCTCATATCCAAGCCCTTTCCACTTCCTACTGACTCCAACTCAAAAATATTTCCCAGATCCGCACATTCCTGAACCACGAATCTGCAAAAACACAAGTGCATGCCCTCATCATCTCCCGCCTCGACTACTGCAACCTCCTGCTCTGTAGCCTCCCTTCTGCCACTCTAATCTATCCTAAACTCTGCTGCCCGACTAATCCACCTGTCCCCTCGCTATTCCCCGGCCTCTCCTCTCTGTCAATCCCTTCACTGGCTCCCCATTGCCCAGAGACTCCAGTTCAAAACCCTAACCATGGCATAAAAAGCCATCCACAACCTGTCTCCTCCATATATCTCTGACCTAGTCTCCCGGTACATACCTGCACGCAACCTCTGATCCTCACATGATCTCCTTCTCTACTCCCCTCTTATGTCCTCTTCCCACAATCGCATCGTGGAAATCTTCAAAAGGAGCCTGAAGACCTACCTGTTCCGAAAAGACTACAATCTGCAGTAACCCTTGCTCCACCACACTGCTGCACGATCAGCTCTACCCTCACCTACTGTATCCTCACCCATCCCTTGTAGATTGTGAGCCCTCGCGTGCAGGGTCCTCTCTCCTCCTGTACCAGTCGCTGACTTGTTTTTGTTCCAATTATTGTACTTGTTGTTTGCTATGTATACCCCTTTTAAACATGTAAATTAATGGTGCTATAATAACAAATAATAATAATGCGACTTATCTAATCTAATCTAATTTAATATAAACTAGTGATTGTATGATGACTGCATTGTTGAAAAAAGCCTGGGACGGGCTGAAACATCCTTTGGAATTGGCAATGAAATAAAAGAGCAATTATTCACTGAACACGTGAGTGCTGGGAATTACTTCCTTTCTGCATATTCTACTCCACGTGCACCACCACCACCGATCCACCATCCCTGTATTCATATTGGGATACGAGCACACATTTTTCACCATCGCTGCAACAAGTCGGATTTTCAATTAGGAAGAAGCCGCTGGAATTATAGCGCAATCCACAATATGAACAGATTTCCTGAAAATCCCAACAAGTGAGTTCAAAAGATGGGACTTTGAGAGGGGAAACTAAGAGGTTGATTTCATATGAGTTGCATGCTGAAACACTTGTAGAATATTATCGAGAAAAGAAAATACAGCAGGACTTAAGGGTTTAACCTACGCTCGACGCTGTTTTCAGAAGATAATATATTCTGCGATGATTTTGAGCAAGTGCTTAATAAATGCTCTATGGATTTGATGTTACTAACTATTGACAGATTGCATAAAGCCATCGCTGACCTTAAAGTTCAGAGTGCTAATATTGAAGAGCAATTAACCTCCTGTTTGAAATCTGATGAACTTTCCATTATGAAGGAATCTTTGTAATTCTGTTCTGGATATTCATTGAAAGGATTTACAAGAGAGAAAAAGAAGGAAATTTACTCGTGACACTGAAGACTGTCTTTCTAATAAAGTTTATAGATGGCGAGAGCAAACTTTCAATAGGATTAGAAATCCCAGACAATGTTTTAGGAATGATTTTTATTCATCTGATTCTAGCAGCGAGTTCTCAGGATCCTGAAGGAATCCACGTCCTTTTTCCGCGAGAACAAAGAAGCAGAACATCACAAGAAGAGGAGGAGAGCAGGTCGCCATCACCGACACAGCTACACCTGCGATGCAAACAAGATCTCAGGTCCCTTGTTATAAACATTTCATCAAAAACTTTTTTTGCAATTCAGATGCAAGTATTGCAGAAAGGACTTTCATTTGTTGTTATGTCCAAACTTAATACATTTCAACTTGATTTGGACATTAAGTTTCTCCGTAATGTCAGATTAAAACGTATTTTTCAAATGTGATTACACCTGCGCGCACTTTACCTGTATTACAGGTGAAATGCTTTACTGCATCTGAACTGGGATTAAGACAAAGAAGCTTTTTCTCTCCACCCAAAATTCACGTATGCAGATAGACAAAGTGGTCCTTATCCAAGAATGAATTTGGGTTTTAGAGAGAGACAAGCATTGACTTCTTTAAGGCATGACGATTCGATCGAAATTAAACCGGCAGCCAAGGGTGGTTCAGTGGTGGTAATGGATCGTTACAAATATTAAAAAAAGAAATCTTGCGACAATTGTCAGATCAGACGACCTATGTACCACTGAGCCATGATCCCTTGCCCAAAGTTCAGAGGAAAATTTCCAACATGATTGATAAATATAAAAACCTGGGTATTATTGATGATAAATTAGCGGAGTTTTTGGTGAAGACGGATCCCCTTACATCTGTATTTTATAAACTGCCAAAGGTGCATACAACCTTAATTGATCCTCCGGGCAAGGCCAATTGTGGCATCAACTAACTCGGTATTATCCCCGTTATCAATCATGTTGGTAGGATCCTCCTCAATTAAATAATAAAAACAAAAGCATTTCTTCTGGATACTAAAGATTTTTTTGAAAAAAATTAAAATGATTGATGATAGTGGAGATGATACTATATTAGTTACCATTGATGGAGCTAATTTATACCCTTCTAGAGGACATCACAAGGGACTTGAGGCGATCCATTGGATTTTGAATTGAAATGAATTTACACACTTCCAAATTGATTGCATTATCGTTTTTTTGACTCTAGTCCTCAATGAGAACTATTTTCTCTTTCAGGACACTTTCTATTGTCAACGGAGGGGTTTGGCGATGGGTGCTAATGTGGCCCCCCCATATGCAAATGCATATATGGCATTCTTTGAAGAACGATTTATATACAAACATACTTTATTTCAAACACACGTGAAAACATGGTATAGATATATTGACGATGTCATTTGCATATGGGAGGGGCCACACTAGAGGCAATGCAAGATTTTGAAAAATATCTGAATAATATTTGGGATGAATTAAAATTTACCACGACAAACGATTTGCGCAGAATTAAATTTTTTAAGATACATCAATTATTAAAAATGATAATAGTCTGGATACAGATTTATATAGAAAAAAAAAACGGACAAAAATTGTGTTTTATACTTTGAAAGTGCGCACTCTTATTCTCTTAAGAGGGCTATCCCTAAATCACAGTTACAAAGGATACGCAGAATTGTGTCCGAACCATCTCTTTGTGAACAGAGACTTACTGAAATGCGACATGATTTTATGGCGAGAGGTTATCCACGCCACCTGTTAGAGAAAGTTAAAGAGGATTCTCTGTCTAATAAAAGATCTAGAAGTGCATTATCACACAGGATACCTTTTGTCAGGGATTATCATCCAATCAATTTAAAAGTTGATCATATTGTTAAAAAACATCGGCATATCTGACATCATGCGTATCCTCAGATATCACAGTTTGAGAATCTCCCATTGATTTGTAACAAAAAGTTGACTAATATTAAAGATAAATTAGTGCGTGCGGACCTAGGTAGTGAAAAGAGAGAATCTAAACAAACCTTTATTTCTAGTAGGAAAAAACGGTACATATCCATGTTTGGGATGTTTCCAATGTAATAATGTTGCTAAAGGAGGAGAATTTTTTTTTATGACTCTCAAACCGGACAACAACGAAAAAGAAAAGTTTTTTTTTACTTACCTCTTCAATAACGTGATTTATATGATAAAATGTCCCTGTGGTTTAGCTTATAGTGGAGAAACCACGCAATCAGTTGGTACAAAGATTAATAAGCACAAATCCACAATAAGGTGCGGAGATATTACCTTTATTGGTATTGCCATTACCTCTTCCAGCACATTTTCTGGAAAAAAAAACACACATATTATCGCACAATTAAAATACGAAGTGCTGGAACAGGTGATAATTCCTAGAATTCCTAGGAGGGGTGGTAATATAAAGACAATGCTCCTCCGAAGTGAGGCGTATTGGATACATAATGTAAAAACGTTATCCCCGAATGTATTAATAAAGGTTATGAAATGAGTCGCAATATATGAAATTTTATCTTTTATTTTTACCTTAAATTTGTTTGTGATTAAAAAATATACCGTATTTTTTCGGACTATAAGACGCCCTTTTTTCCTCCAAAATTTTGGAGGAAAGTGGGGGTGTCTTATAGTCCGAACTGTGCCCCGTACTATATACCTTTGGCTGTGGGTGGTGAGGGGAGCGGCGGCGGGGCACAAGAGGCAGGAGCCGCCTGCTGCAGCCTACACTGTGCCCGCTGCTAAAGAAAATGAATATTCACTGCTCCACACGCCCATGGGCGTGGAGAACAATGAATATTAATTTTCCTCAAAAGCGCGCACACTGTAGCCGCAGTGCGGCTCCTGCTGCCGCTGTCCGGTTTACGTTCCCGCTATTAAAGACCATGAATATTCACTACAATCCACTCCCATGGGTTGTAGTGAATATTCATGGTCTTTAATAGTGGGCACAAAGACCGCCGTCCGCAGCAGGAGCTGTGCTGCAGGTACTGTGTGAGTTAATGGTCACTGCTCCACACACACAGTTCTGGCGCAGGGAGCAGTAACTATTCCAGAACAGCATCTCACACTGTGTGAGGGCGCATGGCAGGGACGTCATGCACGTCTTTCATAGTGAGTGTCGACAGCAGAGTGGGACGTAGCGCTGGAGGAGAGAGGAGGTGATTATAATTGTTTATTTTTGTGTGTGCAGCGTGATGGGGATCAGGGGATGGCCTTATATACTACGATGATATAGTTAGTAAAGCCGAATAAAGACTTGCGTCCATCAAGTTCGACCTGTTAGTTCTGTAATTGCTAAAGTTGATCCAGAGGAGGGCAAAAACCCCAAATGATTTAGCCAATCTTCACCTGAGGAAAAATTCCCTCCCGACTCTGAAACCAGCAGTCAGAATAAATCCCTGTATCAACCTACTATTTTATTCTATTTTTAAGTATATGCAGAAATCTGCCTGGTATCTAGAAATGCATCCAGTCCCCGCTTGAACTGGTTTAGTGAATCCGACATTACCGTCTCCTCACTCAGTGAATTCCATATTCTCACTGCTCTTACCGTAAAGAACCCCTTCCTATGCTGGTGCTGAAACCTTTTCTCTTCCAGTCTTAGTGAGTGCCCTCTTGTTACCGTAATATCCCTCCTTTTGAACAAATCCCTGGCAAGGTCTCTATACTGTCCCCTAACATATTTGTACACATTTATTATGTCCCCCCTCAACCTTCTCTTTTCCAGGCTGAATAGTCCTAGTTTTGCCAACCTCTCTGGGTATTGCAGTCCCTCCATTCCCCTTATTAATTTTGTTGCCCTCCTTTGTACCTTTTCAAGCTCATTTATATCCTTTCTATATATTGGGGCCCATAACTGAGCACAGTATTCCAAGTGTGGTCTGACCAGTGCTTTGTACAGTGGAAGAACAATGTTCTCATCCTTTGCAGCTATACCTCTTCTGATACATCCCATTACCCTGTTTGCTCTTACAGCAGCCGCCTGACTTTGGGCACTCCAATTTAGTTTGCTATGAATCAAGATGCCCAAGTCCTTCTCCATCTCTGAATTCCCCAATGATTTCCCATTCAGTGAGTACTGGTGACTTCCATTTTTCCTTCCCATATGTATGACCTTACATTTCTCCTCGTTAAACCTCATTTGCCATTTAATGCTCCACCTACCCAGCTTATCCAAATCCCTCTGTAGGTCTGCACTGTCCTCTTTTGTATTAATTGTTTTACATAACTTTGTGTCATCTGCAAATATTGATATTTTACTATTTATTCCGTTGACTATGTCGTTAATAAAGATATTAAATAACATTGGGCCTAGTACAGACCCCTGTGGTACCCCACTAGTGACGCTTACCCAATCTGAGTATATTCCATTTATAACCACCCTTTGCCTTCTATCCTTTAGCCAGTTAGCTACCCACTTACAGACATTTTCCCCCAGCCCCATCATTCTCATTTTGTATACCAACCTATTATGTGGCACGCTATCGAACGCTTTTGAGAAATCGAGATACACGACATCCACTGGTTCCCCCTGATCTACTCGAGAGCTAACCTCCTCGTAGAAGTCAATCAGGTTTGTTTGGCAGGAGCGATTCCTCATGAATCCATGTTGGTTCGGGGTTAATAGATTATTAGCATCAAGATGCTCCATGATTGCCTCTTTAATGAAGCCTTCAAAAATTTTGCCCACAACGGACGTCAGACTCACCGGCCGATAGTTTCCGGCGTCACTTTTCGCTCCCTTTTTGAATATTGGCACTACATTAGCCTGTCGCCAATCAAGTGGTACAGACCCAGTCTCAACAGAGTCCTTAAATATAAGATATAACGGTCTGTCTATCACATTACTTAGTTCCCTTAGTACCCGTGGGTGTATGCCATCAGGTCCTGGTGATTTGTTTATTTTAATGTTACTGAGGCGTTTCTGTACCCCAGCTTGGGTTAGATTTGTCATACTTAGTGGAGGATTAAGCTTGTCACTTCTCATTTCGCCTGTTAGTTCTTTTTCCTTTGTGAAAGTTGACGAAAAAAAATTATTTAATAGATTAGCTTTATCCTCATCTTTCTCTATGATTTTCCCTTCCTCACTTTTTATCGGTCCAATATTATCCGATTTAATCCTTTTACTATTTATATACGTAAAGAACAGTTTGGGATTTGATCTACTTTCCCTAGCAATACGTCTCTCTGTTTCCTCCTTCGCTATTTTTATTTGTTTTTTACAGGTTCTCGTTTTTTCCTTGTAACACATTAGTGCCTCCTTACTGTTTTCCTGTTTTAATCTCTTGAATGCCTCTTTTTTGCTATTTAACGCCCCTTTTACGTTCTTGTTCAACCATATTGGTTTCCTCTTATTTCTGGCCCTTTTATTCCCATACGGTATATACCTCTCGCACTGAGTATTCAGAATTCTTTTGAAGGTTTCCCATTTACTATTCGTATTTCCTTGATTAAGAACTTTGTCCCAGTCTATAAGTTGAAGGTTTTCTTTCAGCTGATCAAACTTCGCCCTCCTAAAGTTTAATGTTTTAGTTGTTCCCTTATTGATAACCCTACTGAAGGGCATTTTGAAGTCGATAATATTATGGTCGCTATTACCTAGGTGCCCCACTATCTGTACCTCAGTTATTCTATCAGGCCTATTAGTCAATATTAAGTCCAACACGGCCTTCCCTCTCGTTGGTTCCTGCACTAGTTGGGAGAGATAATTATCCTTGATATTTGTCAAGAACCTTTTTCCTTTCTGCAATCTACAGGTTTCTGTTTCCCAGTCAATATCCGGGTAGTTGAAATCCCCCATTACAATCACCTCATTATGTTTTGCTACTTTGTCTATTTGTCCTAATAGCAGTTTCTCATTCTCCTCTGTTATATTGGGTGGCTTATAGCAGACCCCCAGTAATATTTTATTATTATTTTTTGCCCCCTCTATCTCTACCCACATGGACTCGACCCCCTCTTCTCCCTCTCCTATATCTTCCCTTAGTCTGGGCTTTAGACGTGACTTTACATATAAGCAGACTCCTCTGCCCTTCCCCTGTTTCCGGTCCCTTCTAAATAAACTATAATCTGTTAAATTTACCGCCCAGTCGTAGCTATCGTCTAGCCAAGTCTCTGTTATACCTACGATGTCATACCTCTCCTCCGATATAAGCGCCCGCAGCTCATCCGCCTTATTGGTCAGGCTTCTTGCGTTGTTCAGCATGCAAGATAAAACTTTGGGGTTATTTAGCATCCTATTCTTCTCTAACGATCTAACTGTACTATCCCCACCCCCCTCTCCACCCTCATTATATTCACTTCTCCCCTTCCCCCTTGCTTGCCTCACATCCCACCTATTTCCTTGGTTTCCCCCCCCCCCGTCTCTAGTTTAAAGACTCCTCCAACCTATTAGCCATCTTCTTCCCCAGCACCGCTGCACCCTCCCCATTGAGGTGCAGCCCGTCCCTACGGTAGAGCCTGTAGCCGACAGCGAAGTCGGCCCAGTTCTCCATGAACCCAAACCCTTCTGCCTTGCACCAACTCTTTAGCCACTTATTCACCTCCCTAACCTCCCGTTGGCGCTCCTGTGTGACTCGCGGGATTGGTAGTATTTCTGAGAAAACTACCTTGGAGGTCCTTGCCCTAAGCTTCCTACCTAGATCCCTGAAATCATTTTTAAGGACCCTCCATCTACCACTCACTTTGTCATTGGTGCCAATGTGGACCATGACCGCTGGGTCTTCGCCAGCCCCACCCAGTAACCTGTCAACCCGATCCGCGATGTGCCAGACTCGAGCGCCAGGGAGGCAGCACACCGTTCGGCGATCCCGGTCTTTGTGACAGATTGCCCTGTCTGTCCCCCTAATAATAGAGTCACCCACTACCAGGACCTGTCTAGCCTGCCCTACACTTCCCCCCTCCCCCTCATTACTGGAGCATACACTCCCCCGGCGGTCAGAGGATCTGTCGTGCTCCAATAATGCCGGTTCTGAACCAGCCTTCCTATACTTCTTCCCTCTATCCCTTCTAACTGTTACCCAGCTCCCTGCCTGTTCAGCCTGCGCTTCCCCACTAAGCTCCACCCCCAGTGTTGACCCATTGAGTGTCTGCTCGGTGAGCAGCAAACTCCGTTCCATGTTGTCGATGCTCCTCAGTACCGCTATCTGAGCACTTAGATCCAGGATTTGGGCTTCCAAGTGCACGATATGCTCACATCTCTCGCAGCAGTATGGATCCCTGAGCGGTAGCTCAGGGAATGCATACATTGCGCAAGATGTACACTGCACGGCTCCGGCCAACATGGACGTCATTCTAAATATGGGGATACAGTCAGTATATATGTACAAGTACAAAACACAATTATTTATATATAGGTGTTTGGACGGGGATCAATTAGGGATGTGCAAGTGTATCGATTAGATATCGGCGCGGGATCAGTTAAGTATGGACGGGGGATCAATTAAGTATCAATTAAGTATGGACGGGGGATCAGCTGAGTGGGTCAGGTGGATTAATTAAGTATGGATGGTGTGTCAATTAACTATGGACTGGGATCAATAAGTATGGACTGGGGAAATAATTAATTGTGGACTAGGGAATCAATCAATTAATTATGGACAGGGGGTTTAATTAAATAGGATGGGGGGTAAAGCAAATAAATAGGTATGGACGGTGGGTCAATTAACTAAGGACTGGGGATCAATAAGTATCAATAATATCAATAAATATGGACTGGGGAAACAATTAATTGTGGTCTGGGGAATCAATCAATTAATTATGGACAGGGGTTAATTAAATATGGTGGGGGATAAGGCAAATAGATAGGGACTGGGGATGAGTAAAAGTGGACAAGGGGAATCTATTAAATAGGATGAGGGGTGCCATGCATACCAGGATGAGGGGTGCCATGCATACCAGGATGAGGGGTGTCATGCATACCAAGAAGAGGGATGAGGGGTGCCATGCATACCAAGATGAGGGGAACCATGCATACCAGGATGAGGGGTGCCATGCCTACCAGGATGAGGGGTGCCTAGCATATCAGGATGGGGATCAAGGGGTGCCATGCATACCAGGATAGGAGATTGGGGTGCCATGTATACAAAGATGGGGGATTTGGGTGCCATGCAGACCAGGATGGGGATGAGGGGTGCCATGCATATCAGGATGGTGATGAGGGCCACGTATAAGAGGAAGGAGGGGGCCATACAGACCAGGATGGGGAATATTAACAGAATTGGGGGACATTACCCCTATAACAGTGTCAGCAGCAGACCCCCTCCCCCTTAACAGGGCATCATGACCACATTTTTTGCTTACATTTTCTTTCTTCCTCTAAAACCTAGGTGCATCTTATAGTCTGAAAAATACGGTATTTCTTTGTTTTAGACAACATTGTTGCGCTGATTTAATATTGATGAATCCCTACTTGATGTAATTTCAATGATGATACTCGACACAGTCCAAGTGGAAGTTATTTTCATAAGATAATTTACGTATAATATAATAATAATAATAATATAATGAGATAATCATGTTTCAACTTCATATTAGTAAATTGAATAGAAATAAATCTAATAGAGGATTAATTTAAAAATAACTAATAGAATAGATTTGATACACTATAATATTCTAAGGAATAAACCTTCTGTATAGCATATGATTCCTCAATATAGCTTTGGTTAATTATATTTAATGCAACAATGTCTACGTAGCCGTGAATAATATAATAATTCAAAAAATACATAAAATAAAAAATAAATTATGTTATACGGGATTCATGCATGAAGAATTATATCGGGTAGGCGGTTTTTTGTTTTACATCTGATGTCACTTCTGAGGTGTAATCCTTTATAAACTAGTGATTGTATGATGACTGTATTGCTGAAAAAAGCCTGGGACGGGCTGAAATGTCCACTGGAATTGGCAATGAAATAAAAGATGTGACAAAGTCACTGGTAAAGTGCTGGAGGGGAGATATGTTTTCCTGAGGCCATTAGCTTTAGTGAAATAAAGCCGTTAAGTTTCCTTCAGCATATCATTTGCTGAGAAGGGTTAAGTCACCACTTGTAAAATGTATGTCTTTATAAGAACAACCATAGAGCGGGCGGGAGGTTGTTCTCCATATCTCCACCTGAAGGTGCGGTCTGGGGTCTAAATACAAGGTCTGCTGAGGCATTACTTGTTCAGTAAGTCTGGGGAGGCAAACTCCAGACATGTTAGTGTTGAGCTGACCTGAACCTTGTGGAGTTGCTAGACTCTGAGCAGGTGGACCCCTGCTAACACAAGGACTGTGTTTTGCGTGACCAATTTATTTTTTTGTTTTCCCGTTTTGCCCAAAGGGCTGTTTTATTTTCATTGACTCAATGTTGGTTTATGCCACATTCTAATAAACCAACCAGAGATATAAAGAAAGCGTACCTGTGTCTACCTCCGTGTGCAGCTGAGTGAGCGATCTAGTGAGCAATTATTCACTGAATACGTGAGTGCCGGGAATTACTTCCTTTCTGCATATTCTACTCCACGTGCACCACGCTAACGGAGTGCCGATCCACCATCCCTGTATGCAGGGTTCTAGTGATCTGCCTACCATCAGGAAATAGTCTAAGTATGGAATTATTAGGGTGTTCTGTTCACAAAGATTCGCTGTCATCTCCACTATGATCTTTGTAAATACTCTCGGAGCCATGGACAGACCAAAAGGCCGGGGCCCTGAACTGAAAATGTCTGATTCTCTAGTTTATGGATAGGGCCACTCTCGGGAATTTTTCAGCTTCTGCATGGATTGAAACATGGTAGTATGCATCTTTTCTCATTAAGACATACCACAGAAGAGTCCGCATAATCACGCAGCTAATACACCACCACAATGGGGAGACTCATGGATGATTAACGAGAGGGCATCGCAAAAACAACTGAGAAAAATGACCAAGGAAAAAATAGCGACATAAAGCCCATAAACATTACTTAGATGTAAAAAATATATAAATCTTTATTGAATATACACTGTGTTCAGAATTATTAGGCAAATGAGTATTTTGATCACATGATACTTTTTATACATGTTGTCCTACTCCAAGCTGCATATTATTGAGAGCCAACTACCAATTAAGTAAATCTGGTGATGTGCATCTCTGTAATGAGGAGGGGTGTTGACTAATGACATCAACACCCTATATAAGGTGTGCTTAATTATTAGGCAACGTCCTTTCCTTTGGCAAAATGAGTCAGAAGAGAGTTTTGACGGGCTCTGAAATGTCCAAAATTGTGAGCTGTCTTGCAGAGGGATGCAGCAGTCTTGAAATTTCCAAACTTTTGAAGCGTGATCACCACGTGTACATCTACCCCAACGCGTGTTTCGGCGAACCTTCGTCAGGGGGTATGTGTCAGTGTCAATGTGATCCCTTTTAAATGTGCCCACGCCAATCACCACGTGTGTAAAAAACCGGATGTCTATAGTCTGATCGATAGGTTTGAGGACCTTTGATGATGCATACCGTGTCATGATAGGCGGGGCGCCGTCGGCATCACGTGGCACCCGTGTCACAGTCAGCTGACCGCGGCGCAGGTCCTCACGATGTAGCAACCTAGAAACAGAAGTTTTACAGCCGATTGTTTTGACTTCATCTTGAAGGGTTGATATACCAGAAATCTGTTCAGACCTCTCAAATTTACTATATCTCTGAAAGTGCCATCCAGCTTCTTTATCAAGAAAAGGGGGGAATATAATCCCTTTCCTTATTCTTCTATGGGTACCTCCAAGAGGACCAAAAACTCTGCCTCCAGGACTAACTATTGCTTGGAAGATCTTCGGAGAGGTGTCACCATGAAGGTTTGCAGGGGTGGAAGGATAGTCTGGAATTCCAATTTTAGGTCTGCTTCCACTATCCCTAGAATCCAGACATGGGATGAATTTTATTTGTACGCATGGAGGAAGAGGGAAAGCATTCCTCCTTCCGGGGGAATGACATCACTGGGAAGACTTCCTTCCACCTGAAGGCGGCCCCCCAAACAAGAAACCTTTTTTTTAGTCTTCTGACTTCCTATTTTCCCTGATCCTAGGAGGTCTTTTCCGGCCGTATCTTCTATTCCAAAAGGTACTCCTGTATTCTGGGATAGACAAACTGGGGAATCCTTTCTTTTTATCTCCAGCTTTGTCCAAGATGTCATCCAGAACTTGACCAAAAAGAAAGCCCCCATCACATGGGATTGAACACAGTTTGGTCTTTGACTGGACATCCCCAGGCCAACTTTTTACCCATAGCGCCCTATGAGTGGCAATAAAGAGGCCCGCTAACCTGGCTGCCAGCCTCACTGAGTCTGTTGAGGCATCTGCAATAAAAGCTGATGCTCCCTGCATCAGCCACGATCTTTTCCCTTGGGACATTATCCTTCGGTTGACCTTCTAGTTGTTGCAACCAGATAATCATAGATCTGGCTGTACAGGTCGTAGAGACCGCTGGCTTCAGGGCACCCACCGAGGACTCCCAGGTGTGTCTTAAGTAACCATCGGCCTTTCTATCCAGATGGTCTTTCAGAATATCCACATCCTCAAAAGGCAAGGTAGATTTTTTGGATGAATTGGCCACTGCTACGTCTATCTTTGGGATCTTATTCCATGAGTCTTGTTTTGGTATCTTCTCTTAGAAGATGATGGTAGTGAACCCTTTCTCTTCGTTTTTTCTCTTAATGAGAGCCTGAATCTTTTCATTAATTAGAAATATGCGTCTCTTTTTTTTTTCTCTAATCTACAAAACATGAACTCTTGTATGGATTTGGGGGCCGTAGCATCCGAGATGCCCATGGTAGCTCTCACAGCCTTAATCAACCTATCTGCGACTTTTATAGGATAGCATGGCCTACCCCCTGTATCGCCATTAAAGAATGAAAAGGAACAAGAATCCAATCCACATTCACCTTCCGACTTTATAGATTCATCTAAATCAGGTGATAGTTTTTTGGACCCTTTCCTTCCCTTTCTATTCCTTTTTTTATGAATAAGGGTCTCAAGGGAATTCTTAACTTGTGCCCTGATCACGGATCTCAAATCCATGAAGTTAGTGGATTCTTCACATGCGGTTTTCTGTATACAATCTGCACAGAGTCTTTTCTGCCACAAGTCAGGTAACTTATCCCTACAAAGGGTTCACTCCTTATTCTTTTGTGCCACATTTCTTAAGTCGTTCCTAGTAATTAGAGACAAGAAAAAGGGACTTAATTACCATGGTGAAATTTCACAAAGATCAGTCAGCATTCTGGAATTTAATAATGTACCAGATTCAGAGGCTGGATCAAATCACACCATTATTCGTGGTTGGTGGTACTGTCACTTCTGCAACTCATGAGACTGCCATTGCTGCGTGAACTCTGATCCTGGCACTGCCGTTCCTCCATATCACATGGGGAAGGAGAGCCAGAGAAAAGCCACTCTTTTGGCAGTCAGGCTTGATTTTAAAAGAGGGACCAGCCACAGCAACTCCCCCACCCCCTTGTACATGCCTTCCCCAGACCCCCTGGAAGTGAAATCCAACACTTCAGGTCAGAAGTCTCCGGCATGCTCTTCATCAGGGCACACCAATACCAGGGCCTCCTGCACATGCGCAAGCCTGGGACATTGTTGGGGCCAGCAGGCATCCAAAAGAACTTCAGCGCTCGCATCTACATGAGCCCTCAAGTGACCAGCGGTGGCGCTTCCAGGACCCGACACCGGCACTATAGACAAGGAGCCTTTCTTCCAGGCAAGGCCTGGGTAAGTTTCTCCTTTAACTTTCCTCTCCTGATTCTTCAGCTTCAGGTTCCCTCATGGACAGGAAACCAAAATGATGCGGGGTAGAGGTGCAGCCCTCTTATTCAGTACGCTTCCTGTCCTTATTGGGTGAATTCCCTCTCTCGTGTGGCGCTGGTCATGGGGGAAAGGAAAATTTTAGAAATTGTTCTGGTATTCAGTGAGATATTAATGACAATCTTACTTATCAAAGGAAGTGTACTCATTATTCTGAGCAATTTTTTAAAAAATTTTAAAACACACAGTGTACATGATTACAGTTTCTTTCCTGTATGACTTCCCTCATGTCTAACAAGATACGATTTATTTACAAAAGATTTCCCACATAGTGAACATGAATACGGCTTCTCCCCAGTGTGACTTCTCTCGTGCATCACAAGACTCCGTTTATCTGTGAAGGACTTCCCACATTCCAAACATGAAAATGGCTTTTCTCCTGTGTGAATTCTCTCATGTCTAACACATTTTGATTTCTCTGTAAAGCATTTCCCACATTCTGAACAGGAATATGGCTTCTCTCCTGTGTGAGTTTTCTGATGTCTAATAAGAGTCCCTTTATCTGTAAAGCATTTCCCACATTCTGAACATGAATATGGAGTCTCTCCTGTGTGAATTCTCTGATGTATAATAAGACTCCCTTTTTCCGTGAAGAACTTCCCACATTCCAAACATGAAAATGGCTTTTCTCCTGTGTGAATTCTCTCATGTCTAACACATTTTGATTTCTCTGTAAAGCATTTCCCACATTCTGAACAGGAATATGGCTTCTCTCCTGTGTGAGTTTTCTGATGTCTAATAAGAGTCTTTTTATCAATAAAGCATTTCCCACATACTGAACATAAAAATGTCTTTTCTCCTGTGTGAATTCTCTCATGTATAACACAATTTGATTTATATGTAAAGCATTTCCCACATTCTGAACAGGAATATGGCTTCTCTCCTGTGTGAGTTTTCTGATGTCTAATAAGAGTCCTTTTATCTGTAAAGCATTTCCCACATACTGAACATGAAAATGTTTTTTCTCCTGTGTGAATTCTCTGATGTGTAATAAATCTTGATTTATATGTAAAGCATTTCCCACATTCTGAACATGAATACGGCTTCTCTCCTGTGTGAATTCTCTGATGTGTAATAAGATTCCCTTTATCTGTAAAGCATTTCCCACATTCTGTACATGAATATGGCTTCTCTCCTGTGTGACTTCTCTGATGTGTAATAAGATTATATTTCTTTGTAAAGCATTTCCCACATTCTGAACAGGAGTATGGCTTTTCTCCTTTGTGTTTTCTTTGTGTCTGAGCTGAGCTTTTAGTAAGTTGCTTGTCACACTGAAGTCTTGTATCCACTGTGTCACCTGGAATTGTGGTAACAATGTGAGATTGCTCAGGAGATGATTCCTCATGATCAGGAGGATTATAAGAAGGTGAAGTGCTGTAAAGTCCAGGAGGTGCAGGAAGGGTGATGAGGTTTTCTCCATTAGAGTGCTTCCTGATATCTTCTTTTTTACAATTTAGTGATAAACCTTTATTCCCACAAGGATTTCCTATCAGGATGAAAGATAGAAAAAAAATCACATCTAATCTACAACACAAAAGAGATTTCTGAATGTATTTTCTGGATCTCACAATGAAGACCCTCGTCAGTGAAAGTACCGGTAATAAGGAAGACAACTACATGCCATAACATTAACACAATGACGGGTAAAGTGAATAACACTTATAAACTGGTGACATTGGCACAAGTCAGGGGTGGCAGAGACTAGACAGCAAATAGACAGTTCTTAAAGGGAACCTGTCATCAGGATTTACCCCCTTAATGTACCACCAGTGCCATTTCACTCTCTCAAGCTTCCTATCATGCCCTCAGTGTAGAAAAGTGTCCACACAATTAACAATGGAGTTTTAATCTTTTATTACTGCATGCAAATGAGATTGTCTAATCACGAAGGTGGGCTTCATAAAGGTGGCCACCGTAATCATGTCCACAGTATGCCTAAGGACTAGTGTTGAGCGAGTATGTTCTATTAACCCTTTTGGCGAATATGCTCGGGCCGAGCTCCGAGTATTTATAGCTGCTCGGTGATATGGTTGAATCGCTTGATTTGCGACTGTTTGACAGCTTTATTACATGTGAGGAATGTCTATTTCTTACACATTCCTCCCATGTAATAAAACTGTCAAACAGTTGCAAATCATACACACGGGAGCGATCTAACCTTATCACCGAGCTGCTGTAAATACTTGGAGCTCGGTCCGACCATACTCGGACAGAACATACTCGCTGAACCCTACTAAGGACATGATACGAACCCTTAGAAGAATGAAATAGCACCAAAATCATATTACAGGGTTAAATCCTAATTACCGGACCCAGGGGAGTCCTTCTCCCAATGTCTGAGAAGAAAAATCTACAGTGGCAGAAAGTGCAACGATTCCAGTATGTGAGCAACCTGTAGTGCAAATGGGCCTCCATGTCCCCTCTGGAGCCTCCTTATTCCATTAACCACCCTACACCACGGATCCTTCTTATCCCCTGGAGCCTCCCTACACCACGGATCCTTCTTATCCCCTGGAGCCTCCCTACACCACGGATCCTCCTTACCCCCTGGAGCCTCCCTACACCATGGATCCTCATCATCCCCTGGAGCCTGCCTACACCACGGATCCTCCTTATCCCCTGGAGCCTCCCTACACCACGGATCCTCATCATCCCCTGGAGCCTCCCTACACCACGGAGCCTGCTTATCCCCTGGAGCCTCCCTACACCACGGATCCTCATCATCCCCTGGAGCCTCCCTACACCACGGATCCTCCTTATCCCCTGGAACCTCCCTACACCACGGATCCTCCTTATCCGCTGGAGCCTCCCTACACCATGGATCCTCATCATCCCCTGGAGCCTCCCTACACCACGGATCCTCATCATCCCCTGGAGCCTCCCTACACCAAGGATCCTCATCATCCCCTGGAGCCTCCCTACACTACGGATCCTCCTTATCTCCTGGAGCCTCCCTACACCACAGAGCCTGCTTATCCCCTGGAGCCTCCCTACACCACAGAGCCTGCTTATCCCCTGGAGCCTCCCTACACCACAGAGCCTGCTTATCCCCTGGAGCCTCCCTACACCACAGATCCTCCTTATCCCCTGGAGCCTCCCTACACCACGGACCCTCCTTATCCCCTGGAGCCTCCCTACACCACGGATCCTCCTTATCCCCTAGAGCCTCCCTACACCACGGATCCTCCTTATCCCCTGGAGTCTCCCTACACCACGGATCCTCATCATCCCCTGGAGCCTCCCTACACCACGGATCCTCATCATCCCCTGGAGCCTCCCTACACCATGGATCCTCCTTACCCCCTGGAGCCTCCTTACACCACAGAGCCTGCTTATCCCCTAGAGCCTCCCTACACCACAGATCCTCTTTATCCCCTGGAGCGTCCCTACACCACGGAGCCTCCTTATCCCCTGGAGCCTCCCTACACCACGGATCCTCCTTATCCGCTGGAGCCTCCCTACACCACGGATCCTCATCATCCCCTGGAGCATCCCTACACCATGGATCCTCATCATCCCCTGGAGCCTCCCTACACCACGGATCCTCATCATCCCCTGGAGCCTCCCTACACCATGGATCCTCATCATCCCCTGAAGCCTCCCTACACCATGGATCCTCCTTAGCCCCTGGAGCCTCCCTACACCACAGAGCCTGCTTATTCCCTGGAGCCTCACTACACCACGGACCCTGCTTATCCCCTGGAGCCTCCCTACACCATGGATCCTCCTTATCCTCTGGAGCCTCCCTACACCACGGAGTCTGCTTATCCCCTGGAGCCTCCCTACACCACAGAGCCTGCTTATCCCCTGGAGCCTCCCTACACCACAGAGCCTGCTTATCCCCTGGAGCCTCCCTACACCACGGATCCTCCTTATCCCCTGGAGCTTCCCTACACCACGGATCCTCCTTATCCTCTGGAGCCTCCCTACACCACGGAGTCTGCTTATCCCCTGGAGCCTCCCTACACCACAGAGCCTGCTTATCCCCCGGAGCCTCCCTACACCACAGAGCCTGCTTATCCCCTGGAGCCTCCCTACACTACAGAGCCTCCTTATCCCCTGGAGCCTCCCTACACCACAGAGCCTCCTTATCCCATGGAGCCTCCCTACACCACGGATCCTCCTTATCCCCTGGAGCCTCCCTACACCACAGAGCCTCCTTATCCCATGGAGCCTCCCTACACCATGGATCCTCCTTACCCCCTGGAGCCTCCCTACACCACAGAGCCTGTTTATCCCCTGGAGCCTCCCTACACTACGGATCCTCCTTATCCCCTGGAGCCTCCCTACCCCACGGATCCTCCTTACCCCCTGGAGCCTCCCTACACCACAGAGCCTGTTTATCCCCTGGAGCCTCCCTACACAACGGATCCTCCTTATCCCCTGGAGCCTCCCTACCCCACGGATCCTCCTTGTCCCCTGGAGCCTCCCTACACCACGGATCCTCCTTATCCCCTGGAGCCTCCCTACACCACGGATCCTCCTTATCCCCTGGAGTCTCCCTACACCACGGATCCTCATCATCCCCTGGAGCCTCCCTACACCACGGATCCTCATCATCCCCTGGAGCCTCCCTACACCATGGATCCTCCTTACCCCCTGGAGCCTCCTTACACCACAGAGCCTGCTTATCCCCTGGAGCCTCCCTACACCACAGATCCTCCTTATCCCCTGGAGCGTCCCTACACCACGGAGCCTCCTTATCCCCTGGAGCCTCCCTACACCACGGATCCTCCTTATCCGCTGGAGCCTCCCTACACCACGGATCCTCATCATCCCCTGGAGCATCCCTACACCATGGATCCTCATCATCCCCTGGAACCTCCCTACACCACGGATCCTCATCATCCCCTGGAGCCTCCCTACACCATGGATCCTCATCATCCCCTGAAGCCTCCCTACACCATGGATCCTCCTTACCCCCTGGAGCCTCCCTACACCACAGAGCCTGCTTATTCCCTGGAGCCTCACTACACCACGGACCCTGCTTATCCCCTGGAGCCTCCCTACACCATGGATCCTCCTCATCCTCTGGAGCCTCCCTACACCACGGAGTCTGCTTATCCCCTGGAGCCTCCCTACACCACAGAGCCTGCTTATCCCCTGGAGCCTCCCTACACCACAGAGCCTGCTTATCCCCTGGAGCCTCCCTACACCACGGATCCTCCTTATCCCCTGGAGCTTCCCTACACCACGGATCCTCCTTATCCTCTGGAGCCTCCCTACACCACGGAGTCTGATTATCCCCTGGAGCCTCCCTACACCACAGAGCCTGCTTATCCCCCGGAGCCTCCCTACACCATAGAGCCTGCTTATTCCCTGGAGCCTCCCTACACCACAGAGCCTGCTTATCCCCTGGAGCCTCCCTACACTACAGAGCCTCCTTATCCCCTGGAGCCTCCCTACACCACAGAGCCTCCTTATCCCATGGAGCCTCCCTACACCACGGATCCTCCTTATCCCCTGGAGCCTCCCTACACCACAGAGCCTCCTTATCCCATGGAGCCTCCCTACACCATGGATCCTCCTTACCCCCTGGAGCCTCCCTACACCACAGAGCCTGTTTATCCCCTGGAGCCTCCCTACACTACGGATCCTCCTTATCCCCTGGAGCCTCCCTACCCCACGGATCCTCCTTACCCCCTGGAGCCTCCCTAAACCACAGAGCCTGTTTATCCCCTGGAGCCTCCCTACACCACGGATCCTCCTTATCCCCTGGAGCCTCCCTACCCCACGGATCCTCCTTATCCCCTGGAGCCTCCCTACACCACAAAGCCTATTTATCCCCTGGAGCCTCCCTACACCACGGATCATCCTTATCCCCTGGAGCCTCCCTACACCACAGATCCTCCTTATCCCCTGGAGCCTCCCTACACCACAGAGCCTGTTTATCCCCTGGAGCCTCCCTACACCATGGATCCTCCTTATCCCCTGGAGCCTCTCTACACCACGGATCCTCCTTATCCCCTGGAGCCTCCCTACACCACGGATCCTCCTTATCCCCTGGAGCCTCCCTACACCACAGAGCCTGCTTATCCCCCGGAGCCTCCCTCCACCACAGAGCCTGTTTATCCCCTGGAGCCTCCCCACACCATGGATCCTCCTTATCCCCTGGAGCCTCTCTACACCACGGATCCTCCTTATCCCCTGGAGCCTCCCTACACCACGGATCCTCATCATCCCCTGGAGCCTCCATACACCACGGATCCTCATCATCCCCTGGAGCCTCCCTACACCAAGGATCCTCATCATCCCCTGGAGCCTCCCTACACTACGGATCCTCCTTATCCCCTGGAGCCTCCCTACACCATGGATCCTCCTTATCCCCTGGAGCCTCCCTAGACCACGAATCATCCTTATCCCCTGGAGCCTCCCTACACCACGAATCATCCTTATCCCCTGGAGCCTCCCTACACCACGGATCCTCCTTATCCCCTGGAGCCTCCCTACACCACGGATCCTCCTTATCCCCTGGAGCCTCCCTACACCACGGATCCTCATCATCCCCTGCAGCCTCCCTACACCAAGGATCCTCATCATCCCCTGGAGCCTCCCTACACCACGGATCCTCCTTATCCCCTGGAGCCTCCCTACACCATGGATCCTCCTTATCCCCTGGAGCCTCCCTAGACCACGAATCATCCTTATCCCCTGGAGCCTCCCTACACCACGAATCATGCTTATCCCCTGGAGCCTCCCTACACCACGGATCCTCCTTATCCCCTGGAGCCTCCCTACACCACGGATCCTCCTTATCCCCTGGAGCCTCCCTACACCACGGATCCTCCTTATCCCCTGGAGCCTCCCTACGCCACGGATCCTCATCATTCCCTGGAGCCTCCCTACACCACGGATCCTCCTTATCCCCTGGAGCCTCCCTACACCACAGAGCCTGCTTATCCCCTGGAGCCTTCCTACACCACAGAGCCTGCTTATCCCCTGGAGCCTCCCTACACCATGGATCCTCCTTATCCCCTGGAGCCTCCCTACACCACGGATCCTCATCATCCCCTGGAGCCTCCCTACACCACGGATCCTCATCATCCCCTGGAGCCTGCCTACACCAAGGATCCTCA
Organism: Phyllobates terribilis; assembly: GCF_046119375.1. Taxonomy (NCBI): domain Eukaryota; kingdom Metazoa; phylum Chordata; class Amphibia; order Anura; family Dendrobatidae; genus Phyllobates; species Phyllobates terribilis. The sequence goes on from NW_027363130.1 coordinate 1,089,083, forward strand.
TCATCCCCTGGAGCCTGCCTACACCAAGGATCCTCATCATCCCCTGGAGCCTCCCTACACTGCGGATCCTCCTTATCCCCTGGAGCCTCCCTACACCATGCATCCTCCTTATCCCCTGGAGCCTCCCTAGACCACGAATCATCCTTATCCCCTGGAGCCTCCCTACACCACGAATCATCCTTATCCCCTGGAGCCTCCCTACACCACGGATCCTCCTTATCCCCTGGAGCCTCCCTACACCACGGATCCTCCTTATCCCCTGGAGCCTCCGTACACCACGGATCCTCCTTATCCCCTGGAGCCTCCCTACGCCACGGATCCTTATCATCCCCTGGAGCCTCCCTACACCATGGATCCTCCTTATCCCCTGCAGCCTCCCTACACCACAGAGCCTGCTTATGCCCTGGAGCCTCCCTACACCATGGATCCTCCTTATCCCCTGGAGCCTCCCTACACCACAGAGCCTCCTTATCCCCTGGAGCCTCCCTACATTACTTGGTCTATATGCAGCTGAACCTACTGCACATGTGATACATCCGCCCCTGCCCAAAACACTAAATATATGTCCTTAAAAATTATGTTTAAAGGGAAACTGTCCGTTCCCTGTGCCCCCAGAACCCGCAGCAGCTGTGTCTGCAGATATAAACTCTCCGTCTAACATCTCTATTACATTAAACACACAAACAGATCTTTAGAAAAAGTATTGTATTTCTAAAGTTTATGATATGTAAATGAGGCCTTTGACTTGTCGATGAGGCGCTCGTGACCCCAGAGTAGTCGTCCCACTTAGCATGTCATCACGGCTTTGGGGGCTTGAGAACATGACAAACCTACCGCATGCGCGTGGCTTCTCCTCCTCACTGCATTGAGCCTCTGACGCCGGGTGTACGCGTCCCATTACTGAGATAGGAGAGGACGGTCACTACTGGTCAGAGTCCATGTAGATGGGAGGAGCTCGGCCTCTAGCCCCGCCCTCCTCTCCCCTCCCCCTACACAGAATCTTATCAGGAGCGGCCGTCACCTCCGATCTCAGTGATGGAACAATGTTTCCTAACTGAATAGAGATTTTACCCCGGAACCGAGAATCCTGAGACGGAAGAAGAAATACGCAGATTTCTGTGGAGACTCCGGGGACAAAGTTTCCCATTTCCATCTCGTCTATTCTTACAATTCATGAAGTTTATTCCTCTTATTCTTGTGTAATAAAGACTGATCAGGACGTTGTGTCTATTATATGGGAACAATGAGGAATACTGTCACCATGTAACAATACATCGCTTATGGTTTATGGCCGCCAGGATTTGGCAACACAAAAATGTCTGAAAAGAAACAAAGTATTTATTGTAGAAAAGTCCTAAAAGAAAATGAAATAAATATATTGTTATTGGCTTGGATCAGTTGTATTACCGCAGTTACAGCGACCCTCCACCCCGGGACTGAACACTACACATTTCCCTGTACAGTCCCCTATGGGGTCCTCTGCCCTCCGCTGCCCCCTCAGCTCAGATCGGTGGTCTCTTCCCCCGGCTTCCAGGACGGCCAGTGCAGTGGTATGGGGAGTGCAGTAGTACGTCTACCCCACCCTCCCCTGCCTTCCTGTGTTGTGACCTATGGGGCAGCGCCACATCCTATTAATCTCCCAGCAGTCTGCGGGGCGTCACCAGTTACAGATGTATTCTGCACCTGCTTTCATTGCTCCTGTTTGTTTTTGGTAACCTTGTCTGGCTTCCATAATACCCCGGGATGACTTAGGCCTCCATCTACAGGACCATTGTTACTCGTCTTCCTGATTCTGACCTCGTCCCGCTTCTTGATTGTCTAGCACCTGCCATCTTTGGGTCAGATCTGACATGTCGACCTTCTTCTGCCAGCTCGCTCTACCAGCCAGCACTACTATGTGGAGCAGCCCCGGTGTCTGTGCTGTAAGTCCAGATCACTGTACAGTGGTGAAAAGATGGAAGCCGGGAAACCTCTGGGACCGGCTGTATGGAGACTGTGTGTAAGCGCCTTATTATTAGGAACGGCCAGGTTTCCTCCATCGGTTCACCGTTACAGGAGGCAGATGGAGGACACAAGGAAGGGAGTCTATATATGATAACCGTATAGTCGCTTCTCAGTCTCAGGGTGGACGGTCGTTTTATCACTCAACTTGTGCAGCTCATGAAGAGAGAAAAATTCTAAAAAATAACAGCAGAATAAAGATGATAAAGTAACAAGATGAGAAAAACAACTCATCCCCCACAAAAAAGCTCCTCATACAGCGAGGTCAGTAATGAGAAATAAACCATCAAGAATGGAAGAAACAATCCAACAGAGGCCGGACAGACATCTGTCTGAGATGGTGAGTCCTGCATTGAGCAGGGGGCTGGATACGGGGACCCTGGAGGTGATCCCCTCCAACCAGAACATTCTAGGATTGTAAGTTGTTTGTGATATGTTCTGCTACCAGAGCTAAGGAAAGAGAGGAGATCTGTCCCTGCAATAGAACTCAGCTTAATCCCTACGATGTAACAGGGGACCTGATCCTGCGATCAGACCTGCTAAAGTCCTAAGCTAGTCTGTACGGAGACCTATAGATGTGGGGAAGGAATCCCTACAAGTACTAAGGACTGGGAGGAATATGGGACACCTCCTAACAGAAATAGTAGCAGACAGACGAACAAACAAAATATATAGAACATAGAGGTCCGTAGACCAAGCAAACTAACAGAGCAAGACACAGAGCACAGGCTAGCTAGAAAGTAGATATACAATGAAGTCCAGCAAAGCCAGAAGGGCGGAGCAGGATTAAATAGACCAACAAGGTCATGTGACCAGCAAAGGAAAAAACCTAAGAGCAAGGTTCTAACAGTTTGGTCATTTTATCTGTAAATCATTTCCCCCATTATCGGCCTTACAGATACATTATTTTATTGATTTTTTTATTTTTCCTCCTCTCATTTCCGGAGTCATAATGTTATTGGTCACTAAGCTGCGCAGTTCTCCTGCTATTCACCCTATAAATGTAAGGAAATACTGACAACTGGGCGTTACCATTGTTCCCCTACATTGTCCAATCAGCGCTGAGTGTGAGAAGTGTGGGGACACATGTATGGAGAACGGTGACACCCAGTTATCATGTCATTCATAAATGTCGGAGGAACGGCCGGGAATCTGAGCAGCAGTTTCTTTCTTTGGTAACAATTCTTGTCGGAAAAAGAATTTCATCCAATTTATTGGTAAAAAACAAAAACAAAAAAACGTAAAACTTTCGGAACCTGGATGAGGACATCTTCTTACCTTCTTTTGGTAATTTATGTATTTCACTGTTGGAAAGAGAATTATTTATTCACGTTAGAGGCTCAGATGGGGGGACGATTCCTAGACGACATCTTGTTTGTCTGCAGAGACCGAGAGTGAAGATTCTTCTAAAGGGACGTTCCCAAAATCACAATGTGCTCTTATAATAAAGTACACCCTGGTTATTGTGAATATAACCCCTGTATAACATCTGGCCTCTCCTGCACATATCACCCCCTGAGTATGCCCCCCAGGATCTATACACCCAGTAGTTGAAATTGTAACCAATACATACCGAGGAGCCACATGTTATATACTGGGGGGTGGGACAGGGCTGGATGTTATACACCGGGGGGACAACAGGGCCTGAAGGAGAAGCCAGACTGCAGTGATTAATGCGTGTGGCCCAATACTATTCTCCATATAGTGAACCTCTCCATATTACAAGATTCACCATAAATGAGACGCTGACAGGGGATATAATCCGTGCATGGTAAAGGGCGCCCCCTCTGGGTAGTATTTAGTCTCCATGTTTATACGTTGGTTGAACTAGATCTCAAAAACCAACATGATGTCAGATAACGACAACTCTAGATGCGGCCATCGCAGCTGTTTGTAGATATGAGCTCCTAATCCCTTTTATGATGAAGCAATTCCCCACCCGGCACAGAGGACTAAACAACTGTCATGTACTGTCACCTACCTGGTGTCCTCCGCTTGTCTCTGACTAAGACCTGTGTTCTGGTCCTCCGACATCCAAGATGGCCTCCATAGTGGCAGAGGGACGACAGCAGTATGTCTGACCCACACCTCCATAGCATGGCACTTACTGACTTACCATAGGGGTCTTCATGCCACCGGGCGGTCGGCCTGGATGAGGAGGGACCAGAACGCCGGCCTCAGTGTAGGAGGCAGTGGGAGGCAAACAGAGGCGACAGGTAGGACGACTCTACATGTGACATGTGTCGTCACTCGTCAGCACCAGGCAGTGGCTGCTACATCACCGAGATCCATAGGACAGGGAGATTCATAACCTGGAACACAGGCTCAGTCATTTATATGGAAGCAGGGACTTGTGTAAGGAAAATATGGACGTAAAGGATGGAAGGAATATTATAGAAGGTGAAGGAAAACTAATACGTGATTCCTAATCATAAAGAAGAGGTGTGAAGGCGGCCCCGTTATTCATCAGTGCACAGCCGGACTCTACAGGAGCAGCCGCGCCATCACCGGACGCTTCTGCTGTGATGAGGACAGCAGATAAAGCTTCACTGCACCGGAGACTTCATACAATATCACACACCGGTCATCATCATCATCACACGCCGGTCATCATCATCATCATCATCACACGCCGGTCATTATTACATACCTGTGGAAACATCTACCGGAATCTCCTCCTTCCCGTCACTCACACACAGCTGATCCCCCCCCGTCATCGCTTCTTCTTCTGTCTCGTCCTTCACTTTATTCCTAGTTGGATCTTCCTCCTGATATATCAGATGTAACAATCAGCACAATACAAGAAACCACGAAAATCTGTGACATCTATGACCTCAATCAGAAATGTCCCCTATATACAGATCCGGTACAGGGCTCAGCACAGTCTACCTGATGACTCTCCGTGACATTGTGATTCTCCTCTGGACAGTCCTGGGAATACAGAGGACGTGGATATCTCTCTGGTGGATTTCTCCTCCTGAATCCATCTGTAGGAAACACACAGTGACGGAATAGATTGTGTCATGTGTGGCAAAGTCACTGGTAAAGTGATAGAGGGAAGATATATTTCATGGAGGCTATTAGCTTCTGTGAATTGAAACCATGAAATTTGCTCCAACATGCTATTTGCTTAAAGAGGTTAAACTTCCATGTTAAAAGGGAGTGTTTTTTGTGAATGATCATTGTGAAGGGTGGGAGGTCATTCACCATATCTCCATCTCAGAGTGTGGTCTTTGATTTAAATACAAGTCCTACTGAGGCATTCAGTGTTCAGTGTCTGGAGAAGCTAGCTCCAGAGAGGATCTTGTGTTTGTTTTTCTTGAACCAAGTGGAGTTGCTGAACTCTCAGCAGGTGGATCCCTGCTATCACAAAGACTGTGCTTTTGTGTTACCATTTTGCTTTGTTTCCTGTTTTGGCCAAAGGGCCGTGATTTCTTTTATGGACTCAGTGTTGGTTTATGCTGCATTTTAATAAACCAACGAGAACTTTTTGGCCAAAGGGCCGTGATTTCTTTTATGGACTCAGTGTTGGTTTATGCTGCATTTCAATAAACCAACGAGAAGTTTTTAAAGAAACAGTGTACCTGTGTCTACCTCCGTGTGAGCGATCTACCACACATGTTATGATGAAATTATGGGAGTAGTAGTAGGTGACCACAGAACAGACATGACAGTCTCCCTCCTCACCCTGCTGATCGGCCCATATTGCGATCGCCTCTTGTGCTCCATGTATAACCTCAACCTTAATATCAACCAGATCTTCACCCTAAAAATAAAAATGTAAGATGAGCTCAGGTCCCATCACTTCATGGTCCGATGTTGTGGGGACTTCAGTGTCATCTACCTGATGATCCTCCGGGATGTTGTGATTCTCCTCTGGACAGTCCTGTGAATACAGAGGACGGGAACATCTCTCTGGTGGATTTCTTCTCCTGGATCCATCTGTGGAGACACACAGACTGAATACATGACCTGCCGTGTATCTGTCTATATATGAGACTCGTCTCTCAGAACTAGTAATTCTATGGTTATGTATCAGGGAATAAATTACATTGTTGTGGTCCTCACCACCGGTACAGAGGTCCCAGCACATTGTGGCCTCAAGTATGAAGTGATAATCAGCGAGGCCAAAGCCTAATGCTCTCTGCTCTGCACTCGGAGGATGAGGACCCTGAGGAGAGGGACAGAGAAGACCCTCGTCAGTCAGATGGAGCAGCCGTACTAAGAAACACAACTTCTCCAAGTTTCGTTTCCAGGGATGGAACCACAGAGGAGCTGGAGAAAGCTCCACATTTCCATCCATTGGTTTCTTCTCTCCTAATTCACCGTTATGGAGATTGGGGGAAGGACGGTTACCATTTACCAGTGATTGTATTTTGAGATCTCATGATGTCACCATGAGGACACGGCCTCCCTCCTGGACAGGATCCTCTGGGATCACTAAGAGGAGAGAACCTTCCGTTCTATTAAAAGACGGGTTACCGCTTTCTTATTCTTCTTTAAATGGAGATAACTCTCAACATCCGCCTCGATATAAACACTAAAATAGGCAGCAAGTGCGCAAAAAGATCTGCGTTTGTCTCTGAAGGAGGAAAAAAGGGCACATGTACGCCTGACGGATGAAGTCACAGAACCCGGAAGGACGGTGTTGTGGGGAGCACCCGGTACACAGCGGTTAGTACCTATCAATGTGTAGAAAGGACAACTAGAGAGCCGGCACCGGGGTCATGGGCGCTTACTGATGCACACGGGGAGCCAAGGAGAGATTGTCTGGTCTGACTCCACAGAAAAGCTCCATAATACATATTCTTCTGAACAAACATCCCTTTAACCCCGTCACTCTCGCGTCTGTTTTCACCTTCCTGACCGGGCCAATGTTTTACAATTCTGAGCACTGTCACTTTATGGAGGTAATAACTCTGGAGCTTCAACGGATCCCGCTGATTCTGAAACTGTTTTTTCGTGACACATTGTGCTTCATGTTAGTGGTAAATTTAGGATTTGGCATTTTTTTTGCGTTTATTTATGAAAATATCGAAAATTTTACAAAAAAAATGTTGGACTTTTAATTTTTATGCCTTTTAACCAGATATGTATTAACTATTTTGTATGGTATAACTAACATTTACCACATGTCTACTTCACATCAGATTTATTTTTTTTGGTAAAAGTTTAATCAGCAATTTCTTATTTTTCAAACAAAATTTACAAAACCAATTTTAAGTTTCCTCCGTTCTCCCCTTTTGCATTTTAAGTCTGCAGTCTGGCTCCCCAATACTTATATCTATGGCCAGTTTGACGTCAATCAGCCGTTACTAACATGTCGCATTTAAGGGATCGCACTCATCGGCTGAAATAAAATTGGTCGGATATTCCTGAACAGTAGGATGATTGTCTTGCGAGTACGATGCGACTTCTCTCACCTGTCTCGCATCTGTATGACATCCGTATCAAACGCGTTTATAACATCAGCTTTTACAGACGGTCATTCTCTGACATTTCAGGCTAATTTTCTACCTAATAAAACATTTTTTTATAGATCTAGAAAGATAGAAATGAGTCAGTGAGATATATCATCAGGGCAGGGCGTGTGGAGCTGCTGTACATGGATTTAGCTAATAATTAAAGAATTTAAAGTAAAAAAAGCAAAGGGGGAAAGCGGACAGCTGATGCTTATAGTCTGGGAAGCGGGTAATAAACATTAATATACATAGATCTTCCCAGGGGATTAATATTAACATCTGCGTAGCCTTTACTGGTTATTAACAAGGGGTGACCCCCTCCCAAAAAAATGATGTGGGGGCCCCTTCTATTTTTAATAACCAGAAAAGGCTAGGCAGACAGCTGCAGGCTGGTATTAATAGCCTAGGAAGGGGCCACGCATATTGTACCCCCTCCCAAACTAATAACATCAGCCTGCAGCCGCCCAAAAAATGGTGCATCCATTAGCCTCGGCTCTTCCCACTTTCCCTGGTGCAGTGGCAAATGGGGTAATAATATTGGGGTTGATGTCAGCTTTGTAATGTCAGCTGATCTCAAGCCCAGGGTTAGTAATGGAGAGGAGTCTACAAGACACCCACATTACTAACCCCCATCAGTTTAAGTAAAAAACACATACACAGAGCAAAGTCCTTTATTTGAACAAAACACTTCCCGACCCTTTTACCCATTTAATAATATCCAAAGAAAAATAAAAAAAAACAAAGTCATCCTGAACTGTCGGCAGATAATCCATACTGATGATGTCCCGTGACGAACTCCAGCTCTGCTACATCTGTATGGTGTGTTGAGCGATGGCTCAGCCCGCCAGCCAGGACACACTGGTCAGTGCAGCGAGCAGTGACGTCAGTAAGGTGACCCTAGCTCATCGGCTATGAACTCCGGTGACCTTAGTCAGAGCAGCGCTAGACACTGCAGGAGCATTCTCACGCTACTGGCTTGCTGAGCGGTCACATCAAACAATCCAGATGTAGCATGGCTGGGGATTTTTGTTGGACAGCATCACATAAGGATTATCTGCGGACAGGTGAGGATTATTTTGTATTTTAATTTGATCTTTATAAAGGGTAAAAGAGGGTCTGGGAGTGTTCATTTCAATTAAAGGACTTTGCTCTGTGTGTGTGCTTTTTTAACTAAACTTACGGAGTTAGTAATGGGGGTGTCTTATAGACGCCTCTCCATTACTAACCCCTGGGCTCGAAGTCAGCAAACATTACAAAGCTAACATCAACCCCAATAGTATTACCCCACTCGCAACCGCACCAGAGCAAGTGGAAAGAGCCGAGGCTAGGCGCCAGAAATGGTGCATCTTATGGATGCGCCAATTCTTGGGCAGCTGAGTGCTGGTGTTCTTGCACTGGGAGGGGGACAATATCCAATTCCCAGGCTATTAATATCAGCCGGCAGCTGTCTGTTTAGCCTTTGCTGGTTGGGTCCCTGGTTTCCTGCACTGCTGGTAACATTACCATTATGTCTATCTATTGTGTCCTATTGCACTTGGTCTGTTGATGCTTATTTGTATCACCTTTGCCCAGCATACTGACTGAACCTATCACTTTATATGTTTATTACTATATCCTTTATGTCTATGAGGTATAATGCTTACTTGTGATAGTGTTTCTCTAGTCAGAAACTTTTTCATTCTAATGATATAAATAACTGATATTATATATTACTTATGTGATGTATGCTATGGACCTTTATGCATTAGTATACTCTCTAACATATAATTGGACCCATATTTCGTATTTACTTAATAGGATAATTTCACCTTTGGTCTGGGCCTTAGATGTAGCAGTGCAGTACACGAAGCTTTATATCCAGGTATACCACCATTGTTCTTCCTGAACTTGTACCTCACTTTTTGTATATATTGTATTTGTATATGAATACATATGGTATTCCTCTATATGTTTTTTTTTTATTTGTTAATAATAAAGATATATTTTTAGCCCTTTGAAGAAAACGCTTCATCTCTTTAGTGACAGTAATTAACAGAGGCTGAAGTTACAGTTCTATCCAAAGGCTTAACCTTCTACCCGACAATTGAGTTTGACGTTCATAGAACTTTATTAGATGTGAATAAGTTTGTGAGAACTTTCACTTTGCGTTGTCATTTCATGGTCAATGAACAGAATGAGAACATGGAGAACTCGTTACAAGAAGTTTCTCATGATGATGTTCCCAATAGAACTGGAACTTTTGATGAACGGGGTTCACTTCTTGAACATAAAACTCCAGCGATTCAACACAACAGACAGTTACTTTCAATCGTTTGTTATAAAAAAATCTCTATTACTATCCGGTCAAGTCTCGTCCACCAGTCTTGGATGTTTTCTAGGAAATGATTGAAGATGAACTACTTACATTAAAAAGGAACACAAAATTTCAAGGACAGAAATATCATAATCTAATGATATCAGAGCAACGAGCTGTGAAAGAACTTAACGAGAACTCTGACCTCCTCATAAGGAAAGCAAAGGACGATCCGCTGTTATATTGAATGTGGGACTTTATGAAAAATTCCATTGGGAAATCTGCAGACAAAATGTGACCGATGCTCTAAGGAAGGTGAAAGATTCTGAAAGAAGCCGTCGAGGACGAAGACTCAAGACTGATGAAGACGACAGCGGAGAAACCGCGACTCACAGATCAGAAGAGAAGAATCAGGGAATGAAAGCTGTGAGAAAATGTAGAGAAAACCAGAGCAAGTCTGGAGAAAAATCATCTATTATAGGACGAGGCCGAGAGACGCCATCACATGCACCGGAGCCAACAAGAGTCTCCTCTCACCTGGTGATGTCAGAGGCCGGAGCTCCTCCATCATCACCTCCTGGTACCGATCCTGGTGTCCTTCTAGATACTCCCACTCCTCCATGGAGAGATAGACAGCGACGTCCTGACACCTTATAGGAACCTGACAACAACGACACTGTCATCACCCAGAATCCTCCAGTGCTGTCCTGTATAATGTCCCAGCAGTCACCTCTCCGCTCATCACCCAGAATCCTCCAGTGCTGTCCTGCATAATGTCCCAGCAGTCACCTCTCCGGTCATCACCCAGAATCCTCCAGTGCCGTCCTGCATAATGTCCCAGCAGTCACCTCTCCGCTCATCACCCAGAATCCTCCAGTGCTGTCCTGTATAATGTCCCAGCAGTCACCTCTCCGGTCATCACCCAGAATCCTCCAGTGCTGTCCTGTATAATGTCCCAGCAGTCACCTCTCCGCTCATCACCCAGAATCCTCCAGTGCTGTCCTGTATAATGTCCCAGCAGTCACCTCTCCGGTCATCACCCAGAATCCTCCAGTGCTGTCCTGTATAATGTCCCAGCAGTCACCTCTCCGCTCATCACCCAGAATCCTCCAGTGCTGTCCTGTATAATGTCCCAGCAGTCACCTCTCCGGTCATCACCCAGAATCCTCCAGTGCTGTCCTGTATAATGTCCCAGCAGTCACCTCTCCTGTCATCACCCAGAATCCTCCAGTGCTGTCCTGTATAATGTCCCAGCAGTCACCTCTCCGCTCATCACCCAGAATCCTCCAGTGCTGTCCTGTATAATGTCCCAGCAGTCACCTCTCCGGTCATCACCCAGAATCCTCCAGTGCGGTCCTGTATAATGTCCCAGCAGTCACCTCTCCGCTCAGCAGCTCAATCATCTTGTTGCTGAGCTCTAGGATCTTCTTCCTCTTCCTCTCATGTATCGGGGGGTGCGGGGGAGGCTCTGTGATGGGGTCCGGGCTCCGCCCTCCTGACTCCTGGAGATGGATGATGGGAGTCACACCCTCCCCCGGTGTCTTCCTCACTATTGTGTAATCCTGTGTATGGAGAAAAGTGGTAAAACACAAAACCCCAGAGAGATAATGAAATAGTTGTGGCTTTCTAACCCAAAACCTAATTACAGGTTCCTATTAACACTTTCACCCACGAGACTGTTTTCACCTTTCTGATTAGGCCAATTTTTTCAATTCTTACTAGTTTGACTTTAATTTTGATCAAAATTACACAGTGACCCTATTTGGGCCATGTGTGAACACGCTCTTACATGCTGCATGTACACTCATTTATATTCCAGTTCATTTCTTTAGTTTTTTTTTCAGTTAAAGGGGTCCTCCCATCTCCGAGATCCCATCCCAATATGTAGTAGGTGTAATAATAATAATAATATTAGCAAATACCTTCAATTAGAAATGTAGTATAGTATTTTTGGTTCGCTAGCTCTCTTACCCCATGTGCAGGCATCGCAGGACCTTAGGTATCCATGGTTACGACCACTAGCAGCTAGCCAGCTAACTGTGATTTTATCAGTGGACGTAACCATGGATACCTAAGGTCCTGCGATGCTCTGCACATGAGGTAAGAGATAGCGAATCAAAAATACTATACTACATTTCTAATTAGAGGCATTTGCTAATATTACTATTATTACACCTACTACATATTGGGATAGGATCTTGGAGATGGGAGGACCCCTTTAAGTGCGCACAAGTGTGGTAATCTCATGTGGTGTATGGCAGGGGGCTGCACTCCTCGCAGTATACAATGTATCTCGCTGTGGACAGTTTTCTGTCAGGAGAAGAGTCCTCTCTTCTCAAATTAAACTCCACAATGTAATATTTTTCCAGTAAATGCCTCCAGGTAGAGGGTGATGATGGTGGTAGTAGTCTGTGCACCCGAGCCCCAGTCATAAAGAAGCCTAAAGAAGTTAAACAGAAGTCCCTTTACTGGGGATAATGGGTCAAATTCTTAGGCTGTGTGCCCACGATGCGTTTTTGAAGCGTTTCTGTAGCAGCAAAAACACTGAAGAAACGCATCAAAAACGCTTGGTAGAAGGCCCGCCATGTCCCCCAATGATAATCCGCGTGTGCTCTGCACATGCTGCTCAAATTTCCGCTTCCGTTTTTCATGGGGAAAAAAAACGCAGCACCACCAATTATTTTGCAGAAGCGCTGCGTTTGTGCCGCCATTGACTTGCATTGGAAAGCTTCAAATCTGCAAATATGTAAAACTACTTGCAGAATTAAAGTGGATTTGCAACGATTTTGGAACACAAGACTGCAGCAAATGGGAAGTGACCTCATGCGGGGGCGTTCCAGCCATCCCATAAATCCAGGAAGACCAGAATCCCATACCATTCCTGTCTTCCAGGATCATGGCTGAGCACCTGGGGTGGTACAAGATGGACCTGAATGTCCCGGTCATGATTGGTGTCTGCGGGTGTCTGCGCTGGAAACCTGCACGGTGTCAGCATGGGCTCTGTGCGGTGTCTGCGGTTGTCAGCGGGTGTCTGCGTGCAGGCAGACAAAGGTCTATGTGACACTACTACTCCCATCGGCCTATGTCTGTCCCCCGTCCACTAGTGGCAGCAGGATCAGCTTGATGGGAGCAGTAGTTACCATCAGCCTGATCCTGCTGTTAAAATTGCCCTAATGTGTCCGTAAAACTGCCCCATATGTTATTTTTGGCCCCCATAGGTTTATATTTTTGCCCCTATACATTTTTTAATTTTTGTATGCCCCCATATATTTTTTTTGGCAACCTATTTTTTTTTTATTAATTTAATAGTCCCCATTTTTGTTTTGCTTGGTCCCCAATTAATTTTAAAAATACATTTCATTGGTGGCCAGTGGTTGCCTAAAGAAATTTAGTTTATACATTACCTGTTCCCACCGATCGCCACCTAAAATAAAGTAAAAAATAAAAAAAATACACCTATACACCTAATTCCCCGAAGCCCTCAATCTCCTGTAATATAATATAAAATAACACAATTTTATCCTTACCCCTCTGTAGTAGTCCACGAGTGTCCCATGAAGATCTCCAGATTAGAGCAGCCACATAAAGTGTGACCGCTCTAAACCGCTGCCCCGCTACAATGGCGGGGCCGTAAAGCAGCCCCGTCATTGCATAAGCGAGTTCACCGGAGTTCAGGCAGCGCTGCTCCGGTGACCTCCTTTACGACCCCGCTGACCGTGAGAAATTCCCACGGTACAGCAGGGCCGTAAGGGGGGGGTCACCGGAGCTGCGCTGACTGAATGCACTCCGGTGACCTCAGTCAGTGCCTCACACTGCCGGGAGCGGACGTGTTCCCGGCAGTGTGAGCTTACAGCAGCCATGACAGCTGTCACATCTCCAGATGTGACAGCTCTGCATGGGAGATCATCGCAGGAACATGGACAGGTAATTATTTTTTTTTAGTAAATTAATAATTAAATAAAATTGTGTTTTATTTCAAATAAATAATTATTTTCTGGGTGTAGTGTGTGTTTTTTCTTTTTAACTCTTTGTAGGTTAGTAATGGGGGTGTCTTATAGACGCCCCTCATTACTAACCTGGGCTTTATGGCATCTGGCGCTGACATGAACCCCACTACTATTACCCCCTGCCACTGCACGAGGGTAGTGTGGAAGAGCGAGGCTAAGCGTCAGATTTGGCGCACAAATATGATGCGCCAAATCTGGGGCGGTTGAGGGCTTATATTATAGCCTGGGAGGGGGCCTATAACCTTGGCCCCTTTCTAGGCTATTAATATCAGGTCGCAGCTGTCCGCCTAGCCTTTGCTGGCTCCAATTTATAGGAGGACACTATGTCATTTTTTTTTTTTGGGTCCCCCTGTAGAATGGACAGTAAAGGCTAAGCTAACTGCTGCGGCCTGATATTAATAGCAAGGGAAGGGGCCATGATCCTTGGCTACTTCCCAGACCATATCAGCCCTCAGCTTTCCCTCTGCTGGTTATTAACCCTCTGTCAGGGGCAACTGATCTGACAGGCGCAGCTCACTTAGTTTCATTTCTCTATTTTCAGTGGTTTGTCTGGGAAACACCCTCCTCCCAGTACCTTCCTAACTTTAAAGGCTGTGTGATTATGTGTATTCTCATTTATTACATTCCTATTAAGGTAACTGATCACTTTTAGAGCATTGAAATTTTAATAAAAGGAAAATATAGCCAATTTTCTAGCCTGTGCCTGACAGGTGCAATGCCCCTAAACTCGTTATGAAACATATTGCCCCTGACGGAGGGTTAAAAATACACGTGAACCCACCCATTTTTTTTTTTAAATACATTAAAATGTAAGATTATTGTACAGCGTATGCGTGACCAAGAATACATTGAAATGGGTCTGTGTGTGTTTCCGGTATGTGTGGAAAAAGTCATCACCATTCGTACCGGAGATTCTGACGTGTGAAAGAGCCGTAATTGGATACTGGGTGAGGAGTGTGTGTGTGTGTGGGGGGGAGCCCATGTATACACACGCGTACATATCTGCATAGAGTATGTATGTGTATATATATTTTTTATATTAATTACAGGGTCTGCAGTTCTTGTGGCATCCTGAATACTTCCAAAATGGTGAATAGGGGTTTGACTAGGAAATTACATTACTGGCCTTTATTTGGCTTTAAAAACGCTTAAAAAACTTTTACAAAACGCATCAAAAAACGCATAAAAAAAGCGTCAAAAACGCATCAAAAACGCACATAGAATCTGCATGAATTTTTCTGGCAAGGAGATGCAGAAATGGTCAGGAAAATTTCTGCATCGTGGGCACAATGCCTTATTCACAAACGGTAGGGAGCTGAGGTACAGGATGACACTCAGGCTGAGTTCACACGATGCGTTTTTAATGCGTTTAAGCTGCGTTTTTGCAGCTGCGTAAACGCCGCGGAAACGCATTAAAAACGCATGGTAGAAGGGCAGCAATGTTCCCCAATTGAAATCCGCATGTGCTGTGCCCATGATGCAAATTTTTCCGCAGCGTAAACGCTGCGCTCAAAAATCCGCAGCATGTCCATTAATTTTGCGGAAACGCTGCGTTTTCGCCGCCATTGACTTGCATTAGAACGCGCCAATTCCGCAAGACTGCATCTGTACTTGCGTAATTGGCACGTTCTAATGTGCGGATGGTACCCCTGTATGGAGGAGAGGAGAGTCTCATCCGCACCCAGGTACCATTAAAAAATCTGTAAAAAAAAAGGATAAAATAAAAAATAAATGTATATTTACCTTCTGTCGGCCCGCGCAGCGCTCCTGCTTGGTTCCCGGCACTTTGCAGTGAGTTGAAGGACCTGCGCTGACGTCAGAGTCATGTGATGGGTCACGTGACGCTGATGTCGGCAGGTCTTTCAATTCAAAGTGGCCGGCGAGGGAGAACGGAATGAGCGGGACACCGGGGGCCATCGGAGGGTAAAGTATACATGTATTTTTTATTTTTACCACTCTCTCGGTTCACACTATATAAATCCATGCCTAGTTGTCAAGCACTTTCCAAGTGATGCTAAAATCGCCTGGAAAGCGCTTCTCAATCCACATGCAGAAACGCATGGGGGAACGCATGTGAATCCGCATGTATTCTGCAGGAAAAACGCATGCACAATCCGCATGCATTTTTCTGGCAAGGAGATGCAGAAATGGTCAGGAAAATTTCTGCTTCATTTCTGCATCGTGGGCACATAGCCTTATTCACAAGCGGTAGGGAGCTGAGGTACAGGATGACACTCATGGTTGAATATTGTTGTGCACCTGCAGACAGGCAGATCCTGGTAACCTCTGGTTTCATCAAATCTGAATATTTCTTCCTCAGCGCTGTGCTCTGTTTCTGCCCTGAGGTAATTCTTCCTAATATGAAGACTATCAGCTCCCCTTATTGTGTCTGTCCCCTTTTTAAGCGCAGCAGTCAGAGAGAAGGTAGGTAACTCCTTCATCTACAAAATGGCTTCCTCTTCTCAAAATGTCTGACCACCAACTGCCTCTTCAATCCTTAACTACCTCACAGGATTTAACTCCTCCCACTCTCATGTGACTGTTAGAGCTGCAGTCATTGGCTGACTGCCCAGAGGCGTTTTTCCAGAAGCTTCTGCATATTAAACAGAGCTGGGTCACATGATCAAGCCTGTTAGAGGAAGATTAACCCTTTTTGTGCTGCCTGTCAGCAGGTCTCACCATTTATAAAAAATGCACAGTTTACACAAAAAAACACAGCATTTATATGAAACACACTATATATCCGGTATCCCATAGGGATAGGATCTTGGAGATGGGAATACCTCTTTAATTCTTCTGAATATTAAGTTATATCATTAATATTAACCCCCTTTACCCCCGAGGGTGGTCTGCACGTTAATGACCAGGCCAATTTTTACAATTCTGACCACTGTCACTTTATGAGGTAATTACTCTGGAACGCTTCAACGGATCCCCCTGATTCTGAGACTGTTTTTTCGTGACATATTGTACTTCATGATTGTGGTAAAATTTCTTCGATATCACTTGCGTTTATTTGTGAAAAAAAGGGAAATTTGGCGAAAATTTGGAAAATTTAGCAATTTTCAAAATTTGAATTTTTATGCCCTTAAATCAGAGAGATATGTCACACAAAATAGTTAATAAATAACATTTCCCACATGTCTACTTTACATCAGCACAATTTTGGAACCAAAATTTTTTTGTTAGGGAGCTATAAGGGTTAAAAGTTGACCAGCGATTTCTCATTTTTCCAACAAAATTTACAAAACCATTTTTTTAGGGACCACATCACATTTGAAGTGACTTTGAGGGGCCTTTATGACAGAAAATACCCAAAAGTGACACCATTCTAAAAACTGCACCCCTCAAGGTGCTCAAAACCACATTCAAGAACTTTATTAACCCTTCAGGTGCTTCACAGGAATTTTTGGAATGTGGAAGAAAAAAATTAACATTTAACTTTTTTCACAAAAATGTTACTTTAGACCCAATTTTTTTTTTTTTCGCAGGGGTAACAGGAAAAAATGGACCCCAAAATTTGTTGTGCAATTTCCCCTGAGCACGCAGATACCCCATATGTGAGGAAAAACCACTGTTTGGGTGCACTGCAGGGCTCGGAAGGGAAGGAGCGCCATTTGACATTTTGAATGTAAAATTTGCTTGAATAATTAGCGATGCCATGTTGCGTTTGGAGAGCCCCTGATGTGCCTAAACAGTGGAAACGCCCCACAAGTGACCCCATTTTGGAAACTAGACCCCTCAAGGATTTTATTAAGGGGTATAGTGAACATTTTGAACCCAGAGGTACGACACAGAATTTGATAATATTATGTCATCATATTGAATAAGTTGTCATTAGTGCTCGCTACATGATTTTGCATCAGGTACTTGGGTATGCACCATGTATCGCGGGTGATCGAGTCCCCGCTCACATGTTTCATGGTTATTAGACACCCAAAAAAAATCATGCGGGGATCGCTCGTGCATGGCAGGCAATCCCCGTGAGTTTTTTTTGGCCACAATGCATATGGGGCGGAGACACGAGCACCCGCTATACTCGGTGCATACCCGAGCACCTGATGCAAACTCAAGTAGCGAGCACTTGCGCTCAACACTAGTCGCCATATCGTCATCTTTTTTTTTTTTACTTTTGAAAAAAATCCCAACCCCATCACAACCCTAACCCCAAACCCAGCCCAACCCTAACCCTAGAGTTTATTTTTTACGCCGTTCCTTGTGCGGTATAAGTGATTAGACGGCTTTATTCTTCGGGTCGGTGTGATTACAGTGATACCAGAATGATATCGGGTTTTTATGATTGACAGCTGTCACACACTAAAAGACGCATTTTTTTTTTTTTAAATCTAGTTTTTGCATCACCATATTTTGAGAGCTATAATTTTTCCATATTTTGGCCGACAGAGTCATGTGACAGCTTGTTTTTTGCGGGACGAGTTGACGTTTTTATTGGTGCCATTTTCAGGCACGTGACATTTTTTGATCACTTTCTATTCCAATTTTTGGGAGGCAGAATAAACAAAAAACAGAACTTCCAGAATTTTTTTTTATGTTTTTTTTTCATTCTGTTCCGCGTGTGGTAAAATTGACAAGGCAGCTTTATTCTTCGGGTCAGTACGTTTACAGCAGTACCACATTAATATCATTTTTCTATGTTTTGGCGCTTTTACACAATAAAAGCTATTTTATAGAATTTTTTTTTGCATCGCTTTATTCTGAGAGCTATAACTTTTTTATTTTTAAGCTGATGGAGCTGTATGGCGGCTTGTT
Source organism: Phyllobates terribilis (assembly GCF_046119375.1). NCBI lineage: Eukaryota > Metazoa > Chordata > Amphibia > Anura > Dendrobatidae > Phyllobates > Phyllobates terribilis. The sequence continues at coordinate 1,107,616 of NW_027363130.1, forward strand.
TTTTGCGGGACATGATGGAGTTTTCAGCGGTACCATTTTTATTTACATTCGCCTTTTTGATCGCGTGTTATTACATTTTTTGTTTGGCGCTATGGTGATAAAGCATTGTTTTTTGCTTCTTTTTTTTTTTTTTAGCGTGTTCACTGAAGGGGTTAACTAGTGGGACAATTTTATAGGTCAGGTCGTTCTGGACACAGCGATACCAAAAGTGTACTTTATTTATTTTTATGTAAATATGTGTATTTAATTAATAATTTTTCCTTTCTTTGTTGTTGTTTTTTTTAAAATGTTTTTACAAATTTTAAAAACTTTTTTTTTTTTACACTAATTGACCTTGTCTCTGGACGGGACATCAACTTTTCCTGCCCGGATCGCTGATCTAATACTCTGGATTGCTTGCATCAGGTGCTGCATGTACGGTGAATGGCATGAAGAGGTTAAATGGAATCTGTCACTAAATTATTGCCACTGACTGGCAGCTTTCTGCCTATGCACAGTGTACAGAGAGCGGCCAATCAGGGCTGTGGGTGGAGCTATACAGAGCTCAGAGCACTACTAGAGCTACAGCAGAAAAAACAGGGATTTCATCAGAACTGCAGCGAGCAGCCCAGTAAGTGACCGATCACTGGAATCAGGGTCTCTGCCCCCACATCATGCTGCTCTCAGATCAGATAGCAAAACCTGATGTCGGACTTGTTACATAACACAATAAAGCTGATAGAAATGTAGAGGAGTTACCTCTCCGCTCAGCAGGGAGATGATCTCCAGGGTGAAGTGTAATAATCTTCTGGTGGTCTCGTCCTCGTCCATCCTCGGGGTCATTCAGGAGAAGGAGGGATGAACACTGGATCAGCTGGAGGGATCTCGTCCTGCCGGCTGATAACAGAGAGCAAGAGCTGCACACAACCAGGACGGAGATCTGCACTGAGAGCTGGAGGACCTGTGGTGACATCACTGCCATGTGATCAGGGGGCGGAGCTCAGGAGAGAAGTGGTGAAGGACCTGTGATAATGATGACGTCACCACAGCTCCTCCCCCTCAGTACAGCAGACGCTTCATACTTCTCCTGGATCTCTGTTCTCTCTGTTATCAGCCATTATACAGAGACCTGCGCCCAGGAGACATTATATACAGAGCAGAGAACATTCCCCACAGATTATATTCCTGGAGACAGAACAGGATCTGTGTGACGTCAGCACTGAGGGGATTCCAGGAGGAGACCAGAGGCCGAGAGACCGGATCCATCAGTGGTCGATGACGTCTTGTAGATGTGATCGGAGCCTTAGTTCCAGGATCCATCGGTCGTGGTTGGTGACGTCTTGTAGATGTGATCGGAGCCTTAGTTACAGGATCCATCGGTTGTGGATGGTGACATCTTGTAGATGTGATCGGGGCCTTAGTTACAGGATCCATCGGTCGTGGTCGGTGACGTCTTGTAGATGTGATCGGAGCCTTAGTTACAGGATCCATCGGTCGTGGTCGGTGACGTCTTGTAGATGTGATCGGAGCCTTTGTTACAGGATCCCTCGGTCGTGGTTGTTGATGTCTTGTAGATGTGATCCGAGCCTTAGTTACAGGATCCATCAGTTGTGGTTGGTGTGCCATCTGGGCTGGGGGATTTGTCAATGTTTAATTTGCTGAGACGCAGGGGTACTTATTTTTGCGTTAAACTAGTTATATCAGGTGGTGAACTTTGATTTTTGCCTTGTTGAAAGATCCCTAGATGATTCATTGGTGAACACGGATGAAAAGTGACTGCTTTGTATCTCCGCCTTTTCTTTGTCCTCTATAATTATTTTGTTATTATTGTCTTTTAAGGGGCTGATACCATCCGTTTTTTTTTTATTTTTGGCATTGGGATTTTTTGGGATTTATTTTAATGTCTCTGGTAATTTGTTTCTCTGTAGATAACTTTGCTACCCTGATTTTCTTTTTTACATTTCTTATTGAGATCTTTAGGCTATGTTCATACATTGCGTTTTTGCTGCATTTTTTCCCGCAGGCAACACCTGCTCTCTTGGCAGTAGAGAAGCTACCTCAAAAAAGCAGGTTTTGCTGCGTTTTTTATGCTTTTTTTACAGCGTTTTTGTCACTGTACATTTGTCTCTTTTGCATGCTGATAAAGTTTAATGCAAAAAAAAAATCTTATTCAACTTCCTCAGGTTTTGGCATCAAAAACACTGCAAAACCTGATACCTGCGTTTTTGCAGTGTTTTTTGCACTACTCATTGCTTTCAATGGGTGAAAAAGGCTGAAAATACGCTGAAAGAAGTGACATGCTGTATTTTTTAAGAACCAAGGTATTGCACGAAAGATTGAGGACAAAAAAAAAACAAGCTATGTGCATGAGATTTCTGAAATCTCATACACTTTGCTGGTACGGTAAAATGCAGCTGAAAATTTGCATAAAAATGCATTAAAAAAACACTGAAAAATTGCAACGTGTGAACATAGCCTTATACCCCTGAAATGCTATTTCTGTATTCTCAGCCTTCAAGATTTGGAATGCCCTTTGTTTTTGTCTTATTAAACTTTGTACTGTCTTATTTATCTGACGCGCCCCCTGGGCCGTGGGGTACCCGGTGCCAGGACGGTAGATGTTGTGGGGATGTCACAGTGGCGGTGACCCGGTCTGTGACCCAGGGCGGTCAATAAAAAGGGGTTATTGATAGGGGATTTATAGTGATTGTATAAAGTTCGTGACGCCACCTGTGGTATGCGGCTAAGGGAGCCGCCGCTCCGGAGCAGTCCTCTGGAGCTGATGTTACTGCAGCAGGGATGGTGTGGCTCTCCACAGGTAGAGCTTAGCTCCAGGGCAGTGTAGATGTTATGGGTTATGCTGGGCGTTGTAGTGCAGGGGTTGATGGCACAGCAATAATCAGTCCACAACCTAATGGCGGTTTCCTCTTAGCTTTACTGGTGGTGATTACACAAGCCGGGACTAGGGTACTGGCTAGAAGTGGAAGTCCGGGCAGCCTGGAAGCAAGTAAAGAATCCTCCTTGCCAGGTGAAGTTGGAGGCCTTCCCTTTCCACTAAACTCTTTGGCCCTGCTGCTTGTAGCTGTGCTGTGGCCCTCGTCCCTGAGTGCAATGTCTTTTTGCTCACCCGTATGGCAGGCAGCTCGGGTCTTGCTGATGCGTCGCTCCCACGTGGTGGTGCTGGGCCCTGCGATGCTGCTGAGCCTCCGGGCGTCTGATGGGGCCAGGAGACCTGCAATCTCCTGCCCTCCGGTTTCTGCTGCTGTGCCTTCGGTGCCCCCACAGCCTCAGACTCCGGTGTCCAGTTCCTCTGTGCTGGTTCTTCTGGGGTGAGCTGCTGAGCAGCTCCAGTCCCCAGCTCCTCTCTCCTCAACGTCCTGACTTCAACTCCTCACACTAAGACTAACTAACCCCGCCTCCAGATCCCAGTTGCCAAGGGGAGAAACTCCCCTTGCTGGTCTGGAGCCAGGAAAGTGTTGTATGCTTAGTAAAACCTGATTAGGGGACCCCTGCTTGCTTCCAGGCATGGCATCACCTCTTGTGAGAGAGGCAATGCCACTGTGGCAACCAGACCCCTGGAGTGCCACATTCCCCCCTAGTTAACTTCAGTACTCCCGGACTGAGGATACCTTTTAAAATTAACAAATAACAATTCACATTACAAACAGGTTACAAAATCAAAAATTACAAAAACCCAACAAAAATTGAAAGCAGTCACTGCGGCGCTTAGTCCTTACGCCACAATCCTGGTAACTGTAATTTGGCTGGTGGGAACCGCATCAACCCACTTTGTGCATCGTCCCTGGGCGTGGCTTCAGGGCACTCTTTCGTTGGGCCTGGTCTCCAGCCACGCCTGCGGTTTATTTTCTAGGCCTATTAGAAACTATTTTCAATATTGTCCTGACCACACCTAGTCCTGTGGCCCAATTGTCCATAAATTCAACAAATATACTTTTGCAAGACTATTTAATGGGTACAACTATAAACAACATACACTTTAGTTCTCTTACACTTTATACTTTAGTTTCTCCAGCGAGCAGGGAGCTGACCTTTTGGACTCCTGGTCGATCTACATAGTACGTTAGTTGTCACTGCCCTACGCTGGTCCCTAGTGTCTACCCCTGGTGTGGTGGGTTCAGTGTGATCAACACTACGGGTAGTCTGAGGTAACACCGGTAGGCTGGGTAATCTCCTACAAATTCTTTGGCTCACCCTGGGTACTACAGGTTCACTGCTAGCAGAGGGTAGATTCTCCTGATCTGCTGCTGATGAAGCATCTGTCTCTGGGGCCGACTGGTCTTCCAGATGTTCTGGAGCCTCTGCAGCTTCCGGTGAGGCCGCTTGGATAAAGGTCAGGACCGGTACCACAATCGCTTTGTTCACCTGCGTCCAAGACCGGGGAAATTCTCTGAGGACTATCTGAACCGTTTCTTCCACCTCTTCTGTGGGCTGAGGGCTGTCTTGATCTTCTTTGTGTTTCAACTGTTCAGGACATATCTTCAAGTGATCTCTTGAGACTGCCGCTGAAGTTTCCCCTCCATCTTTGCTGATGAGGCACACTTTGGTGTTGTCGTAATTTGAGGGTAGGACGGTGTATGGCTCAACCTCCCACTGGTCATCTAACTTGTGGACTCGTCTTTTCCTCTTAAGTACCTGTTCTCCAGGTGATAAGGGAACGGCAGGTGCATGCTGATTATAAGTTTTCTCTTGCTTCTGTCTTGCCTGGGACAAACTTCTCTCAACACATTCTTGCACCTTGCGGTATTGTTGCTGCCGCTCGGTATCCCAATCCGCATCTGGTGAGGTCGTCTCTGGTGTTAAGACTCCCATGTCTAAGTCGATGGGTAGTCTACCAGGTCTTGCTCTCATCAGGTAAGCAGGTGTACGGTTGGTGGAGTTCACCGGGATGTGATTATATAGGTCCACCAAATCTGGTAACTTCTCTGGCCACAGGCTACGTTCTTTAAGGGGCAACGTCTTCAACAGGTCTATCACCACCTGGTTCATCTTTTCACACAACCCATTGGTCTGGGGATGATACGGCGTCGTCCTTATTTTCTTGCAACCGTACAAGTTACAGAATTCCTGGAACACCTCTGCTTTAAAGGCTGGACCTTGGTCGGTAAGCACCCGTTCAGGGTAACCGTGCGGGCCACAAAAGTGCTGTTGGAACGCTTTGGCTGCCGTCTGAGCCGCCTGGTCTTTTACTGGCACTACTACCAGGAGCCGGGAGTAGTGGTCTACTATGGTTAGCGCGTAGACATAGCCTGACCTGCTTGGGGCTAGCTTCATGTGGTCCAAGGCTACCAGTTCTAGTGGCTGTTTGGTGATGATGGGCTGCAGGGGAGCCCTCCGGCTGTCACGGTCTTTTCGTCTCAGGTTGCATGGACCACATTCTCGACACCATCTCTCGATTGCTTTCCTCATGCCAGGCCAGTAGAATTGCTCACGTAACAGGACTTCCAACTTCTTCCACCCGAAGTATCCTGCTCCATCGTGGTATGCTTCTAAGACCATTGACGCATCCCGCCTCGGGACTACCACCTGCCAGACCAGTTCATGTGTCCGGGAGTTGATGCTTCTTCGACACAGCTTTCCTTTGTAGATGAACAGTTTGCCCTTCTCCTTCCACAACTGTTGGGTCTCCTGTGGAGCATCTGGATCAGGGTATGAGTCAGCTTGCATCAGCAACTCCTTGACTAGGCGGACAGCCGGGTCGCTATCCTGCGTTTCTGCCCATCCATGGTGGGGCAATGGGTTGAACGTGGCCTCTCTGTTGGTGGAGCTCTTGTCCCTTACATAGTGGGAGCACTGGGTCACCCCATGACGATGGAAAGCGGGTATCTCTATCTCCTCCAGCTCTTCCAGGACTTCTCCCCCATCTGGCAAGTTGGGCATCCTAGACAGCGCATCAGCATTTGCATTTTTATGCCCCGCCCGATACTTGATGGTAAACTCGTAGTTAGACAGTCGGGCCATCCATCTTTGCTCTAGGGCACCAAGCCTCGCAGACTCCTGGTGCGTCAGCGGGTTATTGTCCGTGAAGACTGTAAATTTGGAGGAGGCGAGATAGTGCTTGAAGCGCTCTGTTACAGCCCAGACTATGGCGAGAAACTCCAACTTGAAGTAACTGTAGTTGTCGGGATTCCTTTCCGAGGGCCGGAGCTTCCTTCTGGCATAGGCAATCACTCTCTCTCTGCCTTGCTGTACCTGGGACTGCACCGCTCCCAATCTCACGTTGCTGGCGTCTGAATGGAGTATAAAGGGTTGGCCATAGTCGGGGTAGGCCAGGACTTCGTCTCCGGTCAGAGCCATCTTCAGTCGGGTGAAAGATTCGTCTTCTGGTTTACCCTATTTGAACGGAGGTTTCGGGTTCTTGGCCTTCTTGGACTGGCCTACCAGGAGGTCCTGCATGGGTGCTGCTATCTTGGTAAAACCCTTGATAAATCTCCTGTAGTAGCCTACCAGCCCGAGGAACTGCCGCACTTCCTTGATAGTGGAGGGTCTTAGCCAGTCCTTGATTACGGTGACTTTTTCAGGGTCTGGCGCTACACCTTCAGCGCTTACCACATGATCTAGGTACTGCACCTTGGGCTTCAACAGGTGGCATTTGGACAGCTTTACCTACAGGCCAAAACCAGATAGGGCTTCAAACACCTCGGACAGGTGCTCCAGGTGGTCTTCATATGTCTTCGAGTAGACAATTACGTCGTCCAGGTACAGCAGGACAGTTTCGAAGTTCTTGTGTCCTAGGCAGCACGCCATTAACTGCTGGAAGGTTCCTGTGGCATTGCAGAGCCCGAATGGCATGCAGTTGAACTCGCCCATTGGTGTTGTAAACGCGGTCTTTTCTTTGTCCGCCTCTGCCACAGGAACCTGCCATTACCCACTATTGAGATCCAAAGTGGAGAAATAATTAGCAGATCTTAGTGCAGCTATTTAGTACTGTACATAGGAGGGGAGAGAGGGGCTGATATGGATGGAGTGCAAAGAGTGTGTGCAAGGACTGTGGATGTGAGTGAGTGCAGCTGCCAGAATAGAAATTATACAAGTAAATATGGTGAATACTTGTTGCAGTGCAAATGATCTGGAAGTAGGTTTCTTTGAATGTCTTACCTGCTCCTGCCCTTTCTGCTATGTTTAATGGCCAGGCATTTTGAAAAAATGACACTTGAACAAAATGTACATAAATTCTCCCCGCCCCTGCATAAATCCTTCCCCAAAGCTCTGTCTGAATATTTAGGAGAGTTAGCTCTCTATTACTAAATTAGCTCGTTACTAGTGATGAGCAAGCTCTAAAATGCTGGAAGTGCTCGTTGCTCGGGCCGAGTAAATCGTAATACTCGGGTGCTCGACCCGAGCAATGAGCTCAATCTAAGTCAATGGGAAACTCGAGCATTCTTCTGGCGGCCCCCACCTCGGAGGTCTGCAGGGGGCCTAAAAATTGCCCAAATCGATGGGAACAGTGCTCAAATTACATGGGAAGACCCCTGGAAGCATCTCTGACTCCCAGGTCACTGCTGTGAACAATGTTGTCAGAGTATTACACCACTTTTACGGACTCACAATAAAACATACAAAAACAAAGCCAAAATGGATTTTCCCGGAAAAAAAACGTCAAAAGGACATTCTTTCCAGGGTAATGGCTTGTATACAAGGCAAAAAAAAACCACACAAAAAAGTGCTCCTCCACACCTTGGGCTATGTTCACATGCATTTTTGTAGTTTTGCATCGCTTTCCATGGTGAAAAATACATTCACCGGTAAATATCATTTTAACATTTTACTAACTTACCTACCCATGTGGTATGTGAGACATGATCAGACACATCCTCTTTCATTTATGAAGGAGGGACTCTGAAAGTCACAAAGCCTATTTTTATAGGGCCGTCAGGCGGCCCTTAGTATTGTTAAAGGGCCAGCAGTCAGCCCTCACTATTGTTAAGACGACACCGACCACGACTGATGGATCCTGTAACTAAGGCTCCGATCACATCTACAAGAAGTCACCAACCACGACCGATGGATCCTGTAACTAAGGCTCCGATCACATCTACAAGATGACACCAACCACGACCGATGGATCCTGTAACTAAGGCTCCAATCACATCTACAAGACGACATCGACCATGACCGGTGGATCCTGTAACTAAGGCCCCAATCACATCTACAAGACATCACCAACCACGACTGATGGATCCTGTAACTAAGGCTCCAATTACATCTACAAGAAGTCACCGACCACGACCGATGCATCCTGTAACTAATGCTCCGATCACATCTACAAGACGTCACCGACCACGACCGATGGATCCTGTAACTACACTGTGTGCCAAATTATTAGGCAAATGAGTATTTTGATCACATGATACTTTTTATACATGTTGTCCTACTACAAGCTGCATAGGCTTGAGAGACAACTACCAATTAAGTAAATCTGGTGATGTGCATCTCTGTAATGAGGAGGGGTGTTGACTAATGACATCAACACCCTATATAAGGTGTGCTTAATTATTAGGCAACTTCCGTTCCTTTGGAAAAATGGGTCAGAAGAGAGATTTGACGGGCTCTGAAAAGTCCAAAATTGTGAGATGTCTTGCAGAGGGATGCAGCAATCTTGAAATTTCCAAACTTTTGAAGTGTGGTCACCGAACAATCAAGCGTTTCATGGCAAATAGCCAACAGGGTCGCAAGAAGCGTGTTGGCCAAAAAAGACGCGAAATAACTGCCCATCAATTGAGGAAAAATCAAGCGTGAAGCTGCCAAGATGCCATTCGCCACCAGTTTTGCCATATTTCATAGCTGCAACGTTACTGGAGTATCAAAAAGCACAAGGTGTGCGATACTCAGGGACATGGCCAAGGTAAGGAAGGCTGAAAAACGACCACCTTTGAACAAGAAACATAAGATAAAACGTCAATAATAGGCCAAGAAATATCTTAAGACTGATTTTTCAAAGGTTTTATGGACTGATGAAATGAGAGTGACTCTTGATGGGCCAGATGGATGGGCCAGAGGCTGGATCAGTAAAGGGCAGAGAGCTCCACTCCGACTCAAATGCCAGCAAGGTGGAGGTGGGGTACTGGTATTGGCTGGTATCATCAAAGATGAACTTGTGGGACCTTTTCGGGTTGAGGATAGAGTTAAGCTCAACTCCCAGACCTACTGCCAGTTTCTGGAAGACAACTTTTTCAAGCAGTGGTAGAGGAAGAAGTCGGTATCGTTCCAGAAAAACATGATTTTCATGCAGGACAATGCTCCATCACATGCATCCAACTACTCCACAGCGTGGCTGGCCAGTAAAGGTCTAAAAGAAAAAAAATTAATGACATGGCCCCCTTATTCACCTGATCTGAACCCCATAGAGAACCTGTAGTCCATCATAAAATGTGAGATCTACAGGGAGGGAAAACAGTACACCTCTCGGAACAGTGTCTGGGAGGCTGTGGTGGCTGCTGCACGCAATGTTGATCGAAAACAGATCAAGCAAGTGACAGAATCTATAGATGGAAGGCTGTTGAGTGTCATCATAAAGAAAGGTGGCTATATTGATCACTGATTTTTTTAGATTTTGTTTTTGCATGTCAGAAATGTTTATTTCTAAATTTTGTGCACTGATATTGGTTTACCTGGTGAAAATAAAAAAGTGAGATGAGATTATATTTGATTTTTATTAAGTTGCCTAATAATTCGGCACAGTAAAAGTTACCTGCACAAACAGATATCCTCCTAAGATAGCCAAATCTAAAAAAAAAAAACCTCCAACTTCCAAAAATATTAAGCTTGGATATTTATGAGTCTTTTGGGTTGATTGAGAACATATTTGTTGATCATTAATAAAAATAATACTCTAAAATGCAACTTGCCTAATAATTCTGCACACAGTGTAAGGCTCTGATCACATCTACAAGACGACACCGACCACGACCGATGGATCCTGTAACTAAGACTCCGATCACATCTACAAGACGTCACCGACCACGACTGATGGATCCTGTAACTAAGGCTCCGATCACATCTACAAAACGTCACCGACCACGACCGATGGATCCTGTAACTAAGAATCCGATCACATCTACAAGAAGTCCACGACCGATGGATCCTGTAACTAAGGCTCCGATCACATCTACAAGACATCACCGACCACGACCGATGGATCCTGTAACTAAGGCTCCGATCACATCAACAAGACGTCACCGACCACAACCGATGGATCCTGTAACTAAGGCTCCGATCACATCTACAAGACGTCCCCGACCACGACCGATGGATCCTGTAACTAAGGCTCCGATCACATCTACAAGATGTCACTGACCACGATCGATGGATCCTGTAACTAAGGCTCCGATCACATCTACAAGACGTCACCGACCACAACCGATGGATCCTGTAACTAAGGCTCCGATCACATCTACAAGACGTCACCGACCATGACGGATGGATCCTGTAACTAAGGCTCCGATCACATCTATAAGACGTCACCGACCACAACCGATGGATCCTGTAACTAAGGCTCCGATCACATCTACAAGACGTCACCGACCACGACCGATGGATGCTGTAACTAAGGCTCCGATCACATCTACAAGAAGTCACGGACCACGACCGATGGATCCTGTAACTAAGGCTCCAATCACATCTACAAGACGTCACCGACCGCGACCGATGGATCCTGTAACTAAGGGTCCGATCACATCTACAGGACGTCACCGACCACGACCGATGGATCCTGTAACTAAGGCTCCGATCACATCTACAAGACGTCACCGACCGCGAGCGATGGATCCTGTAACTAATGCTCCGATCACATCTACAAGACGTCACCGATCGCGAGCGATGGATCCTGTAACTAAGGCTCCAATCACATCTACAAGACGTCACCAGCCACGACCGATGGATCCTGTAACTAAGGCTCCGATCACATATACAAGACGTCACCGACCGCAACCGATGGATCCTGTAACTAAGGCTCCGATCACATCTACAAGACGACACCAACCACGACCGATGGATCCTGTAACTAAGGCTCCGATCACATCTACAAGACGTCACCGATGACGACCGATGGATCCTGTAACTAAGGCTCCGATCACATCTAGAAGACGTCACCGATCACGAGCGATGGATCCTGTAACTAAGGCTCCGATCAAATCTACAAGACGTCATCGACCACTGATGGATACGGTCTCTCGGCCTCTGGTCTCCTCCTGGAATCCCCTCAGTGCTGATGTCACACAGATCCTGTTCCGTCTCCAGGAATATAATCTGCGGGGAATGTTCTCTGCTCTGTATATAATGTCTCCTGGGCGCAGGTCTCTGTATAATGGCTGATAACAGAGAGAACAGAGATCCAGGATAAGTATGAAGCGTCTGCTGCACTGAGGGGGAGGAGCTGTGGTGACATCATCATTATCACAGGTCCTTCACCACTTCTCTCCTGAGCTCCGCCCCCTGATCACATGGCGGTGATGTCACCACAGGTCCTCTAGCTCTCAGTGCAGATCTCCGTCCTGGTTGTGTGCAGCTCTTGCTCTCTGTTATCAGCCGGCAGGACGAGATCCCTCCAGCTGATCCAGTGTTCATCCCTCCTTCTCCTGAATGACCCCGAGGATGGACGAGGACGAGACCACCAGAAGATTATTACACTTCACCCTGGAGATCATCTCCCTGCTGAGCGGAGAGGTAACTCCTCTACATTTCTATCAGCTTTATTGTGTTATGTAACAAGTCCGACATCAGGTTTTGCTATCTGATCTGAGAGCAGCATGATGTGGGGGCAGAGACCCTGATTCCAGCGATCGGTCGCTGGGCTGCTCGCTGCAGTTCTGATGAAATCCCTGTTTTTTTCTGCTGTAGCTCTAGTAGTGCTCCGAACACTGAGCTCTGTATAGCTCCGCCCACAGCCCTGATTGGCCGCTCTCTGTACACTGTGCATAGGCAGAAAGCTGCCAGTCAGTGGCAATAACTTAGTGACAGATTCCATTTAACCTCTTCATGACATTCACCGTACATGCAGCACCTGATGCAAGCAATCCAGAGTATTAGATCAGCGATCCGGGCAGGAAAAGTTGATGTCCCGTCCAGAGACAAGGTCAATTAGTGTAAAAAAAAAAAAGTTTTTAAAATTTGTAAAAACATTTTAAAAAAAACAACAACAAAGAAAGGAAAAATTATTCATTAAATACACATATTTACATAAAAATAAATAAAGTACACTTTTGGTATCGCTGTGTCCGGAACGACCCGATCTATAAAACTGTCCCACTAGTTAACCCCTTCAGTGAACACGGTAAAAAAACAAAGCAAAAAACAAAGCAAAAAACAATGCTTTATCACCATACCGCCAAACAAAAAATGTAATAACACGCGATCAAAAAGGCGAATGTAAATAAAAATGGTACCGCTGAAAACACCATCTTGTCCCGCAAAAAAACAAGCCACGATACAGCTCCATCAGCTTAAAAATAAAAAAGTTATAGCTCTCAGAATAAAGCGATGAAAAAAAAATTGTTTTCTATAAAATAGCTTTTATTGTGTAAAAGCGCAAAAACATCGAAAAATGATATTAATGTGGTACCGCTGTAAACGTACTGACCCGAAGAATAAAGCTGCCTTATCAATTTTACCACACGCGGAACAGAATAAAAAAAACATAAAAAAAAATTCTGAAAGTTCTGTTTTTTGTTTATTCTGCCTCCCAAAAATTGGAATAGAAAGTGATCAAAAAATGTCACGTGCCTGAAAATGGCACCAATAAAAACGTCAACTCGTCCCGCACAAAACAAGCCGTCAAATGACTCTGTCTGCCAAAATCTGGAAAAATTATAGCTCTCAAAATATGGCGATGCAAAAACTAGATTTTAAAAAAAAAAAAAATGCGTCTTTTAGTGTGTGACAGCTGTCAATCATAAAAACCCGATATCATTCTGGTATCACTGTAATCGCACCGACCCGAAGAATAAAGTCGTCTAATCACTTATACCGCATGAGGGACGGCGTAAAAAATAAACTCTAGGGTTAGGGCTGGGTTTGGGGTTAGGGTTGTGATAGGGTTGGGATTTTTTTCAAAAGTAAAAAAAAAAAAAAAGATGACGATATGGCGACTAGTGTTGAGCGCAAGTGCTCGCTACTTGAGTTTGCATCGGGTGCTCGGGTATGCACCGAGTATAGCGGGTGCTCGAGTCTCCGCCCCATATGCATTGTGGCCAAAAAAACCTCGCGGGGATTGCCTGCCATGCACAAGCGATCCCCGCATGTTTTTTTTTGGGTGTCTAATAACCATGAAACATGCGAGCGGGGACTCGAGCACTCGCGATACATGGTGCATACCCAAGTACCTGATGCAAAATCATGTAGCGAGCACTAATGACAACTTATTCAATATGATGACCTAATATTATCAAATTCTGTGTCGCACCTTTGGATTCAAAATGTTCACTATACCCCTTAATAAAATCCTTGAGGGGTCTAGTTTCCAAAATGGTGTCACTTGTGGGGGGTTTCCACTGTTTGGGCACATCAGGGGCTCTCCAAACGCAACATGGCATCGCTAATTATTCAAGCAAATTTTACATTCAAAAAGTCAAATGGCGCTCCTTCCCTTCCGAGCCCTGCCGTGCGCCCAAACAGTGGTTTTTCCTCACATATGGGGTATCTGCGTGCTCAGGGGAAATTGCACAACAAATTTTGGGGTCCATTTTTTCCTGTTACCCCTGCGAAAAAAAAAAAAATGGGTCTAAAGTAACATCTTTGTGAAAAAAGTTAAATGTTAATTTTTTTCTTCCACATTCCAAAATGAAATAAAGTTCTTGAATGTGGTTTTGAGCACCTTGAGCACCTTGAGGGGTGCAGTTTTTAGAATGGTGTCACTTTTGGGTATTTTCTGTCATAAAGGCCCCTCAAAGTGACTTCAAATGTGATGTGGTCCCTAAAAAAATGGTTTCGTAAATTTTGTTGTAAAAAAGAGAAATCGCTGGTCAACTTTTAACCCTTATAGCTCCCTAACAAAAAAAATTTTGGTTCCAAAATTGTGCTGATGTAAAGTAGACATGTGGGAAATGTTATTTATTAACTATTTTGTGTGACATATCTCTCTGATTTAAGGGCATAAAAATTCAAATTTTGAAAATTGCTAAAGTTTCCAAATTTTCGCCAAATTTCCATTTTTTTCACAAATAAACGCAAGTGATATCGAAGAAATTTTATCACAATCATGAAGTACAATATGTCACGAAAAAACAATCTCAGAATCAGGGGGATCCGTTGAAGCTCCAGAGTAATTACCTCATAAAGTGACAGTGGTCAGAATTGTAAAAATTGACCTGGTCATTAACGTGCAAACCACCCTCGGGGGTAAAGGGGTTAATATTAATGATATAACTTAATATTCAGAAGAATTAAAGGGGTATTCCCATCTCCAAGATCCTGTCCCTATAGGATACCGGATATATAGTGTGTTTCATATAAATGCTGTGTTTTTTTGTGTAAACTGTGCATTTTATATAAATTGTGAGACCTGCTGACAGGCAGCACAAAAAGGGTTAATCTTCCTCTAACAGGCTTGATCATGTGACCCAGCTCTGTTTAATATGCAGAAGCTTCTGGAAAAACGCCTCTGGGCAGTCAGCCAATGACTGCAGCTCTAACAGTCACATGAGAGTGGGAGGAGTTAAATCCTGTGAGGTAGTTAAGGATTGAAGAGGCAGTTGGTGGTCAGACATTTTGAGAAGAGGAAGCCATTTTGTAGATGAAGGAGTTACCTACCTTCTCTCTGACTGCTGCGCTTAAAAAGGGGACAGACACAATAAGGGGAGCTGATAGTCTTCATATTAGGAAGAATTACCTCAGGGCAGAAACAGAGCACAGCGCTGAGGAAGAAATATTCAGATTTGATGAAACCAGAGGTTTCCAGGATCTGCCTGTCTGCAGGTGCACAACAATATTCAACCATGAGTGTCATCCTGTACCTCAGCTCCCTACCGCTTGTGAATAAGGCTATGTGCCCACGATGCAGAAATGAAGCAGAAATTTTCCTGACCATTTCTGCATCTCCTTGCCAGAAAAATGCATGCGGATTGTGCATGCGTTTTTCCTGCAGAATACATGCGGATTCACATGCGTTCCCCCATGCGTTCCCCCATGCGTCTCTGCATGTGGATTGACAAGCGCTTTCCAGGCGATTTTAGCATCACTTGGAAAGTGCTTGACAACTAGGCATGGATTTATATAGTGTGAACCGAGAGAGTGGTAAAAATAAAAAATACATGTATACTTTACCCTCCGATGGCCCCCGGTGTCCCGCTCATTCCGTTCTCCCTCGCCGGCCACTTTGAATTGAAAGACCTGCCGACATCAGCGTCACGTGACCCGTCACATGACTCTGACGTCAGTGCAGGTCCTTCAACTCACTGCAAAGTGCCGGGAACCAAGCAGGAGCGCTGCGCGGGCCGACAGAAGGTAAATATACATTTATTTTTTATTTTATCCTTTTTTTTACAGATTTTTTAATGGTACCTGGGTGCGGATGAGACTCTCCTCTCCTCCACACCCGGGTACCATCCGCACATTAGAACGCGCCAATTACGCAAGTACAGATGCAGTCTTGCGGAATTGGCGCGTTCTAATGCAAGTCAATGGCGGCGAAAACGCAGCGTTTCCGCAAAATTAATGGACATGCTGCGGATTTTTGAGCGCAGCGTTTACGCTGCGGAAAAATCTGCATCATGGGCAGAGCACATGCGAATTTCAATTGGGGAACATTGCTGCCCTTCTACCATGCGTTTTTAATGCGTTTCCGTGGCGTTTACGCAGCTGCAAGAACGCAGCTTAAACGCATTAAAAACGCATCGTGTGAACTCAGCCTGAGTGTCATCCTGTAACTCAGCTCCCTACCGTTTGTGAATAAGGCATTGTGCCCACGATGCAGAAATGAAGCAGAAATTTTCCTGACCATTTCTGCATCTCCTTGCCAGAAAAATTCATGCAGATTCTATGTGCGTTTTTGATGCGTTTTTGACGCTTTTTTGATGCGTTTTTTGATGCGTTTTGTAAACGTTTTTTAAGCGTTTTTGAAGCCAAATAAAGTTAGTGGAAAAAAAAAAGGCCAATAATGTAATTTCCTAGTCAAACCCCTATTCACCATTTTGGAAGTATTCAGGATGCCACAAGAACTGCAGCCCCTGTAATTAATATAAAAATATATATATATACACATACATACTCTATGCAGATATGTACGCGTCTGTATACATGGGCACACCCCTCACACACACACACACTCCTCACCCAGTATCCAATTACGGCTCTTTCACGCGTCAGAATCTCCGGTACGAATGGTGATGACTTTTTCCACACATACCGGAAACACACACAGACCCATTTCAATGTATGCTTGGTCACGCATACGCTGTACAATAATCTTACATTTCAATGTATTTAAAAAAAAAAAAAATGGGTGGGTTCACGCGTATTTTTAACCCTCCGTCAGGGGCAATATGTTTCATAACGAGTTTAGGGGCATTGCACCTGTAAGGCACAGGCTAGAAAATTGGCTATATTTTCCTTTTATTAAAATTTCAATGCTCTAAAAGTGATCAGTTACCTTAATAGGAATGTAATAGATGAGAATACACATAATCACACAGCCTTTAAAGTTAGGAAGGTACTGGGAGGAGCGTGTTTCCCAGACAAACCACTGAAAATCGAGAAATGAAACTAACTGAGCTGCGCCTGTCAGATCGGTTGCCCCTGACAGAGGGTTAATAACCAGCAGAGGGAAAGCAGACGGCTGAGGGCTGATATAGTCTGGGAAGTAGCCAAGGATCATGGCCCCTTCCCTTGCTATTAATATCAGGCCGCAGCAGTTAGCTTAGCCTTTACTGTCCATTCTACAGGGGGACCCCCCCAAAAAAAAATGACATTGTGTCCTCCTATAAATTGGAGCCAGCAAAGGCTAGGCGGACAGCTGCGACCTGATATTAATAGCCTAGAAAGGGGCCAAGGTTATAGGCCCCCTCCCAGGCTATAATATCAGCCATCAACCGCCCCAGATTTGGCGCATCATATTTGTGCGCCAAATCTGACGCTTAGCCTCGCTCTTCCACGCTACCCTCGTGCAGTGGCAGGGGGTAATAGTAGTGGGGTTCATG
This sequence comes from Phyllobates terribilis, assembly GCF_046119375.1. Lineage (NCBI taxonomy): Eukaryota > Metazoa > Chordata > Amphibia > Anura > Dendrobatidae > Phyllobates > Phyllobates terribilis. Next base: position 1,124,742 of record NW_027363130.1, read on the forward strand.
TCAGCGCCAGCTGCCATAAAGCCCAGGTTAGTAATGAGGGGCGTCTATAAGACACCCCCATTACTAACCTACAAAGAGTTAAAAAGAAAAAACACACACTACACCCAGAAAATAATTATTTATTTGAAATAAAACACAATTTTATTTAATTATTAATTTACTAAAAAAAAATAATTACCTGTCCATGTTCCTGCGATGATCTCCCATGCACAGCTGTCACATCTGGAGATGTGACAGCTGTCATGGCTGCTGTAAGCTCACACTGCCGGGAACACGTCCGCTCCCGGCAGTGTGAGGCACTGACTGAGGTCACTGGAGTGCATTCAGTCAGCGCAGCTCTGGTGACCCCCCCTTACGGCCCTGGTGTACCGTGGAAATTTCTCACGGTCAGCGGGGCCATAAAGGAGTTGACCGGAGCAGCGCTGCCTGAACTCCGGTGAACTCGCTTATGCAATGACGGGGCTGCTTTACGGCCCCGCCATTGTAGCGGCGGCGGCGGTATAGAGCGGTCACAGTTTATGTGGCTGCTCTAATCTGGAGATCTTCATGGGACACTCGTGGACTACTACGGAGGGGTAAGGATAAAATTGTGTTATTTTATATTTTATTACAGGAGATTGAGGGCTTCGGGGAATTAGGCATATAGGTGAGTATAGGTGTATTTTTTTTATTTTTTACTTTATTTTAGGTGGTGATCGGTGGGAACAGGTAATGTATAAACTAAATTTCTTTAGGCAACCACTGGCCACCAATGAAATGTATTTTTAAAATTAATTGGGGACCAAAAAAAAAAAAATGGGGACTTTAAATTAATAAAAAAAAAATAGGTTGCCAAAAGAAATATATGGGGGCATACAAAAAATAAAAAATGTATAGGGGCAAAAATATAAACCTATGGGGGCCAAAAATAACATATGGGGCAGTTTTACGGACACATTAGGGCAATTTTAACAGCAAGATCAGGCTGATGGGAACTACTGCTCCCATCGAGCTGATCCTGCTGCCACTAGTGGACGGGGGACAGACATAGGCCGATGGGAGTAGTAGTGTCACATAGACCTATGTCTGCCTGCACGCAGACACCCGCTGACAACCGCAGACACCGCACAGAGCCCATGCTGACACCGCGCAGGTTTCCAGCGCAGACACCCGCAGACACCAATCATGACCGGGACATTCAGGTCCATCTTGTACCACCCCAGGTGCTCAGCCATGATCCAGGAAGACAGGAATGGTATGGGATTCTCGTCTTCCTGGATTTATGGGATGGCTGGAACGCCCCCGCATGAGGTCACTTCCCATTTGCTGCAGTCTTGTGTTCCAAAATCGTTGCAAATGCGCTTTAATTCTGTAAGTAGTTTTACATATTTGCAGATTTGAAGCGTTCCAATGCAAGTCAATGGCGGCGAAAACGCAGCGCTTCTGCAAAATAATTGGTGGTGCTGCGTTTTTTTCACCATGAAAAAACGGAAGTGGAAATTTGAGCAGCATGTGCAGAGCACACGCGGATTATCATTGGGGGACATGGCGGACCTTCTACCAAGCGTTTTTGATGCTTTTCTTCAGTGTTTTTGCTGCTACAGAAATGCTTCAAAAACGCATCGTGGGCACACAGCCTAAGAATTTGACCCATTATCCCCAGTAAAGGGACTTCTGTTTAAGTTCTTTAGGCTTCTTTATGACTGGGGCTCGGGTGCACAGACTACTACCACCATCATCACCCTCTACCTGGAGGCATTTACTGGAAAAATATTATATTGTGGAGTTTAATTTGAGAAGAGAGGACTCTTCTCCTGACAGAAAACTGTCCACAGCGAGATACATTGTATACTGCGAGGAGTGCAGCCCCCTGCCATACACCACATGAGATTACCACACTTGTGCACACTTAAAGGGGTACTCCCATCTCCAAGATCCTATCCCAATATGTAGTAGGTGTAATAATAGTAATATTAGCAAATGCCTCTAATTAGAAATGTAGTATAGTATTTTTGATTCGCCACTTACCTCATGTGCAGAGCATCGCAGGACCTTAGGTATCCATGGTTACGTCCACTGATAAAATCACAGTTAGTTGGCTAGCTGCTAGTGGTCGTAACCATGGATACCTAAGGTCCTGCGATGCTCTGCACATGGGGTAAGAGAGCTAGCGAACCAAAAATACTATACTACATTTCTAATTGAAGGTATTTGCTAATATTATTATTATTATTACACCTACTCCATATTGGGATGGGATCTTGGAGATGGGAGGACCCCTTTAACTGAAAAAAACCCTAAAGAAATGAACTGGAATATAAATGAGTGTACATGCAGCATGCAAGAGCGTGTTCACACATGGCCCAAATAGGGTCACTGTGTAATTTTGATCAAAATTAAAGTCAAACTAATAAGAATTGAAAAAATTGGCCTAATCAGAAAGGTGAAAACAGTCTCGTGGGTGAAAGTGTTAATAGGAACCTGTAATTAGGTTTTGGGTTAGAAAGCCACAACTATTTCATTATCTCTCTGGGGTTTAGTGTTTTACCACTTTTCTCCATACACAGGATTACACAATAGTGAGGAAGACACCGGGAGAGGGTGTGACTCCCATCATCCATCTCCAGGAGTCAGGAGGGCGGAGCCCGGACCCCATCACAGAGCCTCCCCCGCACCCCCCGATACATAAGAGGAAGAAGAAGATCCTAGAGCTCAGCAACAAGATGATTGAGCTGCTGAGCGGAGAGGTGACTGCTGGGACATTATACAGGACAGCACTGGAGGATTCTGGGTGATGACCGGAGAGGTGACTGCTGGGACATTATACAGGACAGCACTGGAGGATTCTGGGTGATGACCGGAGAGGTGACTGCTGGGACATTATACAGGACAGCACTGGAGGATTCTGGGGGATGACCGGAGAGGTGACTGCTGGGACATTATACAGGACAGCACTGGAGGATTCTGGGTGATGACCGGAGAGGTGACTGCTGGGACATTATACAGGACAGCACTGGAGGATTCTGGGTGATGACCGGAGAGGTGACTCCTGGGACATTATACAGGACAGCACTGGATGATTCTGGGTGATGGCCGGAGAGGTGACTGATGGGACATTATACAGGACAGCACTGGACGATTCTGGGTGATGACAGGAGAGGTGACTGCTGGGACATTATACAGGATGGCACTGGAGGATTCTGGGTGATGACCGGAGAGGTGACTGCTGGGACATTATACAGGACGGCACTGGAGGATTCTGGGTGATGACCGGAGAGGTGATTGCTGGGACATTATACAGGACGGCACTGGAGGATTCTGGGTGATGACCGGAGAGGTGACTGCTGGGACATTATACAGGACAGCACTGGAGGATTCTGGGTGATGAGCGGAGAGGTGACTGCTGGGACATTATACAGGACAGCACTGGAGGATTCTGGGTGATGAGCGGAGAGGTGACTGCTGGGACATTATACAGGACAGCACTGGAGGATTCTGGGTGATGACTGGAGAGGTGACTGCTGGGACATTATATAGGGCAGCACTGGAGGATTCTGGGTGATGACGGTGTCGTTGTCAGGTTCCTATAAGGTGTCAGGACGTCGCTGTCTATCTCTCTATGGAGGAGTGGGAGTATCTAGAAGGACACCAGGATCGGTACCAGGAGGTGATGATGGAGGAGCTCCGGCCTCGGACATCACCAGGTGAGAGGAGACTCTTGTTGGCTCCGGTGGATGTGATGACGTCTCTCGGCCTCCTCCTATAATAGATGATTTTTCTCCAGACTTGCTCTGGTTTTCTCTACATTTTCTCACAGCTTTCATTCCCTGATTCTTCTCTTCTGATCTGTGAGTCGCGGTTTCTCCGCTGTCGTTTTCATCAGTCTTGAGTCTTCGTCCTCGGCGGCTTCTTTCAGAATCTTTCCCCTTCCTTAGAAGGTCACATTTTGTCTGCAGATTTCCCAATGGAATTTTTCATAAAGTCCCACATTCAATATAACAGCGGATCGTCCTTTGCTTTCCTTATGAGGAGGTCAGAGTTCTCGTTAAGTTCTTTCACAGCTCGTTGCTCTGATATCATTAGATTATGATATTTCTGTCCTTGAAATTTTGTGTTCCTTTTTAATGTAAGTAGTTCATCTTCAATCATTTCCTAGAAAACATCCAAGACCGGTGGACGAGACTTGACCGGATAGTAATAGAGATTTTTTTATAACAAACGATTGAAAGTAACTGTCTGTTGTGTTGAATCGCTGGAGTTTTATGATCAAGAAGTGAACTCTGTTCATCAAAAGTTCCAGTTCTATTGGGAACATCATCATGAGAAACTTCTTGTAACGAGTTCTCCATGTTCTCATTCTGTTCATTGACCATGAAATGACAACGCAAAGTGAAAGTTCTCACAAACTTATTCACATCTAATAAAGTTCTATGAACGTCAAACTCAATTGTCGGGGAGAAGGTTAAGCCTTTGGATAGAACTGTAACTTCAGCCTCTGTTAATTACTGTCACTAAAGAGATGAAGCGTTTTCTTCAAAGGCCTAAAAATATATATTTATTATTAACAAATAAAAAAAAAACATATAGAGGAATACCATATGTATTCATATACAAATACAATATATACGAAAAGTGAGGTACAAGTTCAGGAAGAACAATGGTGGTATACCTGGATATAACACTTGGTGTACTGCACTGCTACATCTAAGGCCCAGACCAAAGGTGAAATTATCCTATTAAGTAAATACGAAATATGGGTCCAGTTATATGTTAGAGAGTATACTAATGCGTAAAGGTCCATAGCATACATCACATAAGTAATATATAATATCAGTTATTTATATCATTAGAATGAAAAAGTTTCTGACTAGAGAAACACTATCACAAGTAAGCATTATACCTCATAGACATAAAGGGTATAGTAATAAACATATAAAGTGATAGGTTCAGTCAGTATGCTGGGCAAAGGTGATACAAATAAGCATCAACAGACCAAGTGCAATAGGACACAATAGATAGACATAATGGTAATGTTACCAGCAGTGCAGGAAACCAGGGACCCAACCAGCAAAGGCTAAACAGACAGCTGCCGGCTGATATTAATAGCCTGGGAATTGGATATTGTCCCCCTCCCAGTGCAAGAACACCAGCACTCAGCTGCCCAAGAATTGGCGCATCCATAAGATGCACCATTTCTGGCGCCTAGCCTCGGCTCTTTCCACTTGCCCTGGTGCGGTGGCGAGTGGGGTAATACTATTGGGGTTGATGTTAGCTTTGTAATGTTTGCTGACATCGAGCCCAGGGGTTAGTAATGGAGAGGCGTCTATAAGACACCCCCATTACTAACCCCGTAAGTTTAGTTAAAAAAGCACACACACAGAGCAAAGTCCTTTAATTGAAATGAACACTCCTAGACCCTCTTTTACCCTTTATAAAGATCAAATTAAAATACAAAATAATCCTCACCTGTCCGCAGATAATCCTTATGTGATGCTGTCCAACAAAAATCCCCAGCCGTGCTACATCTGGATTGTTTGATGTGACCGCTCAGCAAGCCAGTAGCGTGAGAATGCTCCTGCAGTGTCTAGCGCTGCTCTGACTAAGGTCACCGGAGTTCGTAGCCGATGAGCTCTGGTCACCTTACTGACGTCACTGCTCGCTGCACTGACCAGTGTGTCCTGGCTGGCGTGCTGAGCCATCGCTCAACACACCATACAGATGTAGCAGAGCTGGAGTTCGTCACGGGACATCATCAGTATGGATTATCTGCCGACAGTTGAGGATGACTTTGTTTTTTTTTTATTTTTCTTTGGATATTATTAAATGGGTAAAAGGGTCGGGAAGTGTTTTGTTCAAATAAAGGACTTTGCTCTGTGTGTGTGTTTTTTACTTAAACTGATGGGGGTTAGTAATGTGGGTGTCTTGTAGACTCCTCTCCATTACTAACCCTGGGCTTGAGATCAGCTGACATTACAAAGCTGACATCAACCCCAATATTATTACCCCATTTACCACTGCACCAGGGAAAGTGGGAAGAGCCGAGGCTAATGGATGCGCCATTTTTTTGGCGGCTGCAGGCTGATGTTATTAGTTTGGGAGGGGGTACAATATGCATGGCCCCTTCCTAGGCTATTAATACCAGCCTGCAGCTGTCTGCCTAGCCTTTTCTGGTTATTAAAAATAGAAGGGGCCCCCACATCATTTTTTTGGGAGGGGGTCACCCCTTGTTAATAACCAGTAAAGGCTACGCAGATGTTAATATTAATCCCCTGGGAAGATCTATGTATATTAATGTTTATTACCCGCTTCCCAGACTATAAGCATCAGCTGTCCGCTTTCCCCCTTTGCTTTTTTTACTTTAAATTCTTTAATTATTAGCTAAATCCATGTACAGCAGCTCCACACGCCCTGCCCTGATGATATATCTCACTGACTCATTTCTATCTTTCTAGATCTATAAAAAAAATGTTTTATTAGTTAGAAAATTAGCCTGAAATGTCAGAGAATGACCGTCTGTAAAAGCTGATGTTATAAACGCGTTTGATGCGGATGTCATACAGATGCGAGACAGGTGAGAGAAGTCGCATCGTACTCGCAAGACAATCATCCTACTGTTCAGGAAGATCCGACCAATTTTATTTCAGCCGATGAGTGCGATCCCTTAAATGCGACATGTTAGTAACGGCTGATTGACGTCAAACTGGCCATAGATATAAGTATTGGGGAGCCAGACTGCAGACTTAAAATGCAAAAGGGGGAGAACGGAGGAAACTTAAAATTGGTTTTGTAAATTTTGTTTGAAAAATAAGAAATTGCTGATTAAACTTTTACCAAAAAAAATAAATATGATGTGAAGTAGACATGTGGTAAATGTTAGTTATACCATACACAATAGTTAATACATATCTGGTTAAAAGGCATAAAAATTAAAAGTCCAACATTTTTTTTGTAAAATTTTCGATATTTTCATAAATAAACGCAAAAAAAAAGCCAAATCCTAAATTTACCACTAACATGAAGCACAATGTGTCACGAAAAAACAGTTTCAGAATCAGCGGGATCCGTTGAAGCTCCAGAGTTATTACCTCCATAAAGTGACAGAGGTCAGAACTGTAAAAAATTGGCCCGGTCAGGAAGGTGAAAACAGACGCGAGAGTGACGGGGTTAAAGGGATGTTTGTTCAGAAGAATATGTATTATGGAGCTTTTCTGTGGAGTCTGACCAGAGAATCTCTCCTTGGCTCCCCGTGTGCATCAGTAAGCGCCCATGACCCCGGTGCCGGCTCTCTAGTTGTCCTTTCTACACATTGATAGGTGCTAACCGCTGCGTACCGGTTGCTCCCCACAACACCGTCCTTCCGGGTTCTGTGACTTCATCCGTCAGCCGTACATGTGCCCTTTTTTCCTCCTTCAGAGACAAACGCAGATCTTTTTGCGCACTTGCTGCCTATTTTAGTGTTTATATCAAGGCGGATGTTGAGATTTATCTCTATTTAAAGAAGAATAAGAAAGCGGTAACCCGTCTTTTAATAGAACGGAAGGTTCTCTCCTCTTAGTGATCCCAGAGGATCCTGTCCAGGAGGGAGGCCGTGTCCTCATGGTGACATCATGAGATCTCAAAATACAATCACTGGTAAATGGTCACCGTCCTTCCCCCAATCTCCATACAGTGAATTAGGAGAGAAGAAACCGATGGATGGAAATGTGGAGCTTTCTCCAGCTCCTCTGTGGTTCCATCCCTGGAAACGAAACTTGGAGAAGTTGTGTTTCTTAGTACGGCTGCTCCATCTGACTGACGAGGGTCTTCTCTGTCCCTCTCCTCAGGGTCCTCATCCTCCGAGTGCAGAGCAGAGAGCATTAGGCTTTGGCCTCGCTGATTATCACTTCATACTTGAGGCCACAATGTGCTGGTTCCTTGGTACCGGTGGTGAGGACCACAACAATGTAATTTATTCCCTGATACATAAACATAGAATTACTAGTTCTGAGAGACGAGTCTCATATATAGACAGATACACGGCAGGTCATGTATTCAGTCTGTGTGTCTCCACAGATGGATCCAGGAGGAGAAATCCACCAGAGAGATGTTCCCGTCCTCTGTATTCACAGGACTGTCCAGAGGAGAATCACAACATCCCGGAGGATCATCAGGTAGATGACACTGAAGTCCCCACAACAACGGACCATGAAGTGATGGGACCTGAGCTCATCTTACATTTTTATTTTTAGGGTGAAGATCTGGTTGATATTAAGGTTGAGGTTATACATGGAGCACAAGAGGCGATCGCAATATGGGCCGATCAGCAGGGTGAGGAGGGAGACTGTCATGTCTGTTCTGTGGTCACCTACTACTACTCCCATAATTTCATCATAACATGTGTGGTAGATCGCTCACACGGAGGTAGACACAGGTACACTGTTTCTTTAAAAACTTCTCGTTGGTTTATTAAAATGCAGCATAAACCAACACTGAGTCCATAAAAGAAATCACGGCCCTTTGGCCAAAAAGTTCTCGTTGGTTTATTAAAATGCAGCATAAACCAACACTGAGTCCATAAAAGAAATCACGGCCCTTTGGCCAAAACAGGAAACAAAGCAAAATAATAACACAAAAGCACAGTCTTTGTGATAGCAGGGATCCACCTGCTGAGAGTTCAGCAACTCCACTTGGTTCAAGAAAAACAAACACAAGATCCTCTCTGGAGCTAGCTTCTCCAGACACTGAACACTGAATGCCTCAGTAGGACTTGTATTTAAATCAAAGACCACACTCTGAGATGGAGATATGGTGAATGACCTCCCACCCTTCACAATGATCATTCACAAAAAACACTCCCTTTTAACATGGAAGTTTAACCTCTTTAAGCAAATAACATGTTGGAGCAAATTTCATGGTTTCAATTCACAGAAGCTAATAGCCTCCATGAAATATATCTTCCCTCTATCACTTTACCAGTGACTTTGCCACACATGACACAATCTATTCCGTCACTGTGTGTTTCCTACAGATGGATTCAGGAGGAGAAATCCACCAGAGAGATATCCACGTCCTCTGTATTCCCAGGACTGTCCAGAGGAGAATCACAATGTCACGGAGAGTCATCAGGTAGACTGTGCTGAGCCCTGTACCGGATCTGTATATAGGGGACATTTCTGATTGAGGTCATAGATGTCACAGATTTTCGTGGTTTCTTGTATTGTGCTGATTGTTACATCTGATATATCAGGAGGAAGATCCAACTAAGAATAAAGTGAAGGACGAGACAGAAGAAGAAGCGATGACGGGGGGGGATCAGCTGTGTATGAGTGACGGGAAGGAGGAGATTCCGGTAGATGTTTCCACAGGTATGTAATAATGACCGGCGTGTGATGATGATGATGATGATGACCGGCGTGTGATGATGATGATGACCGGTGTGTGATATTGTATGAAGTCTCCGGTACAGTGAAGCTTTATCCGCTGTCCTCATCACAGCAGAAGCGTCCGGTGATGGCGCGGCTGCTCCTGTAGAGTCCGGCTGTTCTCTGATGAATACCGGGGCCGCCTTCACACCTCTTCTTTATGATTTAGGAATCACATATTAGTTTTCCTTCACCTTCTATAATATTCTTTCCATCCTTTACGTCCATATTTTCCTTACACAAGTCCCTGCTGTCATATAAATGACCGAGCTTGTGCTCCAGGTTATGAATCTCCCTGTCCTATGGATCTCGGGGATGTAGCAGCCTCTGCCTGGTGCTGACGAGTGACGACACATGTCACATGTAGAGTCGTCCTACCTGTCGCCTCTGTTTGCCTCCCACTGCCTCCTACACTGAGGCCGGCGTTCTGGTCCCTCCTCATCCAGGCCGACTGCCCGGTGGCATGAAGACCCCTATGGTAAGTCAGTAAGTGCCATGCTATGGAGGTGTGGGTCAGACATACTGCTGTCGTCCCTCTGCCACTATGGAGGCCATCTTGGATGTAGGAGGACCAGAACACAGGTCTTAGTCAGAGACAAGCGGAGGACACCAGGTAGGTGACAGTACATGACAGATGTTTAGTCCTCTGTGCCGGGTGGAGAATTGCTTCATCATAAAAGGGATTAGGAGCTCGTATCTACAAACAGCTGCGATGGCCGCATCTAGAGTTGTCGTTATCTTACATCATGTCGGTTTTTGAGATCTAGTTCAACCAACGTATAAACATGGAGACTAAATACTACCCAGAGGGGGCGCCCTTCACCATGCACGGATTATATCCCCTGTCAGCGTCTCATTTATGGTGAATCTTGTAATATGGAGAGATTCACTATATGGAGAATAGTATTGGGCCACACGCATTAATCACTGCAGTCTGGCTTCTCCTTCAGGCCCTGCTGTCCCCCCGGTGTATAACATCCAGCCCTGTCCCACCCCCCAGTATATAACATGTGGCTCCTTGGTATGTATGGGTTACAATTTCAACTGCTGGGTATATAGATCCTGGGGGGCATACTCAGGGGGTGATATGTGCTGGACAGGCCAGATGTTATACAGGGGTTATATTCACAATAACCAGGGTGTACTTTATTATAAGAGCACATTGTGATTTTGGGAACGTCCCTTTAGAAGAATCTTCACTCTCGGTCTCTCCAGACAAACAAGATGTCGTCTAGGAATCGTCCCCCCATCTGAGCCTCTAACGTGAATAAATAATTCTCTTTCCAACAGTGAAATACATAAATTACCAAAAGAAGGTGAGAAGACGTCCTCATCCAGGTTCCGAAAGTTTTAAGTTTTTTTGTTTTTGTTTTTTACCAATAAATTGGATGAAATTCTTTTTCCGACAAGAATTGTTACCAAAGAAAGAAACTGCTGCTCAGATTCCCGGCCGTTCCTCCGACATTTATGAATGACATGATAACCGGGTGTCACCGTTCTCCATACATGTGTCCCCACACTTCTGACACTCAGCTCTGATTGGACAATGTAGGAGAACAATGGTAACGCCCAGTTGTCAGTATTTCCTTACATTTATAGGGTGAATAGCAGAAGAACTGCGCAGCTTAGTGACCAATAACATTATGACTCCGGAAATGAGAGGACGAGAAAGTGAAAAAAAAAATAAAATAATGTATCTGTAAGGCCGATAATGGGGGAAATGATTTACAGATAAAATGACCAAACAACTTACAATCCTAGAATGTTCTGGTTGGAGGGGACCACCTCCAGGGTCCCCGTATCCAGCCCCCTGCTCAATGCAGGACTCACCATCTCAGACAGATGTCTGTCCGGCCTCTGTTGGATTGTTTTCTCCATTCTTGATGGTTTATTTCTCATTACTGACCTCGCTGTATGAGGAGCTTTTTTGTGGGGGATGAGTTGTATTTCTCATCTTGTTACTTTATCATCTTTATTCTGCTGTTATTTTTTAGAATTTTTCTCTCTTCATGAGCTGCACAAGTTGAGTGATAAAACGACCGTCCACCCTGAGACTGAGGCGTGACTATACGGTTATCATATATAGACTCCCTTCCTTGTGTCCTCCATTTGCCTCCTGTAACGGTGAACCGATGGAGGAAACCTGGCAGTTCCTAATAATAAGGCGCTTACACACAGTCTCCATACAGCCGGTCCCAGAGGTTTCCCGGCTTCCATCTTTTCACCACTGTACAGTGATCTGGACTTACGGCACAGACACCGGGGCGGCTCCACATAGTAGTGCTGGCTGGTAGAGCGAGCTGGCAGAAGAAGGTCGACATGTCAGATCGGACCCAAAGATGGCAGGTGCTAGACAATCAAGAAGCGGGACGAGGTCAGAATCAGGAAGCCGAGTAAGAATGGTCCTGTAGATGGAGGCCTAAGTCATCCCGGGGTATTATGGAAGCCAGACAAGGTTACCAAAGACAAACAGGAGCAATGAAAGCAGGTGCAGAATACATCTGTAACTGGTGACGCCCCGCAGACTGCTGGGAGATTAATAGGATGTGGCGCTGCCCCATAGGTCACAGCACAGGAAAGGCAGGGGCGGGTGGGGTAGACGTATTACTGCCCTCCCCATACCACTGCACTGGCCATCCTGGAAGCCGGGGGAAGGGACCACCGATCTGAGGGGGCAGCGGAGGGCAGAGGACCCCATAGGGGACTGTACAGGGAAATGTGTAGAGTTCAGTCCCGGGGTGGAGGGTCGCTGTAACTGCGGTAATACAACTAATCCAAGCCAATAACAATATATTTATTTCATTTTCTTTTAGGACTTTTCTACAATAAATACTTTGTTTCTTTTCAGACATTTTTGTGTTACCAAATCCTGGCGGCCATAAACCATAAGCGATGTATTGTTACATGGTGACAGTATTCCTCATTGTTCCCATATAATATACACAACGTCCTGATCAGTCTTTATTACACAAGAATAAGAGGAATAAACTTCATGAATTGTAAGAATAGACGAGATGGAAATAGGAGACTTTGTCCCCGGAGTCTCCACAGAAATCTGCGTATTTCTTCTTCCGTCTCAGGATTCTCGGTTCCGGGGTAAAATCTCTATTCAGTTAGGAAACATTGTTCCATCACTGAGATCGGAGGTGACGGCCGCTCCTGATAAGATTCTGTGTAGGGGGAGGGGAGAGGAGGGCGGGGCTAGAGGCCGAGCTCCTCCCATCTACATGGGCTCTGACCAGTAGTGACCGTCCTCTCCTATCTCAGTAATGGGACGCGTACACCCGGCGTCAGAGGCTCAATGCAGTGAGGAGGAGAAGCCGCGCGCATGCGGTAGGTTTGTCATGTTCTCAAGACCCCAAAGCCGTGATGACATGCTAAGTGGGGCGACTACTCTGGGGTCACGAACGCCTCATCGACAAGTCAAAGGCCTCATTTACATATCATAAACTTTAGAAATACAGTACTTTTTCTAAAGATCTGTTTGTGTGTTTAATGTAATAGAGATGTTAGGCGGAGAGTTTATATCTGCAGACACAGCTGCTGCGGGTTCTGGGGGCACAGGGAACGGACAGTTTCCCTTTAAACATAATTTTTAAGGACATATATTTAGTGTTTTGGGCCGGGGCGGATGTATCACATGTGCAGTAGGTTCAGCTGCATATAGGACAAGTAATGTAAGGAGGCTCCAGGGGATAAGGAGGATCCGTGGTGTAGGGAGGCTCCAGGGGATAAGGAGGATCCATGGTGTAAGGAGGCTCCAGGGGATAAGGAGGATCCATGGTGTAGGGAGGCTCCAGGGGATAAGCAGGCTCTGTGGTGTAGGGAGGCTCCAGGGGATAAGCAGGCTCTGTGGTGTAGGGAGGCTCCAGGGGATGATGAGGATCCGTGGTGTAGGGAGGCTCCAGGGGATAAGCAGGCTCTGTGTTGTAGGGAGGCTCCAGGGGATAAGCAGGCTCTGTGGTGTAGGGAGGCTCCAGGGGATAAGCAGGCTCTGTGGTGTAGGGAGGCTCCAGGGGATGATGAGGCCCCGTGGTGTAGGGAGGCTCCAGGGGATAAGCAGGCTCTGTGGTGTAGGGAGGCTCCAGGGGATAAGCAGGCTCTGTGGTGTAGGGAGGCTCCAGGGGATGATGAGGATCCGTGGTGTAGGGAGGCTCCAGGGGATAAGGAGGATCCGTGGTGTAGGGAGGCTCCAGGGGATAAGGAGGATCCATGGTGTATGGTTGTTAATAGGGGACATGGAGGCCCATTTGCACTACAGGTTGCTCACATACTGGAATCGTTCCACTTTCTACCTCTGTAGATTTTTCTTCTCAGACATTGGGAGAAGGACTCCCCTGGGTCCTGTAATTAGGAATGTGTAAGAAATAGACATTTCTCCCATGTAATAAAATTGTCAAACAGTCGCAAATCATGCACACGGGAGGGATTCAACCATATCACCGAGCAGCTGTAAATACTCGGAGCTCAGCCCGAGCATACTCGGCGAAAGGGTTAACAGAACATACTCGCTCAACACTAGTCCTTAGGCATACTGTGGACATGATTACGGCGGCCACCTTTATGAGGCCTACCTTTGTGATTAGTCAGTCTCATTTGCATGCAGTAATGTAAGATTAAAACTCCATTTTTAATTGCGTGGACACTTTTCTACACTGAGGGCATGATGGGAAGCTTGAGAGAGTGAAATAGCACTGGTGGTACATTAAGGGGGTAAATCCTGATGACAGGTTCCCTTTAAGAATTGTCTATTTGCTGTCTAATCTCTGCCACCCCTGACTTGTGCCAATGTCACCAGTTTATAAGTGTCATTCACTTTACCCGTCATTGTGTTAATGTTATGGCACGTAGTTGTCCTTCTTATTACCGGTACTTTGACTGACGAGGGTCTTCATTGTGAGATCCAGAAAATAAATGTGTAAATCTCTTTGGATATGATTTTTTTAACAACACAAATCTATCTTTCATTCTTACAGGAAATCCTTGTGAGAATAACGGTTTATCACTAAATTGTAAAAAAGAAGCTATCAGGAAGCACTCTAATGGAGAAAACCTCATCACCCTTCCTGCACCTCCTGGACTTCACAGCACTTCACCTTCTTATAATCCTCCTGATCATGAGGAACCCTCTCCTGAACAATCTCACATTGTTACCACTATTCCAGGTGACACAGTGGATTCAAGATTTCAGTGTGACAAGCAACTTACAAAAAGCTCAGATTTTTTAGCACACAGAAAACACAAAGGTATAAAGTCATACTCCTGTTCAGAATGTGGGAAATGCTTTACAGATAAAGGGACTCTTATTAGACATCAGAAAACTCACACAGGAGAGAAGCCGTATTCCTGTTCAGAATGTGGGAAATGCTTTACATATAAATCAAAATATGTTATACATGAGAGAATTCACACAGGAGAAAAGACATTTTCATGTTCGGAATGTGGGAAGGCCTTCACAGGTAAATTAAGTCTTGTGTTGCACAAGAGAAGTCACACTGGGAAGAAGCTGTATTCATGTTCAGAATGTGGGAAATGCTTTACAGATAAATCAAGATTCATTATACATCAGAGAATTCACACAGGAGAAAACCCATTTTCATGTTCAGTATGTGGGAAATGCTTTAATGATAAAAGGACTCTTATTAGACATCAGAAAACTCACACAGGAGAGAAGCCATATTCATGTTCAGAATGTGGGAAATGCTTTGGATATAAAGGGAGTCTTATTAGACATCAGACATTTCACACAGGAGAGAAGCCGTATTCATGTTCAGAATGTGGGAAATGCTTTCCAGCTAAATCAAGATTTATTATACATCAGAGAATTCACACAGGAGAGAAGCCATTTTCATGTTCAGAATGTGGGAAATGCTTTACAGATAAATCAAAATGTGTTAGACATGAGAGAATTCACACAGGAGAAAAGCCATTTTCATGTTCGGAATGTGGGAAATGCTTTACAGATAAATCAAAATGTGTTATACATGAGAGAATTCACACAGGAGAAAAGCCATTTTCATGTTCGGAATGTGGGAAGGCCTTCACAGGTAAATTAAGTCTTGTGATGCACGAGAGAAGTCACACTGGGGAGAAGCCTTATTCATGTTCAGAATGTGGGAAATGCTTTCCAACTAAATCAGATTTCATTAGACATCAGAGAATTCACACTGGAGAAAAACCATTTTCATGTTCAGTATGTGGGAAATGCTTTACTGATAAAAAGACTCTTAATAGACATCAGAAAACTCACACAGGAGAGAAGCCATATTCATGTTCAGAATGTGGGAAATGCTTTGGATGTAAAGGGAGTCTTATTAGACATCAGACATTCCACACAGGAGAGAAGCCGTATTCATGTTCAGAATGTGGGAAATGCTTTCCAGCTAAATCAAGATTTATTATACATCAGAGAATTCACACAGGAGAAAAGCCATTTTCATGTTCAGTGTGTGGGAAATGCTTTATTGATAAAAAGACTCTTATTAGACATCAGAAAACTCACACAGGAGAGAAGCCATATTCCTGTTCAGAATGTGGGAAATGCTTTACAGAGAAATCAAAATGTGTTAGACATGAGAGAATTCACACAGGAATAAAGCCATTTTCATGTTTGGAATGTGGGAAGGCCTTCCCAGGTAAATGGAGTCTTTCTACCCATCAGAGAATTCACACAGGAGAGAAGCCATATTCATGTTCAGAATGTGGGAAATGCTTTACAGATAAAGGGAATCTTATTAAACATCAGAAAATTCACACAGGAGAAAAGCCATTTTCATGTTTGGAATGTGGGAAGGCCTTCACAAGTAAATTAAGTCTTGTGATGCACGAGAGAAGTCACACTGGGGAGAAGCCGTATTCATGTTCACTATGTGGGAAATCTTTTGTAAATAAATCGTATCATGTTAGACATGAGGGAAGTCATACAGGAAAGAAACTGTAATCATGTACACTGTGTGTTTTAAAATTTTTAATAAAATTGCTCAGAATAATGAGTACACCCCCTTTGATAAGTAAGATTGTCATTAATATCTCACTGAATACCAGAACAATTTCTAAAATTTTCCTTTCCCCCATGACCAGCGCCACACGAGAGAGGGAATTCACCCAATAAGGACAGGACAGGAAGCGTACTGAGTAAGAGGGCTGCACCTCTACCCCGCATCATTTTGGTTTCCTGTCCATGAGGGAACCTGAAGCTGAAGAATCAGGAGAGGAAAGTTAAAGGAGAAACTTACCCAGGCCTTGCCTGGAAGAAAGGCTCCTTGTCTATAGTGCCGGTGTCGGGTCCTGGAAGCGCCACCTCTGGTCACTTGAGGGCTCATGTAGATGCGAGCGGCGAAGTCCTTTTGGATGCCTGCTGGCCCCAACAATGTCCCAGGCTTGCGCATGTGCAGGACGCTCTGGGATTGGTGCGCCCTGATGAAGAGCATGCCAGAGACTTCTGACCTGAAGTGTTGGATTTCACTTCCAGGGGGTCTGGAGAAGGCATGTACAAGGGGGTGGGGGAGTTGCTGTGGCTGGTCCCTCTTTTAAAATCACGCCTGACTGCCAAAACAGTGGGTTTTCTCTGGCTCTCCTTCCCCACGTGATATGGAGGAACGGCAGTGCCAGGATCAGAGTTCACGCAGCAATGGCAGTCTCATGAGTTGCAGAAGTGACAGTACCACCAACCACGAATAATGATGTGATTTTATCCAGCCTCTGAATCTGGTACCCTTATTAAACTCCAGAATGCTGACTGATCTTTGTGAAATTTCACCATGGTAATTAAGACCCTTTTTCTTGTCATTAATTACTAGGAACGGCTTAAGAAATGTGGCACAAAAGAATAAGGAGTGAACCCTTTGTAGGGATAAGTTACCTGACTTGTGGCAGAAAAGACTGTGCAGATTGTATACAGAAAACCGCATGTGAAGAATCCACTAACTTCATGGATTTGAGATCCGTGATCAGGGCACAAGTTAAGAATTCCCTTGAGACCCTTATTCATAAAAAAAGAATAGAAAGGGAAGGAAGGGGTCCAAAAAATTATCACCTGATTTAGATGAATCTATAAAGTCAGAAGGTGAATGTGGATTGGATTCTTGTTCCTTTTCATTCTTTAATGGCGATACAGGGGGTAGGCCATGCTTTCCTATAAAAGTCGCAGATAGGTTGATTAAGGCTGTGAGAGCTACCATGGGCATCTCGGATGCTAAGACCCCCAAATCCATACAAGAGTTCATGTTTTGTGGATTAGAGCAAAAAAAAAGAGGCGCATATTTCTAATTAATGAAAAGATTCAGGCTCTCATTAAGAGAAAAAAACAAAGAGAAATGGTTCTGACGCGCCCCCTGGGCCTGTGTTGTGTAGCGTCGCGCACGCGGGGAATACCCGGAGCCGGATCTGCTGGGGATAGTAGTCCTCGTGGCGGTGACCCGGTCCGTGCCCAGGGTGTCAAACTAAGTGGCGGAATTAGTAGAAGTTGTTATAGTGTTCGACTACGCCACCCGTTGAATGCGGTTACGAAACCGCCGCTGCAGGGCAGACCGCTGAGGCCGGTGGTACAGTTGTGCAGCGTGGGTAGTATAACCCCCAACGGGAGGGGTATGGCCACAGGGCAGCGGACGTGGATGATGGGGATAGTGGAATTGCACGCAGGCACCAGGAACCACTCAGAGACGGTGCGGTGTAGTTCAGGGTCTTTACTGGTGGCAAAGGTAGACCCTCCCGGGAGTACTGGCTAGCGATCGGGGCCTGGTCAGTCCGTGAGCAGATAGGATCTCCCCTGGCCAGGCGGAGTTGTAGGCCTCCCCAACTAATTGTACTCTTCCTGGCTACCTTGCTAGAAGCGGGTAAAAGTAGCCCACGTCCCTGAGTGTGCCGTGTGGTGCTCACCCGTATGGCCGATGACTCGGGGCCTTCTGGTAGCCTCCGCTCCAGGACGGCGGTGCTGGTCCCTTGCGTGTGACCGTGCCTTCGGGTTTCTTGGCCAGAGGACCTGAAATCCCCTGCCGGTCGGTTTCTGCTGCTGGGTATGGAACAGTCCCCACAGCCTCGGACTCCGTGTCCGGTGAGATCTCTTTCAGTCAGGACGAGCTCTACAGCTTCCAGTCTTTGACCCCTTTTATCACTGCTCCCACAGAGCTCCTGATCTTACTCTCCCTGTATCAGCTCCCTCCAGACCAGACTGTGTCTCTGTCTGGGACTCCTCTTCTTCTCCTTCTCCTTCTCCTTCTTTTTCTAACCCCACCTCAGCCCCAGTTTATATAGGGGAAGTTCTTCCCCTCCCAGGACTGGGCAGGAGGTGTGGCATGCTTAGGGTTCCTGACCAGGAGACCTCCCACCTGCTCACAGACGTAATATAGCTATTACTGTGGTAACCAGACCCCTGGGGTTCCACATTCCCCCCTAGTAAAATTTAGTACTCCGGGACTAAACATATTTTTGAAAACATAACAGGGTATAAACAGGAACAATACAATAAGGAAAAATACGTTAAGGTGGTCACGGCGTGTCCGCAACCGGGTGCAATTTTTGAAGCAAAAAGGGTGTCCATTTCACCAAAGAACAGGGAGCCGTAACCAGGTAGGGGTCTGTCCTGCCCCGAGTCTTTAACAGTCTTTAGTCCGTTCCTGGGTTACGCTCCAAACATATATACAACAGAGTTCTGGTTAATCCACAAAAGACACCTATAGAATAACTGGAAAAACATAATTATTTACAAGCAACAGTAAACAGGTAAATACCAATAAAACAGTCTGAACACTTTAAATCCTCCAACGTACGGGCAACTGGCCTCTAGTGGCCCTAGTAGACCTACGGAGCTGACTGACCGATCCTGAGCTACAGGGTGTAGGAGCTGTCAAAGGTAAGCTGGGCAGCTGTCTACGGACTCTTTGGCTCACTAGGGGCACGGCAGGCTCACTATAAGCAGAGGGTCGATTCTCCTGGTCTGCTTGTGTGGGGTCCTCTGCCTCCTGGACCGGCTGCTCTTCCAGCTCTACCTGTTTTTCCGTAGGCACTTGGGATGCTGGCTGGAGGAAGGTGAGGACGGGTACCACAACAGCGCCATTTACTTGTGTCCAAGACCGAGGGAAGTCTCCGAGTACAGTACTGACCATCTCTTCCCTTTTCTCTGTGGGTCGAGGGCTTTCTTGATCTTCTTCAGGGTTTCGTAGCTGCTCGGGACACTTCTTCAGGTGATCTCAGGAGACAATGGCTGTGGTTTCTCCTCCATCCTTACTGATTGTGCAGACTTTCGGGTTTTCATGGCTGGATGGCAGTACGGTGTACGGGTCCTTTTCCCACTGGTCGTCCAACTTGTGGAGCCGTCTTTTCCTCTTCAAGACCTGCTCTCCAGGTACCAGAGGAACAGCGGGAGCATACTGGTTGTAAGTCTTCTCCTGTCTTTCTCTTGCTTGACGGAGACTTCGCTCAACGCTCTCCTGTACTTTCCGGTACTGCTGCTGCCTCTCTGTGTCCCAGTCTGCTTCTGGTGAAGTGTCCTCGGGTGTCAGGACTCCCATATCCAGATCAACAGGCAGCTTACCAGGTCTTGCTCTCATTAGGTAAGCCGGGGTACAGTTGGTAGAACCTACAGGGATGTGGTTGTATAGGTCCACCAGATCAGGCAGTTTCTCAGGCTACAGACTGCGTTCTTCCAGGGGCAATGTTTTCAGAAGGTCTATCACCACCTGGTTCATCTTCTCGCAGAGTCCATTGGTTTGCGGATGATAGGGTGTTGTTCTTATCTTCCGGCAGCCATACAGAGTGCAGAACTCCCGGAAGACTTCCGCTTCAAAGGCAGGTCCTTGGTCCGTCAGCACCTGCTCTGGGTATCCGTGTGGACGGCAGAAGTGCTGCTGGAAGGCTCTAGCTGCTGTTTGAGCCGTTAAGTCCTTGACGGGGACTACAACCAAGAACCGGGAGTAATGATCCACGATGGTTAACGCATAGACGTAGCCACTTCTGCTGGGGGTCAGTTTTACATGGTCCAAGGCTACCAGTTCCAACGGTTGCCTGGTGACGATGGACTGCAGGGGGGTCTTCTGGCTGGCACGGTCCTTCCTTCTTAGGTTGCATGGGCCACAGTCTCTGCACCACCTCTCGATGGTTCCTCTCATGCCTACCCAGTGGAACCGCCCGCGCAGCAGGAACTCCAGCTTCTTCCATCCGAAGTGCCCAGCTCCGTCGTGGTATGCCTCCAGTACCATAGCCGCGTCTCTTCTTGGCACCACTACTTGCCAGATCAGTTCATGCGTCCGGGAGTTAACCATTCTGCGGCACAACTTCCCCTTGTAAAGGAACAGTCGACTCTTCTCAGCCCACAGTTGCTTGGTCTCCTCCGGAGCGTCTGGGTCAAGGCGGGCATCTGGCTGAGTCAGCATCTCCTTCACTAGTCGGACGGCGGGGTCACTGTCTTGAGTTTCCGCCCAGTTGTAATGAGGTAAGGGGTTGAACGTAGTGGATTGCTTACCCCTTACACGGTGGGAATACTGGGTAGTCCCATGACGGTGAAACGCGGGGAGTTCAACTTCTTCCAGTTCCTCTGGATCTTCCCCTACATCCGGTAGGTTTGGCATCCTGGACAAGGCATCCGCGTTGGTATTGGAGCGTCCTGCCCGGTATTTGATCGTGAACTCATAGTTGGTCAGGCGGGCCATCCATCTCTGCTCCAGGGCACCGAGTCTTGCAGTGTCCAGGTGCGTCAACGGGTTGTTATCCGTGTACACGGTGAACCGGGAAGAGGCGAGGTAGTGCTTAAAGCGTTCGGTGACTGCCCACACCACTGCCAGGAACTCTAGCTTGAATGAGCTGTAATTCTCAGGGTTTCTTTCGGTGGGTCGCAGTTTTCGGCTGGCGTAAGCAATTACCCGTTCTCTCCCCTGCTGGATCTGGGACAGTACGGCTCCTAGCCCGATGTTACTTGCGTCGGTGTAGAGGATAAAGGGCTGGCTGTAATCAGGGTACGCCAGGATTTCATCCCCCGTGAGGGCCATCTTCAGCTGGCGGAAGGACTCTTCTTCCAGCTTCTCCCATCTGAAGGGCGGCTTCTGGTTCTTGGCCTTCCTGGACTGGCCTATCAGGAGGTCCTGCATAGGAGCTGCCTTTTTGGTGAAACCGGGAATGAACCTTCGGTAGTAGCCTACCAACCCGAGGAACTGCCACACTTCCTTCACGCTGGAGGGTCTTGGCCATTCCTTAATCGCGGTGATCTTATCAGGGTTGGGAGCCACTCCGTCAGCACTCACCACGTGTCCCAGGTACTGCACTTTTGGTTTTAGCAGGTGACACTTCGACGGTTTCACCTTCAGACCGTAGTTTGCCAGGGCTTCAAACACTTCCGCCAGGTGTTTCAGGTGGTCCTCGTAGGTTTTGGAATAAACTATAACATCGTCCAGGTACAGCAGGACCGTCTCAAAGTTCCGGTGTCCCAGACAGCATTCCATCAATCGTTGGAAGGTTCCTGGTGCGTTGCAGAGTCCGAACGGCATGCAGGTAAACTCGCTAAGTCCCATCGGGGTGGTGAATGCGGTCTTCTCCCGGTCCGCCTCTGCTACAGGAACCTGCCAGTACCCGCTAGTGAGATCCAAAGTGGAGAAGAAGTTAGCAGATTTTAAAGCAGCCAAAGACTCCTCTATCCTTGGTAAGGGGTACGCATCTTTGTGTGTGATACGGTTGATTTTCCGGTAATCTACACACATTCTCATGGTGTTGTCTTTTTTTTTAACCAAGACTAGTGGAGCTGCCCAGGGGCTACAGCTATCCCTGATTACCCCAGCCTCCTTCATGTCTCTAAGCATCCCCTTGGCGTGTTGGTAGTGTGCAGGGGGTACGGGACGATACCTCTCCTTTATGGGAGGATGGTCTCCCGTGGGGATGTGATGTTCCACTCCCTTCACTCGCCCGAAGTCTAGCGGGTGTTTACTGAACACTCTCTCGTATTCCTGGATCACCCGGTAGACTCCCTGCTTTTGGTGAGCGGGTGTGGAGTCAGTACCCAAATGCAGTTGCTGACACCAGTCCTCCATTTGTTGCTTAGAGCCGTTACCTTCCTCTGGATGAGATGGAGGCAAGGGTTCCACGGACTGTACAGAATTTTGGTTGATGGTATACAATTTGGCTAGCGTAGCATACCGGGGCAGGTACACTTCCCTCTTCCCGATATTTATTATGCGAACGGGCACCCTCCCATGGCGTACATCAACCACCCCCCGTGCCGTCAAAATGGTGGGCCTACTATCTGAGTAGACTGGTTCTACCATTGCCTGGTAATCTCTACCTCTCAGACCAATAACTGCCCGGCACCAAATCATCATTTCACTTTTCGGGGGCATGGCAATAGGGAAAGGGTCACACATTCGCACGCTACCAATCTCACCACCGGAGAGTTCCACCTGTTGCCGTCGCATCAGTGCCCGGATCTCTTTTTGGAGCACTCGCTGCTGGCCGGAGCTGGCGTTCTTGGCAACCTGCTGTAAAATGAGAATCACCTCTGCAAGACAATTTTCAATCACATTAGTTCCTAGAGTTATCTTTGGGTGACTCTCGCGCTTGTCAATGTCCACAATGATCAGTCCCTGTGCTGCCAGTTCGACTTTACCGATTTTAATGGTCATCTCTTTAAATCCGATCTGTGGCACGGGCTGACCATTGCTGGCGATGATACTCAAGTCGTCGTCTGGGTAGCGGGTTATATCCGAGTCATTCCAGTACTGCTTGAAGAGCATGTACGGGATGGTGGTGACCTGTGACCCGGTGTCAAGTAGGGCACTCATAGGAATGCCATCCAGTACTACAGGCAAGACTGGATGTCCTCCCACGTATTTGTCACGCCAGTTCGATGGGCCTGGTGATCTTATTCCTAGGGGTTGGCCCTCTACCCCAGGTTGTGCCAGTTTAAAGGACAGTACCTTGCCATATGTCCGGGTTGATTGCAGCGGCGACAGATGGGTTGTCCGTCCTCATTGTATCGGTCGCTGGATCTTCCTCTGGCCGGTGGGGTCCTCCTTGGTCGGCGCCACGGGATATCCTCCGGTCCGGATGCCAGCTGGATCTTCCCTGGAGTAGAAACCTGTAAAGACTGCACAGTTCGGGTTAGCGCGGCAACGCTTTTAGTTAGCTCTTGGACCTGATGGTGCAGGTCTGTAGCCGGGTCATTGTTTAAAGCCTGCGCATCAGCTCCCACAGGCCCTGCCGACAAGGGCGCCGTCTCCTGGTGGTAAATGGTAGCAGGGCGTTTGTGGGTCACAGCGCCACCTGGTGCCGGTTCTCGGAGCACCCGGATGGCTCTGTCCTTGAACTGTGCAAAGTCCAGATGAGGGTCCTGTAAGGCCATTGCTCGCAACTGGGTTCGGTGGGCATTGCAATATAGACCCTCTATAAATTGTTCAGTCAACAGCTTGTCTTCGTTTCCCACGCCGTCAGGGTCGGCCTGCTTGATGGCTCTCAGGGCCTCTTGGAGGTTTAGTGTATAGTCCCTTATATTCTCATGTGCTCGCTGCCTGCACCCGTAGAATCTAAGCTTGATCTCGGCTGAGGTACGGGTATCAAAGGTGTCCTTCAGCCGGGCTAGTATCTCTGCGACAGTCCTCCTCCTCCCAAGTGGCCAGGACTTTACCTCCCTTTGGGCTGCCCCTGTTAATTGAGCCACCAGGATGCTCACTTTTTGCTCTTCTGTGAGGGGGTACACCTGGAAGAGGCTATCCAGCCTTTCTCTGAAGTCATTTAGGATATGTGACTCCCCTGAGTACTGGGGTAGCCAGGCTGCCCCCGGGATATAGGGCATGGTGAAAGGCATGACCGCCGCAGCGGTGGCGCTGGCGGTGGCTGTGGCAGTGAAGCTCTCCTCCGTATCCGACATCCTCCTCCCCCCTAGTGGACCGTGGCCTACCTTGCGATGATCCTCTTCCGTAGGCCGCGGCTCCGCAGTGGATCGTCAGGGTTGAGGACCTTCCGTCACGCTCTTGTGACGTCGGCGTCTGCTGGGCTCCTTCCAGGACCTTACGCAACGTCCGGACGTGAGGCGGGGCTTCAGTTCTCGCGCGCTTTTGGAGTCCACGCCCCTCTTCTTCCCGCGCGGCGTCCTCAAGATGGCGTCCAACGGCGGGAAAACTCCACGGATGGCTGGAAGAAGGCAAAAGATGGCGTCGGATGGCGGGAAAACTCCACGGATGGCGGGAAGAAGGCAAAAGATGGCGTCGGATGGCGGGAATCTTCACCACAGGTAAGTTTAACAGTCTTTTTTCAGGCACGCAGTACCCGGTGGTTGCGGGCACGGGATCCTGCCGACTACGCCAAAAGTTGACGCGCCCCCTGGGCCTGTGTTGTGTAGCGTTGCGCACGCGGGGAATACCCGGAGCCGGATCTGCTGGGGATAGTAGTCCTCGTGGCGGTGACCCGGTCCGTGCCCAGGGTGTCAAACTAAGTGGCGGAATTAGTAGAAGTTGTTATAGTGTTCGACTACGCCACCCGTTGAATGCGGTTACGAAACCGCCGCTGCAGGGCAGACCGCTGAGGCCGGTGGTACAGTTGTGCAGCGTGGGTAGTATAACCCCCAATGGGAGGGGTATGGCCTCAGGGCAGCGGACGTGGATGATGGGGATAGTGGAATTGCACGCAGGCACCAGGAACCACTCAGAGACGGTGCGGTGTAGTTCAGGGTCTTTACTGGTGGCAAAGGTAGACCCTCCCGGGAGTACTGGCTAGCGATCGGGGCCTGGTCAGTCCGTGAGCAGATAGGATCTCCCCTGGCCAGGCGGAGTTGTAGGCCTCCCCAACTAATTGTACTCTTCCTGGCTACCTTGCTAGAAGCGGGTAAAAGTAGCCCACGTCCCTGAGTGTGCCGTGTGGTGCTCACCTGTATGGCCGATGACTCGGGGCCTTCTGGTAGCCTCCGCTCCAGGACGGCGGTGCTGGTCCCTTGCGTGTGACCGTGCCTTCGGGTTTCTTGGCCAGAGGACCTGAAATCCCCTGCCGGTCGGTTTCTGCTGCTGGGTATGGAACAGTCCCCACAGCCTCGGACTCCGTGTCCGGTGAGATCTCTTTCAGTCAGGACGAGCTCTACAGCTTCCAGTCTCTGACCCCTTTTATCACTGCTCCCACAGAGCTCCTGATCTTACTCTCCCTGTATCAGCTCCCTCCAGACAAGACTGTGTCTCTGTCTGGGACTCCTCTTCTTCTCCTTTTCCTTATTTTTCTAACCCCACCTCAGCCCCAGTTTATATAGGGGAAGTTCTTCCCCTCCCTGGACTGGGCAGGAGGTGTGGCATGCTTAGGGTTCCTGACCAGGAGACCTCCCACCTGCTCACAGACATAATATAGCTATTACTGTGGTAACCAGACCCCTGGGGTTCCACAGTTCACTACCATCATCTTCTAAGAGAAGATGCCAAAACAAGACTCATGGAATAAGATCCCAAAGATAGACGTAGCAGTGGCCAATTCATCCAGAAAATCTACCTTACCTTTTGAGGATGTGGGTATTCTGAAAGACCATCTGGATAGAGAGGCAGATGGTTACTTAAGACACACCTGGGAGTCCTCGGTGGGTGCCCTGAAGCTAGCGGTCTCTACGACCTGTACAGCCAGATCTATGATTATCTGGTTGCAACAACTAGAAGGTCAACCGAAGGATAATGTCCCAAAGGAAAAGATCCTGGCTGATACAGGGAGCAGCAGCTTTTATTGCAGATGCCTCAACAGACTCAGTGAGGCTGGCAGCCAGGTTAGCGGGCCTATTTATTGCCACTCGTAGGGCGCTATCGGTAAAAAGTTGGCCTGGGGATGTCCAGTCAAAGACCAAACTGTGTTCAATCCCATGTGATGGGGGCTTTCTTTTTGGTCAAGTTCTGGATGACATCTTGGACAAAGCTGGAGATAAAAAGAAAGGATTCCCCAGTTTGTCTATCCCAGAATACAGGAGTACCTTTTGGAATAGAAGATACAGCCGGAAAAGACCTCCTAGGGATCAGGGAAAATAGGAAGTCAGAAGACTAAAAAAAAGGTTTCATGTTTGGGGGGCCGCCTTCAGGGGGAAGGAAGTCTTCCCAGTGATGTCATTCCCCCGGAAGGAGGAATGCTTTCCCTCTTCCTCCATGCGTACAAATAAAATTCATCCCATGTCTGGATTCTAGGGATAGTGGAAGCAGACCTAAAATTGGAATTCCAGACTATCCTTCCACCCCTGCGAACCTTCATGGTGACACCTCTCCGAAGGACTTCCAAGCAATAGTTAGTCCTGGAGGCAGAGTTTTTGGTCCTCTTGGAGGAAAGGGATTATATTCCCCCATTTTCTTGATAAAGAAGCTGGATGGCACTTTCAGAACTATAGTAAATTTGAGAGGTCTGAACAGATTTCTGGTGTATCAACCCTTCAAGATTAAGTCAAAACAATCGGCTGTAAAACTTCTGTTTCTAGGTTGCTACATCGTGAGGACCTGCGCCGCGGTCAGCTGACTGTGACGCGGGTGCCACGTGATGCCGACGCCGCGGGCCGCCCCGTCTATCATGACGCGGTATGCGTCATCAAAGGTCCTCAAACCTATCGATCAAACTATGGACATCCGGTTTTTTACACACGTGGTGATTGGCGTGGGCACATTTAAAAGGGATCACATTGACACTGACACATACCCCCTGACGAAGGTTCGCCGAAACGCGCATTGGGGTGGATGTACACCACCCAGCCGTTGGTACGCTCCTGGCTTCCTGTACCCAAGGTAGCTATATATTTTATCTTCATACGGAATCATGACTTATAAACTACCCTGATTGTCGGCAGAGGGAAGCATGAAGTGCTCTACAATGTCCTGGTAGACGGCTGCGCTGACTTTGGTCTTGATAAAACATAGTGGACCTACACCAGCAGATGACATGGCCCCCAAACCATCAGTGATTGTGGAAACTTCACACTAGACCTCCAGCAGCTTGGATTGCGGCCTCTCCACTCTTCCTCCAGACTCTGGGACCTTGATTTCCAAATAAAATGCAAAATTTACTTTCATCTGAAAACAACACGTTGGACCACTGAGCCACAGTCCAGGTCTTCTTCTCCTTGGCCCAGGTAAGACGCTTCTGGTGTTGTCTATTGATCATGAGTGGCCTGACACAAGGAATGCGACACTTGTAGCCCATGTCCTGGATACCTCTGTGTGTGGTGGCTCTTGAAGCAATGACTCCAGCAGCAGTCCACTCCTTGTGAATCTCCCCCAAATTTTTGAATGGCCTTTTCTTAACAGTCATTTCAAGGCTGCAGTTATCCCGGTTGCTTGTGCACCTTTTCCTACCACACTTTTTCCTTCCACTCAACTTTCCATTAATATGCTTGGATACAGCACTCTATAAACATTGAACAGTCAGCTTCTTTACCAATGACTTTTTGTGGCTTACCCTCCTTGAGTGTGTCAGTGATTGCCTTCTGGACATCTGTCAAGTCAGCAGTCTTCCCCATGATTGTGGAGCCTACTGAAACAGACTAAGGGACATTTTATACACTTAGGAAATCTTTGCAGGTGTTTTTTGTTAATTATTCTAATTTATTGAGATAATGACTTTTGTGTTTTCATTGGCTGTAAGCCATAATTATCAACATTAATAGAAATAAACGCTTGAAATAGATCACTCTGTGTGTAATGACTCTATATAATATAGGAGTTTCACTTTTTGTATTGAAGAACTTCAATAAATTTACTTTTTGATGATATTCTAATTTTATGAGACGCACCTGTAGATGCAACCACAACCCCTTTTTGAAGTATAGGAACCGGTTCACAATTATCTCCACTTCCAGGAAAACAGCGAGATAAGGCATCCGCCTTAATGCCCTTGTTCCCCAGCCTATACGTGACAGTGACAAAAAAGTTAAACCTGGTAAAGAATAATGCCCATCTTGCTTGTCTGGGCGTTAGACGTTTTGAAGACCCTAGATATACCAGATTCTTATGATCCGTGATTACCATAACCGGATGAAATGCCCCCTCCAAAAAATGACGCCACTCCTCAAAAGCCCACTTGATTGCCAACAGTTCTCTGTTACCAATGACATAATTACGCTCAGTGGGCGACAGTTTTTTAGAAAAGTATGCACACGGATGTCATTTACCAGGACCATAGGCGGATTATAATGAGGGCAATCTGGGCTACCGCCCAGGGCCCCGAACCTGCGGGGTGTCTAATGCCGGATTACCCTCATTATATGTGCGGGCCACCGCGGCACATACCGGTAGTAGTGGCGGGAGGGGGGGCCCCGGACTGCTCCCCCAGCAGCGGCCGCCGCTTCTTCTTCATCGGCCGGGCCAGCACTGCAGCAGTTAACTTCCCTGTGCTGGCCCGGCCGCGTCACTGCTAGGAGACACAGCCCTGTGCGCGGCCGTGTCTCCTAGCTCTGACGTCACGCAGTGCGCGCCCGGCCTGCAGTGCTGCAACGGAGAAGTCAGAGCAGGCATGAGGAATGGAGCCGGGGGATGGTGAGTGTGAGTGTGTGTGTGTGTGTATATATGTGTGTGTGTGTGTGTGTGTACGCATGTGTGTGTGTGTGGGCAGATGTGTGTGTGTGTGGGCAGATGTATGTGTGTGTGGGCAGGTGTGTGTGGGCAGGTGTGTGTGTGTGGGCAGATGTGTGTGTATATGTATGTGTGTGTGTGGGCAGGTGTGTGTGGGCAGGTGTGTGTGTGTGGGCATGTGTGTGTGGGCAGGTGTGTGTGTGGGCAGGTGTGTGTGTGGGCAGGTGTATGTGTGTGTGGGCATGTGTGTGTGTGGGCAGGTGTGTGTGTGTGTGGGCAGGTGTGTGTGTGGGGGCAGGTGTGTGTGTGGGCAGGTGTGTGTGGGCAGGTGTGGGCATGTGTGTGTGTGTGGGCAGGTGTGTGTGGGCAGGTGTGTGTGTGTGGGCAGGTGTGTGTGTGGTCAGGTGTGTGTGTGTGGGCTGGTGTGTGTGGGCAGATGTGTGTGTGTGGACAGATGTATGTGTGTGTGTGTGGGCAGGTGTGTGTGTGTGGGCAGGTGTGTGTGTGGGCAGATGTGTGTGTGTGTGTGGGCAGATGTGTGTGTGTGCAGATGTGTGTGTGTGTGGGCAGATGTGTGTGTGTGGGCAGATGTGTGTGTGTGTGGGCAGATGTGTGTGTGTGGGGGCAGATGTGTGTGTGTGTGTGTGGGCAGATGTGTGTGTGTGGACAGATGTGTGTGTGTGGGCAGATGTGTGTGTGTGGGCAGATGTGTGTGTGTGTGGGCAGATGTGTGTGTGTGATGTCTGTCTGTTTGTATGTGTGTGTGATGTCTGTCTGTTTGTGTGTGTGTGTGTGTGGGCAGATATCATTGTGTGATGTCTGTTTGTATGTATTTTTGTGTTTCAAATGTGTTTATGCGTGTCTGTATATGTTTGTGTGTGTGCGTGACTGCATGCGGCCCCCCGCTGTGTATAGATGACTGCATGCGGCCCCCCGCTGTGTATAGATGGCTACGTGCGGCCCCCCGCTGTGTATTGATGGCGCCGTGCGGCCCCCCGCTGTGTATTGATGGCGCCGTGCGGCCCCTCGCTGTGTATAGATGGCTACGTGTGGCCCCCCACTGTGTTTAGATGGCTACGTGCGCCCCCCCGCTGTGTATAGATGGCTACGTGCGGCCCCCCGCTGAGTATAGATGGCGCCGTGCGGCCTCCTGCTGTCTCTGGGGGGGCGCTGTGCGGCTTCCCGCTGTGTATAGATGGCTACGTGCGGCCTCCCGCTGAGTATAGATGGCGCTGTGCGGCCTCCTGCTGTCTCTGGGGGGGGCGCCGTGCGGCATCTATACTCAGCAGGAGGCCGCACGTAGCCATCTATACACGTATACTCAGCAGGAGGCTGCCCGTAGCCATCTATATGGTGCCATCTATACACAGCGGGAGGCCGCACGTAGCCATCTATACACAGCGGGAGGCCGCACGTAGCCATCTATACACAGCGGGAGGCTGCACGTAGCCATCTATACACAGCGGGAGGCCGCACGGCGCCATCTATGCACAGCGGGAGGCCGCACGGCGCCATCTATACAAAGCGGGAGGCCGCACGGCGCAATCTATACACAGCGGGAGGCCGCACCGCGCCATCTATACACAGCGGGAGTCTCAGTACTTTGCAAGAGCAGTCGATAAATTCTGCTTGACTAATTCTGAGCACCATAAAGTCTGGTTCGCTTCTAACCTGCTGTCTTCATTTTCAGCTTGCTGAATTCTAACTCATTTACTGTCATTCGAGACGATGCCTTTGCTGGTCTCTTTCACCTTGAATACCTGTAAGTGCTCCACTTAATGTCATATTTTTTATTCTGTTCTTCTTCATCTTTTGGCATGTGCAATTGTATGAGCAAGTATTCATATGAATTTATGACCTACTTAAACCTTCGAGGACCTTAAATTTTATTCAATCAAATTTTTTTCCAGTTTAAAACTATGGGACATATATGTGCCTTGGTCCTCAAAGGGTTTTTAAAGGGGCTGCAAACATAAATACGAAAAAAATAATTCAATTAGTGCTTTTTGTGTTCATTTAATTTTTATTTGAAGTCCATTTTTTTTATATACCTTGAAATTAAGCCCTACCCCATGGAATGAAGCCCTACCTACATGACATCTGAGAGCTACATGGATCCCGCTTGTGAGGTGCCTGTCCGTCACTACTATTCAGTTTTAGGGTCCACTCACTAAGCCATATATTCTCTCATGCAAGAGAATAGGGCCAATTATGCTAATGACACTCGGCTCAAACTCTGTCAGAGCTTCAACTGAGTGTGATCCGATTCTCTCGCAGCACAGATATGGAGAAGATGGAGAACTTAATTTCTCCATCTTCTCCATAGTCTCTGTGAGTGTTCATCGGACTGCACTTGGATGACATCCGAGTGCAGTCCAATGTTTTACGTGCACCCAATATATCAAATGAGATTATTTTCTCATGCCAATAATCGTAGATCTGCACTGTCCCATAGTATAACATAGGGCCGAGTCCTATCCGATAAAACATCACATAGCATTCGGCCGTGTTATACGACAGTGTGAGCGAGCCCTTAGAGTCAAGGAATATTTACATGCAGATGATGATATTACTCTCCCAGTGTATATTTTTTTAGGCGAGTTCATAGTAAATGCTTTGCCTTTTTGACATGTGATCAACTAAAGAACAAGAAAGATTTAGGACCTCCCCTATAGAGAAACGGAAAATAGTTTGGAGGACTTGCATGTCCTTTTTTATTTATTATGAGAAAATCATAAAAGATCCCGTTTTTTAACCATGCTGTGACTTTCTGCTGAGGAAGAGGGAGAGAGCTGCCCTATTCAGAGTCTGTAATAAGACCTGCTGACAAAAGGGTTGAAGATACAGTCTAATGTGAATTAACAATGAAAAAAAGTTCATTTCACAAATGGCTTGTATTTTTTTTAATACAAACTTTTTTGTGTTTACAGCTCCTTTAAAGGGAATCTGTCATCAGGTTTTTGCCACCTAATCTGAGAGCAGCATAATGTAGGGTTAGAGGCACTGATTCCAGTAATGTGTCACTTACTGGGCTGCTTAGTGTTGCTTTGATAAAATCATTGATTTGTCAGAAGGTAATTATCACTAGATGACTAGTAAGTTCTGTAGGACCCCACCCCCATCACTGATCAGTAGATTTCTGTGTACACTGAGCAGGGGCAGAAAGCTGCCAATCAGTGGTGTGGGCGGGGCTATACAGAGCGCAGCATTCAGAGAGCTGCTAGATCTGCAGCAGATAAAATGGTGATTTTCTCAAAATGACAAGCAGCTGAAAAAGTGACACATCGCTGGAATCAGGGTATCTGCCCCAATATTGTGCTGCTCTCAGATGAGGCAGCACAATTAATATTGTGCCAAATTAATTTCCAGTGAACTATCACATGATCTATCACAGGGGATCATGTGACATGTCACGTGATAAATCAGGTGTGGGGGGGGGGGGCCGCGCCTTCTAAACTGCCCGGGGCCCTTGCTACTCTTAATCCACCCCTGACTGCTCCCTATGGTTTATTGTCACAGACAGTCACCATGACGACCGGCACTAATCATTCATCACATACTCTTATGTTTCCCAATAACTGTGCAGTGTAAACTGCTGCCAATCACCCAATGAACAAGTGTAAAGAGGTGGTCCGCTACATTGTAAAATGCCCCCATCCATTTACACCTTTTAACTAACTATTTTTGGAAATACCTTATGTAGCCAGATGTGCCTGTGGGTGGCGCTATCCCTTCTTGCTCAGTCCACATCACGTGACCTCGGCTGATGTCACCTCAACTTCCGGATTTCTTGGATTCACCTAGGCATGACCCAGTCGCACGCACTAAACCCCCCCGCCACGATTGACTGGGTTGTGAACGGCGTTTCACCGCACGTCCCATCCCAAGAGGCCTTCACACAGGAAGTGCAGGAGCGCCCTTACTGCCATTCCCCATAAGGACTCCGCTGAATATGCATCCCCACTGGGATCTCTCTCATATGGTTTGGACCATCACAGCCTTACTCAGAGCGACTATGTGAGCGAGGCCCAGGAGCGGACCGAAACGTAAAAGTCGCCTCTAAACTAAGAACTGTTTTTTGTCCGCCACTTGCAGGTTTTTCTAAATATCATTAAAACTTTTGCATTGGATCTCCTGAGTGTGCGGTGGAAGTTTCTATCCTCTAGTGATTGTGGGGTCTGCAGCCCCCTTCCACCGGCCCCTCACTCTATAGCTGGGGGCAGGACAATTTTTGTAATCGTGAACATCCCAAAATCCAGAGAGCGCTTGCGGCCGATGAAAGCAGAGGAGAGAGGGAAAGCGCGCGCTTGATTTTGGACCGATACTGGATGGAAGGGGGCATTATAGAATGTAGCGGACCACCTCTTTAAGCTTAAAAATAATCATTCTCAGAATTATATCGTCCTGTAAGCAAGAGATGTCAAGAAAAATGACCGTCTATGTGCACACAATGATGAGTTACTGATAGGGATGTGTGGATCCATGGATGTTCAGGTTCGGCAGATTCTACCAAGCTACAGTTAAAAGTTTGGTTTTGGACCGAACTTGACCCCGAACCCAATAGAAGTCAATAGGGACCCTAACTTCAGTGCTTAAAAAGGGCTGCAAAATGTTCATAGTAAGGGCTAAGGGGCTGCAAAAGGAAGCCAAATGGGGGTAAGTGCAGGACAATTGCCCTGAAAACAAATGTTGATAGGAAAATGACTTAAAATAACACAATAAAAAAAAAGAAACAATTATAATCTTGAACCAGGAGGCAGAGGTCCAAGTGAAGCAGGAGGTTGAGGAGGAGGAGGAGGTGGAGGTGGCGGTGTAGGTGGGAAAAGTGGAGGAGGAGTAGGTAGCCAAAACTGTATTTTTTTTTGTTTTTTTTTAGGGGGTACTCTGAAAACAGGCAGTGTAATAATCTGCGAGCCACTCTCTCTCTGAATACAGGCAGTGTAATAATCTGCGAGCCCCTCTCTCTCTGAATACAGGCAGTGTAATAATCTGCGAGCCACTCTCTCTCTGAATACAGGCAGTGTAATAATCTGCGATCCACTCTCTCTCTGAATACAGGCAGTGTAATAATCTGCGAGCCACTCTCTCTCTGAATACAGGCAGTGTAATAATCTGCGAGCCCCTCTCTCTCTGAATACAGGCAGTGTAATAATCTGCGAGCCACTCTCTCTCTGAAAACAGGCAGTGTAATAATCTGCGATCCACTCTCTCTCTCTGAATACAGGCAGTGTAATAATCTGCGATCCACTCTCTCTCTGAATACAGGCAGTGTAATAATCTGCGAGCCACTCTCTCTCTGAATACAGGCCGTGTAATACTCTGCAGTTTTTTGGGTTGAAAACAAAGCGGAGACCATCAAATAGATGTGTCAGTTTTGCTGGTGGTGGTGAATGTAGCTGCTGCAGGGAGAGAAAGGCCGTGGTCGATCTGTGTCGGCTACGTGCCCAAATAAAACACCTTCCTTTGCTGCAAGTAGGCGACAGGGTGCTCTGTGTAATTTCGTAGGCCCGAGTATCGTTGGATGAATGGTGAGGCCAGAACAAGTAGAAGTGGTTTTAGGTTGGTTGGCTGAGCGTGCCTTCAGTCCCATTGCTTTGTCTTCCACCTAATCCCCTGCTGAAAGCACAGATTTGGCACCTGCGGCTCATGGGCGTCTGTCTTCCACCTCACCCCCTGGCAAGCAGTCTGAGCCCCAAGTCATGCAGCGGTATCTTCTGCTTTTTGATGACTGCTGGCTGTGGTTCCGTGGGCCATCCATCTGGCCCTGGCCAACAATTGGAAGAGATTGAGTGCACTGATGCCCAACCACTTGCTTTGTTGGAGGATGAGTACGTGGGATGGGTAGTGTAAACGGTCAGCAGACCACTGCAGCCCATCTCTGATGATGCTGACGATGAAACACTGTGCCAACTACTGCTGCAGCTTCCTGCAGTGTGCACACCGGCATGGAGGGCAGGGGTGAAGACTGGGGGGAACATCATGTGGGGGATTATTGTTATTATTTATTTTTAGAGCACCATTGATTCTATGGTGCTGTACATGAGGAGGAGTTACATATAAACACAAATAGAAATTGCAATGAACAAACTAATAGTGACGGACAAGTACAAAGGGGAGAGGACCCTACCATTGCGGCCTTACATTCTACAGGATAATGGGGAAGGATAGTAGTCTTGGGGGGTGCAACAGCTCTGCTGTTGGTAAGGTGGCAGTGGGGTCATTGCAGGCTGTAAGCTGTTCTGAAGACATGGGTTTTAAAGTTCCGCTTGAAAGTTCCAAATGAGGGGATAATCGGATGTGTTGGGCCACAGAATTCTACAGGATGGGGAATACTCGGGTGAAGTCTTGCAGGCGATTGGATGAGGAACGTACGATTGTGGAGGAGAGAAGGAGGTCTTGGGAGGACCAGAGATTACGTGGTGGGAGATATCAGCAGATTAGTTCAGAGACAGGGGTGGACCTACCGCTGGTGCAGCTGCACCGGAGCCTGGCCGTGCAAGGGTGCAGGGGAGCCCTTACCGGGCGGTTAATATTGAGGGCAATCTGGCCTGCTTCTCGGAGCCCCAGGCTCTGGGGGGCCCATGGCCAGATTGCCCTCTCATGTGCGGCAAGCAGCGAGCGATCCCTCCAGCTCCGCTGCTGACAGAAGATAATGGCAGTGGAGCTGAGGGATCCGTCCTCTGCTTCCTGCCCGGCGCTTCCTCCCTGACACAGGCTCGTACAGCTTGATGACATCATCAAGCAGCTCGGGCCTGTGTAAGGGAGGAAGTTACCAGCAACAAGGAGGATGCTGCGGGAGCGTACTGAGAGGTAAGTTGTGTTTTGTTTTGTTTTTTGTACTGATACACTGGGGAGAGGAACAGGAGAATGAGGGGAGGTGGGGGGGAGAGCAATGATGGGCAGAGCAGTGATGGGCAGAGCAATGATGGGCAGATCAGTGATGGGAAGAGCAGTGATCGGCAAAGCAATGATGGGCAGAGCAGTAATGGGCAGAGCAATGATGGGCAGAGCAATGATGGGCAGAGCAGTGATGGGCAGAGCAATGATGGGCTGATCAGTGATGGGAAGAGCAGTGATGAGCAGAGCAGTGATGGACAGAGCAATGATGGGAGAGCAATGATGGGCAGAGCAGTGATCGGCAAAGCAATGATGGGGAGAGAAATGATGGGCTGAGCTATGATGGGGACAGTGGGGATGAGCAGAGCAATGATGGGGACGGGAAAAGCAATGATGAGGATGGTGGGGGTGGGGAGAGCAATGATGGGGATGGTGGGGATGGGGAGAGCAATGATGAGGATGGTGGGGATGGGAGAGCAATGATGAGGATGGTGGAGAAGGGGAGAGCAATGATGGGGATGGTGGGGATGGGTAGAGCAATAATGGGGATGGTGAGAATGGTGGGGATTGGGAGAGCAATGATGGTGCTGGGGAGAGCAATGATGGGGGTTGCTGGGAGAGAGCAATGATGGGGGTGCAGTGCTGGGAGAGAGCAATGATGGGGTACTGGGAGAGCAATGATGGGGGTGCTGGGAGAGCAATGATGGGGGTGCTTGGAGAGAACAATTATGGGTTGCTGGGAAAGAGCAATGATGGGGGTGCTGGGAGAGAGCAATGACAGGGGTGCTGAGAGAGAGAGCAATGATGGGGGTGTTGGGAAAAAGCAGTGATGGGGGTGCTGGGAGAGAGCAATGATGGGGGTGCTGGGAGAGAGCAATGATGGAGGTGCTCGGAAAGAGCAATGATGGGGGTACTTGGGGAGAGTAGTGATGGGGGTGCTGGGAGAGAGCAATGATGGGGGTGCTGGGAGAGAGCAATGATGGAGGTGCCCGGTAAGAGCAATGACGGGGGTACTGGGAGAGAGCAGTGATGGGTGTGCTGGGGGAGAGCAATGATGGGGGTGCTGGGAGAGAGCAGCGATGGGGGTTTCACTTTGCTTGTACTGTAAAACCTGGTATATTTTCCGTGTGCACATAGCCTTACAGTTAATTGGAGAGAGTCACAGAGACTGAATAATTTATACTATTGGCCGGTGGAGATTATAGTTAATGGGGGGCACAGTGCTGCTTATCACTTTATATTTTGATTACTAAGTGGCTAATAGTATATTAATGGGGGGGGGTCTACATATCTTTATTCAGGGGCGCAGTGTGGGGGAAACACGTGTATATGACGCGCCCCTGGGCCTTCATTGCGCGGCATCGCGCGCACGGGGGAGGGCTTACCCGGAGCCGGATCCGATGGGAGTAGTAGTCTCGTGGCGGTGACCCGGTCCGTGCCCAGGGAGTCAAACTGAGCGGCACTGTTTTGCAGTAGATGTTAAAATGTTCGACTACGCCACCCGTTGATTGCGGCTATGAGGCCGCCGCTGCAGGGCAGACCGCTGAGGCCGGTGATAGGATTGTGCAGCGTAGATGGTATAACCCCCAACGGGAGGGGTATGGCCTCAGGGCAGCAGATGTAGACGACAGTGGTGGTGATGGTGAAGCAAGGAAGCTCAGAGACGTGTGGTGTAGTTTCAAGGCTTTTACTCACAGGTGTTGCTCCGGTCACTTCGGCCAAGAGTGACCACCCAAGCCGTGCTGCGTCCACCAGGTGCGGGACTCGGCCAACTCCCGGGAAGTTCCAGAGCGTGGTCCTGAGCGCCCCTCTCTTCCTTCCTACTGGCCGTCCTCACCAGGGACCCACCTATGTCCGGCTCCCTCGGGCCTTTTGGTGGCGAAACCTGTCCCGGCTTCCCTGACCCTATTCGTGGTCTGCCTTCCTGGTGGATATGGTGAGGGTCGTGCCAAAACTTGTCCACGACCTCCGGTTCCTGGCTAAGAATGATTAGCCTCTACCAGCTTGGGATCCGGTACCCTTTTCTGCCAACCCTTCACCCTTCTGGTTTACTTCTGGGATCTCAGGGTTCCCTCTTGTCTTGTGTCTCTGGGCCTCTCTTCCTCTTTCTCTCCACTACAGGCCTGGCCCTGGAGCTGGGCCCAGCCGGAGCCACAGCTCCCTGTCAGCCCTCCTGGCTGAACTCTCTCTCAGAACTCTCCCTGTCTCTAGATGGTGCCCACCATATATACTCCCTCTATGTGTGAGCCCAGGTGACTAGCACCCAATGGGCTCCTACCTCTATGCCCAGAGCCCCTCCCCTATCTGCCCCTACACTACTGGGATGTTCCTCCCCCCTCCCCACTCCAGCCAGGGACAGACGCTGTCGTACCTGCACAACTATTTGGTGGGAGTACCGTTGTTCTGTCCCCCGGAAATGGGGTGAGTGTAGTGCATGCAGCTATCTGAGCTCAGTCCCACACACTCCATCCTTACCCGGGAGTGGAATACCACACCTCTGGTTTGAGGTGCAATACCCCTGTAGCAGCCGAGTCCTCGGGGTGCTACATTCCCCCCCTGGTAAACCACAGCACGTCCTCGGGCTGGAAAAGAGCATAACATAATAAAACATACAAAATTTTTAAAGTGTACACTCACATAAAAAAAAACATATTAACTTTCAATATAAAACTCTTGCATATAAAACATTCTCATATAAAACACATTCTTGATCTTCTGGCCACGGGGTAACTTGTGACCAGGTAAAGTGCAACAGTCATTAGTAGAAAAACAGTTCCTTATAAAACCGGTAGGGGGCGCCTTAGGAAGCGCAACTATTTACAGGATATGGCCGCTCTCAGTCCTCGGCCAGTGAGGATAAGGAATGGCTGCTCACAGTCCTCAGCCTGGTTAGGGATAGGGACACACAGGTAAACAGTTCCACGCTAGTCCCAACGGGGACCACACTTCACTTAGCAGCAATTCACTTAACAGTTCTGGTAACAGTTCTGGTACCCTGACGGGTAACTATATACAGCTCTTTTGTCTATGCTACTTCCCTTCAGTAGCGGTGTCCTCCAGCTCCTTCCGGAAGGTAGTCTTCAGACCCGTCCGGGTCCTCTTGATCTTCCTCATACCGCAGCTCTTCCTCCGTCAACCGGTGCACGTGAAGGGCGTACGGTCCTTTAGCGCACTGATGCCGGGTGAAGGTGACCTCATCACCCAGGTAAAGGTCACGTCCGCGGTGTCCCTCTGGCAGGTGGGACTCAACATCCCTACGGGTGACGAAGACGTCGCCGGGGGTCCTGTGATCCCTGATAAAGCCCCAACCGTGCTCCAGTTGGAACTTGATTACGGTCCCGGTGGCGCGGGGACCGTGGGCTGCACGGGGGTTTCGCCGGGTCCGGCGTCTCTGCTCCGCGCTCTGTACCTGCAGCCGCTCCTCGCGGACCCGCCTCTCTTGCCGTTCTTTGTTGAAGACCTCTAGTTATTGTCGGCAGCACTCCGCACGCTGGGCTGCGGCCGCCCGGGTCTCTTGGGTGAACCCCATGAGGTTTTCACCGGTGGGGTCCCATGCGAACTGAGCCTCCTCCAACGGGAGTGGGGTGATCTTGGCGGGCGCCGGAGCCGGGATCAGGGGCTCACACAGGGGCCATTCCTTCCGGAGTCGGGGATTGACGTACTCCGGTGGCCACACAAAGGACTGCCCATCCGGGCAAGTATGTTGTGCGAGCAGGTCTTCACCCAAGGGCAGCACTGTGGAGGTTGAGGGCGCGGTGGTGGTAGCGGCGCCCGGATTCACCAGGCCTTGCGACCAGGCCGGTGGCACTCTGAAGGTGAAGGGCACTGTGGGAACGGCGGCGCCCGGGGGTACTCGGCCTTGCGACCAGGCCGGTGGCGTTTCCTGCTTGGCCGCGCTCAGGGTTGAGGCGCGTGACGTCACAGGGGGCGTGGCCGCGGCTCCTGCCGCTTGAGGCCTAGTTTGGAGCGGTGGCGGTGCAGCATCGGGTATGGTAAGGGGGATTTTGGGCTCTGCGACGGGGAGCTGGGGCAGGCTCACGGCTACTAGGCCTGGGGTGGTGACGTCCCCTTTACCTGCTTCCATCTCTTCAGCTCCTTCCACGGCGTCGTCTCCGGCCTTCGTCCCTCCTGCACCATCCTCAGAGGCAGACAGACTCCTCGTCCCGGGTGGCGTCCTTTGCTGGCGGGTTCCAGCCTGCAGGGCCATTTCTCTGCTCCACTCGGCCAGCACTTCTTGCTGCACTCGGGCCATCTTCCGAGCCAAGCCCTCCAGCGCAGTCTGTGCATGCTCCCGATCTTTGGGGAGCTGTGCCAGGATCTCCACCAGGCCTTCTGGGGTGGCGGCCTGCAACAGGCTCCTGACCAGAGGGTCGGTGCTGCCTGACTCTCCCTCCATCTCCGGGTGCGATCTTTCCAGACTCCTCCAGGCTGCACCCATCCTCTCTCTTTTGTTCTTGATCCGCCCATACTGAGGGTGGTCCCGGGGCCACTTGGTGATTGTCAGTTCCAGGGGCAGTCCCCCCACGCTGATGGACATTTCTATCACTGCAGTCTCTGCTGGTGGGGGCGGTCTTTGCTTTTGGCGCTCTTCTGGGACCAGGCCCACGATGGGAGGTCGTCTCTTGCCACCCTCTGGCACGCCCATAATGGCGTCCGCTCTGCCAGGGCGGGAAATCGTCTCAGATGGCGGGAATCGTCTCCTAATGGCGGGAAACTCCGTGGATGGCGGGAAAAGGCTGCAGATGGCGGGCAAACGGCGGGAAACGACCCGAGATGGCGTCCGATGGCGGGGACCCTCTGGAATTGGCGGGAGACTTCTTCTTACGGTACATATAAACTTTTCTTCAGGCACGCAGTACCCGGTAGTTGCGGGCACGAAATCCTGCGGACTACGCCAAAAGTTGACGCGCCCCTGGGCCTTCATTGCGTGGCATCGCGCGCACGGGGGAGGGCTTACCCGGAGCCGGATCCG
This sequence comes from Phyllobates terribilis, assembly GCF_046119375.1. Lineage (NCBI taxonomy): Eukaryota > Metazoa > Chordata > Amphibia > Anura > Dendrobatidae > Phyllobates > Phyllobates terribilis. The sequence goes on from NW_027363130.1 coordinate 1,165,415, forward strand.
ATGGGAGTAGTAGTCTCGTGGCGGTGACCCGGTCCGTGCCCAGGGAGTCAAACTGAGCGGCACTGTTTTGCAGTAGATGTTAAAATGTTCGACTACGCCACCCGTTGATTGCGGCTATGAGGCCGCCGCTGCAGGGCAGACCGCTGAGGCCGGTGATAGGATTGTGCAGCGTAGATGGTATAACCCCCAACGGGAGGGGTATGGCCTCAGGGCAGCAGATGTAGACGACAGTGGTGGTGATGGTGAAGCAAGGAAGCTCAGAGACGTGTGGTGTAGTTTCAAGGCTTTTACTCACAGGTGTTGTTCCGGTCACTTCGGCCAAGAGTGACCACCCAAGCCGTGCTGCGTCCACCAGGTGCGGGACTCGGCCAACTCCCGGGCAGTTCCAGAGCGTGGTCCTGAGCTCCCCTCTCTTCCTTCCTACTGGCCGTCCTCACCAGGGACCCACCTATGTCCGGCTCCCTCGGGCCTTTTGGTGGCGAAACCTGTCCCGGCTTCCCTGACCCTATTCGTGGTCTGCCTTCCTGGTGGATATGGTGAGGGTCGTGCCAAAACTTGTCCACGACCTCCGGTTCCTGGCTAAGGATGATTAGCCTCTACCAGCTTGGGATCCGGTACCCTTTTCTGCCAACCCTTCACCCTTCTGGTTTACTTCTGGGATCTCAGGGTTCCCTCTTGTCTTGTGTCTCTGGGCCTCTCTTCCTCTTTCTCTCCACTACAGGCCTGGCCCTGGAGCTGGGCCCAGCCGGAGCCACAGCTCCCTGTCAGCCCTCCTGGCTGAACTCTCTCTCAGAACTCTCCCTGTCTCTAGATGGTGCCCACCATATATACTCCCTCTATGTGTGAGCCCAGGTGACTAGCACCCAATGGGCTCCTACCTCTATGCCCAGAGCCCCTCCCCTATCTGCCCCTACACTACTGGGATGTTCCTCCCCCCTCCCCACTCCAGCCAGGGACAGACGCTGTCGTACCTGCACAACTATTTGGTGGGAGTACCGTTGTTCTGTCCCCCGGAAATGGGGTGAGTGTAGTGCATGCAGCTATCTGAGCTCAGTCCCACACTCCATCCTTACCCGGGAGTGGAATACCACACCTCTGGTTTGAGGTGCAATACCCCTGTAGCAGCCGAGTCCTCGGGGTGCTACATATATATACAATATATGTGACCTTGTTATTTTCTAGACTGGAGATCATCATGACAAGACGAGTCGTGGCTGGGGGATGTTGACATGAAGGTCTGACCAGATGGAGAAGAAACAGCAGAAACCGGCTCTGATCAGATGAGACGACAGAGGTAAGTGCCTGGATGTAAATATTATTCTGTATCTGCACTGTGTGACTTGGAGTGATAATGTTATCTGTAAAATCCCTTAGGCTGCATTCTCACATTTGTGTGAAATGTCCATGTGCTGTAAGATTTTTTTATCGGATGGTCCACAGACTCGTAGAGTTTTATAGATCCATTCACAAATCCATGAAAATCATGGATCTGAGAATAAGATCTGTGAGGGTCAGAGAATGTCCAGTTGTGATCTGATTTTGAGGCTCAGAATAGGACATGCTCAATGCAGGAATGTAGCCTTATTATGTAAAGCACAGTCAGGCTTGGACTGGCCCACAGGAGAACAGGAGAATCCTCCGGTAGGCCCTTGTGCAAGAGTGCAGGGTCGGCGTCAGCACCTGGCGCACCCCGGCAAGTGCCCGGGCCCTGAGCAGGCGGGGGGGCCACTCGCTGTTGGGCACCCCGCTGCGCTATGGGACCCGTGAGCGGAGGAGAGCGGTGTCAGTGCCCGCTCCCCTTCGCTTGCTCAGGGCCCCGGCAGCCGGCGGCACAATACTTACCTCTTCCCAGGCCTCTGCAGCAGCTCCTGTCTCTTCTGTGTCCTCTGACTGTGATGTCTCAGGTCAGAGGGCGTGGTGACCGCTTTCCACCGCGCTCTCTCCTGAGCCGTCACAGTGCAGAGCAGGAAGAGGCTGGCGACGCGGGTGAGGGGTCTGGAGCAGCGGCAGCAGGTGAGAAGTGTGGTGAGTATTTCATTTTTTTTTCAATGTACGGAGGCATGGGGCATTATAAGGGATGGGGGTGTGACATCCTGCATGGGGCATTAAAGGGGGGGGGAGTGACATCCTGCATGGGGCATTTATAAGGGGCGGGGGTGTGACATCATGCATGGGGCATTATAAGGGGGGGTGACATAATGCATGGGGCATTATAAGGGGGCGACATCCTTCATGGGGCATTATAAGGGGGGTGACATCCTGCATGGGGCATTATAAGGGGGGCGACATCCTTCATGAGGCATTATAAGGGGGACTCAGGATATACAACCGTGCACACCCAATATTAGAAAAATGAAAAAATCTTTATTACATGATTACACACTGACAACACAAGAAAAAATAAAAACTTTTAAAAACAGACAAGGCATAACAATATTCATGGGGGAAGAACAATAATAATGTTCCAAAGCAATAAATCCCCCTTTAGGCCACAGGTATAATATACATCAATTTTAATGTCTCATAATACAATAATGGTTTTTGACCAAGCTATGTCACCCTAGTAAAGGGTAGCACAGCACCACTAAACCAAACATAGGTAATGAACCAGGCATTCCCAAATAATCAGACTATACATCATAATAAATTGAGGAATGAAGGAATGAGTGGGAGTGATAACCTGCTAGCACTAGGGGCCCATATAGTATCAGCATTTACCAGAAAGTGTCATCCCACGTAAGGTACGACATTAAATCATGAATTGAATTATGTATGGCAAAACGGGCACTCCTGAGTAGTCAAGGGATAAATCAAAAATAAAAAATTGACATAGTTACCTGTTGGCACCAGAGACCCTACAAGTTACGCTGCTAGACCGCAGCTTTGTCAGGGGTATGTTGTCAGTGAACACATGTGTACATTAAATAATCTGTCCAATTTAGTGTGATTCCTTTCAGGTGAGTATAGATGCCCTCAGATAATCTCTCCAGCATCGTGGCAAGTCGGACGGTAACTTCCTATTTCCACAGCGTACCGCCCACGTGCTGTGATGTGACGCAACCGGAACTGGATAAGACGTCATATCCGGTCGGCGAACCGCCGCCCCTTCCTATCTCTCATGCGTTCCACCCAAACGCTATGGTGGAACGCAACCGGAACTAGGTAAAAGATCATATCCGGTTTTAGAAACCACCCCCTCAGGGATCAAGAGGGATGCAGTCCCCCAGGACAGCCACAACAGGAAAGAAGCTGGCACTCCCGAGGAAGATAGAACGCAAGGAACATGCATGGCCCCGGAAGTAGCGCGCCCGCCACAAAAAATTTTTACCGGTACAAAGAAAAGAGGGCTAGCCCTGATCAAGGAAAGTGCCTGGCCAGGCCAAAGAGCAAGATGAAAAATATGAATGGAGTCAGAAAGTCACCAAATGTGCATAGAAGTGTGACCAATAATGACAATACAAACATAAACATGAACATAAAAGACTTACCAGACAAACCAACTATGGGCAAACATAGAACAGACAACAATCATGTACAAATTGTGGACCATTACAGAGATGGCTAATGAAGCCAAGCAACAACATATATGGATATACGTACAATTATAAATAAGGACCTGGCATTTGAGATGATAAGAATGTTGGGGATTAACTTGTTATGGGATGGAGGAGATGCACAAGCCAGCCACACGAGAAGAGATGGAAGGATAAAAAGGATAAAAAGAAAAAAGGTTGAACCAGAGAGCCCTCAATCTAAGGCGGGATTCCAATAGCAAGGATACCATGGGAGTTTAGGCCAAGTAACCAGTAAATGAAAAATCCTCATTTATACCCCTAGGGGCCACTGTATCAAGAACAAAGATCCACCTTGATTCAGATCTCAATAGATCCTTGGTGTGATCTGAATTACGTGAATTGGGCCTCATCTTCTGGAGGTCCATTACTCGCAATTTATTGGGGCTACCAGAGTGGTATTGGAAGAAGTGCAGAGCCACCGAAGAGATGGCTTTGCCCTTCTTCAAATCCTGTTCAGCAAGATGGATGTTAGAAACATGTTGCTGTACCCGTCTACGGAGTTCCTGCGACGTTTGACCAATATAAACCTTCGGACAAGGACAGGTCAATGCATATACAACATTGGTGGACCTACAATTAATAAAGTCCGTCAAAGGGTATTGAAGGTTGTCAGTCGGATTGGTGAAAGTTTTACCAGAAGAGAAAAATGGACAAGCAGAGCAATCGCCACAAGGGAATGAGCCCTTAAATTTACTACCACCCGAGGTACTACAACTAGGGCGTGTATAGTGACTGTGCATAAGTTTATCCCTTAAATTTGGGGCACGTCTAGCCGTCAACAACGGTCTCTCTGGTAAAATACTAGAAAGACGACTATCCGTCTTAAGTATATTCCAATGTTTCCGAAATAGACTACCCACTTCATTCCATTGATTGTTAAACCTGGTGATAAATCTAATCTGTGTATCCTCCATATTGACACGTGATTGTAGCAACATCTCCCGTGGTTTGACCAAAACCTTCTGGTGAGCCTTGAAAATTAGGGTGACATAGCTTGGTCAAAAACCATTATTGTATTATGAGACATTAAAATTGATATATATTATACCTGTGGCCTAAAGGGGGATTTATTGCTTTGGAACATTATTATTGTTCTTCCCCCATGAATATTGTTATGCCTTGTCTGTTTTTAAAAGTTTTTATTTTTTCTTGTGCTGTCAGTGTGTAATCATGTAATAAAGATTTTTTCATTTTTCTAATATTGGGTGTGCACGGTTGTATATCCTGAGTCTTTTTTCTTCTAAACTACATTATACAATTATATCAGGTTACTGTAGCACCCCGTTTTGCTCACTATTCTACAGCAGTGCCCACCTCCTTGCATAGGATATTTAGCTTTTGTCAGTTTTCTGACGTTCTAGGGTGGTTGCACGCAAATATTATATTGGTATGTAAATTATATGATTGCCACTAACTACATACAATTATATTTTTTTTTTCTTATATTTTGCTTTTTATACTGTCTAATTGGTTGTGATTCCCTTTTCAAGGATAATGGCGTTTGATTTTGAGGCCAGGGAAGCGGCTTGGAGCAAACAGAGTTTGACTGCTTTTCCTTCCCCTACATTGGCGGAGGATAATGATTTTAATCGTCTCGCACGGGATTTGACGGACCTGCACAAGTCAGTCACACGAGTCTGGTGGAACATATCTAGCCTTGAGGAATATCAGAGACTCTCTATCTATCCACGTGGATTGAGAGTCCAGATATTTCCAGCCTGGGAACCTACCCCAGAATTTAAGGCCATATGGGAATCAGGTATATCACAGTGTTCTAATGTCCTAGTCAATATGCTAATCCAACATGACAGGGATCTTTTCCAGACATTGAAAATTCGCATTAAATCATTGGAAACACAGATGTCCAAATATGATTATAATAAATTTACAGTGCCCTTCCAAACTGAGTTGAGGGACACCATTGATCGTCTTGATAAAGATACCATGGAGAGGAAAAGAGCCAAGTTAAATAGGGATAAAGCTGATTATGACAGGAACCAAGCTTACAAATGGAAACATAGGGGCAACCTGCGTAAACCTTCATCTGTAAAATATACGGAAGGAGGATCCCTGTCAAGTATAGGCCACAGTGATCATTTTTTAAGCTCAGAAACGAGCGATACCGACGGCGGACGAGACGGGGGAAACGTAAGCAACAGCAGCAAAAAAACAGGATTAAATTCTGTGAGGACCATGGCCACCAGGACATACAAGAAGAGGAACAGATTTTAAGTCAGAACTCTGACCAACTTCAGATCATCAACCTTTCCACTTATACATTAAATGATGTTGAAAGGTCTGTATTACAGAAGGGTCTCTCTTTCTCTCCCATGGTACCGGTCGATAAATTTATCTTGCTAAAAGACTTGTATCTCTTTTGTAGGAGAATTATTCTCAAAGTCATCTACACTAAATCTGATTCATTCTCAGACCTCTCTTCCCCTACTGATAAACAGGTCTTCCGTGACTTACTTGAACTCCTAGAGGACAACCAGTCATACCAAGGTAGGAAAAAGTTTCCGCATCGATTACCTTCTAATATTCTACCATCCCTGTCTTTGGTTCCAGCAGTTTCTACATTTTTTGAGGTTATGAAAGATGAGATCAGGAGATTACCTGTCAATAATATATCTCATCAAAATTTAACCATGATGGAGAGGCGTGCCCTCCTTTGCCTGCAGAAAAACCAGGAATTCCTGATAAAGGAAGCAGACAAAGGGGGAAATATTGTTTTATGGCCTCGTGGCATGTACACTGCTGAAGTACATAGACAGCTCAATAACACCAGATTTTATTTGAGACTTCCCTCGGACCCCACACAGGTCTTCTCGGTCAAACTTGAACGACTACTTTTGAAGGCTTTTTCTATGGGAACCATTAATAAACAAGAGAGGGAATTTATGATAGTGAGGAAACCTACTATACCCACTTTCTATGTCTTGCCCAAAGTCCACAAAAATTTGGAATGTCCACCGGGTCGACCTATTGTGTCAGGCCTAGGAAGCATTTGTGAAAAGGCATGTATTTACATAGATTTTTTCTTACAGCCCCTCGTTACCAGTTTACCCTCTTATCTCAGAGATTCATCTCATCTGATACGGACTCTCAACTCTCTTTGTTTACCTGACCAGTTCTCATTCATCACTGTTGATGTTGAATCGCTATATTCAAATATAGCCCACAAAGATGGCATAGCAGCAGTCCTCTATTTTCTGAATGCTACAAGTGGAGGTAATCGTTTACATGACTCTTTCATTGTGGACCTTTTGAACTTCATTCTTACCCACAATTATTTTGTGTTTGATCATATCTTCTATCGACAAATCTCTGGGACTGCCATGGGGGCACGGTGTGCACCCTCCTTTGCCAACCTTTTTCTGGGTTGGTGGGAGGACACACACGTGTACCCCTCACAGTCATACAATCGGGGGGTCTTCAAGTGGCTACGCTTCATAGATGATATTTTGATTATCTGGACGGGCACGGAAGCCGAGGCACTTACTTTCATTGATAGGCTGAACGTTAATGACTTTAACATTCATCTTACCCATTGTGTATCTTCCTCTGCAGTTAACTTCCTGGATCTGGAGATCAGGAAAGTGGGTGGCTCACTTGTGTCCAAATTACATAGGAAATCGACTGCCACAAACAGTCTCTTACACTACCAAAGTTTTCACCCTAGAATCTTGAGAGACAGCATACCGGTGGGACAATTTTCAAGGGCCAAAAGGAACTGTACAACACAGGAGGATTACAAAACCGAGGCCAGCAATTTAACCTCACGTTTTCGGGAACGCGGATATCCTAAAGCGGTAATTTCCAAGGCTCACCAGAAGGTTTTGGTCAAACCACGGGAGATGTTGCTACAATCACGTGTCAATATGGAGGATACACAGATTAGATTTATCACCAGGTTTAACAATCAATGGAATGAAGTGGGTAGTCTATTTCGGAAACATTGGAATATACTTAAGACGGATAGTCGTCTTTCTAGTATTTTACCAGAGAGACCGTTGTTGACGGCTAGACGTGCCCCAAATTTAAGGGATAAACTTATGCACAGTCACTATACACGCCCTAGTTGTAGTACCTCGGGTGGTAGTAAATTTAAGGGCTCATTCCCTTGTGGCGATTGCTCTGCTTGTCCATTTTTCTCTTCTGGTAAAACTTTCACCAATCCGACTGACAACCTTCAATACCCTTTGAGGGACTTTATTAATTGTATGTCCACCAATGTTGTATATGCATTGACCTGTCCTTGTCCGAAGGTTTATATTGGTCAAACGTCGCAGGAACTCCGTAGACGGGTACAGCAACATGTTTCTAACATCCATCTTGCTGAACAGGATTTGAAGAAGGGCAAAGCCATCTCTTCGGTGGCTCTGCACTTCTTCCAATACCACTCTGGTAGCCCCAATAAATTGCGAGTAATGGGCCTCCAGAAGATGAGGCCCAATTCACGTAATTCAGATCACACCAAGGATCTATTGAGATCTGAATCAAGGTGGATCTTTGTTCTTGATACAGTGGCCCCTAGGGGTATAAATGAGGATTTTTCATTTACTGGTTACTTGGCCTAAACTCCCATGGTATCCTTGCTATTGGAATCCCGCCTTAGATTGAGGGCTCTCTGGTTCAACCTTTTTTCTTTTTATCCTTTTTATCCTTCCATCTCTTCTCGTGTGGCTGGCTTATGCATCTCCTCCATCCCATAACAAGTTAATCCCCAACATTCTTATCATCTCAAATGCCAGGTCCTTATTTATAATTGTACGTATATCCATATATGTTGTTGCTTGGCTTCATTAGCCATCTCTGTAATGGTCCACAATTTGTACATGATTGTTGTCTGTTCTATGTTTGCCCATAGTTGGTTTGTCTGGTAAGTCTTTTATGTTCATGTTTATGTTTGTATTGTCATTATTGGTCACACTTCTATGCACATTTGGTGACTTTCTGACTCCATTCATATTTTTCATCTTGCTCTTTGGCTTGGCCAGGCACTTTCCTTGATCAGGGCTAGCCCTCTTTTCTTTGTACCGGTAAAAAATTTTTGTGGCGGGCGCGCTACTTCCGGGGCCATGCATGTTCCTTGCGTTCTATCTTCCCCGGGAGTGCCAGCTTCTTTCCTGTTGTGGCTGTCCTGGGGGACTGCATCCCTCTTGATCCCTGAGGGGGTGGTTTCTAAAACCGGATATGATCTTTTACCTAGTTCCGGTTGCGTTCCACCATAGCGTTTGGGTGGAACGCATGAGAGATAGGAAGGGGCGGCGGTTCGCCGACCGGATATGACGTCTTATCCAGTTCCGGTTGCATCACATCACAGCACGTGATTTCTCTGCGGTATCTGTGTATCATGAATCGTAGCATGTGTTAAAGGGGCCACTGAGACTCTTTTGCCCGGGGCCCAGAAAAACCTGGAGCCGGCCCTGCAAGAGTGTCCACCACCCTCTTATATGAGCAGCACTTGGCACAATATAATTGACTCACTATCTACAGACAAAGGCAGAATCTTATTCATTTACCAATCTACCCCGTTCATTGTTATATATATTTGTAATTGAGAATAACGTCATATTTGCAAGAAGCTGAAACGTGGGGCCCTGGAGTTGGATAGTGGGGGGCCACTTGGCACTACAGTCAGACTCTGCTTGTGTCTCTTGTATTCGGCGGCTCTGTGTACGGTCTTCAGTCTTCGATCAGGTAGTTTGTTGTGTAGGACATATACTATTTTAGTGCCCTGCCCCCATCACAGAGATCGACCCCCATAACACTTGTAATGTAACTTGGGACAGGAGCTGACATTATGATACCACAATGGGTGGAGATAGATGTGGTCTGCCGTCTATAAATGGCGCCCCCATAATTCCTGGTTCTACTTCAGGAATATTGAGGGTAGTAATGGCCACTTCCATCATTTTAACTGTGTAAAAACAAAAAAGTCAAGACAAGAAAACTCACATGACACTTTTATTTTCTTTCTTTTTATTTTTTTATTGGAATACCAATAAGCAACATTGTAATAAAATTATTACTGGCCCCTTAAGAAATTAAACTCTGATCACAATGACTCTCAGATCAGGCTCCATAAAGACCACAGAACTGGCTGTGGTCATTGAGGACTGGCTGAGAGCCATTGAAGCCAGAGATCCAGAGGAAGGCGAAGAAACCCCCCGGAGAGCTCTGCCTCAGGGGGGAAAAAAATTCCTTCCTGACCCCAGTGGTGGCGATCGGATATTTCCCTGGATCACGTCTGTCCTGCTGCATATTGCTGTATATCTACATGTATTATAAGCTCAGGCAAAGGAAAAGACAAATACACCCTACTCAAGAGGAGCTTACAATCTAATATACAGGCTGCTCCTGAGGGCATGCAGAATAATGTACACCCTGTCCGAGGAGCTTACAATCTAATATACAGTATACAGACTGCTCCTGAGGGCATGCAGAATAATGTACACCCTGTCCTAGGAGCTTAAAGCCTAATATACAGTATACAGATTGCTCCTGAGGGCATGCAAAATAATGCACACCCTGTCCTAGGAGCTTAAAGCCTAATATACAGTATACAGACTGCTCCTGAGGGCATGCAGAATAATGCACACCCTGTCCTAGGAGCTTACAGCCTAATATACAATATACAGACTGCTCCTGAGGGCATGCAGAATAATGCACACCCTGTCCTAGGAGCTTAAAGCCTACTATACAGTATACAGAGTGCTCCTGAGGGCATGCAGAATAATGCACACCCTGTCCTAGGAGCTTACCATCTAATATACAGTATACAGACTGCTCCTGAGGGCATGCACAATAATGTACACCCTGTCCTAGGAGCTTACAATCTAACACAGTGTGGGGTGCACACACACGTCCTCTTCAGCAAAGTGTCCTGTTCGACAAGTGTCTGACAGTCATTTCAATGGCAACCGACTAACGTCCATCCATCTCTTCTATCTTCACACAGGTATAACATCTGTTTGCTGTATCTATGTCACGTGCTGAACTCTCATCTTGAAACAATTTCTATGGTATAACATCTCTGCTTGCTGGATCTATGTCATATGCTGAACTCTCATCTTGAAACCATTTCTATGGTATAACATCTCTGCTTGCAGGATCTATGTCATCTGCTGAACTCTCATCTTGAAACCATTTCTATGGCATAATGTGTCTGTTTGCTGGATCTATGTCATCTGCTGAACTCTCAACTTGGAACCATTTCTATGGTATAACATCTCTGCTTGCTGGATCTATGTCATCTGCTGAACTCTCATCTTGAATCCATTTCTATGGTATAACATCTCTGCTTGCAGGATCTATGTCATCTGCTGAACTCTCCTCTTGAAACCATTTCTGTGGTATACCATCTCTGCCTGCTGGATCTATGTCATCTGCTGAACTCTCATCTTGAAACCATTTCTATGGTATAACATCTCTGCTTGCTGGATCTATGTCATCTGCTGAACTCTCACCTTGAAACCATTTCTATGGTATAATATCTCTGCTTGCTGGATCTATGTCATCTGCTGAAGTCTCATCTTCAAACCATTTCTATTGTATAACATCTCTGCTTGCTGGATCTATGTCATCTGCTGAACTCTCATCTTGAAACTCTTTCTATGGTATAACATCTCTGCTTGCTGGATCTATGTCATCTGCTGAACTCTCATCTTGAAACCATTTCTATGGTATAACATCTCTGCTTGCAGGATCTATCTCATCTGCTGAACTCTCATCTTGAAACCATTTCTATGGTACAACATCTCTGCTTGCTGGATCTAGGTCATCTGCTGAACTCTCATCTTGAAACAATTTCTATGGTATAACATCTCTGCTTGCTCGATCTATGTCATCTGCTGAACTCTCATCTTGAAACCATTTCTATGGTATAACATCTCTGCTTGCTGGATCTATGTCATCTGCTGAACTCTCATCTTGAAACCATTTCTATGGTATAATATCTCTGCTTGCTGGATCTATGGCATCTGCTGAACTCTCATCTTGAATCCATATCTATGTATAACATCTCTGCTTGCTGGATCTATGTCATCAGCTGAACTCTCATCTTGAAACCATTTCTATGGTACAACATCTCTGCTTGCTGGATCTATGTCACCTGCTGAACTCTCATCTTGAAACCATTTCTATGGTATAACATCTCTGCTTGCTGGATCTAGGTCATCAGCTGAACTCTCATCTTGAAACCATTTCTATGGTATAACATCTCTGCTTGCTGGATCTATGTCATCTGCTGAACTCTCATCTTGAAACCATTTCTATGGTATAACATCTCTGCTTGCTGGATCTATGTCATCTGCTGAACTCTCATCTTGAAACAATTTCTATGGTATAACATCTCTGCTTGCTGGATCTATGTCATCTGCTGAACTCTCATCTTGAAACCATTTCTATGGTATAACATCTCTGCTTGCTGGATCTATGTCATCTGCTGAACTCTCATCTTGAAACCATTTCTATGGTATAACATCTCTGCTTGCTGGATCTATGTCATCTGCTGAACTCTCATCTTGAAACCATTTCTATGGTATAATATCTCTGCTTGCTGGATCTATGGCATCTGCTGAACTCTCATCTTGAAACCATATCTATGGTATAACATCTCTGCTTGCTGGATCTATGTCATCAGCTGAACTCTCATCTTGAAACCATTTCTATGGTACAACATCTCTGCTTGCTGGATCTATGTCACCTGCTGAACTCTCATCTTGAAACTATTTCTATGGTATAACATCTCTGCTTGCTGGATCTATGTCATCTGCTGAACTCTCATCTTGAAACCATTTCTATGGTTTAACATCTCTGTCTGCTGGATCTATGTCATCTGCTGAACTCTCATCTTGAAACCATTTCTATGGTATAACATCTCTGCTTGCAGGATCCATGTCATCTGCTGAACTCTCATCTTGAAACCATTTCTATGGTATAACATCTCTGCTTGCTGGATCTATGTCATCAGCTGAACTCTCATCTTGAAACCATTTCTATGGTATAACATCTCTGCTTGCTGGATCTATGTCATCTGCTGAACTCTCATCTTGAAACCATTTCTATGGTATAACATCTCTGCTTGCTGGATCTATGTCATCTGCTGAACTCTCATCTTGAAACAATTTCTATGGTATAACATCTCTGCTTGCTGGATCTATGTCATCTGCTCAACTCTCATCTTGAAACCATTTCTATGGTATAACATCTCTGCTTGCTGGATCTATGTCATCTGCTGAACTCTCATCTTGAAACCATTTCTATGGTATAACATCTCTGCTTGCTGGATCTATGTCATCTGCTGAACTCTCATCTTGAAACCATTTCTATGGTATAATATCTCTGCTTGCTGGATCTTTGTCATCTGCTGAACTCTCATCTTGAAACCATTTCTATGGTTTAACATCTCTTCCTGCTGGATCTATGTCAACTGCTGAACTCTCATCTTGAAACCATTTCTATGGTATAACATCTCTGCTTGCAGGATCCATGTCATCTGCTGAACTCTCATCTTGAAACCATTTCTATGGTATAACATCTCTGCTTGCTGGATCTGTGTCATCTGCTGAACTCTCATCTTGAAACCATTTCTATGGTATAACATCTCTGCTTGCTGGATCTATGTCATCTGCTGAACTCTCATCTTGAAACCATTTCTATGGTATAGCATTTCTGCTTGCTGGATCTATGTCATCTGCTGAACTCTCCTCTTGAAACCATTTCTATGGTATAACATTTCTGCTTGCTGGATCTATGTCATCTGCTGAACTCTCATCTTGAAACCAATTCTATGGTATAACATCTCTGCTTGCTGGATCTATGTCATCTGCTGAACTCTCATCTTGAAACCATTTCTATGGTATAACATCTCTGCTTGCTGGATCTATGTCATCTGCTGAACTCTCATCTTGAAACAATTTCTATGGTATAACATCTCTGCTTGCTGGATGTATGTCATCTGCTCAACTCTCATCTTGAAATCATTTCTATGGTATAACATCTCTGCTTGCTCGATCTATGTCATCTGCTCAACTCTCATCTTGAAACCATTTCTATGGTATAACATCTCTGCTTGCTGGATCTATTTCATCTGCTGAACTCTCATCTTGAAACCATTTCTATGGTATAACATCTCTTCTTGCTGGATCTATGTCATCTGCTGAACTCTCATCTTGAAACCATTTCTATGGTTTAACATCTCTGCCTGCTGGATCTATGTCATCTGCTGAACTCTCATCTTGAAACCATTTCTATGGTATAACATCTCTGCTTGCAGGATCCATGTCATCTGCTGAACTCTCATCTTGAAACCATTTCTATGGTATAACATCTCTGCTTGCTGGATCTGTGTCATCTGCTGAACTCTCATCTTGAAACCATTTCTATGGTATAACATCTCTGCTTGCTGGATCTATGTCATCTGCTGAACTCTCATCTTGAAACCATTTCTATGGTATAGCATCTCTGCTTGCTGGATCTATGTCATCTGCTGAACTCTGTTCTTGAAACCATTTCTATGGTATAACATTTCTGCTTGCTGGATCTATGTCATGAGCTGAACTCTCATCTTGAAACCATTTCTATGGTATAACATCTCTGCTTGCTGGATCTATGTCATCTGCTGAACTCTCATCTTGAAACCATTTCTATGGTATAACATCTCAGCTTGCTGGATCTATGTCATCTGCTGAACTCTCATCTTGAAACAATTTCTATGGTATAACATCTCTGCTTGCTGGATCTATGTCATCAGCTGATCTCTCATCTTGAAACCATTTCTATGGTATAACATCTCTGCTTGCTGGATCTACGTCATCAGCTGATCTCTCATCTTGAAACCATTTCTATGGTATAACATATCTGCTTGCTGGATCTATGTCATCTGCTGAACTCTCATCTTGAAACCATTTCTATGGTTTAACATCTCTGCTTGCTGGATCTGTGTCATCTGCTGAGCTCTCATCTTGAAACCATTTCTATGGTATAACATCTCTGCTTGCTGGATCTATGTCATCTGCTGAACTCACATCTTGAAACCATTTCTATGGTATAACATCTCTGCTTGCTGGATCTATTTCATCTGCTGAATTCTAATCTTGAAACCATTTCTATGGTATAGCATCTCTGCTTGCTGGATCTATGTCATCTGCTGAACTCTCATCTTGAAACCATTTCTATGGTATAACATCTCTGCTTGCTGGATCTATGTCATCTGCTTAACTCTCATCTTGAAACCATTTCTATGGTTTAACATCTCTGCTTGCTGGATCTATGTCATCTGCTGAACTCTCATCTTGAAACCATTTCTATGGTATAACATCTCTGCTTGCTGGATCTATGTCATCTGCTGAACTCTCATCTTGAAACCATTTCTATGGTATAATATCTCTGCTTGCTGGATCTATGGCATCTGCTGAACTCTCATCTTGAAACCATTTCTATGGTATTACATCTCTGCTTGCTGGATCTATGTCATCAGCTGAGCTCTCATCTTGAAACCATTTCTATGGTATAACATCTCTGCTTGCTGGATCTATGTCACCTGCTGAACTCTCATCTTGAAACCATTTCTATGGTATATCATCTCTGCTTGCTGGATCTGTTTCATCTGCTGAACTCTCATCTTGAAACCATTTCTATGGTATAGCATCTCTGCTTGCTGGATCTATGTCATCTGCTGAACTCTCATCTTGAAACCATTTCTATGGTATAACATCTCTGCTTGCTGGATCTATGTCATCTGCTGAACTCTCATCTTGAAACCATTTCTATGGTTTAACATCTCTGCTTGCTGGATCTATGTCATCTGCTGAACTCTGATCTTGAATCCGTTTCTATGGTATAACATCTCTGTTTGCAGGATCCATGTCATCTGCTGTACTCTCATCTTGAAACCATTTCTATGGTATAACATCTCTGCTTGCTGGATCTGTGTCATCTGCTGAACTCTCATCTTGAAACCATTTCTATGGTAAAGCATCTCTGCTTGCTGGATCTATGTCATCTGCTGAACTCTCCTCTTGAAACCATTTCTATGGTATAACATTTCTGCTTGCTGGATCTATGTCATCTGCTGAACTCTCATCTTGAAACCAATTCTATGGTATAACATCTCTGCTTGCTGGATCTGTGTCATCTGCTGAACTCTCATTTTGAAACCATTTCTATGGTATAACATCTCTGCTTGCTGGATCTATGTCATCTGCTGAACTCTCATCTTGAAACCATTTCTATGGTATAACATCTCTGCTTGCTCGATCTATGTCATCTGCTGAGCTCTCATCTTGAAACCATTTCTATGGTATAACATCTCTGCTTGCTGGATCTATGTCATCTGCTGAACTCTCATCTTGAAACCATTTCCATGGTATAACATCTCTGCTTGCTGGATCTATTTCATCTGCTGAATTCTCATCTTGAAACCATTTCTATGGTATAGTATCTCTGCATGCTGGATCTATGTCATCTGCTTAACTCTCATCTTGAAACCATTTCTATGGTTTAACATCTCTGCTTGCTGGATCTATGTCATCTGCTGAACTCTCATCTTGAAACCATTTCTATGGTATAACATCTCTGCTTGCAGGATCCATGTCATCTGCTGAACTCTCATCTTGAAACCATTTCTATGGTATAACATCTCTGCTTGCTGGATCTGTGTCATCTGCTGAACCTTCATCTTGAAACCATTTCTATGGTATAACATCTCTGCTTGCTGGATCTATGTCATCTGCTGAACTCTCATCTTGAAACCATTTCTATGGTATAGCATCTCTGCTTGCTGGATCTATGTCATCTGCTGAGCTCTCCTCTTGAAACCATTTCTATGGTATAACATTTCTGCTTGCTGGATCTATGTCATCTGCTGAACTCTCATCTTGAAACCAATTCTATGGTATAACATCTCTGCTTGCTGGATCTGTGTCATCTGCTGAACTCTCATCTTGAAACCATTTCTATGGTATAACATCTCTGCTTCCTGGATCTATGTCATCTGCTTAACTCTCATCTTGAAACCATTTTTATGGTATAACATCTCTGCTTGCTCGATCTATGTCATCTGCTGAACTCTCATCTTGAAACCATTTCTATGGTATAACATCTCTGCTTGCTCGATCTATGTCATCAGCTGAACTCTCATCATGAAACCATTTCTATGATATAACATCTCTGCTTGCTGGATCTATGTCATCTGCTGAACTCTCATCTTGAAACCATTTCTATGGTATAACATCTCTGCTTGCTGGATCTATGTCATCTGCTGAACTCTCATCTTGAAACCATTTCTATGGTATAATATCTCTGCTTGCTGGATCTATGGCATCTGCTGAACTCTCATCTTGAAACCATTTCTATGGTAAAGCATCTCTGCTTGCTGGATCTATGTCATCTGCTGAACTCTCCTCTTGAAACCATTTCTATGGTATAACATTTCTGCTTGCTGGATCTATGTCATCTGCTGAACTCTCATCTTGAAACCAATTCTATGGTATAACATCTCTGATTGCTGGATCTGTGTCATCTGCTGAACTCTCATCTTGAAACCATTTCTATGGTATAACATCTCTGCTTGCTGGATCTATGTCATCTGCTGAACTCTCATCTTGAAACCATTTCTATGGTATAACATCTCTGCTTGCTCGATCTATGTCATCTGCTGAGCTCTCATCTTGAAACCATTTCTATGGCATAACATCTCTGCTTGCTGGATCTATGTCATCTGCTGAACTCTCATCTTGAAACCATTTCCATGGTATAACATCTCTGCTTGCTGGATCTATTTCATCTGCTGAATTCTCATCTTGAAACCATTTCTATGGTATAGTATCTCTGCATGCTGGATCTATGTCATCTGCTTAACTCTCATCTTGAAACCATTTCTATGGTTTAACATCTCTGCTTGCTGGATCTATGTCATCTGCTGAACTCTCATCTTGAAACCATTTCTATGGTATAACATCTCTGCTTGCAGGATCCATGTCATCTGCTGAACTCTCATCTTGAAACCATTTCTATGGTATAACATCTCTGCTTGCTGGATCTGTGTCATCTGCTGAACCTTCATCTTGAAACCATTTCTATGGTATAACATCTCTGCTTGCTGGATCTATGTCATCTGCTGAACTCTCATCTTGAAACCATTTCTATGGTATAGCATCTCTGCTTGCTGGATCTATGTCATCTGCTGAACTCTCCTCTTGAAACCATTTCTATGGTATAACATTTCTGCTTGCTGGATCTATGTCATCTGCTGAACTCTCATCTTGAAACCAATTCTATGGTATAACATCTCTGCTTGCTGGATCTGTGTCATCTGCTGAACTCTCATCTTGAAATCATTTCTATGGTATAACATCTCTGCTTCCTGGATCTATGTCATCTGCTTAACTCTCATCTTGAAACCATTTTTATGGTATAACATCTCTGCTTGCTCGATCTATGTCATCTGCTGAACTCTCATCTTGAAACCATTTCTATGGTATAACATCTCTGCTTGCTCGATCTATGTCATCAGCTGAACTCTCATCATGAAACCATTTCTATGATATAACATCTCTGCTTGCTGGATCTATGTCATCTGCTGAACTCTCATCTTGAAACCATTTCTATGGTATAACATCTCTGCTTGCTGGATCTATGTCATCTGCTGAACTCTCATCTTGAAACCATTTCTATGGTATAATATCTCTGCTTGCTGGATCTATGGCATCTGGTGAACTCTTATCTTGAAACCATTTCTATGGTATAACATCTCTGCTTGCTGGATCTATGTCATGAGCTGAACTCTCATCTTGAAACCATTTCTATGGTATAACATCTCTGCTTGCTGGATCTATGTCACCTTCTGAACTCTCATCTTAAAACCATTTCTATGGTATAACATCTCTGCTTGCTGTATCTATTTCATCTGCTGAACTCTCATCTTGAAACCATTTCTATGGTATAACATCTCTGCTTGCTGGATCTGTGTCATCTGCTGAACTCTCATCTTGAAACCATTTCTATGGTATAACATCTCTGCTTGCTGGATCTATGTCATCTGCTGAACTCTCATCTTGAAACCATTTCTATGGTATAACATCTCTGCTTCCTGGATCTATGTCATCTGCTTAACTCTCATCTTGAAACCATTTTTATGGTATAACATCTCTGCTTGCTCGATCTATGTCATCTGCTGAACTCTCATCTTGAAACCATTTCTATGGTATAACATCTCTGCTTGCTCGATCTATGTCATCAGCTGAACTCTCATCATGAAACCATTTCTATGGTATAACATCTCTGCTTGCTGGATCTATGTCATCTGCTGAACTCTCATCTTGAAACCATTTCTATGGTATAACATCTCTGCTTGCTGGATCTATGTCATCTGCTGAACTCTCATCTTGAAACCATTTCTATGGTATAATATCTCTGCTTGCTGGATCTATGGCATCTGCTGAACTCTTATCTTGAAACCATTTCTATGGTATAACATCTCTGCTTGCTGGATCTATGTCATGAGCTGAACTCTCATCTTTAAACCATTTCTATGGTATAACATCTCTGCTTGCTGGATCTATGTCACCTTCTGAACTCTCATCTTGAAACCATTTCTATGGTATAACATCTCTGCTTGCTGGATCTATTTCATCTGCTGAACTCTCATCTTGAAACCATTTCTATGGTATAGCATCTCTGCTTGCTGGATCTATGTCATCTGCTGAAATATCATCTTGAAACCATTTCTATGGCATAACATCTCTGCTTGCTGGATCTATGTCATCAGCTGAACTCTCATCTTGAAACCATTTCTATGGTATAACATCTCTGCTTGCTGGATCTATGTCATCTGCTGAACTCTCATCTTGAAACCATTTCTATGGTATAACATCTCTGCTTGCTGGATCTGTGTCATCTGCTGAACTCTCAACTTGAAACCATTTCTATGGTATAACAGCTCTGCTTGCTGGATCTATGTCACCTGCTGAACTCTCTTCTTGAAACCATTTCTATGGTATAACATCTCTGCTTGCTGGATCTATGTCATCTGCTGAACTCTCATCTTGAAACCATTTCTATGGTATAACATCTCTGCTTGCTGGATATATGTCATCTGCTGAACTCTCATCTTGAAACCATTTCTATCGTATAACATCTCTGCTTGCTGGATCTATGTCATCAGCTGAAGTCTAATCTTGAAACCATTTCTATGGTATAACATCTCTGCTTGCTGGATCTATGTCATCTGCTGAACTGTCATCTTGAAACAATTTCTATGGTATAACATCTCTGCTTGCTGGATCTATGTCATCTGCTGAACTCTCATCTTGAAACCATTTCTATGGTATAACATCTCTGCTTGCTCTATCTATGTCATCTGCAGAACTCTCATCTTGAAACCATTTCTATGGTATAACATCTCTGCTTGCTGGATCTATGTCATCTTCTGAACTCTCATCTTGAAACCATTTCTATGGTATAATATCTCTGCTTGCTGGATCTATGGCATCTGCTGAACTCTCATCTTGAAACCATTTCTATGGTATAACATCTCTGCTTGCTGGATCTATGTCATCAGCTGAACTCTCATCTTGAAACCATTTCTATGGTATAACATCTCTGCTTGCTGGATCTATGTCACCTGCTGAACTCTCATCTTGAAACCATTTCTATGGTATAACATCTATGCTTGCAGAATCTATGTCATCTGCTGAACTCTCATCTTGAAACCATTTCTATGGTATAACATCTCTGCTTGCTGGATCTATGTCATGTGCTGAACTCTCATCTTGAAACCATTTCTATGGTATAACATCTCTGCTTGCTGGATCTATGTCATCTGCTGAACTCTCATCTTGAAACCATTTCTATGGTATAACATCTCTGCTTGCTGGATCTATGGCATCTGCTGAACTTTCATCTTGAAACCATTTCTAGGGTATAACATCTCTGCTTGCTGGATCTATTTCATCTGCTGAACTCTCACCTTGAAACCATTTCTATGGTATAACATCTCTGCTTGCTGGATCTATGTCATCAGCTGAAATCTCATCTTGAAACCATTTCTATGGTATAACATCTCTGCTTGCTGGATCTATGTCATCAGCTGAACGCTCATGTTGAAATCATTTCTATGGTATAACATCTCTGCTTGCTGGATATATGTCATCTGCTGAACTCTCATCTTGAAACCATTTCTATGGTATAGCATCTCTGCTTGGTGGATCTATGTCATCTGCTGAAATCTCCTCTTGAAACCATTTCTATGGTATAACATCTCTGCTTGCTGGATCTATGTCATCTGCTGACCTCTCATCTTGAAACCATTTCTATGGTATAATGTGTCTGATTGCTGTATCTGTGCTCTGTTATTTGATGCAATGTATTCAATAGTCACTGTCTGTCCTTCCATCATTGTAGACTTTATCTGATGGTGAAAGGTGTTATACTGTGTTAGGCATAGTGTGTTAGGTCTGTGTCTTTGATCAGCTATCCACTCCCTGGTGAGCTGAGCAGCTGCCAATTTAGTCACAAGCAGCTCCCACAATCCCTCTCATCTGATGCTATAGTCCTTCCTATAAATCTAGATGCACCATTAGGGGTGCACGCACGTGTCCTCTTCAGCAAAGTGTCCTGTTCAACAAGTGTTTGACAGTCATTTCAATGGCAGTCATTCAGGGCAGGAGTCAGGTAACCGACACTTTATACTCTCTTCTAACTATGTACTTTACTCCTGCATCAATATTCCTGTGTCCTTTTTTCATCCACATTGACCGCCCTATCCCCCCTCCATCATCACTCATCCATATCTGCCCCTCTCTCCTTCCCTCTCCTATGTACAGCTCCCATGCTCTTTTGAACTTCCTGAAAAATCTCACTCTATCTTATCCAAAGGTATTGCACAGGAAATCATATCACAAATCCAAAAACTATCTGCTCTTTCTCTTTTAACTGCTACTACTCATTTCAGGGGATATCTCTTCTAGCCCCGGACCACCCTCCACCAACCTCAACCTCTCCCTTACCTCACATCGAAACCCTGCTAACCTTATTAACATCAGCTGTACTCCTTCATCTACCTCCTTCAATTGCGCACTGAGGAATCCACGGTCTATATGCAACAAGCTTCCTTTCCTGCACAATTACTTTCTGACCAACGCTTTCAATCTGCAGGCCCTCACTGAAACCTGGATCCAGGATTCTGACACTGTCTCCCCTGCTGCTATTTCTCATGGCGGCCTGCATTTTTCCCATTCCCCGAGACCTGCAAACAGACTTGGTGGTGGGGTCGGCATACTCCTGTCCCCACATTGCACCTTCCAAGTCATCCCCCCAGCACCATCACTCTCATTCCCTTCTTTTGAGGTCCACACAATCAGGCTCTTCCATCCCCTCTCCCTCAGAGTAGCGGTCGTATACCGTTCCCCAGGCTCACCCACCCAGTTCCTTGACCATTTTTCTGCCTGGCTGCCGCACTTCATGTCCTCAGATTTACCAACCCTTATCCTGGGAGACTTCAACATCCCCATAAACAGCCCCACCTCCTCATCCGCATCCCAGCTTCTATCTTTAACCACTTCTCTTGGCCTCTCACAGCTATCAACCTTTGAGACACACAAAGATGGAAACACCCTTGATCTGGTCTTTGTCTGGCTTAGTTCAATCCCCCACCTAAATAACTCCCCTCTTCCCCTCTCTGATCATAACATTCTCTCTATCACACTCACAAATCCTTGCCTGCCCCAGCACACTCCTACCTATCACACATTCAGAATTCTACAAGCCATTAACCCTCATACACTTACAGACTCCCTTCACTCATCACTGTCCCCAATCTCCTCTTTTTCCTGTCCTGATCTGGCTGTAAACCACTACAATGACACCCTCAGAAGCACGCTGGACCAAGTAGCGCCCGTCACCCTCAGAACCTCTAAACACAGAGCAAAACAGCCCTGGCTCACACCGCAAAGCCGATTTCTCCAGCGTTGCTCTAGAAGTGCCGAAAGCCTATGGAGGAAAACTTGCACACTAGAAGACTTTATCCACTACAAATTTATGTTAAAAACATATAACTCTGCCCTTCAAAGCGCAGGCCCCCATCATGGACATTTGTGCCGAGTTCTTGGCCTCCTACTTCACAGAGAAAATAGACACCATCCATCAGGAAATCAGCTCCCAGCCACCAAGAGCCGTGAATCCCATCCCTCCCCACATCCCCTCTGCATCACTCTCCACATATGACCCAGTCACAGAAGACAGAGTCTCCAGGCTCCTCTCTTCTTCCCATCCCACTACATGCACCACTGACCCCATCCCCTCACATCTACTCCAGTCTCTTTCTTCAGTCGTCACTACTCGCCTAACTAAAATCTTCAACCTCTCCCTCTCTTCTGGTATCTTCCCCTCCTCCTTCAAACACTCCATCATTACTCCATTATTAAAAAAAGCCCTCTCTTGACCTTTCCTGCACAAACAACTACAGACCAGTCTCCAATCTTCCCTTCATCTCTAAACTCTTGGAGCGCCTGGTCTACTCCCGCCTTACCAGTTACCTCTCCACTCACTCTCTTCTAGACCCATCACAGTTCGGCTTCCATCCCCTATATTCTACAGAAGCTGCACTCATCAAAGTAACCAATGACCTTCTGACAGCAAAATGTAATGGTGACCCTCATTCTTCTTGACCTCTCTGCAGCCTTTGACACCGTTGACCACCACCTCCTACTCTCTACGCTCCACTCAATCGGCATTAAGGACACTGCTCTCTCCTGGTTCTCCTTCTACCTATCTGACCGCTCTTTCAGTGTATCGTTCGCTGGCTCCACTTCTTCCCCTCTTCCTCTCACTATTGGGGTTCCTCAGGGTTCAGTCCTTGGCCCTCTTTTATTCTCTCTCTACACAGCCCCAGTTGAACAGACCATCAGCAAACTTGGTTTTCAGTACCATCTTTATGCTGATGACATACAACTATACACCTCATCCCCTGACCTTACCCCCGCTGTACTACAGAACACCAGTGACTGTCTGGCCGCAGTTTCTAACATAATGTCCGCTCTCTACCTGAAACTCAACCTTTCCAAAACTGAACTTCTTCTACTCCCGCCGTCTGCTCACCTCTCTAAATCTGACATCTCTCTTTCCGTGTGTGGCACCACAATAATGCCGAGCCAGCAGGCGTGCTGTCTGGGCGTTGTGTTTGACACCAATCTTTCCTTCACCTTCCACATACAATCTCTTGCCCACTCTTGTCGCTTGCACCTGAAGAACATCTCTAGAATCCGCCACTTTCTCACCTTGAAAACAAAAAAAACCCTCACTGTTACCCTGATCCACTCCCGCCTCGAATACTGTAACTCTCTATTAATTGGCCTCCCCCTCACTCGACTTTCCCCCCTCCAGTCCATCTTTAATGCTGTTGCCAGGGTCATGTATTTGGCTAACCGTTACTCAGACTCCTCCGCTCTGTGCCAGTCATTGCACTGGCTGCCCATGAATTATAGGATCCAATTGAAATTGCTTGTTCTCACCCACAAAGCTCTCCACAGTGCGGCACCACCCTACATCTCTTCCCTCATTTCTGTTTATCGGCCTACCCGTTCTCTACGTTCCGCAAGCGACTTTCGACTAACATCCACACTAATCCGTACCTCCCACTATCTGCTTTAAAACTTCTCTTGAGCTGCACCTATTCTTTGGAATGCTCTACCCCAAGAAATTAGGATGAACCACAATTTACACAGTTTTAGGCGCTCCCTAAAAACACACCTGTTTAGGGCAGCCTATCATCTTCCCTAATCGAAGTCCTTTATCTTCTTATAGCCCATCCCTTATTTCTCCACACAACTCTCCACCGAACCAAAAAGCACCACAAATACTGGCTGGTGATGAGCTCATGCAGCCTTTATCTATCCCTCATCCCCTCAAGATGGCTGGACCATCCTTGTAGATAAGCCATTGTACTTTGTGTCACCCCACGTCATTGTAGATTGTAAGCTCTTACGAGCAGGGTTGCCATTATTTTTGCTGTAATTATTGTATTATCTTTAGCTATGTTACTTATGACTGTTGTATATGAAGCTGTGAATTGTTAAGCGCTGCGGAATATGTCGGCGCTATATAAATAAAGATTATTACTATATTATACAGGCTGCTCCTGAGGACATGCAGAATAATGCACACCCTGTCCTAGGAGCTTACAATCTAATATACAATATATAGGCTGCTCTTGAGGGCATGCAGAATAATGCACACCCTGTCCTAGGAGCTTACAATCTAATATACAATATATAGGCTGCTCCTGAGGGCATGCGGAATAATGCACACCCTGTCCTAGGAGCTTACAATCTAATATACAATATACAGACTGCTCCTGAGGGCATGCAGAATAATGTACACCCTGTCCTAGGAGCTTACAATCTAATATACAGTATACAGACTGCTCCTGAGGGCATGCAGAATAATGTACACCCTGTCCTAGGAGCTTACAATCTAATATACAATATATAGACTGCTCCTGAGGGCATGCAGAATAATGTACACCCTGTCCTAGGAGCTTACAATCTAATATACAGTATACAGACTGCTCCTGAGGGCATGCAGAATAATGTACACCCTGTCCTAGGAGCTTACAATCTAATATACAATATATAGACTGCTCCTGAGGGCATGCAGAATAATGTACACCCTGTCCTAGGAGCTTACAATGTAATATACAATATATAGACTGCTCTTGACGGCATGCAGAATAATGTACACCCTGTCCTAGGAGCTTACAATCTAATATACAATATACAGACTGCTCCTGAGGGCATGCAGAATAATGTACACCCTGTCCTAGGAGCTTACAATCTAATATACAGTATACAGACTGCTCCTGAGGGCATGCAGAATAATGCACACCCTATCCTAGGAGCTTACAATCTAATATACAATATACAGACTGCTCCTGAGGGCATGCAGAATAATGTACACCCTGTCCTAGGAGCTTACAATCTAATATACAATATACAGACTGCTCCTGAGGGCATGCAGAATAATGCACACCCTGTCCTAGGAGCTTACAATCTAATATACAGTATACAGACTGCTCCTGAGGGCATGCAGAATAATGCACACCCTGTCCTAGGAGCTTACAATCTAATATACAGTATACAGGCTGCTCCTGAGGGCATGCAGAATAATGCACACCCTGTCCTAGGAGCTTACAGCCTAATATACAATATACAGACTGCTCCTGAGGGCATGCAGAATAATGTACACCCTGTAATAGGAGCTTACAATCTAATATACAATATACAGACTGATCCTGAGGGCATGCAGAATAATACACACCCTGTCCTAGGAGTTTACAATCTAATATACAATATACAGACTGCTCCTGAGGGCATGCAGAATAATGCACACCCTGTCCTAGGAGCTTACAATCTAATATACAATATACAGACTGATCCTGAGGGCATGCAGAATAATACACACCCTGTCCTAGGAGCTTACAATCTAATATACAGTATACAGACTGCTCCTGAGGGCATGCAGAATAATGTACACCCTGTCCTAGGAGCTTACAATCTAATATACAATATACAGACTGCTCCTGAGGACATGCAGAATAATGTACACCCTGTCCTATGAGCTTACAATCTAATATACAATATACAGACTGCTCCTGAGGGCATGCAGAATAATGTACACTCTGTCCTAGGAGCTTACAATCTAATATACAATATATAGGCTGCTCCTGAGGGCATGCAGAATAATGCACACCCTGTACTAGGAGCCTACAATCTGATATACAATATACAGACTGCTCCTGAGGGCATGCAGAATAATGTACACCCTGTCCTATGAGCTTACAATCTAATATACAATATATAGGCTGCTCCTGAGGGCATGCAGAATAATGCACACCCTGTACTAGGAGCCTACAATCTGATATACAATATACAGACTGCTCCTGAGGGCGTGCAGAATAATGTACACCCTGTCCTAGGAGCTTACAATCTAATATACAGTATACAGACTGCTCCTGAGGGCATGCAGAATAATGCACACCCTGTCCTAGGAGCTTACAATCTAATACATAGTATACAGACTGCTCCTGAGGGCATGCAGAATAATGCACACCCTGTCCTAGGAGCTTACAATCTAATATACAGCATACAGACTGCTCCTGAGGGCATGCAGAATAATGTACACCCTGTCCTAGGAGATTACAATCTAATATACAATATACATTCTGATCCTGAGGGCATGCAGAATAATGTACACCCTGTCCTAGGAGCTTACAATCTAATATACAGTATATAGGCTGCTCCTGAGGGCATGCAGAATAATGTACACCCTGTCCTAGGAGCTTACAATCTAATATACAGTATATAGGCTGCTCCTGAGGGCATGCAGAATAATGTACACCCTGTCCTAGGAGCTTACAATCTAATATACAGTATATAGGCTGCTCCTGAGGGCATGCAGAATAATGCACACCCTGTCCTAGGAGCTTACAATCTAATACATAGTATACAGACTGCTCCTGAGGGCATGCAGAATAATGTACACCCTGTCCTAGGAGATTACAATCTAATATACAATATACATTCTGATCCTGAGGGCATGCAGAATAATGTACACCCTGTCCTAGGAGATTACAATCTAATATACAATATACATTCTGATCCTGAGGGCATGCAGAATAATGTACACCCTGTCCTAGGAGCTTACAATCTAATATACAGTATATAGGCTGCTCCTGAGGGCATGCAGAATAATGTACACCCTGTCCTAGGAGCTTACAATCTAATATACAATATACAGACTGCTCCTGAGGGCATGCAGAATAATGCACACCCTGTGCTAGGATCTTACAATCTAATATACAATATATAGGCTGCTCCTGAGGGCATGCAGAATAATGTACACCCTGTCCTAGGAGCTTACAATCTAATATACAGTATACAGACTGCTCCTGAGGGTATGCAGAATAATGTACACCCTGTCCTAGGAGCTTACAATCTAATATACAATATACAGACTGCTCCTGAGGGCATGCAGAATAATGTACACCCTGTCGTAGGAGCTTACAATCTAATATACAATATACAGGCTGCTCCTGAGGGCATGCAGCATAATGTATACCCTGTCCTAGGAGCTTACAATCTAATATACAGTATACAGACTGCTCCTGAGGGCATGCAGAATAATGCACACCCTGTCCTAGGAGCTTACAATCTAATATACAATATACAGACTGCTCCTGAGGGAATGCAGAATAATGCACATCCTGTCCTAGGAGCTTACAATCTAATATACAATATACAGACTGCTCCTGAGGGAATGCAGAATAATGCACACCCTGTCCTAGGAGCTTACAATCTAATATACAATATACAGACTGCTCCTGAGGGCATGCAGAATAATGCACACCCTGTCCTAGGAGATTACAATCTAATATACAATATACAGGCTGCTCCTGAGGGCATGCAGAATAATGCACACCCTGTCCTAGGAGCTTACAATCTAATATACAATATACAGACTGCTCCTGAGGGCATGCAGAATAATGTACACCCTGTCCTAGGAGCTTACAATCTAATATACAATATACAGACTGCTCCTGAGGGCATGCAGAATAATGCACACCCTGTGCTAGGAGCTTACAATCTAATATACAATATATAGGCTGCTCCTGAGGGCATGCAGAATAATGTACACCCTGTCCTAGGAGCTTACAATCTAATATACAGTATACAGACTGCTCCTGAGGGCATGCAGAATAATGTACACCCTGTCCTAGGAGCTTACAATCTAATATACAATATACAGACTGCTCCTGAGGGCATGCAGAATAATGTACACCCTGTTGTAGGAGCTTACAATCTAATATACAATATACAGGCTGCTCCTGAGGGCATGCAGCATAATGTATACCCTGTCCTAGGAGCTTACAATCTAATATACAGTATACAGACTGCTCCTGAGGGCATGCAGAATAATGCACACCCTGTCCTAGGAGCTTACAATCTAATATACAATATACAGACTGCTCCTGAGGGAATGCAGAATAATGCACACCCTGTCCTAGGAGCTTACAATCTAATATACAGTATACAGACTGCTCCTGAGGGCATGCAGAATAATGTACACCCTGTCCTAGGAGCTTACAATCTAATATACAATATACAGACTGCTCCTGAGGGCATGCAGAATAATGTACACCCTGTCGTAGGAGCTTACAATCTAATATACAATATACAGACTGCTCCTGAGGGCATGCAGAATAATGCACACCCTGTCCTAGGAGCTTACAATCTAATATACAATATACAGGCTGCTCCTGAGGGCATGCAGAATAATGTACACCCTGTCCTAGGAGCTTACAATCTAATATACAATATACAGACTGCTCCTGCGGGCATGCAGAATAATGTACACCCTGTCCTAGGAGCTTACAATCTAAAATACAATATACAGACTGCTCCTGAGGGCATGCAGAATAATGCACACCCTGTCCTAGGAGGTTACAATCTAAAATACAATATACAGACTGCTCCTGAGGGCATGCAGAATAATGCACACCCTGTCCTAGGAGCTTACAATCTAAAATACAATATACAGACTGCTCCTGAGGGCATGCAGAATAATGTACACCCTGTCCTAGGAGCTTACAATCTAATATACAATATACAAACTGCTCCTGAGGGCATGCAGAATAATGCACACCCTGTCCTAGGAGCTTACAATCTAATATACAATATACAAACTGCTCCTGAGGGCATGCAGAATAATGCACACCCTGTCCTAGGAGCTTACAATCTAATATACAATATACAAACTGCTCCTGAGGGCATGCAGAATAATGTACACCCTGTCCTAGGAGCTTACAATCTAATATACAGTATACAGACTGCTCCTGAGGGCATGCAGAATAATTCACACCCTGTAATAGGAGCTTACAATCTAATATACAATATACAGGCTGCTCCTGAGGACATGCAGAATAATGCACACCCTGTCCTAGGAGCTTACAATCTAATATACAGTATACAGACTGCTCCTGAGGGCATGCAGAATAATGCACACCCTGTAATAGGAGCTTACAATCTAATATACAATATACAGGCTGCTCCTGAGGACATGCAGAATAATGCACACCCTGTCCTAGGAGCTTACAATCTAATATACAGTATACAGACTGCTCCTGAGGGTATGTAGAACAATGTACACCCTGTCCTAGGAGCTTACAATCTAATATACAATATACAGACTGCTCCTGAGGGCATGCAGAATAATGTACACCCTGTCCTAGGAGCTTACAATCTAATATACAATATACAGACTGCTCCTGAGGGCATGCAGAATAATGTACACCCTGTCCTAGGAGCTTACAATCTAATATACAGTATACAGACTGCTCCTGAGGGCATGCAGAATAATGCAAACCCTGTCCTAGAAGCTTACAATCTAATATACAATATACAGACTGCTCCTGAGGGCATGCAGAATAATGCACACCCTGTCCTAGAAGCTTACAATCTAATATACAGTATACAGACTGCTCCTGAGGGCATGCAGAATAATGCAAACCCTGTCCTAGAAGCTTACAATCTAATACACAATATACAGACTGCTCCTGAGGGCATGCAGAATAATGCACACCCTGTCCTTGGAGCTTAACATATAATATACAGTATACAGACTGCTCCTGAGGGCATGCAGAATAATGTACACCCTCTCCTAGGAGCTTACAATCTAATATACAGTATACAGACTGCTCCTGAGGGCATGCAGAATAATGCACACCCTGTCCTAGGAGCTTACAATCTAATATACAGTATACAGACTGCTCCTGAGGGCATGCATAATAATGTACACCCTGTCCTAGGAGCTTACAATCTAATATACAGTATACAGACTGCTCCTGAGGGCATGCAGAATAATGCACACCCTGTCCTAGGAGCTTACAATCTAATATACAGTATACAGACTGCTCCTGAGGGCATGCAGAATAATGTACACCCTGTCCTAGGAGCTTACAATCTAATATACAGTATACAGACTGCTCCTGAGGGCATGCAGAATAATGCACACCCTGTCCTAGGAGCTTACAATCTAATATACAGTATATAGACTGCTCCTGAGGGCATGCAGAATAATGCACACCCTGTCCTGGGAGCTTACAATCTAATATACAATATACAGACTGCTCCTGAGGGCATGCATAATAATGTACACCCTGTCCTAGGAGCTTACAATCTAATATACAATATACAGACTGCTCCTGAGGGCATGCAGAATAATGCACACCCTGTCCTAGGAGCTTACAATCTAATATACAATATACAGGCTGCTCCTGAGGGCATGCAGAATAATGTACACCCTATCCTAGGAGCTTACAATCTAATATACAATATACAGGCTGCTCCTGAGGGCATGCAGAATAATGCACACCCTGTCCTAGGAGCTTACAGCCTAATATACAGTATACAGACTGCTCCTGAGGGCATGCAGAATAATGCACACCGTGTCCTAGGAGCTTACAGCCTAATATACAGTATACAGACTGCTCCTGAGGGCATGCAGAATAATGTACACCCTGTCCTAGGAGCTTACAATCTAATATACAATATACAGACTGCTCCTGAGGGCATGCAGAATAATGTACACCCTGTCCTAGGAGCTTACAATCTAATATACAATATACAGACTGCTCCTGAGGGCATGCAGAATAATGCACACCCTGTCCTAGGAGCTTACAATCTAATATACAATATACAGACTGCTCCTGAGGGCATGCAGAATAATGTACACCCTGTCCTAGGAGCTTACAATCTAATATACAATATACAGACTGCTCCTGAGGGCATGCAGAATAATGTACACCCTGTCCTAGGAGCTTACAATCTAATATACAATATACAGACTGCTCCTGAGGGCATGCAGAATAATGTACACCCTGTCCTAGGAGCTTACCATCTAATATACAGTATACAGGCTGCTCCTGAGGGCATGCAGATTAATGCACACCCTGTCCTAGGAGCTTACAATCTAATATTCAATATACAGACTGCTCCTGAGGGCATGCAGAATAATGTACACCCTGTCCTAGGAGCTTACAATCTAATATACAGTATACAGACTGCTCCTGACGGCATGCAGAATAATGCACACCCTGTCCTAGGAGCTTACAATCTAATATACAATATATAGGCTGCTCCTGAGGGCATGCAGAATAATGTACACCCTGTCCTAGGAGCTTACAATCTAATATACAATATACAGACTGCTCCTGAGGGCATGCAGAATAATGCACAGCCTGTCCTAGGAGCTTACAATCTAATATACAATATACAGACTGCTCCTGAGGGCATGCAGAATAATGCACACCCTGTCCTAGGAGCTTAGAATCTAATATACAGTATACAGACTGCTCCTGAGGGCATGCAGAATAATGCACACCCTGTCCTAGGAGCTTACAATCTAATATACAGTATACAGACTGCTCCTGAGGGCATGCAGAATAATGCACACCCTGTCCTAGGAGCTTACAATCTAATATACAGTATACAGACTGCTCCTGACGGCATGCAGAATAATGCACACCCTGTCCTAGGAGCTTACAATCTAATATACAGTATACAGACTGCTCCTGACGGCATGCAGAATAATGCACACCCTGTCCTAGGAGCTTACAATCTAATATACAATATATAGGCTGCTCCTGAGGGCATGCAGAATAATGTACACCCTGTCCTAGGAGCTTACAATCTAATATACAATATACAGACTGCTCCTGAGGGCATGCAGAATAATGTACACCCTGTCCTAGGAGCTTACAATCTAATATACAATATACAGACTGCTCCTGAGGGCATGCAGAATAATGCACAGCCTGTCCTAGGACCTTACAATCTAATATACAATATACAGACTGCTCCTGAGGGCATGCAGAATAATGTACACCTTGTCCTAGGAGCTTACAATCTAATATACAGTATACAGACTACTCCTGAGGGCATGCAGAATAATGTACACCCTGTACTAGGAGCTTACAATCTAATATACAATATACAGACTGCTCCTGAGGGCATGCAGAATAATGCACACCCTGTCCTAGGAGCTTACAATCTAATATACAATATACAGGCTGCTCCTGAGAGCATGCAGAATAATGTACACCCTGTCCTAGGAGCTTACAATCTAATATACAGTATACAGACTGCTCCTGAGGGCATGCAGAATAATGCACACCCTGTCCTAGGAGCTTAGAATCTAATATACAGTATACAGACTGCTCCTGAGGGCATGCAGAATAATGTACACCCTGGCTAGGAGCATACAATCTAATATACAATATACAGGCTGCACCTGAGGGCATGCAGAATAATGCACACCCTGTCCTAGGAGCTTAGAATCTAATATACAGTATACAGACTGCTCCTGAGGGCATGCATAATAACGCACACCCTGTCCTAGGAGATTACAATCTATTATACAATATAAAGACTGCTTCTGAGGGCATGCAGAATAATGCACACCCTGTCCTAGGAGCTTACAATCTAATCTATCATACACAGGCTGCTCCTAAGGGGATGCATAATAACGCACACCCTGTCCTAGGAGCTTACAATCTAATATACAGTATACAGACTACTCCTGAGGGCATGCAGAATAATGTACACCCTGTACTAGGAGCTTACAATCTAATATACAATATACAGACTGCTCCTGAGGGCATGCAGAATAATGCACACCCTGTCCTAGGAGCTTACAATCTAATATACAATATACAGGCTGCTCCTGAGAGCATGCAGAATAATGTACACCCTGTCCTAGGAGCTTACAATCTAATATACAGTATACAGACTGCTCCTGACGGCATGCAGAATAATGTACACCCTGTCCTAGGAGCTTACAATCTAATATACAATATACAGACTGCTCCTGGGGGCATGCAGAATAATGCACACCCTGTCCTAGGAGCTTACAATCTAATATACAGTATACAGACTGCTCCTGACGGCATGCAGAATAATGTACACCCTGTCCTAGGAGCTTACAATCTAATATACAATATACAGACTGCTCCTGAGGGCATGCAGAATAATGCACACCCTGTCCTAGGAGCTTACAATCTAATATACAGTATACAGACTGCTCCTGACGGCATGCAGAATAATGTACACCCTGTCCTAGGAGCTTACAATCTAATATACAGTATACAGACTGCTCCTGAGGGCATGCAGAATAATGCACACCCTGTCCTAGGAGCTTACAATCTAATATACAGTATACAGACTGCTCCTGACGGCATGCAGAATAATGTACACCCTGTCCTAGAAGCTTACAATCTAATATACAATATACAGACTGCTCCTGAGGGCATGCAGAATAATGTACACCCTGTCCTAGGAGCTTACAATCTAATATACAATATACAGACTGCTCCTGAGGGCATGCAGAATAATGTACACCCTGTCCTAGGAGCTTACAATCTAATATACAGTATACAGGCTGCTCCTGAGGGCATGCAGAATAATGCACACCCTGTCCTAGGAGCTTACAATCTAATATACAGTATACAGACTGCTCCTGAGGGCATGCAGAATAATGTACACCCTGTCCTAGGAGCTTACAATCTAATATACAGTATACAGGCTGCTCCTGAGGGCATGCAGAATAATGCACACCCTGTCCGAGGAGCTTACAATCTAATATACAGTATACAGACTGCTCCTGAGGGCATGCAGAATAATGCACACCCTGTCCTAGGAGCTTACAATCTAATATGCAGTATACAGGCTGCTCCTGAGGGCATGCAGAATAATGCACACCCTGTCCGAGGAGCTTACAATCTAATATACAGTATACAGACTGCTCCTGAGGGCATGCAGATTAATGTACACCCTGTCCTAGGAGCTTACAATCTAATATA
This sequence comes from Phyllobates terribilis, assembly GCF_046119375.1. Classification (NCBI taxonomy): domain Eukaryota; kingdom Metazoa; phylum Chordata; class Amphibia; order Anura; family Dendrobatidae; genus Phyllobates; species Phyllobates terribilis. The sequence continues at coordinate 1,199,906 of NW_027363130.1, forward strand.
CAATATACAGACTGCTCCTGAGGGCATGCAGAATAATTCACATCCTGTCCTAGGAGCTTACAATCTAATATACAATATACAGGCTGCTCCTGAGG